>NC_136068.1:463830238-464476085 GCF_964261635.1 Lissotriton helveticus | reverse complement strand
CCTTCGGCCTATTCGCACATCGGTCCGCTACTGACGCAAACTCACAGGCCAACGGGGCGCCCCACGCCGACTTTCAGCATTGTAGGATGGCCACACCAGTGCGGCAACTTGCTACACACCACCTCGGTGCCATCCGGATCTTGGAATCTCAGCGCCTAGTGGTGTCTTCTACTCCGAAAATATTGTTGCGCTGCCTTCGGCCCCATTCACACATCGATCCGCTACTGACACCATCTCACAGTCCAACGGGGCGCCCCACGCCGACTTTCAGCATTGTAGGATGGCCACACCAGTGCGGCAACTTACTAGACACCACCTCGGTGCCATCCGGATCTTGGCGCGTTGTGCTGCCTTCGGCCTATTCGCACATCGGTCCGCTACTGACGCAAACTCACAGGCCAACGGGGCGCCCCACGCCGACTTTCAGCATTGTTGGATGGCCACACCAGTGCGGCAACTTACTAGACACCACCTCGGTGCCATCCGGATCTTGGCGCGTTGTGCTGCCTTCGGCCTATTCGCACATCGGTCCGCTACTGACGCAAACTCACAGGCCAACGGGGCGCCCCACGCCGACTTTCAGCATTGTTGGATGGCCACACCAGTGCGGCAACTTACTAGACACCACCTCGGTGCCATCCGGATCTTGGCGCGTTGTGCTGCCTTCGGCCTATTCGCACATCGGTCCGCTACTGACGCAAACTCACAGGCCAACGGGGCGCCCCACGCCGACTTTCAGCATTGTAGGATGGCCACACCAGTGCTGCAACTTGCTGGACACCACCTCGGTGCCATCCGGATCTTGGCGCATTGTGTTGCCTTTGGCCTATTCGCACATCGGTCCGCTACTGACGCCGCCTCACGTGCCAACGGGGCGCCCCACGCCGACTTTCAGCATTGTAGGATGGCCACACCAGTGCTGCAACTTGCTGGACACCACCTCGGTGCCATCCGGATCTTGGCGCGTTGTGTTGCCTTCGGCCTATTCGCACATCGGTCCGCTACTGACGCCGCCTCACGTGCCAACGTATTTTCTCCGCATTTTACACCCTATGCCGCATAACAGGTCATGTGACTTGTTTATAAAACTTTTCATTGGTTCATTTTACTTTTGGTTTCCTAATGATGGAAGGCTTGATCATGTGACCTAAAAACAACACTTTTCATTGGATGAAAACTTTTATTTTTTCCCAAACGATGAAAGCCCCACCTTGTTTCTGGATGTTTCAGACTGAAGCTGGCGTCAGCATGAGAGCACCACCATCTCGTAGCTCAGTCGTGGTCATTCCGCGAGCAATCATGGCAGCCGCTCCCCACCAGAAGCCTGCAGGAGTCGGAGCCCCCAAAACTTTTGATGAATTCTCAAGGCGGAGGGGACGCTTTCGAGAATGGGGTCCAAGACCTAGCAGACAAGCGTCCGATTTCCAAGGTGTCCCAGGGCCATTTCAGTGGACCAGGCCCAAAAAGGAAACAGCCTGCCGCCATTTTGAGAGTCCTGTGACAGCCGCCTATCGCTGCACCGCAAGAGTGGGCGCAACTCAGCTGAATTGCGGCTTTTGACACAGTGGACCAAAAACGGACGGAATGGCAACTGAAACGGTAAAGGGGCGCCCCACTACAACAGATGACACTCCACCTGGAGAGGCCCGTTCACCGCCTCCCCAGGGGCGCCCCGCGCCGTTATTCGGAGCAGCATTGTAGGATACCAAAACCAGTGCGGCAACTTACTGGACATCACCTTGGTGCCATCGTTCTGCTGCCTTGGAACTATTCGCGCAACAGTTTGCTACTGATGACCCACCCCCCGCGACGCCCCA
Source organism: Lissotriton helveticus (assembly GCF_964261635.1). NCBI lineage: Eukaryota > Metazoa > Chordata > Amphibia > Caudata > Salamandridae > Lissotriton > Lissotriton helveticus. Next base: position 464,474,268 of record NC_136068.1, on the reverse strand, counting down.
TGCCGTTATTTGCTGGGTGGCAACTTACTAGACATCACTTTAGTGTCATCTAGATTTCAGCGCGTTCTGCTGCCTTGGAACTATTCGCACAACAGTTTGCTACTGATGACCCACCCCCCGCGACGCCCCACGCCGGAAATCTGGACGTTGTGCTGCGTTGGGACTATTCGCACAGCCGACCGCTACTTCGTTGTTTTTCCCTAAAAATGTTTATATGTTATTACTATTTTTGTTTTCTTGTATATATTTATAAATTATTAAAGTTTTATAATCTTACTACTTTGTCGGAGTGCTATATATTTTTAATGTGACACATAATTGTAAAAACTTTGATGTACAAAGAGTCATCCCTGGAATCTTCCGCTTCAGGCTCGGTCCCCTCCCCAATCACAATACAGGATGGTTTTCAGATAATAGCAACGCTTCTGCTGTGACGGATCTCATCGAGTGTGGGCCTTGATCTACTATAACTCCTTTGAAGAGGGGTGATTCTTTACAGCTGTGGCCATAAACTACATCTGCAGGGCTAGCTGATACCCTAGGACCAGCCTGGACAATCGGACACAGAGGAAAAGGAGTGTCAGAGGGTGCGGTAGTGAATAGGGCGAAAGGGAGGTGTCGGGCGGGCACAGGGTGTGATTCTCAGGGAAGAGCAGCGCAGATGGGGGGAGGTTTATTACCCATGCATAAGACAGAGAGCGGGGGTGACCACTGCCTGGGGGAGATGCTTGCGAGGGTGGGGAGCCATGCTAAGGATCGACAGCGTGCACAGAGTGGGTCTGGTCAAGGCATCTAAAATGGCTGCCGTGCACGACAAAAGTGTGGCATTTGAAAAAAGACAAGATGGCGCAGACAATGTTTTTCAACACTTCCTGATTTCCTTCGAATCGAACGTTAACAGACGTTGGGGCATATTACCAAAGTTAAGCGATATTTATCCCTAACGATGCTTAGCAACGATTTTTTTACCGTCAGAAATTATCGCAGATAAACCTTGCTATTATCAAGGTTTATCGGAAATACGATAAAAAACGACCGCAATGCATTAATATCGCTGAAAACTCAGCGATATTCATGCATTACCGAGCTAATGCTCTTAGCCATGTTATCCACCTCCCATTGGATAACATGGCTAAGAACTGCTCAGGGCAGGTGGTAGCTTTTGGAGATATTCGCGCTTATCTCGAATATTTCCAAAAGTTGATAATAGGAGATAGCGATGTTAGCGACTGTTTCCAGTCGCTAACATCTTGGCATGCCCACTTTGCATGTCATTAGTGATAAATATCACTCACATGCAAAGTGGGGCCCAAGATGGTCGCTATATTCTACTAGCCGTCGCTAACTGGTGTTAGCAACAGCTAGGTAATACACATATAATTTTATCTCCGCGAAGCGGAGCGCTGTTACAGATATATATCTTGTTTCTGAACGTTGGGGGGCGTGGCCTGGAGCCGAAGATGGTGGACGCGTAGTTCCAGAGCTCCGTCCACAGCCCAAAATACTAGCGATATATCCTGCAGCCCCGTGCGGCAGCCCATCTGATTTCTACTCCGGAAGCCCCCGGGGGGGTGCTGAAAGCAGCGGTGAGGTGTTATTACACTCGGCCAGCAGCGCGAGAACGCTGCGTCACCGGCCCTTGCAGCGGCCTTCGGGACGAGGCGGAGCCCCGGGCTCAATTAAGTGGCCTGCCCGACTCGCGCTGCACCATCAGCGCGGTCCAGACGGGGCCCCTGATCGGAAGTGACTGTGGACTTCAGCGGAGGCTCCGGAGCACGCACGGACACCCTCACATGTCCGTGGCCCTGCTGCCTGCCTTCCAACACTGCGCACCTTCCAGCTTCCCTGCTGTGAGACCTGCGGGACGCGCGGGAACCTCACCGGATTGGTTTGCCGGCTCGCCCTTCGTCCTTGCGGCGTCTGCCCTCGGCAACTCTGGTTGAGCCTGCAGATACAGTGCTGCCGCTCCCTGGGCCAGCGGACCGGAGTGCCCGACCCTGACTGGACCTTTCTGAGTACACCGGGGCTGTGGTATATTGACTGCCTCCGGCGCCATTTTGCCAGCACAGCCGGGCAGTACCCTCGGCGCCCTGAAGGTGAGACGGGGCCTTGAACCGAGGTGTTGCTCCCCTCGGACCGGACATTTTACAAGGTAGGACACACTACTGAGGGCCGGAGGACCCGCGCCGGCTCGTTGCGTGGAAGTGCGACGTGAGCCATACCGCCTGGCCATATACTCCCAGCATAGCTGCTCATCACGCTCCTGTTCAGGATTTCGAGTCGTGCCTAACAACACCTAGGGCCACACGGTCCCTATTCTTCTACTCCCTGGAAGCAGGGGAGACGACTGTCTGCTGCCCCCAGTAGGCTTACAAGCACCCCAACTACAGTGCAGCGCGCATAGACCATATATACGCTCTGCCCTCTTTGACCACTACATCCTGTATCCCCGGTGGCCGTGGACTGCGTATTGATTGGTCTCCGGAGCAGGCAGCGGCGTCCAGAGGTATCCACTGCTGCGTCACCCTGCACACGAGATCCATGGGCAAGCCCAGGGGCAGGGCCCATGGCCAGGGAGCCGCGATGGACGTGCAATCCACGGGCTCTGAAGACCCACTGGCCTCTTCCAATGCGGACATCATCCCGCCGACCGGAAGGGGATCCCAAGATGCGAAATTGGACCTCATCCTAAACGAGATACGCGCGACGCGCGAAGCCTTGGAATCACGTATAGATACTATGGCGACGGGACTATCATTATTAAGGGCTGATCACAACAAACTGGCAGAACGGGTAGCGGAACAAAAGATCACACTGAATGACCTTGTACCGCAACAGACGGAACACTCCACTAAGTTGGAAGGTGTGGAGAAACAACTTAAACAACTGTGGGATAGGGTGGACGATGCCGAAGGGCGGGCCCGCCGCAACAACGTCCGCATCCTAGGTATTCCGGAAAGGAGCGAGGGGAGGAACCCTACCCAATTTGTGGAAGACTGGCTGCGGCAGTTAGTGGGCCAAGAAGATCTCACTGCCCTCTATAGTGTGGAACGGGCACACAGGATGCCGCCGCGGCCCCCCAAACCTGGAGCACCCCCTCGTCCTCTTATCGCACGCCTCCTTCACTACAAGGATCGTGACGCTGTCCTGCGGGCAGCCAGGGAGAAGGCGCCGATACGTTTTGAGGACAAGAACATCTCGGTCTACCCTGATTTCACTCCTACAGTACAGCGTGCCAGGTCCACCTTTATGAATGTAAAACGCAAACTAAGAGACAGAAACATGAAATATGCGCTCCTGTTCCCTGCACGGCTCAAAATTCTGCACGCAAACAGATCCCACTTCTTTGATTCGCCGGAAGAGGCAGAAGAATGGATGGAAGTCACCCTCTCACCGCCGGCCTCACAGGACCCGTTTGAAGATCGCCAGGGCAAAAACCGTGGAAACCCTCCGACTCGACAGGACAAAGGCCCCAGCCCGGGACAACACTCTTCCCAGGGTGTACCAGCGCAGCCGCACCATTCCGGTGCCCTCACAGGCAGACACCCATCTTCATTACAGCGACAACGGCTAACGGAGGAGGCCTTGGCAGCGCACGACGCGGTAGCAGCTGCAGACAGACACACCATCTCCACTGGCACCCGTACTGAGGTGTCTGGTTCGGTCGACAGCTTGCCGCTCTTCCCGAAGGTCACAGCCCAGATGGCGGAGGAGTTCTGAACTGCTGCAAGTATGCTCCCCTCCGGGTGGTAACGTATGACTGTCTCCCCCCCACTTGTATGGTAGGCGGTGGGTTGCATGAGGGGCCTATTTCTGGGTGGGCTGTTGAACTAATACAGGCCGTAGAGAGAGAGACTACTGACAGAGGCCTGTCACCCCCGAGATGCATACAAACTTAACTGACTTGTGCCCACGTTGGGCACCATGGTTTGGATCTCGGGCACGTTTGCCTGGGAACCCTTTTGTTCAGGGAATCCAGGGTTGTAAGACACTCTCATCCTTTCACGGAACCGGACTACCATGGGTACCCGGGTTTATCATCCGGCTGAGTCTCATAGATGGAAATGGGGCCGCTTAATAAATACCAAATGTGCACTTGGAACGTGCGTGGCATGGGGGCGGTTCATAAACGCCATAGGATATTAGCCCAACTTAACCGCAGGGGGACACAGATTGCTTGCCTCCAAGAGACGCATTTGAACGCTGCTGAGAACATGAAACTCCGGAAGAAATGGAGGGGACAGCTCTTTGCTACCTCCTATTCTGCGTTCTCCAGGGGGGCGGCGATCTGGTTCCGCGGCTCTGTCCCTTTCCAGTTACTGGAGCACAGAATCGATACTGAGGGGCGCTATGTATTTGTGCGGGGGCTGCTGGACGGGGAGGCTATTGTGTTTGGGTGTGTGTACTCGCCGAACTCGAATCAGGCGGAGTTCTTGTTGACAGTGAACGGGGTACTTGCAGACTGGGCGGATCATCGATTGTTGATTGGAGGGGACTTTAATGCTGTGCTTGATGTTGCTTTGGATAGGTCACATCCCCCTTTGCAGGCGGCTGAGAGCAAAAAACAGGCAGAGGTTTTAGCGAGATGGTCCGAGGGATGGGATCTGACAGACGCGTGGCGTAGTGTACACCCACGAGACAGGGAATATACCTTTTTTTCACCACCCCACCAGCTCCATACCAGAATCGACCACATTTTCTGTTCCCGTTCCCTAGCGGCTTCCATAGTCCGAACCCAACACATGGGGAAAACTCTGTCTGACCACAGTCCTGTAGACCTCACCTGGCAGTGGGGTAGGCGTTTGACCCCCATCCCAACTTGGAGACTATCTCCAGATCTACTTGAGGACTCTGTATTTCGGGCCTCCCTGTCTGACACTATAGTTTCATACTTTTCCACAAATACTAACACGGCCAGCTCCCGACTAGTGGAATGGGACGCCTTTAAAGTTTGCCTGAGGGGGGAGGCAATGGCTGCTGGGACGGGTAGGAAACGTGCAGTAATTGCCCAATTGACGGAAGTGGAGAACTCACTTGCGCCCTTAGAAAATGAGGCAGCTGGCACCAATGCACCCTTCACGCCACTACAGGAGGCTCGCATTAGGCAAGCGGAACTACTGGAAGACCTGAGGCTCCTAGACTACAAAGAGTACACGAACAGGCAGCATACACAGGCGGATAGGGCCGGCCCCCTGCTAGCTCGCATTCTCCGTGACTCCCCAATTCATCATCCCATCCTGAATATTCTGGATCAGACGGGCACCCCAACTAACACCCAACTCGGGATTAATACGGCGTTCAAGGACTACTATATAACACTTTACAGCCCTCCGCAGCCCCTACCCGAAGATGCATTCGAAACCTTCATGAGGGACCTGACTCTACCTCAACTCACTGAGAGTCAGGCCAAAGACCTGAAACGCACCATTACGATCGCTGAAATTAAGCAGGCGATAAGAGCTCTCCCCAAGGGCAAAACCCCTGGTACGGATGGCCTACCGGCCGACTTTTATGCGACATTCGTAGACCTCCTGGCACCGCGCCTGCACACTATTTATATTGAGGCCTTACGGACGTCGTCCCTTCCACAGTCGTCAATGCAGGCGTTGATCACATCTATATTAAAGCCTGCCAAGGAAGGGCTGCAAATGGCGGATTATAGGCCACTTTCCCTCCTCAATACTGACTCCAAGATATTGAGCAAGGTACTGGCAGCGAGACTAGTGCAATACGTGCCGCAACTGATCCACCCGGATCAATGCGGTTTTATTCCGGGTCGTAGCACGGCCATGAACCTTAGACGTTTAGCACAACTGATGCTCGGAGGCGGTGGAGACGTACACTCAGAGGGCTGCATATCTCTGGACTTGAAACAAGCGTTTGACTCCCTTAGGTGGGACTTTATGTTCGCCACCCTGTCCAAATTCGGGATACCCTCTGAATTCCTTGACTGGGTCAGATTGCTCTATACCGTCCCCACAGCGAGAGTACGCACCTCTGGACTTATATCGGCTCCTATAGCCATAGCAAGGGGCACCAGGCAGGGCTGCCCGCTATCCCCCCTCCTTTTTGTCCTTGCCCTTGAACCCATGCTTTGTCGGCTTCGATTGATGGCTCCCCAATATGGAATACGCAGACACGGGACTGCACATATTGTATCTGCTTACGCAGATGATATTATATTGTATTTCCGAGACCTGAGGGGAGATCTGAGCTCTGTTTCCCAGGTCTTCGAGGACTTTAGGGCGATCTCTGGTCTGACCATAAGCGAATCTAAGTCCTATGGCTACACATTTGCGGCAACGGGCTTGATTACACCCTTACCCTTCGCCCCTCATGCATTCCAGATGGCGGAAACCACCTTTAGATACCTGGGGATGCAAATATATAGGGAGTCCGACCTGATGATTGATGGAAACCTTGGGAGGGCCATCAGAGCACTGAAATCACAGATTCAATTCTGGTTGACACTCCCACTTTCCATACCCGGCAGAATAGCGATATCAAAGATGGTGATGCTTCCCCGTCTTATCTATTATTTCACCAACTTACCCCACCTGATCCCAGCTGCGACATTTAAGACCCTGGACACTCTCCTTACTGAGCTCATATGGGGGCACGGCCGCAGACGTATAAGCTTGTCTAAGTTGCAACTCCCCTCTGGCGCGGGAGGTATGGGCCTGCCGGACTTTAGAGCTTACAACTACGCATGTCAGCTTCAATGGCTGGCTTACTGGGTGGCTGGCCGTAATCTCCAAGAGATCGACATGTCGGTGGAGGGCTACGGTGGAGGGAACTTGCACACACTACTCCTACCTAATTCGAACATACCGAGGGATACCCCACCACTACTTAGACTAGCGATCCTTTACTGGAGGAAGGCTCTGAAATACACTTCGCCTAAGTCTTCCTATGCCCCCACTATTCCACTTCTGGGCATCCCATTGGGCACGGGAGCTCTCACGATGACCGCACTAACCACATGGCATGACGTGGGAGTATCGCATGTAGGTGACCTGTTTACTGACGGCCGCTTGTTGTCCTTTGAAGACTTCAGAACCACACAAGGCATACCCGGGGGATCATTCCTTCTGTACGCCGGTCTTCGCAATTATATCACACATACATGGGCACCTGAGGGACAGGAACCTGACACGAACCCCCTCACTAAGATGCACTATCTAATGGGACCGGGTGCACATCTGACGAGATGGCTTGCTGCGGGCATCAGAGAAGGGAGGACATTCCCTCTCTCGTTTCTCAGGGAGAAATGGGAGGAGGATATTGGTAGACCCCTGAGAGACAAGGAATGGGACCGAATACTGCAGTTTCCCAGGAAAGTAGCCAGGAACCCCAAGTTCAAATTTATACAATTAATGCTGTTACATAGGGCCTACCTGACCCCGCACCGCTTACACACGATGTTTCCTGATGCTAAAAGCAATTGCCCCCGCTGCGACACTGAAGATGCATCACTGATACACATGATGTGGCAATGCCCCAAGCTAGGATACTACTGGACCACGGTCCATGCATCACTTGAGAGCGCAGGAGCCCTGTCCCGATCTCCTACATTAGAAGGCACGTTATTAGGGCTGAGACCCTCCCAGCGCAGTAGGACAGTGGCGTCACGCTTTGCGGATCTGGCCTTATTATTGGCGAAGCGAGCTATCACAATGAGATGGAAGTCACCTAACCCACCCAACCCTGAATTATGGAAGGCAGAGGTAGTGCGCTGGAGCAGGGCGGAGGGAGAAGCGCTGCAACGCGAAGAATACAGAGGGTTGCGGAAAAGGCCGATCTCACTAGACTGGTTTGCCATGCTGGGGGACTTTGAAACGGAGGATGATGGGGAGGAAGGGGATAATAGTGACACACCGAATATGGAATAAAATGTCCGAAACCGGAATTTCGTCTTACACACTGTCACCGGCTGTGTTGCAAAGTTATGGGTTGAGGACCGCCCAATCACTGGCTTGCTGCCTCGCACCGACTAAGTGTACTGAAAAAGAGACTACATGTTGTACTAATAAGGGTGACCCAGATAAATGTTCGTTCTATTCACATCATTTGATAACTGCAAAGAGAGTGTCGGGTGGGTTGTTCGAGGGTGGTGGGAGGGTTTCTAAAGATGGGGGTTTGTTTAACTGCGACAGTTCTGATCGCCGTAAAATGTAAAATGTGAAATCAAAATGACAAAGCTACAGATTTGTTTTGAGCGGATATCTCCGTGGTTTATATTGATGTACTGAAATTGAAATGTGTGTAACTGCTTCACATGCTTTACTAATAAACAGATTTTCAAAAAAAAAAAAAAAAAAATCTTGTTTCTGAACGTTAATTTCTCAAAATGCACTGAAGCACATATATTGAGACCTAGCAAAGGCACATCGGGCTACCAGTCCCTACAATTTTGCCAAGTTTCGTGCAAATCCATTCAGCTGTTCGATCCTACCGAGAGACAAGATGGCGGCCGCTACGGACTGTTTGGAATGTTTACAGACACCGGAGAGCCAATCAGCTTCGCTTCGCAAAGCTCCATAACGCGAAAAGTACGCGAAGCGGTGCGCTGTTACAGATATATATCTTTTTTTGAACGTTAATTTCTCAAAATCCACTGGAGCACATATATTGAGATCTAGCAAAGGCACATCGGGCTACCAGTCCCTACAATTTTGCCAAGTTTCGTGCAAATCCATTCAGCTGTTCGATTATTATTATTATTTTTTTTTTTTGCCCCGCGGGGCCCTTTTAAAACCTCCACATCAAACCTAGGGGGTGAGCGACAATGTACTATGCCCCCTTATGGTCATTTGCCCCTTCGCTTTGGCCTCCTCTTGTCTCTCGATCCTACCGAGAGACAAGATGGCGGCCGCTACGGACTGTTTGGAATGTTGACAGACGCCGGAGAACCAATCAGCTTCGCTTCACAAAGCTCCGTTGCGCGTAAAGTACGCGTCCTGGGACGCTGCCAGGTCCGCTGTTACAGATATATATCTTTTTTTAAACGTTAATTTCTCAAAATCCACTGGAGCACATATATTGAGACCTACAAAAGGCACATCGGGCTACCAGTCCCTACAATTTTGCCAAGTTTCGTGCAAATCCATTCAGCCGTTCGGGCTAAAAGTGAGGCCAACCGCCCTATGGAAAACTCAATGTTAAAAACACGTTTTGGGACCCCCCTTTTTTCTCGGCCCCCCCTTGACGAACCCCCCCCCCAAATTTTCAAGGGCTGCTCAGAAACAAAATGTGCCATTTTCCTGAAAATTTCAGCCAATTCCGTCCACAAACGCCAAAGTTATTAGACATAGAATTTTCAAAAAACCCATAGAGAAAAAATCCTAACTATATATACCTACTGGCGACCGCCAGTAGGTAATATATATATATATATATATGTATATATATATATATATATATATCCAAACGCAAAGAACCCTGAATTGAGAAGCCGTACACAGCCGTGTTTGTCACCTTCTTTATTTGGTAAGTAGCAGGGAACCAGACGTTGCCTCCACACCCCAGGTTCACCAATCATGTTTCGGGCCATCATGCCCTTGATCTCTGGCATCAAATGAGGCACCGCTGCAATAGTCTTACCCTCACTCGCAGCACATGAAATATCCTCCGGCCCAGTGGGCGTGTCACATTTGCATTCTGGTCTCTGTAGTTCTAAAAATTCATCAGCCATAATGAAATGCAGCAATGTCTCTCCTTGTGTGAAAACTCAAGTAGTTTGTGCATGTAGAAAGCACGGCTGGGTCCCTGCTTGTGTCGCTCACCAAAACCGGTTCACGCTGTTCCGTTAAGCACTTCATAGTTCATTGCACTAATGGAGCCGCTCTTCCGCAGCGGGGCTTCTCGCGACCCGGGCCGGGCCGCAACAATATCCAAACGTAAAGAACCCTGAATTGAGAAGCCGCACACAGCCGTGTTTGTCACTTTCTTTATTCGGTAAGTAGCAGGGAACCTGCCGTTGCCTCCACACCCCAGGTTCACCAAACATGTTTCGGGCCATCATGCCCTTGATCTCTGGCATCAAATGAGGCACAGCTGCAATAGTCTTACGCCGCACTCGCAGCGCATGAAATATCCTCCGGCCCAGTGGGCTGCCTGGGTCACGAAAAGCCCCCTCGCCGATAACTTTGAGTCTCAGGCACTGACAAGCCAAGTAAGTGCCAGGAGAGCAACGCGGGACTACTGGTTGCGAAACAGAAGGCAGTTTACTTACCCAATGTTTATGTGAACCTACTAAAGGATGTAATTATCAAAAGCACAATGGGAGGTAACCCACGAAGGGTATTGAAATAACGGAACTTTAAATACCAGAATGCACTACATGACATGCTCACTTTGGCAGAACTTTTATAATCACGCTGCGAGTGCAGCGTCACTTCTTGCCTACACTACTCCCAATACATATATCACGCACAATGCACTTTGGGAGCAGTAGTTCATCATTACAGTCATGTGGTGCACCGTGGTAAATCAGGCTCGAGCGCACCTGGGTCCCTGTGATCCAGTCTGTGAGCAAGGCATGACAAAGCACCAGGCACAGTGCATCGATCCACTTTAAATTTATTTTTTGCTTTATCAAAGGAGTGAACAGCGCACCCACTTGGGAGTAATTGACTACAAACACCATGAGGCAGTGGGAGTGCCACACCCACATGGGCAGGTGTGTTAAATTGGAAAGTTGCAGCGCGAAGTTTCATTTCTGCAATCTGCCACTGAAGAAAGGACTTTTGTATCCTGAAACGCGTCTGGCAAAGGAATATGACTGAGAAGCCTGCAGTTTGTTGCAATGACTGCTGGCAAGTGTTCGATTTTATTAAAATGAACTTTCTTAAGCTTCTTGTGGCCTTCCTTTTAGTGCTTCCTGAAGTGTTAGATATATATATATATATATATATATATATGCACAGCAAGTGAAGGAAAAAATGATCAGCTCTGCACTCTGGGCCCCACTGAGGTAAATAATGGATTTTAAAAGTGTGAAGTTTTGAACAGAACCTACCCAAGGGAATGACTGGTATTACATTGAACTACCTATTCCAGCATGCTTTGAAATGAAAAAAAACGCACTGAGCAAGGTAATTGATGAACATTACATGCAGCTGGGTTTAAAATCCACTCTGGAAAACATTCACAATCTGTAAGTCGCCTCTGAAGAAAGGCAGGAGCCTTGAAACGCGTCAGGCGCTATGAATCTTTACTGGAATGCAAATGCTGGTTCCTCTGTTTAAATAAACCTTTTGGCTTTCATTTGCTGTCGTGTGCTTCCTCAAAAGCTTCTGGGCCTTTGCAAACATATATATATATATATATATATATATATATATATATATATATATATATATATATATATATATATATATATATATATATATATATATATATATATATGTATGTATGTATGTATGTATGTATATATATATATATATATATATATATATATATATATATATATATATATATATATATATATATATATATATATATATATATATATATATATATATGCCTGCTCCACTCACTCCAAATTCTCCCAGCCGGGATTGAAGACAAAGTAAGGCACTCACGGGGTTCAAATAGCTCAGCAGCAGTATTTATTTTACAAACGCGCGCAGTGGCAGCATATTATGTCATTTCATTTCCGGTTTGCGGGCATAGACATCAACATAGGACAAGCTTCGAATCTAATCATGCGCGCCATCTTGTAATGTCTATTGCCAACTTTTACAACAATGGGTGTGTAGTTTCCAACCAATTCGCCTGGATGTAAGTTATCATTTATGTTATTAAATGTTTTATGGCCATGATGCTTACTCATAATTCACAAATCAAATTTTGTGAATACTTTGCAAACGCACTAATGCGTATTTAATGACCCGCTGATTAAATAGGTGGTCAAAATATAGCCGTGGATCGGCTATAGCAGCAATAACGCTGCCGTTATTTACAAGCACCAACATAGTGCAATGCGACTACAGACCAACTGGTCTGCCTGTCAAAATCTCGCCGTGGATCGGCATTGCAGCCACTAAGGCTGCTCAATACCTAAGTATGCTTCATGACCATAATTCTACATTATAAATTCAAAGGCTGGTTATTCTATCTCACCCAAACAAATTATTTTTTCTCTCCAATGCTTCAGTTTTCAGAACAGGACCCCATAATTTTACCACATATCTACAAATAAACCACGTGAAAAACATGTAACACAATTCAGAATTCAGAAAGATTGCCTGTACATCAATATCACCCAATGATGTCAGCATGCTCTGCTAACATCTACTCAAGAGCAACTAACAGCAAACAAAAACTTCAACTTGTTTCCTAGCCCAGATGGGTTGACAGTTCTTCCCCCATATTTAGCCCCCCAGGGGCCTTCGTTTCCATATCTATAATATAGCGGGATTCCAACATTCTGAGCATCTGTAACCTGTTTCCTCCTCTAGGATTATCCACCACATAATCTATACAGAAGAACCTCAACAGATCCCTGTTGCTGTTGTGCTTAATGGCGAAGTGACGCGCGACAGGATAAGAAAAATCCTTATTCGCGATCGCTCGCATGTGCTCGAGTATTCGAAGTTTTACCGGATTGATTGTACTGCCAACGTATCTGAGTTGGCAGGGACACATCAAACAGTAAACTGCGTGATCAGTATGACAGGACATAAACTTCTGTATCCTTTTTCCCCCTTTAACTCCTCTTACCTCGTATGACAATGTACGCCTACTAAAGGCGCAAGCCTTGCACTTGCCACACGGAAAGAAGCCTCTAGTTTCATTTAGAGTTCCAGGGCTTTTTTTAGTGGAGCTAAGATGACTATGGACCAGATGATCTCGTATACTTCTGGCCTTACCACCATATATATATACACACACACACACACACACACACAGAAGCTCCCGAGTCTTCCTCTATTCCACTGTCAGGCAAAGTTAGTGATAGAGTAGGCATTTCAAATGCACTTGTTCCTCACCCTCTTACTTAACCCATGTATCTTTCCCTGGTTTCAATTACATACTTGCGGCTTTCCTTTTGAATCCCGCTTTCTCCACAAATCTTCTGGGGAGAGACCTTTGGCATAAACTGAACTATCATGTATAATGTAGTAGTAACAGTGCCTGTCTGGATGTGCCAATTGAAAATTAAAGTGACTACCCTGGGCGAAAACGATCAGTCTGCGAATTTATCAATAATGATGTATCAATATCACTACTAAATACTCCTGGCGCATTAGTACAATCCCTTACTCTTTGTGGTCTCAACATGCTAGTGATGTACGATGCATTTTAACTACAGAGCATGTCAGTATCAGATTCAACCCAATGAAGAAGTGTCCCCTTATAGCCAGAACCACTGGAATTATGAGGCAGGGGAGGGCCGAATTATGCAGCAGGGATGAGTAAATTGGGTGAGAAAAGACAAATTATGAGGCATTATGGGGAACATTTTGGGAGAGTAATACTTCATTATTTTGTCATTTTTTTAACTTATTATCACTCTCTGTGCATTAATTGCAAGTCATTAGTACCAGTTTAAGGGAAACATCCTTTACGACGCAACTTTTACCACGCAGTGCCTTTACAATGCAGGTTTTTCAACGCAAGTCATTACAACGAATTGCGCTGGGGGGCGCTCTAGGATAGGTAATAGTTTAATTTACTATCCAACACCTTCCCTACTATCCACGGGGACTGATGTTGGAATAGTAAATTAAACTATTCACTATCCAGCACCCCCCAACGCAAGTCGTTGTAACGACTTGCGTTGAAAAACCTGCGTTGTAAAAGCATGCGTGGTAAAAGCATGCGTTGTAACAACGTACATCCCCAGTTTAACACCCCCCCAAAAAAAATACGCTACAGAAACGTGACAAGTCAACATTTCAAATGAGCCTTCGACTGCACTGCAACACATGTCGCTACGTTTTTATGAACTTTTAAACCATTTGAGCCAGTCGCGGACCATGCAGGTACGCATGATGGGGTGGGGCAGGGTGGGCGGAAGTGAAAGTGATAAACGACGGAGTAGGGAAAATAAAATAAATAAATAAATAAAACCAATTACCGCTGCAACGTGCTTATCTGCATGGGCCGCAAATGGTTTGAGCTAGAAACATATTTTTTTGTTGTTGTTAAAATCTGCAAATTATGCAGCAGATGATGGATTGTGTGACAAATGCGGCAAATCTATAATCATGCAAAAATCACTGCAGTAGCACAATCGCATAATTCCAGAGACCCTGTTTATAGCACAATGTACCCTTTGTTCTGACACGGAAACATGAACTTGTAAAACAAAAGGTTTTGGTCCACACTGTTAGCATCTGTAATTCCTTATTCAATCCATCAAGAAGCCAGGAAAAGAAACATATATTGTTTTATTTTGTCTGTGTGCTAGTAATGCTATGGCAAAAACTAGTTTCCCTGTTCTATCAGGGAAACCATCTACAGTCAAATGCTTCAAGGTTGTCAATTTATGTTCGATTTTTTTCTTCTGTCCTTATAAAGTATAGTGCCAGGATAACATGGCCTAAATATCGACTGATAAAAATATTATGCTCCAAATATTGTCTAAATACTATTGCCCCTTTAGAGTTAATTATAAAAAATCACCACCCAATGCAGCAATATATTTTTGTTAAACATGTTTAAGCAACAATATGGCAAACAATATTTTTGATATTCTGACATCCAACAACTTTTCCAATCTGAAACTCTATTGATTTTTTTCTCTTTTGGAGGCTTCCAAGTGATCTGGGCTGAACTTTGGGAGTAGAGGGGCACACAGCCACCATCTATCTTTCCACAGCCACTTCAAGATGTGGTGGGATGATGTCGCATGTTTGGTGGGATGACGTCTCTGCTTTGGTGGAATGATGCCTCATGTTTGGTGGGATGACGTCTCTTCTTTGGTGGTATGAAGCCCCATGTTTGGTGGGATGATGCCCCATGTTTAGTGGGATGATACCCTATGTTTGTTGGGGTGGTGTCTCATATTTGGTGGCATTTTGTTGCATTATCAACTGATGATTTATTTTTTCCACTCAAGTTACTTATTGATGTCACAATAATCCTTGTTTAAATTACAACTGACAGTTCACTTGCCAATTGTCAATGACATGGTGAGTTATTTAGAGCGTCCAGGGATACACTGTCATGAATTCACACAAATCCCACTTCTCACCTTACACAGGTTCACCACTCATCTAACTCACAGGGCACTCCGTTCACCCATCACTCACACAGCTCACCCTCCCTTTCCATGAACATATTGGACACCCTGCTGCCACATGGGTATCCCGCTTACCTTGCACTCATTTAGGCACACCTTCCACAACGCACTCACAACGCTAACCATGCATTCACACCACTCACTGTCACCCCATGGGCACACCTTTCACACAGCGCACATTAAATTACTCAACACTTGTAAACATGCACATATATCTACAAATGCACCCACAGAGTATCTGCTCTTCCCATAGTACTTGTTGCCTTTCAGTTCCATCTGTAACCACAGGGTGGTGCCAGAGAGAAGAGTGTACAGAGACTGTGGGGTGGAATGGGAAGAGTGATTGGGCTGAGGCTGTGGGGGCTGGTGGGAGGCGAGATCAATCTTAGTCTGAGGGGGTGAGCCAGCAGGGAGTGGTCCTGTAGTCTGGCAGGGGAAAGCAGGCGAAAGCTGCTAGATGGGGAGCAAGCAGCACAGGCTAAGGGTGAAGCACTGCATCTGAGGCTGTGGGCTGGTGTGAGAGCTGAGTGGGAGTAGCAGGCTAAGAAATGATGAGGGTGGGCACAGGTTGTAGATGTACTAGTTGGTAGTGAACTTGAGCCTTGTTGGCCTTCCTATGTGTTAGAAATGGGATCCCTGGCTGGCCAGGGCTTGCGCCAAAGTCAGTCAGAGACCACCACTTCCACGTCAGGGCAAGGGAGTTACACGCCAAGATAACCCCTGCTCACCCCCTTGGTAACGTAGCACGAGCAGTAAGGCTAAATTTGGAGGCAATGTGAGTTAAGTGTTTGCACACGCACCCCAGCAACAACACCCAAGGCCCACCACAAAGGAAACTCCACACAAGGTTATATATAAGAATAGCCTTTGTATAACACCAAAACACATTAGATAAAAACACACACTTTACAATGTGCCAACAGGCACGGGCAGAATTTACAGGGGATATGTACAAAACAGGGCCACCTGGACCACTGCCAGGAATCAGCACTTTTTGAACTAACACTTAGAATATCACTTAGAACATAGCACATAGAATGTAAAATCACTGTAACACAAATTAGAAAATGTAGCACACAACCTGTAACTACTGGTAACAGGTACGTACCACCTACGCAACCCTAACCACCTTAGGAGAATATTGCGCAGGGAACCAGGACCTCACTAGCAACACCTGCACTAGGAGAAAAACAACCACCTAAGTATCACAATACCTGTAGGGGCATAGGCACATTACGCATGATGCATCACAACACATTCAGAGGTGTAGGGAAGGAAAACACATGATGCATAATATACATTCAGCGGTATAAGAACATGGCACATGACGCATTAAAACACATTCAGAGGTGCAGGGAAAGAACAATTGTGCCAAACTCACATAATTCACCACCTGTGACTGTCCATAGCCAAACTGGCCTTGTTGGGGCTAGGACGCCCTGTGTCCCAATGTCAGGGGGAGCCTAAACGTAGCAGCTACACACGAAGTGCTGGGCAGCTGTGGAGACACTGGGGCCAACGCTGGAGCCTTGTGGCCCTAAACAAATACAATGCCCCCTGAGCCTCTCAGGCTCTGAAGAACGAAATGCCCCCACGAGCCTCTCTGGGATCGCAACTTAAGGAATGCCTGGAGCCTCTCTGGGCTCCAAGTAAAGAAATGCCGCCAAGAGCCTTTCAGGCTCGAACACAAACTGTGGCCGTTGTTGGAGTCTTGCTGGGCTCAAAAACAAGCAATGCCCCCGAGCCTCTCTGGGCTCTGAAAACAACTGCTGCCTTTTTGGCTGGAGTCCCCCTCCTGGGGACTCAAAAACGACAATGGCCCCCGGAGCCCTCGTGGGCTTCTGAACAAATGCCCCCAGAGCCCTTCAAGCTCTAACTAAACAAATGGGCCATAGTTGGAGTCACCCTCCTGGGGACTCTAAGACAAGAGAAATGCCGCCTCGAGCCTAGCAGGCTCGTAAATATAAATGTGGCCCTCGTGGGCTTCTGAACAAATGCCCCCAGAGCCCTTCAAGCTCTAACTAAACAAATGGGCCGTCGTTGGAGTCACCCTCCTGGGACTCTAAGACAAGAGAAATGCCGCCTCGAGCCTCGCAGGCTCGTAAATACAAATGTGGCGCCGTGAGCCTCTCGTGGCTCTCGGCACCAATGCGCCGTCGTTGGAGTCCCCCTCCTGGGGACTCTGACAAGGGCTCTGTATACCATAAGGCCCAAGAGCCTTTCACGGGGCTGAGGAGGGACCCGCGGGGATGCCGCACTCACCGGTAGTAGGCGGCGTCTCCCCTCGGCGGTGTCTCCTCTCGGCTCCTGGGCTGCGGGGCTCTCCCTCCATTCACGGGAGCCCCGATGGGGGGAAAACACCGGTTGCTTCTTTGTGGCGGCGCGGGGCTCTCCTGCGACACCGGAGCCCCGCCTGCTCTCTCCACCGCCCTGCTCCTCTCCTCGTGCTGTGGGGGCGGGACTTCCGGGTCACCCCTTCGGCTTCCGGGTTGTCGCAGGCAGCGCGGCGGCCCGGCGGGGAGGACAGCAGCTGGTGGCACGATCCGGGGCAAATGCCGGGTGGGCACCGGCTCCTTTTACATAAATATTAAATCGAGGTGGGCACTCGATCGGGGCCCCAAAAACGGCACCAGGTCCCTGGTGGGGTGGGCACCTGCCAGGGGTACGAAATCTGCAAAAATGGGTCCAATGCCGGGTGGGCACCGGCCAAAGTGAATAAAGCGCCGCCAGGCGCTCAGAAGGCAATTAAAGCGCTCCCAAGCGCTAGCAGCAAGGATAAAGCGCTCCCCAGCGCTAGGGTACAAATAAAGCGCTCACAGGCGCTTAGAGGTCCACAAGTCCAGCAAAGTTTTGGAGGCAGGCAGGGGGGCAAGGCTGGGCCCAGAGCCAGCTCACTGGGCCTCCAGGCAGGGAGGCAGTCCAAGTGGCGGTCCTCCTAGCGCCCAACAGCAAAAGCCCCCCCTCAGCAAAAGGATCCTGGAAGAGAACAAATTGTAAGGGGACACAGCCCCTTCTTATACTGTAAATTCCTTTGTCTGTGGGTAGGGTGGGGGAAGAACCAGTTGAAGCTGGTCTGGGAGCACCCTTAATGTGCTCAGCCCCTCACTCTATTCACTGGCAGGATAAGGGTCATTAGACGCACCACAGGGGGCGGAGCAAGCATTGTGTGGGGAAAGCCCAGCCCTATTCAGGACCCAGGTGCACTCCTCCCCAGCCATCAGCATGCTAATCTCCACACTCACCACCAGGCAGACCCATCCAGACTCCTGGAGCCAGGCTCACCACCCAGCCCCAGCCAATCACACGCCAGCACCTTTACAGCACACGCACAGCCATGTCTAGAAATAGCACTTCCACACTAGACACATACACGCCGCACACATCATTTCGCAGCATTCAATCACACGAGTCCGCACATACCAGACTCAAGCCTGTACACCCCATGCATCAGGAACTACCAGGGACACAGACATTCCCCATGCATTCCTATGGGAGGGCAGGCCAACCTTACTCCACGCACTCAGAGTGCGCACGCACTTTCCACTGGGACACAGTGAAAGTGCGCAGAACCCAAAAATCACCATCACCAGGTCACCATTAAAAGCAAAAAGTTTAGGGGTGAACCTGCCAGAAGGGCCAAGTCCAACAATATAAATATATTTTTGGGGGAAGTTTTATATAGCGCAAACTAGATCCGAAGGTATCAGAGCGCTTTACCTGAGCACTAGTTAGGTTACAGAAGGACACATACATTTTTGTTAGGCACGTGGAGATTAAGCGATTTGCGCAGAATCACAGAATGTTGAATGTCCCTGCTGAGACTCGAACCCGGTCCCCAGCTCTGAGGTCGACCGCCCTAGTCGTTAGGCCACATTCTCTCCCCTTCATGCTTTCTGCTGTGAAGGAAAGAGTTAAGGGTACCAGTGGCCAGACTTGTTTTCACTGCTTCTGAAGCCACAATGTAGACCAGCATCTGTACCCATTGCCCTGCATAGGGGTAGTGCACTGCAGGGGCTGCTACTGGAGGGAAGATTGAGCTGAGGCTGTAGGGATTAGCGTGAGACAGGAGAGATGGTTATGGAGGAGCCGCAGTGGTTAATTTGTATGAAAATAATACGTGCAGGGGCTCTTGTCAGGTGGCAGCCTGCACCAGCCCATTTCTTCTGTAACACTGCCCGAAACAGAGCCAACTACTAACTAGGCAGTGGGGAAAGGGTGTGGCATAGTGAGCAGAGCTGCGGACCTCGAAGCTGAGGAACCAGGTTCGGGTTTCGACATCAGCTCAACATCCTGTGATTCAGGGCAAATCACGTAATCTTCCTGTGCCTACCAAAAATGAGTGTGTCCTTTACTGGCGCTCATGAAACTACTGAGCCGGTGTTGATGATTACATTTCAGTGCTGAGGACCAGAAACCACTGGCTCAAATTAAGCACTGAGGAGCTGGTGTATTTGGAGAGAGTGAACTGAGGCTGTGAGTTGGTGTGGGAGGAGTGAGTGTTGGTAGGAGGCTTTTTGGGATGGCCACCCATAGGCTATGGCTGCAGCAAACAGCACATTAATTGGATTGCCGGAAAGGGTGGGTAGGTGTGTTTTCTGGACTTCATAAATGCAGATGGGGAAGAAAAAACATAAAGAAGCTCAGACTTCATCACAATTTGTGCAGCAACCATTTTAATGTGGGACAAAACCTTATCGGAAAGCTCTATTCACCAATACTTCTACCAGTCATACTGCTAACAGCTCACAGAGCAATACTGTTAGCCAATACTATCACACCATGATTTTGTGGTGTTCCTCTTGCACACTAATATGTCATTAAATTTTTATGGGGCAGTCATGTTAGGTAAGGTAATAACCCTAAGGAGCAATAGGAGTGTAGAAAACACCCTGCAGCTAATTCACAAAGGTAAACGTAGTCCTGGAGTCTAAGTTTAGACTTGAGGTCTAAAGGCCCAATTCTCAAGGGTACATTTAGACCTGAAGTGTAAGGGCCCAATTCTCAAAGGTAAATTCAGACAAGAAGTGTAAGGGCCAAATTCACAAAGGTAGACTTAGACTTGAGGTCTATCTTTACCTTTGTGAACTTGGCCCTTAGACTTCAGGTCTAAACTTGGACTTCAGGTCTAACTTGACCTTTGTGAACTGGGCCTTTAGACTTCAGGACTAAACTTAGACTTAAGGTCTAACTTTCCCTTGTGAACTCAGCCCTTAGACTTCAGGTCTAACTTTACCTTTGTGAACTGGACCCTTAGGGGTCAGGTCTAAAGTTAGACTTCAGGTCTACACTTAGACTTCAGGTCTAACTTTACCTTTGTGATCTTGGCCCTAAGACTTCAGGTCTAAACTTAGACTTCAGGTCTAACTTTACCTTTGTGAACTCAGCCCTTAGACTTCAGGTCTAAACTTAGACTTCAGGTCTAACTTTACCTTTGAGAAATCAGTCTTAGACCTCAGGTCTAAACTTAGACTTCAGGTCTAACTTTACCTTTGTGAACTCAGCCCTTAGACTTCAGGTCTAACTTTACCTTGGTGAACTGGGCCCTCATACTTCAGGTCTACCTTTCCCTTTGTGAACTGGGCCCTTAGACTTCAGGTCTAAACTTAGACTTCAGGTCTAACTTTACCTTTGTAAATTGGGCTTTTAGACTTCAGGTCTAAACTCAGACTTCTTTACCATTGTGAATTGGGGCCTCTTTCTCTGCAGCACCATATAATACTTGCCCAATCACTTGCTTTACTCAAGGTAACCAACATGGGTTGAGCCAACACCTTCTCTTAGTTGTGCCCTTCATAGGTCCTTTTCTGTTGATCAAGCCAAATCTAAAAAAGTAAGTCTCTGAAGTACTGAAATACACCCATGAAGGTGCTGAAAAACAATCTAAAGCACTATTCAAGTGCATTAACTCTTCGACAATTAAGCATGGAGTTATATCATGTGGCGGGGAGTACTGGTGAACATCAGTAAAGTATTTCAAATAACAGTATTAGTTTAATTTAAAATCCCCCTGTTCTCACTCCTTTGATTTAAGTCTTTAGTGCCAAGAAATTTGGACCATTTCTTTCTGCATCCATTGTGCCCTTGACTACTATTGGCAATGTAGTATTGATTGAATCGTAGTGACTATATAGAGTTAGGAGTCACACAGTGCATAGTTGGTCAGTTTGAGTACATACTCTTTCTATTAGAGGACATGTGTCAGACCCTTTCAGGGGGTGTGGTGTAAGCATGGGCTACTTAGACCTCACTTTTAGGGCTGGAGTTGTTTGACTCTGATGTCCAGAAAGCCATCCTATTAAGGCTGTAAAAACTGGGTCAAATACATCCTCTGCCGTACTTCAGTGGTATCCTTGGGAAACAGTCACAGGCTTCTCAGGGAGGTAGTGTGGGGTGTACAAACTCAGAACTTAACCACCCAGCAGAACAATTTGTTTGCCCAGTACAGGGCTTAAATTGGATACATTGAGAACTCACTATAAATGGGATGTTACATAGGTATTAGTAGCAGGTGCAATAATATACATTGCAGCATGAACTACTGGGCTTTGGGATAATGCCCTTTTTTCCCCGTTTCCCCAAAGTCACTCCTCTTGTGTCAGTCAGCCACTTAAATCACTTTATTTTTTGGCCACCATGGCCATAAAAGTATAAACAAGTTAAAGCAACAATAAATAGATAACATAATTCATAAAAACATAGTTACAGACCAGAGCTACATTAGACAAGCATTTGCAATGCAATAGGTCTCGCATTAATTAAGTTTGAGCTGTTGGCATTGCTAAATATTGCAACACCAATTGCAAAAAAAGTCTATAAATTGTAGGCCAAAAAAATGTGTATCTATTTTTTTAGCAATGGTGGCATGCTGCGCTTTAGATGAATATGTTTAGTAAAGTGTGACATACTGTGATTGCTACAATAGTTAATTGTGGATGCGTAAACAATTGATGTGTGCAATGATGGCTGGTGGTGTGTGTGCCTGTAGAAATTGTGCACTGATGGCTAGTGGTGTGTGTGCCTGTTGGAAGTGTGCACTGCTGGCTGGTGGTGTGTGCCTGGTGAAAGTGTGCACTTACAGCTGGTGGTGTGTGTGTCCCTGGTGAAAGTGTGCACTGATGTCTGGTGGTGTGTGTGTGCCTGGTGAAAGCGTGCACGGACGGCTGGAGTTGGGTGTGTTCCTGAAAGCGTGCACGGATGTCTGGTGGTGTGTGCCTGGTGGAAGCGTGCACTGACGGCTGGTGGTGTTTGTGCCCAGTGAAAGCGTGCACTGGCGGCTGGTGGTGTTTGTGCCCGTTGAAAGTCTGCACTGACGACTGATGGTGTCTGTGCCTGGTGAAAGTGTGCACTGATGGTGTGGTTGAGTGTGTGGTTGAGTGTGTGGTTGTATGTATGGTTGTATGTATGGTTGTTGTGTGTGGTTGTGTGTGTGGTTGTTGTGTGTGTTTGTGTGGTTGTGTGTGTGTGTGTGTTTGTGTGTGTGGTTGTGGTTGTGTGTGTGGTTGTGTGTGTGGTTGAGTGGGGAGTGAGCCAGAAAGAACTAGCGGCTGGCAGTCTGGAGAGAGTTACACAGATAGATACCATTAAATGTAGATATTCAAAGGAAAAATAAATTGTTAAAGGCAGGCAGTGAAGCAAAGGCAGGGTTGAAACAGGGAGAAAGGCAGGTGGAAATGTTATGAGCAATTAAATAAAAGAGAAGATTAGAGAAAGAAAATAAAGTGGGCACATTTTGGAGGTAACGAAACAGAGGTGTAGGAAAGAGCGTGAGAGAGAAAAGAAAATAGCAGAGAGGTGAAGCAGGCGACTGGCCTATACATAGATGGAGGATGGAAAACAGCAGAGAATAAACTGAAAGGAAGAAACGAGAGTTGAGAGCAGAAAAAGACAGAAGGGAAGATAGTGGAGGAGAAAAGGAGGTAATAAAAGAGATGAGAAATGCAGAATAGACAGTAAAAAAGGTCGAATAGGGAAAGAGGAGCGAAATATTAGAAGAGGGAGTGACGGAGAGCACGTCTACAGTTAGTTTCAAATAGTACAGCTGTGAACTGTGGCTGCTCAGCTGCCCATATTTTGCTTGAAAGTACATCGGAATAGACAAATGTTCTGGTGTTTCAAGATATAAAACACAAAAAGTTATGTTTTTATAAGAACCAAGTCCACTCTTCCAGGGCAGAGGCATGTCATTTGCGGATTCACCGTGAGTGGTGCTGGGCCTGGACAGACATTTGTTGGAGAGCTTTCCTGTGTTCCTGTGACCTGCCCTAAGCAAGCACATGCGCGCACCCATTCATCAAGAGAGCCAAAGAAAAGTGCAATTAAGTGGAAAATGAACCTGAAATATAGGATCAAACACCGAAGTGTAACAAGATTTGTCACAGCGTGCAGGTTACATGCACAGTCCTCTCAGTGTGTTCATTGTCACCTTTATAATGGATTGTGAGATAGCTTTCAGTGAGGCAGCAACACAGATCCGATTTCCCGAGCACGTGTTTTGTACTTTGCTTGAATTCATACAGCTTGCTTACCAAACTCATTGTGAGACTTAATGCGCCCGGCCGACGACAACCCCGCGTGTCAGTGCAGAGCTGGTACCAGAGAAGCGCAAGAGCGCCATCACTCGTCGCAAGCCTTGCAGGCTGCTTCTGAAACTTGGGAGGGTGGAAGTGAGGAAGTGGAGGCGGGGGTGTGCAACCACCCCATGGGGTAAAGTGGTTGCCCCCAGTTTGTACTGGAAAAAGATGCGGTTTCTGTAGTTTGTTTCTTGCACGTGATAAATAACAGGGGGAGGGGCACTGGCGGGTCACAAATGCATCACGATGATAGTGCGTTAAAACAAGTAGGGAGATAACATTCTGAAATGTAAATTCTGTTTATTCGGCCGAAAAGTTGCGCGTTGTCACCCCCGTGTAGTGTTAGGTTAATTTCTGCCGAATCCGCAGGAGTGAGACGAAAGCGGCCTGCGACAGTAGTTTTATCCGGGAGAGGAGGAAGGCAACATGCACCACCTTGTGAAATGGATCCAAAGAAAACCAAGCTCTCGGCATTGATGTGGCGGGGGCGGGTTACATGAGGTAAAAGTGACAATTGGGAGCAAACAAAATACAAGAGGTAGCAAACGGTGCATTACAGGAGGAAAAGTGACATGTGTGCAAGTTACAAAGGCGTAACTCAGGAGGCAGATGAGTGCAGTGCTGAAAGATGCTGGTGAATGTCGAGCCAGGGCAAACTCCCGAGACCTGCCCTAAGCAAGCACATGCGTGCACCCGTTCATCAAGAGAGCAAAAGAAAGGTGCCATTAAGTGGAAAACAAACTTGAAATATAGGACCAAACACCGGAAGTGTAACAAGATTTGTCACAGCGTGCAGGTTACATGCACAGTCCTCTCAGTGTGTTCATTGTCACCTTTATAATGGATTGTGAGGTAGCTTTCAGTGAGGCAGCAAAAGAGATCCGATTGCCCGAGCATGTGTTTTGTACTTTGCTTGAATTCATATAGCGCTTGGTTGCTTACCAAACTCATTGTGAGACGTAAAGCGCTCGGCCGACGGCAACCCCACTTGTCAGTGCAGAGCTGGTACCAGAGAAGCGCAAGAGCGCCATCACTCGTCGCAAGCCTGGCAGGCTGCCTCTGAAACTTGGGAGGGTGGAAGTGAGGAAGTGGAGGTGAGGGTGTGTAGCCACCCCATGGGATAAAGTGTTGGCAAATGTAATCAGAGTGGCCACGGTCGCTTTGATGTTCTTGTCTTGTCTTCCTTTGTGGGAGGGGTAGGGGGAGCGAATTGCTGTGCACGCGCCTGGCTCACATAAACTGTACGCGATCCGCAGTGGGTAGATCTTTTAGGTCTGCTTACTATAAATCTCGCCTATCTTTCCTTTGGGATGGACAGGCGAGACCTAAAAAATAAAAGCTAAGTGCAATGTTAATCACGGATTTGAAATAAGAAGTGCACATAGATACGACAACAGGATTTACCCAGGATAAATAGTCCAAGTGATATCAGGCAAATACAGGGGTACCTTCCTTCTAAGGCCCCTTATAGCAGCCAAGGATTTGGCAACAGATATGGCAACAACCGGGCGGCTATACACCCTGAAAATGTCAAGGGTGCAGAATAATTACGTATGTCTAGCAGCATACATATAGTAGCTAGCCAGGTGCGGCAGGGGAGGCGTAAGCTGGACACAAGTGCTAGCGGATCGCTCTGCTCCGCCCGCGGAGTGTGCAGAGATTTGCCTACTCCACGTAGAACGTGGAGAAGGCAAATCTCCGCACACTCCACAGCGGAGCGGAGATGACCAGCCCCCGCCTCCAACCCAGCTATTAAGAATTAATTAAAAATACATTAAAGGTGAAAGAAAAAAAGCGTACCTTGATTGCAGCGCCCAGGGGCGTCCTTGCGAGAAAGGCACATGCACGGGTGCGCACGCATGCGCAGATCACCCTGAGAAGACGAGGAAGAGGAGGACAGCAGCCCGGGGTCGCCACAGTCAAGGTAAGTCTTTTTTCTTTTACCTTTAATTAATTTTTAATTATTCTTATTAGGGGATTGGAGGCGGCTGACGGAGCGGAGTTCCACAGAATTTGTTCCTAACTCCGTGGACCTCCACGTAGTCCCGCTCTGCCAGCTCCGCCCAGGGTTACTGGACACACAAAGAAACAAGCGGAATGCTCTTGACTGTAGAGATCTAAGCGGGGCACGCCAAAGCTCCCCCAGCTGCCTAATTGGAAGTGAATACTCTCAGTGGGAGGGTACCCACTCGGACCTGGAAGTAAAGCTTCCTGTCCAGCACAACAGACACCTGATCCCAGAAGAGCTCAAACCCACAAGTGGGATTGAAATCAATCTAATCATTAGTAAACTTAGAGGAGGCAGCTTTTCTGAATTTATTGCCCATTAGTGTTGCCCAGTAATGCTTTTACAGAAAATCTTTGGACAGGAAATGAGTGGAATCTGGCTGATCCCACGACTCAGTCATCCCAAGTCAGTGTAACGCCTCCTTGATTCTCGTGAACCAGGGGACCTTACTGAAGTGGTCAGCCTTCATGACATCCTTAAGACAAATCACATAGTGGACAAATTTAGGGGTGGTCCATAGGCATCTCCAATAAAATTGGGGGCTTAGAAGGAGTTTACCCGAACCCTATTTACTCCCAGGTCCATTAAAAGCAAACAGAGTGGAGTGCTAGGAGGAAGATAGTCAAGATTTCTAAAGAATTTATTTTCAGTTATGGTTAATTCTACATGGTTGGAAAATCCCCATAGTTCCGCCCTGTATAGGGTGGAACCCAGTGCTTTGGCCTTGAAAAGCTGGCGTAATGGGTTGGGTGTATGAAGTTGAATACTCCTTGAGGTACACACCAGTGGTCTGCTTAAGTTTCAAGGCTGCCTTATTGATGTGGGAGTCATACCCCCAGAAATTGTTACCCCAAGATAGGTAAAAGAATCAACCCACTCCAGGGGGACTCCCCCCCCCCCCCAGGACTATACTCCCCTTGTACGATTTATGTGGATCAAACAACATCGCTTTGGTTTTAGAGGTGCTGATCTCCAAGCCAAGAGCAAGGCAAACTAGTTGAAGCAAGTCAAAAGTGTCTGAGCCCAACAAAGTGTTGTCTGCAAAGAGGAGAATCTGAGATATGATTTGTGCCAAGGAGGGAGCATCTGTATCAAAGTGGGACAGGAAGTGAACAATATAAATTATAAATAACAAGAATAATGTGGGGGCCACAACACAACTCTGGCAAACACCTTTGCGAACTGCTAACCTTTCAGTAAATTGACTTTGCGCCCCCCCCCCACCTAATATGCGCATAATGGTCCTCATGTAAACAGATTAGTAATGATAGAATGTGAGGAGGTATAGCCAGATCAGCAAGGGATTTCCAAAGGGCAGACGGGGGATCAGGTCAAAAGCCAATTTTAGATTGACAAAGAAAATGTAAAGGTTGGACTGGCCAATCACAACGGTTCTCCCAATAGATTTTTAAAAATGGAAGACCTGGTCGCTGGTTGAGACCTTCCTGCGAATTTGTACTGAGGACATCTTGTTCCACAATCCAATCATGGATTTTTGGCAGCAGACAGAGGCAATACCACTTTTTGGAGGCAGTCTATTTAGCTTATTGGTCTGCAATTGCTCAGTTGAGATCGGTCACCATTTTTATGGATGGGTAAAACCATTGCGCCCTTCCAAGAATCAGGAATGGGTGCCCCCTCTGACTGATGGCATTAGCAATGGCTAAAATATAGCTGGACAATCCTCCATATCAAATAAGAATGTGTCAGCTGGAACACCATCTGGTACTGCGGCTTGGCCCCGCGAGACAGCATTTAGGGGCTCGATGATATCAGTGATAGCAAACATGGGCATAATACGGGAGGGAGGCGGAAGGACATCGGTTGTAGCCTGTGTTGGAGTGTTAGAGTCACGAGAATATAAAGTGTGAAAGTAATCAACCCATTCAGACGGAGCAACTTTATTTTATGGCTCCAATATGGCTGAAAAGCCACCACATGCGACTAATTTCTAGAATTTGGTAGAATCTGTGGCTGAACATACATCCAAAAGGGCCCTCCACCTCTGTTCATCCCAGTCCCATTTAGCATTAGCAATGGCCATCTTGTAGGTCTTCCTCTACAAGGGAATGTGGACAGATCCTTAGATGTGATGGCTGTAACTAGGGAATGTTTGAGTTTGCGGCATTCTTTATTAAACCAGGATCGATTCTTATCAGTAAGTTTCCCGTTGCGTGAAACAGGGATGGTGAAATTACCTAAAATGCGCTCAAAGGGGGCCTTATGAATATCCATCAATTGGCCTGGTGTGTCTAACTGGTCAATCTCAATTTGAGCAGGGCTGTTTTAAGGTCCATATCTATGACAGATAATATATCAGGAAGAGCAGCTACCTGATGTCATTTCAGGTAACGCTTGTCAGCAGTCAAGGTAATATCCCTGGTGTAAGAGGGCAGATCAAGATCTGAAGGGATGCTCTCACAAAAGGCATGGGTGGTCAAAGAGAGGGGGTTGTGATTGCTTTCTGATCTTTCTAAAACAATCATATCGATTACAGATGACTACAGCCTTAAGTTGACTAATATATAATCAATTCGGCTTGTGAGATGTGACTTGTTGTAAGTACGGACACCTTTTAAATCAGATTTATTTCTACCATTAAGGGCCCTGAGGCCATGTTCCACTGTAAGTGCCTTTAATTGGAGAGCGGCTTTTGTCCATCTGTTTATTGGTGGAATATCTAACAAAGGAATAGCCCAAGCATAATCTTCATACCTGGTTAAATAAATGTCATCATTGTCGAGTGGCTCGAATGTTATGTTAAAGTCACTCGCTACAATAAGACAGTGTTGGTAAGAGCGCTGTTCAAGAAAGTTTTCAAGAACCTGTAGCATTTACGAAACCATACTGTCCCTGACCCCTCCTACATAGACATTAAAGATGGTTATTCCGTGGTTATTTCTAGTGTTCTGTGGAAAAGTAAATTTTGCCATGTTGTATGTGCCTACGTGTTCCCCATCTTATGTTATATGTGCATGATCGATATGCATGTATTCCCCCCTGATCGATTAAAGATGCAATTACAGTTGTGTCCCTCTCTAGTATGCCAGTTTCCAGTCCTCGTGAAAGCAACGAATATTAGGCCTATGTAAACCTACGTTGCCACCTTTCACAGTGTGC
Source organism: Lissotriton helveticus (assembly GCF_964261635.1). Classification (NCBI taxonomy): domain Eukaryota; kingdom Metazoa; phylum Chordata; class Amphibia; order Caudata; family Salamandridae; genus Lissotriton; species Lissotriton helveticus. The sequence goes on along the minus strand of NC_136068.1, from coordinate 464,445,317 downwards.
ACGTTAATTCATTGAATTGTCCCCGTTTCTAGGCCTCAAAAGGGCCCGGACTCAGATTCAGCTCCTGTCTCCTGAACCCTCTCCGAGGAGCGATACAGCCCCCACCTGCATCCCTGACCCTTCACTTACTTCCTGCCTCGCAGTGCCCGGCCCGGCCTGGCTCTGCCTCCCAGTCTGCCAAGAATATGTTATGCTTCTAGTTATCAGTCCAGCTTTCCTTCTCTGCATTCCTAAGCTACTGAATCGCATCAATAGTTTCCGTCATGGTCTAGCCTTTATGTCTCCATGTAAGAGAAATACTGTATTAATATTCATAGAATATTCCTCGCACACGCAATACATGTAGAATTATGCATGCACCAGTCTTAGTGTCTATTAGCCTTTGCCCTGATAACTTTTGGATTCTATCAACATGTACTCTAAACACCAGATACTAGATATGCCTGGGTACATGTTGCTCTGACACTCCAGACTTTAGTCTCCTCTTCTAGCGCAGAAGTCATAGCCCCCAGTTCTCCCTGGTAACACGTCATTGCCTGTTTGCGCGCACCACTAGGTTAGAGGTCCCAGCTGCTCAGGTAGCCCCCTCCATGTTTCCGCCCCTTTTATGACATATACCGTTACGTTACATCACATGTCTATGTATACGCCCTGTACACGCCTTCTTGTTACATCATTTTGCCTTTATCTTTCGCGACTGCTACGAGTCACGCCTACTGCTACGCCTACTGTATTGAATGTAATGTATTTGTTTAAGTATATATACTGTGCACCCATATTAAAAGTTGCCAATTGCCAGCCTTATTCCCAGATCCTGTCCCCGGCAGCTGCCATCCTATTCCCGTACAGGCTGTCCTGTTCCTGTCCTTTATGCCTATTAAAGCCTGTAAACTCCAGCTACCTCGAATCCTGACTCTTATTTATTGAGCTACCTGTTTATTGAGTATCCTGAAAAATAGAACCGGTAATTAATTATTTATTTACCACATAATGGCGCCCGAATAGGGACTTGCCCTTTCCCCACGCGCCGGAGAAGCTACGCAGGCCCCCTGATCCTCTGCAGCCGTGACGGAACCATACCGTGCACGTGCAGATATTTCTGCTTCAAGTATCCCTCAGGCCCACGGAGGAGACGGAGGTTGCGGTCCAGCGTCCAGACGAGGCGGTGGAGGAACGCGGCGAGTCCCGACCAGAGCCCAAGCCGAGAGTCCAAGGTCCGAGGTATCCGGAGGCCCACCTGTAACTGAAGTCCGAAGTTCGTCCGTCCGTCGTCGTAGCAGTCCAGTCCAGTCCGAGGCCTTCCGTTCTTGCTGCCCGGTGAGTACCGTTGCTGGGGTAGTATCTAGACAGGGTCAATTCATTTGTCTCTGGTCCGTGGGTTTGGGTACGCAGATCCAACACAAAGTGTTCACCTAGGTGGACGCGGGTCCTGACGTGTCTCTTTATGGGACCGGTAAGTTTCGTGCTGTTTTAGCAGTACATCTAGTCATTCTAGTAAGTTCTGTTCTCGAGAAATTCATGTGTTCTGTTCTCAGTATTCCAGGCAGTATTCTGTCCGAACTGTTATTATAAATGTTATTTCATGTGTTTTCAATGTCGTGGTATGAGTGATTTGTTTTCTTAGTTATTATTGTGTTTATCGTGTATTGTATTGTGTCCAGACTCCAGCCTAAAGTATGCCTCTATTCTCGAAATTACGTCAGTTAAAAACCAGAAAAGGTCTGCTCGAGGAAGCAGTTCCTGTCCCGCCTAGGGACAGTCCAGGTCATTTTATGTATCATAAGCATGGCTTAAGTGCCATATTATATCTAGACTTATGGGTGGAGTACACCAAGGAATTAGAGGAGAAATATAGATGGCCCGTATCAGGTACGTGGGATGCCGAGTGCATCATGCGAGTAGAAGAAACATTATGGAAAAAGAAAGCCAGACAGTCCCAGAAAGATGCCATCGAGTTATGGCGCAAAGAATCTCATAACAGAACAGAAAAAGAAATCAGAAAGACAGAATTAAGTAGGGAATCCTCAGAAAGAGCCCAAGAAAGGGAATTAATCGAAGTAGGCGAACGAGTTAAAGCCGAACAGTCAGACAGACAGAGAAATGCCCTTATTAAGGGTATGTATCCTCTTCTTGCCGAGGGCTTGCCGAAAGCAACCACGGAAGCACCATGTAATTTTCCGCCGCCATTAGTTCCGATTAAGCTACGTCACAAACCGACCGCAGCTGATATTTTTCTCTCGTCCTATTTGGACGACACAGTCCCAGAATATGCAAATCCTGTTCCGCCTGCTCCTGTAAATAATGTAATTCCTGTTCCTCCAGTCGCTGGCCCCGTGGGTCCAGTTAATGTTACAACACCTGTTACAGTACCCCCGGTCCAGCCCACAGTACAAGTACCCGCTACATCAGTCACTCTACCAGCACGTACAGTACACACCGACGATTCTAGTCTAGGGGCCTCGGGGGGAAGTCCTCCTGGAACCCCGCCTCAACACAGACGTGTGACATTACTCGAGCTACATGCCCGAGCGTTACAGCGTTCGCCCAAGCATCAGTCCGTTGCAGATATCAAGCGAGCTCTTACCGAATGCCGTTATGATCCAGTCCCAGGCGATGATGATATGGTTATATATTCATTGCGTGTAAGACGGGTGACCGAATATTTGGACACCCTACCGAATATGAAAGAATATCTAGACAGAATATATCGTTTCATCCGTACAGGAGTAGATCCAGGAAGTATTGGCGAAGCCATGGCTCAAAGAAAAGTCGAGATTCAGCTCATGCTTTTAAAGTTTCTAATTAATTGTTTAATAAGAGAACAAGATTATCCGGATAAAGATCCGGAAGAAATGAAAATCCTGACCAGGTGGAGTGACCACATAGCCGAGGGAAGACACAAGACACAGAACTGTATAGACAGTATGTACAAGAAGATCCGTAGGGAAATAATAATGTTACACGAGAAACGCAAAGCAGTACAAGTAAGCGAGAAAGAAGATAACTCTTCTACTGAAGAGGTAGACGACGAGAATCCCACCAGAATAGCGTATGTAGGTAAAACTAGACTTCCCGACCGACATTCACGCCTAGAACACAAGAAAGTTTTTCCTCCTCCAGCAACAGAACAAGGTTCTCTTGAACAAGTATTTCAAGCTACCGATCACATTCTGAAATCACGAATCGGTTATAGTGAACTTGGTACCATGCATGAACAAGAACTAGCCCGGTCAGCAGTCCGATGGACTACCGATTCTACCACTTTTCCAGACGAAATAGTGGCACAAATGTTTCTGAAACTGCCCCCAGCCGAGCAGCGACTGGTGGGTATGTATATGATCCAGCACCTCATCACACTGTATGAGGGACAGCATTCTGATCCAGGTCCGTTACATGATGTTCTGAACGAGTTACTCCAATATAGATGGAGAGGTTTAGGTACCGATTTAATTAGTGTCATTCTAGAACAGCGCCACAAATATAGAACGTTTCTGAATCCGCATTTTGTTCACGTCTCACCTCCAGAAAGTAAATCATTTTACATAGATAGACAGCATCCGTTACGAGAAGTACACCCAGTTAGGACAACGGGTGGTGAACTAGAACGAGTATTTGTTTACACCCCTATCACAAAGATGGAACTCTTAGAGATGAAAAAGTTAATTCCCTGTCACGACAAAGATCCAGCAGGGTTCCATCGAGAATTAAAAGACATGCTCCGTATGGGAGAATACACATATCCTGATATCATTAAAATGTTAAAGGTCCTGTTGCCCGCAGGGGTATATGAAAAACTCAAGGAAAAAGAATGGGAGGTGGGAGAGAAAAAGATAGATTGGACAGCTCTAGAAGCTGAAGATACTTCACGAGTACCAGGTACCGGTCTAGGGGGTAAAGTTAAAGAATTGCCCGAGTTATTGATACAGGTCTTGCCAAGGTTACTAGCCACGAAAAAGGAAGATTGGGATGCAATCTCAGCATGTAAACAGAAACAGGATGAAGACACTAGTGATTTTTATTCTAGATTTGAGAAATGTTTTATTATTAACAGTGGTTTGAAGACGAGTAGTGAATCGTACCCTCATCTTTTTGTAACAAAACTAGTCGAGAATTCAAGTCCACAAGTTAAAAATCGAGTTTTGAAAGTCGAAAGTAGTTGGCAAGCTAATACTCCGTCCCAAATGTTACAGATGCTCCAATATCACCAGAATAGAATCAGGGAAGAGCAAGAACACGAAAGGAGACGTATGAAAGATACGAAAATGAAAGTATTAGTTGCACAATCTGTTCCACAAGACAGTCAGAAGAGGGGTCCGAATCAAGCCAGTCATCCTGCAGCTCCCGTTAAAGGGACTTGCAATTACTGTAAACAGCCAGGTCATTTTATAAACGAGTGTGCAGTTCTGAAACACAACATAGCTACTGGTAAAACTAAAGAAAGACCACGTCCGCCTAGACAAGAACAAGTTTCACAGACTTCTCAGTCACCGCAGAATGCACAACAGACTGTTCCAGCACCGCAGCCCATCGCTGCAACACAGCATGTTACACAGCAGATGTACCAGTATGCTCAGTCAGAGTATCCAGAGTATCAACAGTATTCATGAAACAGCCTAGAGAGGGAGGTAGGCTTGCCTCTCATCGAGATACCTGTAGATCAAGAGGGTCCCTATGTACACAGTCAAGTATTGGGGAAAGACAGAAAGTTTTTGATTGATACAGGGGCAAGTAGGACTACTATCAGTCATGACGAAGTTTCAGGGGCTCCGCTCTCAGGCTCTAAAAATGTTTCCCTTGGATTTTCAGGAAAGCCTATTGTTAATGAAATTTCGAAGCCAGTTTCCCTAGAAGTTGGTCCATTGTCCCGAACTACTGATTTGTTACTTACGAAATCATGTCCAGAAAATTTGTTAGGTATTAAAACACTGAAAGAATTAGGTGCAGTAATTTGCTGCTCCCCAGAAGGAGTCCGATTGTTTTTACGTGACTTTAAAGGTCACTATGTATTACGTGATTTTGATCCCAGATTACTGAATGTACCGCAGCATTTATGGGCGCAAGGTCCAACTGATGTAGGATGTATGCACATCACACCCCATCGTGTGACTCTCAAACAAGGTATAGTTTTGCCACGAATCAGACAGTACAGATTGCCACCTGAGGCTGTAGCAGCCTTATCCAAAATTATTGACGAGCTTATTGCTCAAGGAGTGGTTGTAGAAACTGACTCCAATGTATGTAATTCTCCTATCATTCCAGTCTTGAAACGTACTGATCCAAATGCACCTCCAGTATATCGATTAGTGATTGACCTTCGAGAGCTTAATAAATGTATCATACCCCAGTACCCAGTAGTCCCAGATATTTCTTCCCTATTGACAGCCATTGATTCCGAAGCTACATTTTTCACAGTTATCGACCTCAAAAACGCATTTTTCAGTGTCCCCATTCATCCAGACAGCCAGTACCTTTTCGGTTTTTGTTTAAATGGAAGGAGCTATAAATTCACACGAGCTCCTCAAGGTTTCACAGAAAGTCCTAGTATTTACAGTCAAGCACTTAAGAGACAACTAGACAATATTCACATGCCAACTGACACTGCCCTGCTCCAGTATGTCGATGATCTACTGATCACTGCCCGTTCTGAACGTGACTGCGAGCGTGCGTCACTTACAGTTCTGTATTTCCTGGCCGAGCAGGGGCACAAGGTGTCCCCTTCCAAATTACAATTCTGTGTCCAGCAAGTGATCTACTTAGGCCACTTACTGTCCAAGTGGGGTAGGCAGTTGACACCAGACCGTATCCAGTTAATAGCGAGTCTTCCACAGCCCAAGACACAGAAGGAGGTACGAGCTTTTATTGGCCTCACTTCTTATTGCAGACAATGGATTCCTCAGTATGCATTTCTAGCTAAACCACTGATACAGTTAACGACACAGGAGGCAGCCGTATCGACTGTCCTCCCTTGGACCCAGGAACATACACTTGTTTTCAATGAATTAAAGAAAGCCTTATGCCAAGCGCCTGTTCTAGCAACACCGAACTACAGTAAGCCTTTTACACTTTTTGTCACAGAACGCGATGGTACTGCATTATCTGTTCTCACACAAGATCAAGCAGGACAGTACAAGCCCTGTGCTTATTTTTCGAGCACATTAGATCCAGTAGCCCAGGCTCTGCCTGCGTGCCTCAAGTCAGTTGCAGCCACAGCTCTCGCTATCAGACAAAGTGATTCCATAGTGTTAGGACACTCCCTGACAGTACAAGTTCCACACTCCGTGGAAGTTCTTTTAAACCGAACACAGACTCAGCACCTGACCATTGCACGTTTAACAGGTTATGAACTGACACTGTTCCAGCCACACATAGAAATCAGACGCTGCAACATTCTAAATCCTGCTACACTGTTACCGTCAGTTACTTCAAATCCTGCCACACATGACTGTGTGGAAGTTGTTAACACCATGACCAAGCCAAGACAAGACCTGACAGACATTGCATTACCTAATCCCGACCTGACACTTTATGTGGATGGTTCATGTATGAGAACAAGTACAGGAGAACTAGTAGCCGCGTATGCAGTGACTACTGAAACTGAAGTTATAGAAACACATCGTATTGACACCCTGTCTGCTCAAGCAGCAGAGCTAGTTGCTCTGACCCAAGCCTGCATACGTGCTAAAAACCTGAAAGTAAACATATACACAGATTCACGTTACGCATTCGGAGTCGTACACGACTTTGGAGTGCTCTGGCAGGAGAGAGGTTTCATGACTTCTCATGGAACCAAGATTCAGCATGGTCTCCTCATTCAAGCTCTGTTAGATGCAATACATTTACCGACAGCTATCGCTATCATGAAGTGCAAAGCACATACGAAAGTCACTGACATTATTTCCCAAGGTAACGATCTAACAGATCGAACAGCCAAGCTTACAGCTCAGACTCCAGACATTCCAGTCAACACGACACAGACACTCACTCCAGATCAGACTATTTGTATGACTGTCAAGGACCCTACACAAGATGTCATAGACATACAGTTACATGCTACTCCCGAAGAAATCAAGAAATGGTCCGAACAAGGAGGGGTCCAGACAGATCAAGGATGGGTGACGAAGGGAAAAGCCACATGGTTTCTCCCCGACTCTATGGTTCAAGTCATTATCAATACCGCACATAGTCCAGCACACCTAGGAGAGAAAGCTATGTTAGACAGTATTCAGAACCTTTGGTTCAACAAGCACTTACGAGCTGCAGCCAAGCAGAAAGTCCGTACCTGTATGATATGTTGTCAATTCAATCCAGGTAAAAGTGTCCCGGTGGAACAAGGTGGATTCCAACCTCCTGACCACCCTTTTGAAGTCCTCCAGATGGATTATATTCAGATGGAGCGATGTCGAGGTTTCAAGTATGTCCTCGTAGTTGTATGCGCTTTGTCCAGGTGGACAGAAGCATATCCAGTTCCAGATTACACAGCTGCGACCACTGCCAGGCAGTTGGTTCGTGAATTCTTTCCCCGCTATGGACTCCCTAGGGTCGTGTATTCTGATAACGGCCAGCCATTCTCATCCGAGCTTATGAAACATGTTTCCCTTCTGTTAGGGTACCAGTGGAAGTTCCATTGTGTGCGCCATCCTGAAGCAGCCGGTCTCGTAGAGAGACATAATCAGACCCTGAAAATCCGTATTGCCAAGATATGTAAAGAGAAAGGTGTAGACTGGCTAGTTGCCCTGCCAGTTGCTCTATTCTACATGAGGATGGTTGCACATTCCAGGTCAGGTCTGTCCCCGTATGAGGTCGTATTCGGCCGCCCCCCAAACATGTGGGGTACACCTAGACCCCGCAGTATTACAGATGTTTCCAGTAATATGCTGACAGATTACCTAGCTTCCTTGATGTCTGCCCTACACTCTTGTCGTTCACAGGTTGCCGCCGCATTTCCAGACAACACCGAGGTGAAACCGCATGAAGTCATTCCAGGAAACCTCGTGTTGGTGCGGAATTTTGATCGTTCAAGTCCACTGGAACCCCGTTGGAAGGAGCCTCGCCTTGTCTTATTAACTACAAGGACAGCAGTGAAGTTGGAGGGCAGGAAAGGATGGGTCCACCTGTCCCACATCAAGAAATTCCATGGAGTTCGTGAAAAGACTTTTGCTAAGGACTGTTCTATTCCTAAAGACTGCCTAAAAACAGACTCTGAACTCAAGCCTCCCCTGTTAGAGGAAACTCCGCAACAGGAGTATAAAAAGAAACTCCGGTCTAGTAAATTAAGTCAGCCAGTTTAATTGTCTAAGTCCCTCTCGGGTGAAACGGTTAGACAGGTTTCTAACATGTATGAGATAGACCGCCATAGTGAGAGAGTTAGTCAAAACTCTATACGATGTATTATTGTTCTAAGTTTTTTATTATATGTGAGTCTAATGGTTACCTGCACAAGTTATGCTTTACATTTATGTTTTCCAAGTTCACATGTAAACAAGTTTTCTAATGCTACAGTAGAGCACACATTTAGTGATCTGCCTCCTCACGAGCTATCCTATCGTCTTGCTATGCGAAATAATACATTCATTAGAATGTTACACTATTCACACCAGACCAGCAATGCCACTAATTGTTGGGTGTGTGGTCGACTCCCCCCTTTCCAGACACCGAAGGGAGTCCTGCCACTCTTTCCTTATCCGTTTTCACATAATGGTTTGTGTGGAGCATGGTCCACTTTAACGTCATCCTCCAATGATATGTCCCTTCTGAACAGGACATGTTTTCCAGACAAGCAAGGTCTCTCCCATAGAACAGGGTTAGATCTAGAAAATGAAGTATATGATTTAGGTAATTATTCTTCGAATTTTATGATCTTGAATGTTCAGTCTGATACTACTCCAGATTTGCCTGCTATTTCAGTACTACCAGTCAAAGGCGAATTATGTGTCAGAAAGAATGGTTCCGCACATGTAGGACATAGTGATTGTACTACTATTGTCGAGTATAGTGACAGTGGGAAATCTATTTTCAAAGCCTCACGTCATTCTTATTTTGTTTGTGGTCAGACCGCATATGTTCGTCTGCCCCTCGATTGGGATGGAACATGTTACATTGCCTTCCTACTGCCACCAGTTTTTCTAGCCCCATCAGATTATCACAGAAACACACATCTAGTACACGTCAGACATAGAAGGGAGATCGAGTCCCCGATTGTCGATCAAACTGAAACTACTCTAGAACAGTATCAAGACTTTAATAAAGGTTTCTTCTTCTTTATAGGCCCTGTCCAGAATAGTAAGTTAATACGTAGGTTAACCAGAACCCTTGAAGCAGTAGTGAATGAGACTACTTCTGCTCTAGGTAACTTAACTGAAGAGCAATCTGCTATGAGATTTGTCGTGCTCCAAAATCGTCTCGTTCTTGACGTCATACTGGCCGATAGAGGAGGAGCATGTAGAGTCATCGGATCTAGTTGCTGCATTTTCATTCCTAATAACGCGCAGTCTGTTTATTCAGCTATAACCAGACTTCACAAAATTGCCCATCAGTTACACCAGAATCCAGGCACCTGGACATGGTCCGGTTGGCTCTGGAGTATTATATCTGCCTGGGGATGGAAAGTATTGTCATTCCTAGGTATTGCAGTAATGATCATATTCAGTTGCTGCCTCTGTATACAATGTGGCCCTGCGATTTGCGGCATGTGTGCTACCTCTTGTATTCCTAGTCCTAAGTCCCGTTCCAAGACAATTCGAGACGAGCAAATGATGCTATATGAAATGATAGATGGTATCATGAATATTGATGTTTCCTGATGGAAACGTAGGGCACAAGGAGGGAATGTGGAAAAGTAAATTTTGCCATGTTGTATGTGCCTACGTGTTCCCCATCTTATGTTATATGTGCATGATCGATATGCATGTATTCCCCCCTGATCGATTAAAGATGCAATTACAGTTGTGTCCCTCTCTAGTATGCCAGTTTCCAGTCCTCGTGAAAGCAACGAATATTAGGCCCATGTAAACCTACGTTGCCACCTTTCACAGTGTGCACGTTAATTCATTGAATTGTCCCCGTTTCTAGGCCTCAAAAGGGCCTGGACTCAGATTCAGCTCCTGTCTCCTGAACCCTCTCCGAGGAGCGATACAGCCCCCACCTGCATCCCTGACCCTTCACTTACTTCCTGCCTCGCAGTGCCCGGCCCGGCCTGGCTCTGCCTCCCAGTCTGCCAAGAATATGTTATGCTTCTAGTTATCAGTCCAGCTTTCCTTCTCTGCATTCCTAAGCTACTGAATCGCATCAATAGTTTCCGTCATGGTCTAGCCTTTATGTCTCCATGTAAGAGAAATACTGTATTAATATTCATAGAATATTCCTCGCACACGCAATACATGTAGAATTATGCATGCACCAGTCTTAGTGTGTATTAGCCTTTGCCCTGATAACTTTTGGATTCTATCAACATGTACTCTAAACACCAGATACTAGATATGCCTGGGTACATGTTGCTCTGACACTCCAGACTTTAGTCTCCTCTTCTAGCGCAGAAGTCATAGCCCCCAGTTCTCCCTGGTAACACGTCATTGCCTGTTTGCGCGCACCACTAGGTTAGAGGTCCCAGCTGCTCAGGTAGCCCCCTCCATGTTTCCGCCCCTTTTATGACATATACCGTTACGTTACATCACATGTCTATGTATACGCCCTGTACACGCCTTCTTGTTACATCATTTTGCCTTTATCTTTCGCGACTGCTACGAGTCACGCCTACTGCTACGCCTACTGTATTGAATGTAATGTATTTGTTTAAGTATATATACTGTGCACCCATATTAAAAGTTGCCAATTGCCAGCCTTATTCCCAGATCCTGTCCCAGGCAGCTGCCATCCTATTCCCGTACAGGCTGTCCTGTTCCTGTCCTTTATGCCTATTAAAGCCTGTAAACTCCAGCTACTTCGAATCCTGACTCTTATTTATTGAGCTACCTGTTTATTGAGTATCCTGAAAAATAGAACCGGTAATTAATTATTTATTTACCACAGTTCAACTAGATACCCAAGATGTCAGGAGAATTCATGTTACGTTGACGTATTCAACAGTTTAGTGAGGCTCTAACCCAGATGACTAGACCCCCTCTGGTTAGGAATTGCAAGAATGAAAAAACTAATATAATCCTACCTGTGGATTGAATCTAGAGGCCAAGTTTCTTGTACTAGACATTTATCAAAATCGTCCATAAATTGGTTCCAGTCTAGAAGGGTTACTTTGGATCTATGCTCTGTCACATTCCAGGAGACAAAGAGCAGCTCGCTGGGCTTAGAAGATGGAGGTCCCTTGTGTATAACACCATCACGGCTGGACTGGGAACCGAAACTGACCCTGGCATACACCTCGGCCGGCCCCTGGGCGTGCTAGTTTAGAGCACCACTCCCATCTCACTGCTGCAGTTTACAATGGGCCGATATTGCAGCTATGTTGCAAAACCACCCCCGGTAACAAAAACGGCCTCCCTGGGGTCCAAAATGGGTCCCCACCCTGGCGGCCCACTGGGTAAATGCCCGGTGACTACTTCGGCCAGTCTGGCACTGAGCACCATTCTCAGACATCTCAACTGAGATGACACTATTGGACACAAAAGGACGTAATTGTTAGCACCACTAGAGGAATATTCACAAGCAAGCGATGGATTAAAGTTAGTATTAGACATGATCAACACCTCGGAGGAACAGGAATGAGTTGGATGGTCAGACCCCCTAGCATCCATTGGACAGCCAGGCAGAGCATAATTGAATAGAAGCAATATTGATGGGTCAGAAGGTGGAACAGCCACCCCCAGAGTTAGTCATTATCACTAAGATGTGAGATGGAATTGAAAGACACCCTCTGGTATCTCTCGCCAGGGAACTGTACTGTCCTGGGATACTTAAATTGAATACTGGAATGACTAGGGGGGCTTGTCCTAACATCAAGGGCCACCAAATTCTCAACCATAGCTTTGTAAATGAGAATTAGGTATATCGCGTCAAAGTTGGAATCAGGGATGACTATCGTTTTGGCACTGATAATGTCATCTCGGATAAGTGAATGACAACCCCTGATGTAACATATCCAGTGTGTCATTGTTCTTTATATATTTTTCCTCTTCATGGCCAATTTAATGGGTCAGCTTAGGACAGGGGCTTCCAAACTTTTCAGTAATAATAGCTACTTATGTTCAATGAAGGTCATCCCAAGCTAATAATAGTACGAGTGTTATAATAGTGACCATATCAGACAAGATTACATTAGTGGTCTCCATATGCAAGATGACTAACAGTGATCTCATCAGTGCATCAGTCAGGATTGACGGCAATAATGCTAATAAGCCTTTATCAGTTCGGTATGCCTCTACATCAGAGGTCTTCAAACTGTGGGGTGTGCCTCCCAGAGGGGCGCAAATGCCTCTGCAAGTACATGTAAATGAAGATGGCCTGGAAGTGCAGCGATGTTTATTTGCTGCATTTCCAGGCTGTCTTCATTTACTCTGAAACCCTTGAAGTGAGATCAGAGTGCTGTGGGGCCGTATGTCAGTGAGTGTGGTGCTGCCGGCTTGGCTGGGCAGTGTCTGGAGTCTTATCTCTGGCACACCCGAGTTTTTCACAGGTCTTTAAAGACCATTTGTATATTTACATACCGTTGTATGCCTCTGTTATTTTTCTGGTTCCAGAACCCCCTATTCCTTACATTTGTAATTTACATTTACTAGTGTGAGCATGCATTTCATGAAAAGGAATATAAAATAGGGTTGCCAAAAGATAAATGCCAGCCATATGTTGTTTAAAGAACCTGCAAAGATCTCGTCTTGACACTAAATAGGGTTATAAATAAAAAGTGTGTATTCATTTGTAATGTGACTTTTCTGTCTTTATTCCCTTTCATTATCAGTCGGGAATCATTCAGGCCACGCCAGGAACACAATTAAAAGTGCTTTCTATTTATATGTGCTGTTCGAAGTGTGCACCTGTTTATTTTTCTACTGTCTGTGACATCAAAATAATGAGCTGGCAACCCTAATCATAATACTGGAAGTTTGCTGCAGAATCAGCACATCATTTGTTTACTCCACCCTCGATCCCTGAATAATGCCATAAAAGCAATAGTTTAACTTATATCTGAAACCCTATGCCGCCATCAATAACATGCTGCGTTACTTCAAGTGTCTGGGAATGCACCCTGCATTCAGACAACTCACTCCTCCTTCTTGCTCTTTACTTTCACGTTCACCCTGCACTCACAGCGATCACAATGCACTCACAGTGATCACCATGCACTCACATCATTTACCCGCTCCCCCTGCACTCACAGTGAAAACCGTGCACTCACAATGCACTTGCGCTGTTCACCCTGTATTTCACCCTGCAGTCACACGAGCACACTACTCACCTTTCACTCATGTGATACTTCTCTCACCTGTCCCCCTCACTGCTCAATCTGCAATCTCACTCAAACAAGCCATCACAAACCATGCATTCATTCATCCCACTCTGCACTTACATCCACACCCAAAATCATATGATCACCTCACTAACCCTGCAGTCACTCCTTTTACCCTACTCTCTCACTGTCGCATCGCTCACCGTGCACTCATATAGGCACTCCTAACACCCACACAGCGCAGAGGGTTAATGTGCCTGCTACAAAGAACGGGTGCCATGTGGATCACAGAACTGAGTGTGAGTGAACTATGAGTAGCGCTATTAAAAAATGAAATGTTTGTCTGAAAGGGGCTATAAAGAGATGAGGTGCATTGCTGGTGAGTAGTAGTGAGGGAATTCATGGAGGGGAAAATGGGGGAGGGGCGCCAAAAAAGACTGTTACACTGTGTGCAGCCAGTGCTAGAGCCAGCCCTGGCTGTGAGTGTTAGCCCCCCGAAGTTCGGGTCTAGTTGCGACCCTGGTGTGCTGGCAGGGTCAAAGAGGTTGCTAAAAATAAAATGAAAAGGCTACACGTTATGTGTTTACACAGTCTTGCAGGTGTGTATAAAATAATGCAATAACAACTTAATTGGATAATAAATGCAAGTTAAACTAACTGGTGATAACTGCACTCTTTTAGGATATGAAACCTCAGTTCGTGACTACCATCACTGCAGATGTCTGTGTGTGTTAAAGCTAAGCAACACATAATTGAACCCTGGTTGGTGCAGAGGAATAGTGACCTTTGTACTTATAGTCAGGGCCACTGGAATTATGAAATTGTGCGGTTTGGGCATTTTGTGCATAGTCATGGATTTCCCACATTTGCCACATAATCCATTGTCTGCTACATAAATTGCAGATTTAAAAAAAACTTGTTTCTAGCTCAAATGGTTCAAAAGTTACTAAAAATGCAGCAACACATTACCTCACAGTGGAAGGCCCTTTCTAAAGGTTGACTGATCTCCTTTATGTTGCTTATTGCTATACGTGGGTATTAATGTGGTACTTATGAGGGCCAATAAAACCCAGGGCAGTGTTAACAAGTGTACAAATTGCAAAATAATGCAGTAATGCTAATGACGAAATATGCAGCATTATGCAGCATAATTCGCCTTTACTTGCTCCAGAATTTAGTCAACCCTGCTGCATAATTTGGCCTTCTCCTGCGTAATAATTCCAGTGGCCCCCTGTTTATAGTGCTATGAGGTCTCAGCCTGTGGCAGAAAGCACTGTGAATATGTAAGTCATTATTTTAAAACAATATTTACATACTCTAAGCTAGGTTGCTGCATATGTATCCAATACAGACATTTTTGTAAGTGTCTCCACTATTCCAGATCTCGACTGATAACACAGTTACATTGCATCTCAAAAAGAATAAATCTTTGCCACCATGAAGCCTTAAGCAGAGCCACTGAAATTATTCAGCAGAAGAGGACCTCATTATGCGGCATGTTTGACTAAATTATGCAGCAAGAAAAGGTAAATTATGCGGCACAATGCGCCACATTTTGTGGTTAGCATTACTACATTATTTTGTCATTTTAACTCAAGGTAATGCTGTCAGGGGAAATATTTCACCTCATTATTACCAGTTTAACACCCAAATACAGCAGTAAGCAACTACAAGACTACCAGTGAATCTTTGCAAAGGGCCTTCCAATTCTCCAGAACACTTTGTCATGCTTTAACAACTTTTGTTCCGTTTGAGCTAGAATCATGTTTCTTTAGTTCAAATCTGCAGATTAGGGAGCAAATGCAGTAAAACTATAATTATGTGGAAAACACTGCTGATGCAGAAACATGTAATTCCAGTGGCCCTGGCTTTAAGTGACTCAATCAATTAATAGCTGGTAAGAATGCTGTTTTTTTTAAACTATCTGCACTACCACCACACCCTTCGCTTTCAGGCAGAGGCACCTCAAAGTCAGTATTAACCATTCAGGGGCAGTTTTTTGTGTGAAAGCTGAGTCAATTGGGTGGCAGGTAGAAGGCAAGCAGGGTTGCATTCAAATGCAGAGCTCTAATCCTCTCGATCCGTGGGGCCTCACAGTAATGGTCCAGGAGACAGAGGAAAGGAGCGAGATTCATAGATTTTGCCACAGAGAAGGCCCAGAATAGGGAGCACTGTACGGGGACTTATTTTTATGTTACAAATGGCCAGAGACAGCTTCTTCAGAGATATACCCCAAAGAAGAGGACAATATGAGTTTTGTTTTTTAGGGACATTCATTAGTGAAGCTGGTACTGCTGCCAAGTGTGTAAGTAGACAATGATGGTTATCATTAAGGAAGCAGATGCATCAGGACTGCGGCCCAGGAATTTGAGGGTATGACTGTCTACCTTTAAAAAGGGGCATTGGAGCTTATTTTCCTTTCAATCATTAGGACCAAGGTGATGATCCATCATGGTGGGGAAGAGGTAAAAGATGCAGAGGAGATGGCCTGCTACTCAGGACTGCGGTTATCATTAGTGCAGCAGGTATAGTTGCTTTGAGATCAAAGAGTATCAGAGGCTCACAACACCCCAACTATGGGGAGCAGTTTGTTTGGGATAATGTCTGTTTTTGTATTATGCATTTGCTGTCTTTTAAGTCTCTAATTTAGTGCGGTTTATAAGCTATAGAAAAAATATTCTTAAAAACATATCATAAGCCCAGCTCCTGTGGTTCCGTGAATTCTGAACCCGTTTTATAAATGACATGGTTTCGTTACGAATTTGATATTAGCGAACCGTAACTAGTTAGTGCGGCAAGTATGAGTGTTTTCGTCATGTTAGACCGATAGATTCACTACGTATTTAGGGATTTCGTTCTGAACCCTTGGGTTCCATTTTGTGTATGGCAGCCATTTTGTGGTTGCCCTCACATAGGCCGATGACTGTGGCCGAACTAGTCTTTTAAGTACACGTACACCTTAGCTCCAGTTCGTGCTGACTTTTGTTTGACCTGAGTGAACTGACCCTGTTGCCTGAAGCTGACCTTGTTAAACCAGTTCCTGCCCTTTAGCTGATCAAGATTAAGGATCAGAGCACAGGACATCGTAAAAGTTTTACTACACACAAATATGCCTTATCCTACTCTCACCTGTTTCTGCTCCTTTCTTTATGGTCTATTTATGATTGGGTTGTGGCCTTTTTTATTATGGATTCGTTCGACCTGTCTTAAGAAGAATGTTGGGTTTGACCGATGATTGATCATGGGCTGGGCAACTGAAAAGTGGGTTTTACTGTCATGCAATACTTTTGTTGTAGAAACATGTGATTGGTTAAACTGTAAACAAGGAATGTTTGCCTGAAGCATAATGTTTGGCATAAAAAGGGATGACTTGCTTTGTAAAGTTGAGCAGTCTCCTGAGAACTCATACCGTGATGATTTCTAGGACTTCTGTTACTGGCTGCAGCCAATAAATTTGATCTTTGACGCCACCTAGAAGTATTTTGTGTCTCTGTTTGACAGGACAGGTGGAACTCGAAGACATCGGGTGTGTCCCTGACGCCGCCGGTTCTGATTGACCCGGTTCTTCAGTTGGCGCCCAACGTGGGGCGACTTCAGCGGTACCGGTCCAATCCCGAGGATCGTGAGGAGCTTCGTGAGGAAATTCTGGAGGAAGGCCACCACTTCACCGACCCCTGTATGTCGACGTGGACCGAAGGTGTTTGCTGCGAGGCTTCCCGCTTTCGACGGCTACGAAGGACTGCTGCCCTGACTGTCGCCCTGTCTTGGACCCTCGATAGATGATTTGTAGAGCGAGACGATAGATGGTCTTCTGGTGGCGTGTCAGATATTTAGTTTAAGTATAAGTGGGTCGCTCCCACGAATTTGTTTGGTTCTTGGTTCTTGGTTGATTCGGCTGCTGCAGCAATCGAAGCAGAGGGGCTCATATATTTGCGAGAGTATCGATAGCCGATAACCCCTTGAAGTTGGAAGCTAGATTAGTGAGCTATAAGATGCCTGGTCTTAGCAAACTTAGAAAATGGTTTAGTTGTGGTTGCAACAAGGATTCCCGACTAGAGTATTCGTGTCCGATACCTCCGGTTGGAACTCCGACTTATGAGCTCTATTCAAAACACGGAGTGGGTCCTATTACTTATAATGAAGTATGGGTCCGCTACACTAAAAAGGATGGTGTTTTATGATGGCCCCAATATGGTAGTTTTGAATCAAATATTTTAGATAATCTGGAAGTTGCGTTATTTAAGAAGAAAGCCCGGCTGGCAATGTTTGAATCTTTCCGCCTTCGGCGAAAGGAAGCCAAACAGAGAGAAATTAAACAAGCTAAGAGAGATCGGAAAGATAAGAATATGTCAATAGTACAGGCTGCTAGGCAGTACAGGGATGATGGAGAGGAGCGAGCGAGTGAAGCTCTAGATAGACAGCGTTGTATGGCCATAGATAAATGTTATCCGGTCTTGCCGGCTCCTCCTCCAAAATCGATTGAAGATCTTGAAAAAGATCCTTTGATCTCTCACTTGTTGAGATTGCCACCTCCTTATGTGCAGGGTGCTACTGCACCTCCAGTACTCCCGGTTGTTCCACCCTTTGTTGTTCAACCTCCTGCTGTTGTTCAGCCACCTGGTACTCCACAGATGGTTTTGCCTCCTCCTGCGCAACCCACTCTAGGGTCGCCAGCTTTGCTACCAGCTTTGCCTCAGACTCCTTTGCCTTCTACTTCTGCTTCTTCGACTCCGACTGTTCTTATGCCTACACCTTCTTTGCCTCAGAATACTTATTCTCCTGTTCTTATGTCTGCTTCTTCTCCTTCTGTTCGAAAACGAATGACAGAGACCGTTTCTAATCTGTTGTCTCCATTGTTTGGGTCACTGAATATGACCCCTGTTTCGGAACGTAAGCAGAGTCGTAGTCAGCTTCCTGGTTCCGAGGAACGGGATGTGTTGGATTTGTTGGCTCGTAGATGGATTATAAATGCTTCAAGGTATGATTTTCCAGCGGTTATGGATGTTTTCTTTCAGTGGGAACCGCCTAAGCAAAGGTATGTTTTTAATATGATGTGTATGTTTCTGCATCAGGAATGGGAAGATAATGATTTGGGTTTGATCCCGCAGGAACTACTTGATGTTCAGTCGGATTTTGCTAAAGGGATGATAGTGGAATCTGATATTACAGACGCCGTAGAGACGATACTGGCTTTTAGGTCTAGATTTCCGCCTCAGACATTGTACGAACCTGATTCCTCTGTTAGGAGAAAAGCGAGACAGTATCCAATGAGAGAAGTTCCTCCTGTATGGAAGGAAGCAGTTTAGGCTAATGCAAATCAGGGTATTGTTGCCGCACCGGCTCATTTTCAGCGAGTATGGGTACATGTCCCTTGGAAGAGATCAGAGGTCTTGGCTCTTAAGCAGACCTTACCTGACCCTCGTAAGAATCCTGCTGGTTATTACAAAGAATTGTCTCAGACAGTAGATGCGTGTATTATGAATTTAGCTGACTTAGATATGTTGATGGGTAATGTAGTTCGCAAACCTTTGTGGGTGAAGATTCGTCATGAGAATCATGTGGCAGAATTAGGAGATACTTGGGCAAATATTGTTGCTGCAGATTCTAGACAAGTGGGAGGTGCTAAACCTGAACCTTTGGTTTCAGAATTGCCAGGTAGAATTATTAATTTGATGAAAACGATGATGCCTGCGTTACGAGTGAATTGGGATAAGTTAGCAGCATGTAAGCAGAAGAAAGATGAGAGTGTGTCTGATTCCTTCACTAGGTTTGAAGAGACGTTTATTGATCACAGTGGTCAGGATATGAGTACGGAAGGTGGTCAAAGGTTGTTCGTGGATAGATTTGTTTTTAATTTGCTTCCCGAACTTTCCAATAAGTTAAAGGACTCTGAGAGTTCATGGGCTGTTTTTTCGTCGGCCCAGATATTGGCTACTGCTCAATATTATGAGAATAGGGATAAAGATGAGAAGGATAAAGCGGAGAAGAAAACGAAAGATTTAAAGACGAAAGTTATTTTGCAGCAAGCTTATCCGCCTCGTCAGAATCAGCCTCAGTTTAAGCAACCTCCGCAATTTCAGAGATTGTTACAGAAGCCTGAGCCATATGTTCAGCGATTCTTTCTTGGCCCTAATCAGTGTCCTTATTGTAGAGAAGATGGTCATTTCAAGAAAAGTTGTCCGACTTTGTTACAGCGTGTGAATGGTGCACCTGGTCAGAGAGGTCGTGGTGGTTTTCAGCAAGCGCCTAGAGGAAGAGGACATGGTGTGATCCCCCAGAACGAGCGTTCTTCTTCCCTACAGAATTCTGTGAATTATTTTGACAGACAGAATGCTCCGAGTGGACAGTCTGCCCAGTATTATGTTGAGGATTGCTATGTTGAAGGTGAGAGTTCTGGTTATAATGATAACTAGACAGCCATGGACAAAGTAAGGGAGTAGTGTCAGTTCCAGTAGATCAGAGTGGACCTTATGTTGAAGTGATTACATCAGTTGTGGTAGAACCTTTTCTTTTGGATACTGGTGCAACGAAGAGTTCTATTATGCATTCTAAACTCCCTAGCGCACCTTTGTCTGGCTTAACCAATGTTTCCGTAGGATTTTCAGGCGCCCCAGTTCGTGATCCGGTTTCTAGTCCTTTGTCCCTTTCTATTGGCCCTTGTGAATTGGAAGCTCCACTTATTCTAACGACTGGTTGTAATGAGAATCTGTTGGGATTGGATTTGCTGAAAAGATTGTATGCGACATTGCATTGTTCTCCTTCAGGAGTACAGCTTACCCTTGGTAAGAACGTGATTTCTCCAATGTATTTGTCGAAAGATTGTTTGCCACTGGAATTGCGTTCGCTTCCTGATACGCTTTGGGCTACGGGTCCAAATGATGTTGGTCTTTTGCAGATTCCACCGTATGTTGTTACCCTTAAAACGAATGCTAAGCTACCTCGTATTCCACAGTATAAAATATCGAGCGATGGTGAGAGAGCTCTTTTGGCGATTGTCTATGACTTGGTTGAGAAGGGTGTAGTTAAAGAAACGAGAGGTAATGTGTGTAACAGTCCTGTTTTGCGTGTTCTTAAGCGTACTGATGCTTCTAAGCCGCCTGTGAATAGGTTGGTGATTGACCTTCGAGAGGTCAACAAGATTGTTGTGCCACAGTTACCCGTGGTACCTGATATCACTGCTTTGTTGACTCTGATTCCTGCTTCGGCAGCTTGGTTTTCTGTCATTGACCTGAAGAACGCTTTCTTTAGCATTCCGATTGCTGAGGAAAGTAGGGATATTTTCAGCTTCTCTTTAGGAGGACGAAGCTTCCGGTTTAAGAGAGCTCCCCAAGGTTATTGTGAAAGTCCTTCAATCTATGGTCAGGCGTTCAAAACACAACTTGATGGTTTTGTGTTACCTGCTGGTGCTACTCTTATTCAGTATGTTGATGATTTGTTGATTACTGCTGATGATGAAAAGATTTGTAAAGAGGCTACTCTTTCGTTGTTGCGTTATTTGTCTGACCTCCATCATAAAGTGTCACCTTCAAAGTTGCAATATTGCCGACAAGAAGTAACCTACTTAGGTCATCTCTTGTCGGAGGGAAGGCGATTGACCCCAGAAAGAATTCAAGCGATTGCGCAAATGAGTGTGCCATCCACACAGAGTGAAGTTCGTGCTTTTTTGGGTATTACATCGTATTGTAGACAATGGATCCCCAACTTTTCACTGTTGGCGAAACCTCTGTTAGCCTTGACTACGAAAGATACTCCGTATCCTCTTCCCTGGTCTGATGAATGCCAGAAAAGTTTTTCTGAATTACGTGATGCATTATGTTCGGCTCCTGTGTTGGGTACTCCAGACTATAGCAATCCTGTTACGTTGTATGTACATGAGAGAGAAGGATGTGCGTTGTCAGTGTTGACACATTCTTTTGGGGACAAGCAGCGTCCATGCGCGTATTTCTCAGCAACATTAGACCCAGTTGCTAAAGCATTGCCGAGTTGTTTGAGAGCTACAGCCGCAGCTGCCGTTTCTATACGACAGTCTGCTGGTTTGGTATTGGATAATAGGTTGATTGTGATGGTTCCGCATGCAGTGGATACCTTATTAAACAGGACTAAGACACAGCACCTTACTAGTGCACGTCTTTCAGGTTACGAGTTGACACTGTTGGCTAGCCATGTTCACATTAAAAGATGTAATGTGTTGAATCCAGCTACGTTGTTGCCGATCTCTACAGAGACGGATGCTCAAGAACAGCATGATTGTTTTCTTCGTACAGAAGAAGAGACGAAAGCTAGAGTAGACCTTAAGGACACTCCTTTTGATAATGTTGATGGTATGCTGTGGGTTGATGGTTCGTGTTTTAAGCTTCCGAATGGTGAAACGACCGCAGCGTATTTATTTATATTTATTTTATTTATTTATTTAAAATTTTATATAGCGCGTAGTTACCCTCGGGCATCCCAGCGCTTGTCCAGACCCCACCAATTAACCCCTGGCCAGTTCAAATGCGATTAAGCAGGAAACAGGAAAGTTTTGAGGCTTTTGCGAAACCGCAGAGTGCAGGTCTCAGAGCGTAGCTTCAGAGGGAGCGCGTTCCACAGCATCGCTGTGTTGACCGAGAATCTCCTCCCCCCAGTACGAGCTCTTTTTACTCTAGGAGTATGGAGGAGAAATTTCTGATCCGAGCGTACGTAGCGTATGCTATCACTACTCTAAATACAGTTGTTGAGATAGCACGCATACCACAGAATTCAGCTCAAGCAGCAGAGCTAATTGAACTGACTAGAGCGTGTGTGTTGTCGGAAGGAAAGCAAGTGAATGTTTACACTGATAGTCAGTATGCGTTTGGTGTTGCTCACAATTTTGGACGTTTGTGGAGAGAGCATGGGTTCCTTACTTCCCATGGAACTAAAATTCAGCATGGGCAGTTGGTGAATGAACTTTTGGAATCTCTCACTCTCCCAAAGCAGATTGCAATTGTGAAGTGTAGTGCGCATAAGAAAGTTGTGGACGATGTTGGTCGAGGGAATGCGTTTGCGGATGAAGTTGCGAAGGAAACAGCGAAAGACATGATGAGCCGTATGTATGTTGTAGGACCAGCAAGATGGGTTATGGCTGGTGGAATGTGTGAAGACACGATAGAAAGTGTGAAGATGATTCAGGCTGAAGCTACAGAAAAGGAAATTAATGTTTGGAGAAAGAGTACGGGTATGTTGGATTCTACGGGTTGTTGGATTGAGTTGTCGGAACACCAGCGATGGTTGTTGCCAGACACGTATGTGCTCCCAGTGGTTACAATGGCTCATGGATTGGCTCATATAAGTTCGAAAGGGATATGCAAGTTGTTGGCCCCAGTTTGGCAGAATGCTGGAATCCCGAAATGTGCAGAGAACGTGGTGAAACATTGTATGATTTGTCTGCAATATAATCCTGGTAAGGGAATCCCAACTCCAGCTGGTCATTTTGCTCCTCCGACGTATCCGTTTGAGGTGATACAGTTAGATTATATTCACATGGAGAGATGCAACAACCTAAAATACGTTCTCGTGGTTGTTTGCGCCTTTTCTAGATGGATAGAGGCTCACCCCCTAAAAGATAATACTGCCTTGTCTACAGCCAAGGTTTTGTTGAGAGAGTATTTCCCTAGGTATGGTTTGCCGAGAATTTTATGGTCGGACAATGGGAGTGAATTTGTGGGTCAGATCATGAAGAAAGTATGTTCTGGATTGGGAATTAACCAAAAGTTCCACGCAGCGAATCACCCCCAGTCTGCTGGACTTGTTGAATGTTACAATGGTACGCTTAAGCTGAAATTGCCTAAGGTACAAGCGAGCACTGGTCTTACATGGCCAGATGCCTTGCCGTTGGCTCTTTTGTCAACAAGGACGACTGTGCATTCTAGAGTGGGACTTAGTCCGTATGAGATTGTGTTTGGTCTTCCAGCAAATGTTTGGAGTGTGCCTCGTCCGAAAGAATACAGCAGTATTGAATACCCTATGTTGGTGGATTACTTACATGACTTGACTGCTAAATTACGTGTTCTCCACCAACAGGTCTATGACAGTCTGCCGACAGCCACTGCAGATCCAGGCCACGTACTTGAACCTGGACAGTACGTTCTTGTGAAAAATTTTCAGCGTACCAAGAACTTGCAGCCTAGATGGACCGGCCCATATTTGATTTTGTTGGTTACTAGAACCGCTGTTAGAGTAGCAGGCAAAAAGAACTGGGTGCATGCCACCCACTGTAAAAAAGTTCCTTTGCCTTTACCATATGATCAGTGGGTAAGAGATGGTAAAACCGATTCTGATTGTGAGAAGGTCCCTAGATTTGTTCCATTTAGTGATGCTCATTTGACATGGACACGGTCTGAACGTGAGGATGACGAAGTTCTACAAGCTGCTGTGCCTCCGCATTTGAGATTGGACACCACTGAGCCTGAACTCTTGTTTACAGACCAGACAGTGCCTGGTAAAGGCCGTTATAATTTGCGACCGAGAAACAATGAACAGATAAAAGTATAATTTTTCCTTTTGTTTTTGGAGAACTGCACTCTCTCATCCAAGAAACTGTTTTGGCCTATTTTTTCTTTTTCGAGCTGCCATCCGAGCTCAGCTGTAGGGTCGCGGTATAAAGACTTGGGATTGCAAGCCGTGTAGACACAAGGTCGACGGTTCTGGTTGGTCCTAGGGCGTTCCCTAGACTGACAGATGCATTCCTTAGCGGAAGAGAACCAACTGCCGCGAACAGCACGGTTAGAGGATGGAGTTTTTGTGATGGAGAGAGCTGCCGAGAAAATGAACTTTAAAATGAAACTGTGTAAATTAATGCATAACAAATGTTTTCTGATAATATGTGTTTTGATGTTTTTAAGCATGACGTTAGCATTGGTGGGTTGGGTTGTTTTCATTACCCAATTGACTTCTGCACCCACCTCCCAACCTATGTCTTTTCCTATCACTACTTTTTTGCATTCTTTTCATATCTTACCTGAAAACGAGCAAATTAGAAGGTCGGAATTTGTGAATAATTCTTTTGTACAGCTTCTGCATCAACACCAGTTAGTAGTGAACACCACTAATTGTTGGGTGTGTGGTCTTATGCCACATACTATGGATAGAGGTATTCCTTATCTGGTTCTGCCATTCAGTTACAATGGGTCCGTATGGGCATATCAGACGATGTTTGTTTATGCCATCGAAGTCTATCCCCTGCGTTCCATGAGAGATAACTCAAGTAATAGAGCCTTGGTGAAGGGAATTACAGATATGAGTAGAGATATCGAAACGTATACGACTATTCCCAAGGATGAGTTACTAGCATATGTTGGTTGGAATGCAACCGGATATAGTATTAGTCTGGGTGAGAAACAGAGACGAAAAAGGTCACCTCCGATTTGGATCGTACCCCATTGTGGTCATTTTTGCCTGCAAGGGAAAGGCAAGAATCCGAGAGCTCAGTTAGGGAAGAGTGTTTGTACTCAGACGTATGTTTTTGCATCCCAAACTTCCCCACCGTTTTTAGCAGCTAAGGGCACGTATTTTGTCTGCTATGATAGAGCATATACATGGTTGCCCCCTGATTTTTCGGGAACATGTTATGTTGTATATTTGTTGCCTCCTACGTACACTGCTGCTGTAGATTACCACAGAACGAGAGTGGTTAGAGGTGTCTTCGATCAGGAAGATACTACGGAACAAGAAGTGGGAGACTTCTTTAAGGGTTTCCTGCCGTTTTGGGGACCTATGGCAAACAGTAGAAACCTACGGCAATTAACAAGAGTGGTTGAATCCACCGTGAATGAAACTGCCAGTGCCCTTAGTAATTTGACTGCTGAGATTCAAGCGGATCGTCTTATGACGTTACAGAACCGTATGGTTTTAGATGTCATACTTGCAGATCGTGGTGGAGTATGTAAAGTGATCCAATCGAGTTGCTGCGTTTTCATTCCAGATAATGCTCCTACAGTATACGAGGCCATTTCCACACTGCATAAGATCTCCGAGTCTATACATGTGGATAAAGGAGATTGGTCATTGACTGGATGGTTTTGGGGATTGTTATTCACTTGGGGATGGAAGATTCTGATGATCATTGGGATGGTTTTCGCGATTCTCTTCTCATGTTGTCTTTGTGTACAGTGTGGCCCTGCCATATGTGGCCTTTGTACTACTACGTGTGTGAGAAGACCTGTCTCGAGAGAAGTCCTGAGTAATAGTATGATGCTCCAGCAGCATCTTAATGATCTGATGAATATTGACATCGACTCAGACGCAGACTGAGTGATTGCCTATGTAAGGGCAAAAGGAGGGTCTGTGGTTCCGTGAATTCTGAACCCGTTTTATAAATGGCATGGTTTCGTTACGAATTTGATATTAGCGAACCGTAACTAGTTAGTGCGGCAAGTATGAGTGTTTTCGTCATGTTAGACTGATGGATTCACTACGTATTTAGGGATTTTGTTCTGAACCCTTGGGTTCCATTTTGTGTATGGCAGCCATTTTGTGGTTGCCCTCACATAGGCCGATGACTGTGGCCGAACTAGTCTTTTAAGTACACGTACACCTTAGCTCCAGTTCGTGCTGACTTTTGTTTGACCTGAGTGAACTAACCCTGTTGCCTGAAGCTGACCTTGTTAAACCAGTTCCTGCCCTTTAGCTGATCAAGATTAAGGATCAGAGCACAGGACATCGTAAAAGTTTTACTACACACAAATATGCCTTATCCTACTCTCACCTATTTCTGCTCCTTTCTTTATGGTCTATTTATGATTGGGTTGTGGCCTTTTTTATTATGGGTTCATTCGACGTGTCTAAAGAAGAATGTTGGGTTTGACCGATGATTGATCATGGGCTGGGCAACTGAAAAGTGGGTTTTACCGTCATGCAATACTTTTGTTGTAGAAACATGTGATTGGTTAAACTGTAAACAAGGAATGTTTGCCTGAAGCATAATGTTTGGCATAAAAAGGGATGACTTGCTTTGTACAGTTGAGCAGTCTCCTGAGAACTCATACCGTGATGATTTCTAGGACTTCTGTTACTGGCTGCAGCCAATAAATTTGATCTCTGAGGCCACCTAGAAGTATTCCGTGTATCTGTTTGCCAGGACAGGTGGAACTCGAAGACATCGGGCGTGTCCCTGACGCCGCCGGTTCTGATTGACCCGGTTCTTCACTTGCACGAGCCATGTCCCTCCCGCTCCCCCAATCCTTGCCATAATGTTTTAAAGGGGGGCCTGACCTCAAAACATTTTGCTTATGTGGGGCTCAGAGTGAAAATGTTTAAAGACCTCTGCTCTACATGGATAAAACATAACAGCCGTAGATGCAATGCAGCTGGCACCAAGGTACTAATATTAGTACTACGTCTCCCCAATGCCACCTGATTTATCACTGAAATATCAGCTTTAAATATGTTTGCGAAATTATGAGGTTTAAAAATACAAGTATTTTTGTGTTGAATAGACACTTTAAAATTTTGGTCAACACGACTAATTCAACTAACCAAAAGTGTCTAATTTAGAAGGTTGGGCTGCACACAAGAGAGCTACTTACAGGTGGTTGGAGTGCTGCCAGTAGCTCAGGAGCTACTCATTGGAGAAGCCGGGCTTAGGAACACTGATCATCATGATGGAATCAGCACTGGCAGGTCTACTTTTAGTGGGGCACAGGGAGTTGTTAGGTTTATGACTGAGATAGGCCTCAAAGGAAGAAGAAAAGGGAAAACTATCCAGAGTCAAGTGCCCAGTATGAGCGCCTAAGCTTTGAGTACTCGAGGTATTGGAAGTTACCCCGTTGTAGTTAAGCGGCCACAAAGTCACATGACTGGGAATTTGCTGATCATGATTAGCAGTGGGAACATCATCGAATATGGGATCGGCACCCTTATTCACAGGAGTCACCATCTGGTTACAGCAGCAGATGGTCTGGAGATGGTTCCGGGTAGATCAATTACCCAATAAATGCATGCTTGTTGCTAAGACCTAGAAGCTGTTTCAAAGAATTGGTCAGTAATGTAATCATGGATTTTAGACCCCCCACCTCAGTTTTCAAATCTAAGATAAAAGCAAGGAGGGGGGTGGTGAATAACCTGTTACAGTTTTTAACACGTTTATTGTTAATAGATATATATAATGTTGTGACAAACGTAAAC
This sequence comes from Lissotriton helveticus, assembly GCF_964261635.1. Classification (NCBI taxonomy): domain Eukaryota; kingdom Metazoa; phylum Chordata; class Amphibia; order Caudata; family Salamandridae; genus Lissotriton; species Lissotriton helveticus. The sequence continues at coordinate 464,417,779 of NC_136068.1, read as the reverse complement.
GTTAGCAAAATTATATAATTCACAGATATGAATGTAAATTGTTATCAGAAAAGTTAATGAAATATATTTATTTTTAAAACAAGTATTGGCCACGCAAAAAAAAACAAATCTAAGCTAGAATCTGTGTAAGAGGTCTGGTCAGGGGAGATGGGGACAGAAACATCAGGTGCCGTGGAAGAACGCACCAAATTATTAGCAACATCCTGGTCGTTTGTCATCTTGGCCAATGGGGCAAAGCGTTTACTGCAAGGTAAAGCATCCTCAAGTGTTGATTGTAGTCGCTGACCAGAATCGGGGTGTACTAGTGCGGTTGTTAACAGTGAGTGTGCTTTACCCATGGTATGTTGCTCCTGGGTCTGAAGAGTATGTTCCTTAAACATCCCCTGGATTTGCTTTTGCTTGTTTGTGCTGCATGGGGGGGAATGAATGGGTTGAGGAAGCAAGGCAGCTGGGGCTGGAGGGAGTATCTCCCACAATCAACCAACAGATTGTCAGAGCGGTCAAGCACACAATTGCCTCCAGCATGTTTTTTGCACATTTTTTTTTACCAACCCCCTTACCCATCCCCTTTAGTGGCATTCCTTTTCCCCATTTGTAAATGACACGGGCGTATACCAGAGCTGCAAGCAGAGCTATGAAATGGTGGATTACAACATTTTCAGTGAGGTAGACTAGAACAATCAGGGCAACAAGCTTACTTATCAGATCAATGCAAACTGACCCAGTCATACAGCTTAAGATGCTTAGATTTAACAAGGGGTTGAAGATATACCAAACAACAGTACATTTTGGGCGGAAAATAGACATTAGGTGAGGGTCCGGCTTTGGGATGTGGGACTTGGAGTCCCCAGTGGTGGTGGCAATCAGCTGCGGCGGCTCCCCCATTAGGCAGATGAGTCGACAGTGTGGGTTCAGTTATGAAGCCCCCACTTAGCAGGGCTTCAGGAAGGTCTCTGCACCACCCCCAACAAGCACAAATGGTCCCTAAGTGAACAGCAATGCTCCCTCCTCTTGCGTATCTGGAATAGGCCTGGGCGTTGAACTTCACTCCGTTCGCGGAGTTTGCAGGGTTTTCTGCACTCCGCGGAGCTCGCAGAGTGCAGAAAACTCCGCTTTCGATGTGCAGTGGAGTTTTTTTCCCCGCTTGCGATTGCGAACAGTAAGTTCGCGATCGCAAACAGTAAGTTTGCAAGCGTGAGCTGCCGCTCTGGAACAATTTTTACCCGAGTAGCAGAAATACCAGCACAAACTGCAGATCGCACTGCACTCCACCACTCGTGGAACTTACTGAGTTTTTCAAAACTCTGCAAACTACGCCCAACATGTCCCCCTTGGCTTAGAGAGTTTTGTGTAACACTATTCAAGGCTCAGACACAGACACCCTAGTTCAGTAATGTTTGAGCTCAGTTCAATCCCGTCTCCTTGGACACAGTCTCACCACAACACAGCCTCCATGTCCTTTTGACACAAGTGTCTACAATCTCTCCCACTTCTGGGATGAGACGTGGTGGTTGCAGAAGAGGCAGTTGATCTTGGTGAACTGTTCACAGGATGGGTAGCTCAATTGGTAGCCTGGAGTTCTTTGACAAATGCAGATACTGGTGGTGGGGGGTCACAGGGCAGGCACTGGACCCACTTCGGGGTCACTTGAGCATGAGATGGGTAGCCATTTAGACAGGGGCCCAGCGGCACGCTAGCAGTCACAGTGAACACTTTGTAAACGCAGCAGTGGTGACGGTCACAGGCACAAGTCTTAGTTTTGATGGCAAAGATATCTATGGTCACAGTTGTTTCACTTTACCAGCAAGGACACCCCCAATCGTTCTTATTGCACTGCTGAGAGGTTAGCGGCCAATCCACAATTTACATTTGCCACCTCACTTCTGGAGAGACTGTGCCCATACTATTGGGCTCACCAATCAGTCTTTGCCGTCTCCATTCTCCTGGCTGGACCCTCAGCACTCGGTCTGGCTGTTACTCCAACACCTCCTGCAGGGTTGGCAGGAGATTTCCCTCTCTCAGTAGGCCGGCTGGTTTCCAGGCACTTAAGGTCAGAGATCTAGCCCTTCCCTCAAGGCAAGAGTCCAAGGAAAAACCCCTGTCATCTGGGAAGTTGACTGTAAGACAGATGCCAGCTCTGAGGTAAATATAAACAATTGCAAAGAAAGGAATGGTTTAATAAAAATTCCATTCAAACAGAAAAGATAGTGGTCTGTTTGTTGCTCAAAAATAATAAGAGCTTAATGTCAAACGGAGCCAGGTTCCACTTTTTGTATTAAATTTAGTAAACCCCTACCTGGTTCTGGTCCTTTGGGCCTATTCCCCCCTCTCCCCATTTTTTGTAGCTCTGGGTGCCCAGCAGTCATCAGCGTATGCTGCAGAGCAAAGTGATGCTCTCTGTAGTACGGTAATATCCATCCAGGAGTAACCACATCAGAGGCACCAAGAGGTGTGAGCTTTCTATACCAGGGGGTATCAACAATCACACCATGCAGTTATCAGGGGAAATACAAAAGGCTGGCTCACCTAAAAGATCCTTTCCCCACTGAAAAGGAGACTTCAGCCCTACCCTTCACCACCACCACCTTCCAAGTGGCAGTGCTACAGGAAGACTAATCACCAGCTCCTCTCAGCAAACGGGCTTCAGTGACTTTCTGAAGGTGTCTTGTCTCCTCTGTCCCCACTTTGTTGTCTTCGTCTCTTCCCTCCAGCTTTAGGAATGTCAGCAAAACACTTCCACTGTCTGGGCAAACAATCTCACCTCCATCTTGTGCACAGGAGCAGATTTGGGGCTTCCAAAATAGAATCCAGGGGCATCCATTACACGGGAACCCTTGTGTACATATTGCATGTACCATACAAGACACAACATAAACACACACAGCATATATTTGGAATGTTAGAACAAGGGTTACTCCAGTGACATATAAAAAGGCCTGATCATGACTATGTATACACAAAACATGGTATGCTGCGCCATCGATCTACATGCTAAACCTGAGTCAGGCTGGTAGTCCAATATCAGGAAAATGAGGGCATACCTGACATGTCCCTCAAGGTGAAAGGATAGGTCCATGACCTCATCACGTCAAGGGACAGCATAGGCCTCTATGCACTACATTACCACAAGGCTAGGGCCAAAATTAAATAATCTCTGGATTACCAGCTACTCACAGTCAAGCTTTCAGGATAGGGCATCATGACTTGTACCTCACAGGGAATATTCCCATCCCAATAGCATGTTCAGGCAATATTATGTTTTCCTAAATTAATATGGCTTCCTTTATGGTCTTTCCACTCTGCAGGTGTAAATTTGATGTTTTGTGGATACTAAACAAGTGCACATGTGTGGCTCAGTGTATAGTCACTGGCATAAACATACATTATTTCCATGCACACATGCGGTAATAGCTGCTCTTCAGCCTGTAAATGGTAAACAATGAGGAAGTTTTATGTTATTTTCTTCTGAAGAAGGTCGTGAAGAAAGCTGGCTGAAGCGATACCTGAGGACTTTCTTGCTTCAAGGAGACCTGCCCTTTGACCTGGGGAGGTGAGCTGCAGCTTGGAGAGTGGACAGCAGCCAAGAGCCCAGAACACAAGAAAGGAAATCTGAATAGAGAGAGCTGCTGAGTGGCCTGTAAACCTGACAAGGGGCCTGTAAGTCACAAGCAACGCCCCTCTAGAAGAGTTCAGAGCAGAAAGGTTCCTTCAACCGCAATACCTGAAGTGGTAGTATCTAAAGACATCTTGGTTCCTTCGCAACACACTAAAAAGGCCTTCACACCCCTGACCCTGGCGGTCTGCAGGACACACCTGAAATAATTCCCACTCACCTGTGTCAGTCTTCCTCCTTGCCTTCCCACTGCTCAACCACAATTCTAGCAGCACAGTCCAGTTCACCAGAAAACAAAACATGAAAGCAACTACAATTAATCACCTTTAACCTTCCTAACCATAGAAGAATTCATCAATGCTGAAAACGCTTGCCTTTGGGTTGTCTGTCGTGCCTAGCTACCCAGGAGGTGAGCAGGGGTTATCTTAAGTGTGTATCCCCCTTACCCTGACTAGAAGCAACGGTCCCAATTTGGACAAAGGTACCTACCTCTGCCAAGTAGAGAACCTCATTTCTAAAAATAAATTAACATGTCACAAATCAAAATATGTATGTGCAGCAAAAGGATCAAACACTGCTATGAACAATTTGGCCTTAGTAGCTAGTCCCCCCCATAACTCAACCCTTGGGAGGAATATAGGGATAAACATGGGCTCCAATCTTTCAATCATAATCAGATTGGGTTTGTCCAATGTTCCTAAACTGCTAAATGTGTCACTTCTTTCCCTCATATTGGCTATCAAGGTGGCTCTGCACGCATTGCCTGCAATTCTTGGCCCGCACCACTTGCTGGAAGTGTGAGCCCCCCCTTCCCTTACCCCCCCTACCCCCCCACCCACCCCCCCCCCCGCCCCCCCAAAAAAGATTGGGTCTAGTTGCTCTCCTGACCTGAGCACAGGTTTTTTGCAGAGCTGCCAAGTTTTTCAGGTCCATCCGTGGTGTGCTGCTCCAGTCCACGTTTTTTCCTTGAATTCTGGGACTTGTAGTCTTGTTTATTTCATTATAAAACAGGACCACATGTCCCATAATTCAGAGGGAAAAACCTCCCCTTTCCCCTCACCCATCACTTCCCCTCATTACCCTTCCCCCACCCCCTCTCATTTGCCCTCTCCCCTCAATTCTCCCTTTCTTTCCCTGCCTTTCTCCTCCTTTCTCTTTTCTGCCTTCATCCTCTCATTCCTGTCCTTTCCTTTCCATTCCATTCCCCAACCCATCCCTTCTTTCCCTTTACCCTACCCTCCAACTACCCCTCTCCGTCCATGTCCCCCCTTTATTTCCATTACTTTCTTCTTTACCTCTTTAATCCTCTACCCTTCTGTCACTCCCCCTTCCCTTCCATCCCATTCACTGCCTTACCTCCCCTCCCATCCCATTCTGTTACCCCACACACACAACCCCACACACAACCCCACACACAACCCCCAACACACAACCCCTTCCACACACACAACCCCACCACACACACAACCTCACACACACAACCCCATAAACACAACCCCACATACACACAACCCCCACACACACAACCACAACCCCCACACACACAACCACAACCCCCCCACACACAACCCCACAAACACAATCCCCCACACACACCCACACATACAACCCCACACACACAACCACAACACACACAACCCCCCCACACACAACCCCACAAACAACCCCCCACACACACACAAAACCCCCCACACATACACAACACAACCCCCCACACAAAACCCCACAACCACACACCACCACACATGACCACACTACCCCCCACACACACAACCCCACACACCGCACACAACCCCACACACCACACACAACCACACACCCACACAAACACACACAACCCCACATACACACAAACCCACACACAAACACACAACCCCCCACACACACAACCCCCACACACACAACTACAACCCCCAGACACATACAACCACAACCCCCCACACACACAACCCCCCACACAAAACCACACAAACACACCCCCCACAAACACCCACACACACAACCCCACACAAACAACCCCACACAACCACAACGCCTCCCCCACACACAATCCCACACACAACCCCACACACACTCCACAACCCCCCACACACAACACCACAGCCCCACACAACCACACAGAAACCCACACAACCACACACACAACCACACACAACCCCACACATATGCTACCCCCCACACACAACCCCACACACACAACTCCACCACACCCCACACACCACACACACCCCACACACCACACACAACCCCACACACCACACACAACCACACAACCACACACACCACCCTACACACACACAACCCACCACACACACAACCCCCACACACAACCTCCCCCTCACACACAAACACACAACCCCACACACACAACCCCTAACACACAGCCCCACACACACAACCTCCCACACACACAACCCCCCACACACACAATCCGCCCACACACAAACCCACACACACGCAACCACACACACACAAACCTCCCCACACACACAACCTCATACACACACAACCAACCCCCCCACACACACACAACCCCACACACAGACAACCCCCCCACACACAAGACCCCTAACACACACAACCCTCACACGCACAGAACTCCACGCACAACCCTCCACACACAAACCTGCACACATGCAACCCCACACCACACACACACAACCCCACACACACAACACCATACACATACGACCCCACACACACACACACACACAACCCCACACACACCACCCCCACAGTGAGTGTCAGTGTCAGTGAGAGTGTCAGTGAGTGTGTCAGTGAGAGTGTCAGTGACAGTGAGTGTTGGTGAGAGTGTCATTGAAAGTGTCAGTGAGACTCAGTGTCAGTGAAAGTGTCAGTGAGTGTCAGTGAGAGTGTCAGTGAGTGTCAGTGAAAGTGTTGATACGATTGTCAGTGAGAGTGTCAGTGAGAGTGTCAGTGAGAGTGTCAGTGTCAGTGAGAGTGTCAGTGAGTTTGTCAGTGAGAGTGTCAGTGAGAGTGTCAGTGAGTGTCAGTGAGTGTGTCAGTGAGAGTGTCAATGTCAGTGAGAGTGTCAGTGTGAGTGTCAGTGAGAGTGTCAGTGTCAGTGTGAAAGTCAGTGAAAGTGTCAGTGTGAGTGAGAGTGTCAGTGTCAGTGAGAGTGTCAGTGTCAGTAAGAGTGTCAGTCAGAGTGTCAGTGTCAGTGAGAGTGTCAGTGAGTGTCAGTGTCAGTGAGAGTGTCAGTGATTGTGTCAGTGAGAGTGTCAGTGTCAGTGAGTGTGTCAGTGAGTGTGTCCGTGGAGGTGTCAGTGAGAGTGTCAGTGAGAGTGTCAGTGAGTGTCAGCGAGTATCAGTGAGAGTGTCAGTGAGAGTGTCAGTGTCAGTGAGAGTGTCAGTGAGAGTGTCAGTGTGAGTGAGAGTGTGAGTGAGAGTGTCAGTGAGTGTCAGTGAGAGTGTCAGTGAGTGTCAGTGAGAGTGTCAGTGAGAGTGTCAGTGAGTGTCAGTGAGAGTGTCAGTGAGAGTGTCCGTTTCAGTGTGAGTGTCAGTGAGAGTGTCAATGAGAGTGTCAGTGTCAGTGAGTGTCAGTGAATGTGAGTGAGAGTGAGAGAGTCAGTGAGTGTGTCAGTGAGAGTGTCAATGTCAGTGAGAGTGTCATTGAAAGTGTCAGTGAGAGTGTCAGTGAGTGTCAGTGAGTGTCAGTGAGTGTCAGTGAGTGTCAGTGAGTGTGTCAGTGAGAGTGTCAGTGAGAGTGTCAGTGAGAGTGTCAGTGTCAGTGAGAGTGTCAGTGAGAGTGTCATTGTCAGTGTCAGTGTCAGTGTGAGTGAGAATGTCAGTGTCAGTGTCAGTGTCTGAGAGTGTCAGTGTCAGTAAGAGTGTCAGTGAGAGTGTCAGTGAGTGTGAGTGAGATTGTGAGTGAGAGTTTCAGAGTCAGTGTCAGTGAGAGTGTCACTGAGTGTGTCAGTGAAAGTGTCAGTGAGAGTGTCCGTGAGTGTCAGAGAGAGTGTCAGTGAGTGTCAGTGAGAGTGTCAGTGTCAGTGAGAGTCATTGAGAGTCAGTTTCAGTGTGAGTGTCAGTGAGAGTGTCAGTGAGAGTGTCAGTGTCAGTGAGAGTGTCAGTGAGTTTGTGTGAGAGTATGAGTGAGAGTGTCAGTGTCAGTAAGAGTGTCAATAAGAGTGTCAGTGAGATTGTAAGTGAGAGTGAGAGTGTCAGTGAGAGTGTCAGTGAGTGTCAGAGTGAGTGTCAGTGAGAGTGTCAGTGAGAGTGTCAGTGAGAGTGTCAGTGTCAGTGAGAGTGTAAGTGTCAGTGAGAGTGTCAGTGAGAGTGTCAGTGAGTGTGTCAGTGAGTGTCAGTGAGAGTGTCAGTGTCAGTGTCAGTGAGAGTGTCAGTGAGTGTGTCAGAAAAAGTGTCAGTGAGAGTGTCAGTGAGAGTGTCAGTGAGTGTCAGTGAGAGGTCAGTGAGTATCCTTGAGAGTCAGTGAGAGTGTCAGTGAGTGTCAGTGAGAGTGTCAGTGAGAGTGTCAGTGAGTGTCAGTGAGTATGTCAGTGTGAGTGAGAGTGTCAGTGAGAGTGTCGATGAGATTGTCAGTGAGAGTGTCAGTGTCAGTGAGAGTGTCAGTGAGTGTCAGTGTCAGTGAGAGTGTCAGTGAGAGTGTCAGTGAGAGTGTCAGTGTCAGTGAGAGTGTCAGTGAAAGTGTCAGTGAGAGTGTCAGTGAGAATGTCGGTGAGTGTCAGTGAGTATCAGTGAGAGTGTCAGTTAGAGTGTCAGTGAGTGTCAGTGTCAGTGAGTGTCAGTGAGAGTGTCAGTGAGAGTGTAAGTGAGAGTCTCAGTGGGTGTCATTGAGAGTGTCAGTGTTTTTCAGTGAGAGTGTCAGTGAGAGTGCCAGTGAGAGTGTCAGTGTGAGTGTCAGTGTCTGTGAGTGTGTCAGTGAGTGTCAGTGAGAGTGTCAGTGAGAGTGTCAGTGAGTGTCAGTGAGAGTTGCAGTGAGAGTGTCAGTGAGAGTGTCATTGAGAGTGTCAGTTTCAGTGTGAGTGTAAGTTAGAGTGTCAGTGAGAGTGAGAGTGTGAGTGAGTGTGAGTGAGAGTGTGAGTCAGTGAGAGTGTCAGTGAGAGTGTCAGTGAGAGTGTCAGTGTCAGTGAGAGTGTCAGTGAGAGTGTCAGTGAGTGTCAGAGTGTCAGTGAGAGTGTCAGTGAGAGTGTCAGTTAGAGTGTCAGTGAGAGTGTCTGTGTCAATGAGAGTGTCAGTGAGAGTGTCAGTGTCAGTATCAGTGTCAGTATCAGTGAGAGTGTCAGTGAGAGTGTCAGTGAGTGTGTCAGTGAGTGTGTCAGTGAGTGTCAGTGTGAGTGTCAGTGAGAGTGTCAGTGAGAGTGCCAGTGAGAGCATCAGTGTCAGTGAGAGTGTCAGTGTCTGTGAGTGTGTCAGTGAGAGTGTCAGTGAGTGTCAGTGAGAGTGTCAGTGAGTGTCAGTGAGAGTTTCAGTGAGAGTCAGTGTCAGTGAGAGTGTCATTGAGTGTCAGTTTCAGTGTGAGTGTAAGTTAGAGTGTCAGTGAGAGTGTCAGTGAGAGTGTCAGTGTCACTGAGATTGTCAGTGAGTGTGAGTGAGAGTGTGAGTGAGAGTGTCAGTTTCAGTGTGAGTGTCAGTGAGAGTGTCAGTGAGAGTGTCAGTGAGAGTGTCAGTGTCAGTGAGAGTGTCAGTTAGAGTGTCAGTGTCAGTGAGAGTGTATGTGTCAGTGAGAGTGTCAATGAGAGTGTCAGTGAGTGTGTCAGTGAGTGTGTCAGTGAGTGTCAGTGAGAGTGTCAGTGTCAGTGAGTGTGTCAGGGAAAGTGTCAGTGAGAGTTACAGTGTCAGTGAGAGTGTTAGTGAGTGTCAGTGAGAGTGTCAGTGAGTGTCCTTGAGTGTCAATGAGAGTGTCAGTGTGAGTGTCAGTGTGAATGTCAGTGAGAGTGTCAGTGAGAGTGTCAGTGAGAGTGTCAGTGAGAGTGTTAGTAAGAGTGTCAGTGTCAGTGAGAGTGTCAGTGAGTGTGTCAGTGAAAGTGTCAATGAGATTGTCAGTGAGAGTGTCAGTGTCAGTGAGAGTGTCAGTGGGTGTGTCAGTGAGAGTGTCAGTGTCAGTGAGTGTCAGTGAGAGTGTCAGTGAGAGTGCCAGTGAGAGTGTCAGTGAGTATCATTGAGAGTGTCAGTGAGAGTGTCAGTGAGTGTCAGTGTCAGTATGAGTGTCAGTGAGAGTGTCAGTGAGAGTATCAGTGAGAGTGTCAGTGAGAGTATCAGTGTCTGTGAGAGTGTGAGTTTCTGTGAGTGTCAGTGAGAGTGTCAGTGAGTGTCAGTGAGAGTGTCAGTGAGAGTGTCCGTTTCAGTGTGAGTGTCAGTGAGAGTGTTAGTGTCAGGGAAAGTGTCAGTGAGCGTGTCAGTGTCAGTGAGAGTGTCTGTGAAAATGTCAGTGAGAGTGTCAGTGAGAGTGTCAGTGAGAGTGTCAGTGAGAGTGTCGGTGAGTGTCAGTAAGTATCAGTGAGAGTGTCAGTGAGAGTGTCAGTGAGTGTGTCGGTGAGAGTGTCAGTGAGAGTCTCAGTGAGTGTCAGTGAGAGTGTCAGTGATTGTCAGTGAGAGTGTCAGTGAGAGTGCCAGTGAGAGTGTCAGTGAGAAGGTCAGTGTCTGTGAGTGTGTCAGTGAGAGTGTCAGTGAGTGTCAGTGAGAGTGTCAGTGAGAGTGTCAGTGAGTGTCAGTGGGAGTTTCAGTAAGAGTGTCAGTGTCAGTGAGAGTGTCATTGAGAGTGTCAGTTTCAGTGTGAAGGAAGTTAGAGTGTCAGTGAGAGTGTCAGTGAGAGTGTCAGTGTCAGTGAGAGTGTCAGTGAGTGTGAGTGAGAGTGTGAGTGAGTGTCAGTGTTAGTAAGAGTGTCAGTGAGAGTGTCAGTGAGAGTTTTAGTGAGAGTGTCAATGAGAGTGTCAGTGTCAGTGAGAGTGTCAGTGAGTGTCAAAGTGAGTGTCGGTGAGAGTGTCAGTGAGAGTGTCAGTGAGAGTGTCAGTGTTAGTGTTAGTGAGAGTGTCAGTGAGAGTTTCAGTGTCAGTGAGAGTGCCAGTGAGAGTGTCAGTGAGTGTGTCAGTGAGAGTGTCAGTGTCAGTGAGAAGGTCAGTGTCTGTGAGTGTGTCAGTGAGAGTGTCAGTGAGTGTCAGTGAGAGTGTCAGTGAGAGTGTCAGTGAGTGTCAGTGGGAGTTTCAGTGTCAGTGAGAGTGTCAGTGAGTGTGTCAGTGAGTGTGTCAGAGAAAGTGTCAGTGAGAGTGTCAGTGTCAGTGAGAGTGTCAGTGAGAGTGTCAGTGAGAGTGTCAGTGAGAGTGTGAGTGTGAGAGTGTGAGTGTCAGTGTGAGTGTCAGTGAGAGTGTCAGTGAGTGTCAGTGAGAGTGTCAGTGTCAGTGAGAGTGTCAGTGAGAGTGTCGATGAGATTGTCAGTGAGAATGTCAGTGTCAGTGAGAGTGTCAGTGAGACTGTCAGTGTCAGTGAGAGTGTCAGTGAGAGTGTCAGTGAGAGTGTCGGTGAGTGTCAGTGAGAGTGTCAGTGAGTGTCAGTGAGAGTGTCAGTGAGAGTGCCAGTGAGAGCATCAGTGTCAGTGAGAGTGTCAGTGTCTTTGAGTGTTTCAGTGAGAGTGTCAGTGAGTGTCAGGGAGTGTCAGTGAGAGTGTCAGTGAGTGTCAGTGAGAGTTTCAGTGAGAGTGTCAGTGTCAGTGAGAGTGTCATGGAGTGTCAGTTTTAGTGTGAGTGTAAGTTAGAGTGTCAGTGAGAGTGTCAGTGTCAGTGAGAGTGTCAGTGAGTGTGAGTGAGAGTGTGAGTGAGTGTCAGTGTCAGTAAGAATGTCAGTGAGAGTGTCAGTGCGAGTGTCAGAAAGAGTGTCAGTGAGAGTGTCAGTGAGAGTGTCAGTGAGAGTGTCAGTGAGTGTCAGTGAGAGTGTCAGTGAGAGTGTCAGTGAGAGTGTCAGTGAGAGTGTCAGTGAGAGTGTCAGTGTCAGTGAGAGTGTCAGTGTCAGTGAGAGTGTCAGTGAGAGTGTCAGTGTCAGTGAGAGTGTCAGTGAGTGTGTCAGGGAAAGTGTCAGTGAGAGTTACAGTGTCCGTGAGAGTGTCAGTGAGTGTCAGTGAGAGTGTCGGTGAGTGTCGGTGAGTGTCCTTGAGTGTCAATGAGAGTGTCAGTGAGAGTGTCAGTGAGTGTCAGTGAGAGTGTCAGTGAGTGTCAGTGAGAGTGTCAGTGAGAGTGTCAGTGAGAGTGTTAGTAAGAGTGTCAGTGTCAGTGTCAGTGAGAGTGTCAGTGAGTGTGTCAGTGTCAGTGAGAGTGTCAATCAGATTGTCAGTGAGAGTGTCAGTGGGTGTGTCAGTGAGAGTATCAGTGTCAGTGAGAGTGTCAGTGAGAGTGTCAGTGAGAGTGTCAGTGAGAGTGCCAGTGAGAGTGTCAGTGAGTATCAGTGAGAGTGTCAGTGAGAGTGTCAGTGAGAGTGTCAGTGAGTGTCAGTGTCAGTGAGAGTGTCAGTGAGAGTGTCAGTGAGAGTATCAGTGAGTGTCATTGCGAGTGTCAGTGAGAGTGTCAGTGAGAGTATCAGTGTCTGTGAGAGTGTGAGTTTCTGTGAGTGTCAGTGAGAGTGTCAGTGAGTGTCAGTGAGAGTGTCAGTGAGAGTGTCAGTGAGTGTCCATTTCAGTGTGAGTGTCAGTGAAAGTGTTAGTGTCAGTGAAAGTTTCAGTGAGAGTGTCAGTGTCAGTGAGAGTGTCTGTGAGAGTGTCAGTGAGAGTTTCAGTGAGAGTGTTGGTGAGTGTCAGTGAGTGTCAGTGAGAGTGTCAGTGAGAGTGTCAGTGAGTGTCAGTGAGAGTGTCGGTGAGAGCGTCAGTGAGAGTCTCAGTGATTGTCAGTGAGAGTGTCAGTGATTGTCAGTGAGAGTGTCAGTGAGAGTGTCAGTGAGAGTGTCAGTGTCAGTGAGAAGGTCAGTGTTTGTGAGTGTGTCAGTGAGAGTGTCAGTGAGTGTCAGTGGGAGTGTCAGTGAGTGTCAGTGGGAGTTTCAGTGAGAGTGTCAGTGTCAGTGAGAGTGTCATTGAGAGTGTCAGTTTCAGTGTGAAGGAAGTTAGTGTCAGTGAGAGTGTCAGTGTCAGTGAGAGTGTCAGTGAGTGTGAGTGATAGTGTGAGTGAGTGTCATTGTTAGTAAGAGTGTCAGTGAGAGTGTCAGTGAGAGTGTCAGTGAGAGTTTTAGTGAGAGTGTCAATGAGAGTGTCAGTGTCAGTGAGAGTGTCAGTGAGTGTCAAAGTGAGTGTCAGTGAGAGTGTCAGTGAGAGTTTTAGTGAGAGTGTCAGTGAGAGTGTCAGTGAGAGTGTCAGTGAGAGTGTCAGTGTCAGTGAGAGTGTCAGTGAGAGTGTCAGTGAGTGTGTCAGTGAGAGTGTCAGTGTCAGTGAGAAGGTCAGTGTCTGTGAGTGTGTCAGTGAGTGTCAGTGAGTGTCAGTGAGAGTGTCAGTGAGAGTGTCAGTGAGTGTCAGTGGGAGTTTCAGTGTCAGTGAGAGTGTCAGTGAGAGTGTCAGTGGGTGTGTCAGTGAGTGTGTCAGAGAAAGTGTCAGTGAGAGTGTCAGTGAGAGTGTCAGTGAGTGTGAGTGAGAGTGTGAGTGAGAGTGTGAGTGAGAGTGTGAGTGTGAGTGTGAGTGTGAGTGTCATTGAGAGTGTCAGTGAGTGTCAGTGAGAGTGTCAGTGTCAGTGAGAGTGTCAGTGAGAGTGTCAGTGAGAGTGTCGATGAGATTGTCAGTGAGAGTGTCAGTGTCAGTGAGAGTGTCAGTGAGAGTGTCAGTGTCAGTGAGAGTGTCAGTGAAAGTGAGAGTGTCAGTGAAAGTGTCAGTGAGAGTGTCAGTGAGAGTGTCGGTGAGTGTCAGTGAGTATCAGTGAGAGTGTCAGTGTCTGTGAGTGTGTCAGTGAGACTGTCAGTGAGTGTCAGTGAGAGTGTCAGTGAGAGTGTCAGTGAGAGTGTCAGTGAGAGTTTCAGTGAGAGTGTCAGTGAGAGTGTCATTGAGAGTGTCAGTTTCAGTGTGAGTGTAAGTTAGAGTGTCAGTGAGAGTGTGAGTGAGAGTGTCAGTGTCAGTGAGAGTGTCAGTGAGTGTGAGTGAGAGTGTGAGTGAGTGTCAGTGTCAGTGAGAGTGTCAGTGAGAGTCAGTGTCAGTGAGAGTGTCAGTGAGAGTGTCAGTGAGAGTGTCAGTGAGAGTCAGAGTGAGTGTCAGTGAGAGTGTCAGTGAGAGTATCGGAGAGAGTGTCAGTGAGAGTGTCAGTGTCAGTGAGAGTGTCAATGAGAGTGTCAGTGTCAGTGAGAGTGTCAGTGTCAGTGAGAGTGTCAGTGAGTGTCAGTGAGTGTGTCAGTGAGTGTGTCAGTGAGTGTCAGTGAGAGTGTCAGTGAGTGCATAAGAGAAAGTGTCAGTGAGTGTTAGAAAGGCGTCCCCGGGGGAGGCAGAAGATGTCTGACTGACCACCCCTAGGTCCACCTCTCCGTCGAGGAGTAGCCGAGTGGTTGCTGAGAGGCCTCCTGAATGAGGGTCCTCTCCTAGGATCGTACAGCAGAGTAATCACAACACTACAGATGGACACCACACAAGAAGTTAAGTTCTCAAGCTTTTATAGGGAATAAACGGTTGCTGGTTCTTAGCAGTATGTACAAGCAGATCGAGGGATCTGGAAAGTCTCTTAAAGGGGGGTAAGGTAGCGGGACAGTCTTACTCTGGGCGGAGGAAGGGATACCCTACGCACAGCTCTCAATCCTCGAGCTGGGGGGTTCCGAGATGTACGAGCCGCGGGAGCGCCAGCAGGCTTGCAAGGTGGTTCAGCGAAGTAGGCCGCGGCAGCGCCAGCCGGCTCTCAGATGGTTCGACAGGATAGGCCGCGGCAGCGCCAGCAGGCTCTCGGAAGGTTCAGCAAGGTAGGCCGCCGCAGCGCCAGCAGGCTCTCTGAAGTTTCAGCAAGGTAGGCCGCGGCAGCGCCAGCAGGCTCTCGGATGGTTCAGCAAGATAGGCCGCGGCAGCGCCAGCAGGCTCTCGGAGGGTTCAGCAAGGTGGGCCGCGGCAGCGCCAGCAGGCTCTCAGAAGGTCGTCGGGTTTACGGATGAGTTCGTCAGGTGTCGGCCGCGACAGCGTCAGCAGGGCTTCCAGTCCAGGATACAACTGAAGTCTTAATCCAGGGCTGCCCCAGATATAGGTCTGGAGGTCTTTGAAGTCCGGACCCTCGTGCCTGGGGGTCAGAGGGGCCGGGATGATGGTGTCCAGACCCCCAGCAGGGGGGTGGAGCCAGCGCCCGGGGAGGCCGGAGGGCGATCGATACCAGGCGTCCGGGGATGCCTGGAGGCCCACCGAAACTCCCCTTCCTCCGGGATCTGTCGAGTGGCTACTCGACCACCTGGGTGGATCTTGGTGCCTCGATGTCTGGGCTGCGCTGGGGCCTGGGCTGGGGCCGAGGCCACGTGGTTGTGACGTGGCGGGTCCAAGATGGAGTCGGGCACGGCCTCGTGCTGAGGTCGTGATGGGCCTACGCTGGGGTCAGGCCTGCGCTGGTGGACCGGGATGGTAGCCGGCCCTGTGGGGTTGGGGCGTGCAGGATCGGGCCGAAGGGGCCGCCCGAGGTCTGGTGGAGGGCGGATATCGTCCTGGGCCCGCCATGCAGGAGGGGTAGGACCACGCCATGAGGCCGGGTCCAACACGCGTCCCCCCCAGCTGAAGGCAGGGGAGAGTCACCCATCTTCTGGGGGATTCTCCTCGCCAAGGCGGAAGAATCTGGACAGGCCGTCAGCATTGGCGTGGTCGTTGCCGGGGCGATGCTCCACGGTGAAATCCATTCCCTGCAGCGAGATGGACCAGCGCAGCAGCTTTGGGTTTTCTCCCCGCATCTGCATCAACCAACGCAGGGGCTGGTGGTCGGTCTGGACCCGGAAGTGGGTGCCGAAGAGGTAGGGCCGGAGCTTCTTGAGGGCCCACACCACGGCGAAGGCTTCCCTCTCGATGGTGCTCCAGCGTTGCTCTCTCGCCAGCAGGTGTCGGCTGATGAAGGCCACAGGTTGGTCGATTCCTTCGGGGTTGACTTGGGACAGGACCGCCCCGATGCCGTGCTCCGAGGCGTCGGTCTGGACTACAAACTCTCTGCTGTAGTCGGGGGCCTGGAGCACAGGGGCGGTGCACATGGCAGTTTTTAGAGTCTTAAAGGCCGTTTGGCACGCAGGGGTCCAGTGCACCCTCTTTGGTAGCTTCTTGGAGGTCAGTTCGGTCAGGGGCACCACAAGGCTCCCGTAGTTTTTTATAAACCGCCGATAATATCCAGTGAGCCCCAGGAAGGCGCGGACGGCGGTCTGGGTGACTGGGGGCTCCCAGTCCCGGATGGCGTCAATCTTTGGTTGGAGGGGAGCCACGTGGCCGCTCCCCACTTGGTGTCCCAGATAGGTCACAGTCCCTTGGCCTATCTGGCACTTACTGGCTTTGATGGTGAGTCCGGCCCGCCGAAGGGCCGTCAGGACCGTCCAGAGGTGGGTCAGGTGCTCACCCCAGGGAAGGCTGTACACAGCAATGTCATCGAGATATGCAGCGCTGTACTCCTCTAGTCCGGCCAGCACCTGGTTCACGAGTCTCTGGAAGGTTGCTGGTGCGTTCTTCATGCCGAAGGGCATCACCTTGAAGTGATAGTGGCCATCGGAGGTCGAGAAGGCTGATCGTTCTTGTGCACCCGGGGTGAGGCCGATCTGCCAATACCCCGCCGTGAGATCGAAGGTGCTGAGGAATTTGGCAGCTCCTAAGCGATCGATTAGTTCATCGGCCCTGGGGATAGGATGGGCGTCGGTTCTGGTGACTGCATTCAGTCCCCGGTAATCAACACAAAACCAGAGCTCCGGAGCTGTCCCGGGGGCGGCGGCTTTAGGGACCAGGACAACGGGACTGGCCCAGGGACTGTTGGAGGGTTCGACTACCCCCAGAGCTAACATCTTGGCCACTTCTGTTTGGATGCAGGCCCGAACCCGGTCGGGTACTCGAAAAGCTCGGTGTTTCACAGGCGGGCTGTCTCCGGTGTCCACATCGTGGACACACCACCGGGTGACCCCCGGAGTGAGGGAAAACAGATCCGCAAACTGCCCCAGCAGCTTCCGGCAGTCTTGTTGCTGCTCTGGGGTCAGGGTAGAGGAGAGCCGGACCCCTTCGAAGGAGCCATCTTTCTCGGAGGTGCTGAGGAGGTCTGGTAGTGGGTCGGAGTCGTCTTCCGCTCCGTCATCGGTCGCCAGCAGCAGACTTAGTTCAGTGCGTGCAAAGTGCGGCTTGAGTCGGTTAGTGTGGAGAACCCGGAGGGGGTTCCTGGGGGATTCCATGTCCACTACGTAGGTGACGGGGCTCTTGCGCTCCACCACCTTGAAGGGCCCCGTCCACTTGTCCTGGAGGGCACAAGGTTCGACCGGGGACATGACCCAGACCTGCTGGCCCGGCTCGAATTCGATGGACGAGGCGTTCTGGTCATACCAGCGTTTCATCTCCTCCTGACTAGCCTCTAGGTTGGCCTCGGCAAGTTCCCGAAACTTCCGAGTCTGATTGCGTAGGGTCAGGAGGTACCGGTAGACATCAAGTGGGGCATCTCGGACTGCCGTCTCCCAGCCTTCCTTGACCAGGCTGAGGGGGCCTCGGACCGGGTGCCCGTACAAGAGTTCGAAAGGGCTGAACCCCAGGGACTTCTGGGGTACCTCTCGGTAGGCGAACAGGAGGCAAGGCAGTAGGACATCCCATTTGCGCCGGAGGGGCTCCTCTAGGCCCTTGATCATCCCCTTCAGTGTCCTGTTGAATCGTTCGACTAGCCCATTTCCTTGGGGATGATACGGAGTGGTGAACTTATAGGCGACCCCGCACTGCTGCCAGAGGGACCGCATATGATTCGAGATAAAGTTGGAGCCCCGATCACTCACGACTTCCCGAGGGAAGCCGACTCGGGAGAAGATGCTCATGAGGGCTCGGCCCACCACGGGGGCCGTGATGGTTCGGAGGGGGATGGCCTCGGGATAGCGGGTAGCATGATCCACCAGGACGAGGATGAAGCGGTGCCCCTGCGAGGTGCGAGGATCCAGGGGCCCTACGATGTCGATCCCCACTCGCTCGAAGGGGGTGGTGACCACGGGAAAAGGTTGGAGCGGGGCCTTCACCTTCCCCCCGCTCTTTCCGCTGGCTTGACAGGTCGGGCAGGTCCTGCAGTGGTTATGCACATCGTTCCGCATTTTCGGCCAGTAGAAATGGGTCACCAGGCGGCTGTAGGTTTTGTCCTGCCCCAGGTGCCCGGCGAGGGGCACATCATGTGCTAAGTTTAGGATGAAGTCTCTGAATCGGAGGGGCACGACCAGCACCCGGCTGGCCCCTAGTTCGGCAATCTTCTGCTCACTGTAGAGAAGGTCGTTGTCCCAATAGACCCAGTGGGACCCCGCGGGGTCTCCCGCGGCTTGAGTAGCGGCTTGCTGTCGGACCCCCTCAAGGGAGGGGCAGTTTTTCTGCTCCTGCCGGAACTGTTCGCGAGTGGGACCCCCTTCTTGGCGCCATTGCGCGAGTTCGGGGAGGTGTTGGAGTTCGGGGAGATTTTCTTGGTCGGGCTCTTGGGAGCCGTGTTCCAGGCCAGGGTCCTCGGGGATGACGGGTGGCGGTGGTGCGGGCCACTCCGGCTCTTCAGTCGAAGCTTCCCCCGCTGGGGTGGAGGCTCGGGCGGACATGGAACGGGTGGTCGCGCAGACCCACTCGGGAAGGCCTAGCATCCCTAGGTGCTCTCTTCTTTCGACGCCTGCCCAGGGGGAACTTTCCAGGTCGTTCCCAAGGAGGCAGTCCACGGGGGCATCGTCGCGGACAGTCACTTTTAGCATGCCCGACACTCCCCCCCACTCGAAGGGGATGCGGGCCATCTGGCACAAAGTCTCTGAGTTATCTGCGGACCGGACTGGGCACAGGACGTTAGGAAGGATCTGTTCGGAGGTCACCAAATGGCAGCGGACTGCTGTTACGCTGGCTCCAGTGTCACGGAGGGCTTCGGTTCGGCGACCATTGATGGTGACCCACTGGCGGTACTTCTGGGTGTTGCCGGGGATCGGGCCTCGGGGGATTAGGTCGTGAGTCCCCAGGCAGGCTAAGGTCATGGCGGCGGGCTCCCACTCGGCCTGCTCGGGGCCGTTGTCCTCTTCCTCACTACCTTCTTCACCCAGGGCCGCGGCCATTATCTGGCGGGCTGGGGGCCCGGTGGTGCCGGGTCGCTGATTCATCGGGCAGAGGGGGTCATTCGCGTAATGACCCTGTCGCTGGCATCTGTGGCACGTAACATTCGGGCGGGGCCCTGGTCTGGCTGGGGGGCCCCCTCTCTGGCCCCAGGGTGGCGACGTGGAGGCAGGGGATGACCCCTGGGGGGCGTCTCGTCCCCGGCTCTGACCTACTCTGCCGCCTCGGGGTCGGTGGTTTCCCGGAGATCCCCGGCCGGAGTCTTCCGTCGGACCCCGGCCGACTCGGGTGCTCGCCCATCTATCCGCCTCGACAGCGAGTTTTCGTGGCTCAGTCAGTTTGCTGTCGAGGAGGTGTTGCCGGAGTTCGATGAAGCAGTTATTGGATAGATGTTCCCACAGAATGAGGTCGACCAACTGCTGGTAGGTGGTGACCTGACAGCCCCGAGTCCACCCCTCGAAGGCTCTGCTGTAATAGTTCACGTACTCCACCCACGTGGTACCGGGGATTTTTTTGCAGTCTCGGAATCGCTGCCGGTACATCTCGGGGGTGAGTCCATAGCGAGTGAGGAGGGCGGTCTTCATGTGCTCGTACGAGGTCATCTCGGCGTCGGGGAGCTCTAGCAGGGCGTCTCTCCCTTCGTTGATAAACTTCCCCCACAGGCCGGCGCCCCAGTCCTTGAGGGGTACTCGATGGGCGGTCATGGCGACCTCGTAGGCTTTGAACCACTGTTGGATGTCGTCGTTCTTATAGTACTCTTTGACGACATCCTTAGGTATGTGCACCTTTGTGTCCCCCGGGGGAGGTGAGGTCTTCCCCCCGGAGCGATCAGTCTCGTTTGCCTTGGCTTTAAATTCCATTTCTTTGAGGACGCGCTCGTGCTCGAGCAGGAGTTTCTTCTCCTCGAGGTCTCCTTGTCTTCGCCTTTCTTCTAGGTCTCCTTCTAGCCGTAGCTGCTCGAGGGCTAACTTCCTTTCTGCCAGTTGGATCTCTCCTTCTTGCCTGAGTCGAACGAGCTCCAATTCGTGGAGCCGGTTCTTCTCTCGTTCTCTGGCATCTTCGTGGGAGAGGCCCGTGTCTGGGTTCGCGGGTCTCCCTCCCGCTGGGTTCGTCGCAGCCTCCGTGCCTCCGTTCGGGCCCGGGTTATCTTCCCTCGGGGGTGGCGCCTCGCCGGCGTCCACCCAGGCCTGCAGGGCCGATTTAAAGTCTTCTTTAGTACTTAAGCCAGTGGTAGCGATGCCTAAGTCCTTGCAGAATTGCTTTAGCTCCTTGTGACTGTAGTCTTCCATTTTCTCTTTCTGGAATTCTGTGCTCATGGTTGCAGTGGTTTTTTTCTTGGTAGTGAGCGAATTACTCTCTGTACGATCTGCGTGGGCTCGGATCCCACCGCTGCCACCAATGTTAGCAAGGCGTCCCCGGGGGAGGCAGAAGATGTCTGACTGACCACCCCTAGGTCCACCTCTCCGTCGAGGAGTAGCCGAGCGGTTGCTGAGAGGCCTCCTGAATGAGGGTCCTCTCCTAGGATCGTACAGCAGAGTAATCACAACACTACAGATGGACACCACACAAGAAGTTAAGTTCTCAAGCTTTTATAGGGAATAAACGGTTGCTGGTTCTTAGCAGTATGTACAAGCAGATCGAGGGATCTGGAAAGTCTCTTAAAGGGGGGTAAGGTAGCGGGACAGTCTTACTCTGGGCGGAGGAAGGGATACCCTACGCACAGTTCTCAATCCTCGAGCTGGGGGGTTCCGAGATGTTCGAGCCGCGGCAGCGCCAGCAGGCTTGCAAGGTGGTTCAGCGAAGTAGGCCGCGGCAGCGCCAGCCGGCTCTCAGATGGTTCGACAGGATAGGCCGCGGCAGCGCCAGCAGGCTCTCGGAAGGTTCAGCAAGGTAGGCCGCGGCAGCGCCAGCAGGCTCTCGGAAGTTTCAGCAAGGTAGGCCGCGGCAGCGCCAGCAGGCTCTCAGATGGTTCAGCAAGATAGGCCGCGGCAGCGCCAGCAGGCTCTCGGAGGGTTCAGCAAGGTGGGCCGCGGCAGCGCCAGCAGGCTCTCAGAAGGTCGTCGGGTTTACGGATGAGTTCGTCAGGTGTCGGCCGCGACAGCGTCAGCAGGGCTTCCAGTCCAGGATACAACTGAAGTCTTAATCCAGGGCTGCCCCAGATATAGGTCTGGAGGTCTTTGAAGTCCGGACCCTCGCGCCTGGGGGTCAGAGGGGCCGGGATGATGGTGTCCAGACCCCCAGCAGGGGGGTGGAGCCAGCGCCCAGGGAGGCCAGAGGGCGATCGATACCAGGCGTCCGGGGATGGCTGGAGGCCCATCGAAACTCCCCTTCCTCCGGGATCTGTCGAGTGGCTACTCGACCACCTGGGTGGATCTTGGTGCCTCGATGTCTGGGCTGCGCTGGGGCCTGGGCTGGGGCCGAGGCCACGTGGTTGTGACGTGGCGGGTCCAAGATGGAGTCGGGCACGGCCTCGTGCTGAGGTCGTGATGGGCCTACGCTGGGGTCAGGCCTGCGCTGGTGGAACGGGTTGGTAGCCGGCCCTGTGGGGTTGGGGCGTGCAGGATCGGGCCGAAGGGGCCGCCCGAGGTCTGGTGGAGGGCGGATATCGTCCTGGGCCCGCCATGCAGGAGGGGTAGGACCACGCCATGAGGCCGGGTCCAACAGTGAGAGTTACAGTGTCAGTGAGAGTGTCAGTGAGAGTGTCAGTGAGAGTGTCAGTGAGTGTCAGTGAGAGTGTCAGTGAGTGTTCTTGAGTGTCAGTGAGAGTGTAAGTGAGAGTGTCAGTGAGTGTCAGTGAGAGTGTCAGTGTCAGTGAGAGTGTCAGTGAGAGTGTCGATGAGATTGTCAGTGAGAGTGTCTGTGTCAATGAGAGTGTCAGTGAGAGTGTCAGTGTCAGTGAGGGTGTCAGTGAGAGTGTCAGTGAGAGTGTCAGTCAGTGTCAGTGAGAGTGTCAGTGAGAGTGTCAGTGAGAGTGTCAGTGAGAGTATCAGTGAGAGTGTCAGTGAGAGTGTCAGTGAGAGTGTCAGTGTCTGTGAGAGTGTCAGTGTCTGTGAGAGTGTCAATGAGAGTGTCAGTGAGAGTGTCAGTGAGAGTGTCTGTTTCAGTGTGAGTGTCATTGAGAGTGTCAGTGAGTGTGAGTGAGTGTGTCAGTGAGTGTGTCAGTGAGTGTGTCAGTGAGTGTGTCAGTGAGTGTGTCAGTGAGTGTGTCAGTGTCAGTGAGAGTGTCATTGAAAGTGTCATCGAAAGTGTCAGTGAGAGTGTCAGTGAGTATCAGTGAGAGTGTCAGTGAGAGTGTCAGTGAGTGTCAGTGAGAGTGTCAGTGTCAGTGAGAGTTTCAGTGAGAGTGTCAGTGAGTGTCAGTGTCAGTGTGAGTGTCAGTGTGAGTGTCAGTTAAAGTGTCAGTGAGAGTGTCAGTGTCAGTGTGAGTGAGAGTGTCAGTGTCAGTGTGAATGAGAGTGTCTGTGTCAGTGAGAGTGTCAGTGTCAGTGAGTGTCAGTGTCAGTAAGAGTGTCAGTGAGAGTGTCAGTGAGTGTGAGTGAGAGTGTCAGTGAGAGTGTCCGTGTCAGTGTGAGTGAGAGTGTCAGTGTCAGTGTGAATGAGAGTGTCTGTGTCAGTGTCAGTGAGAGTGTCAGTGTCAGTGAGTGTCAGTGTCAGTGAGAGTGTCAGTGAGAGTGTCAGTGAGAGTGTCAGTGAGAGTGTCGGTGAGTGTCAGTGAGTATCAGTGAGAGTGTCAGTGAGAGTGTCAGTGAGTGTCAGTGTCAGTGAGTGTCAGTGAGAGTGTCAGTGAGAGTGTAAGTGAGAGTCTCAGTGAGTGTCAGTGAGAGTGTCTGTGTTTTTCAGTGAGAGTGTCAGTGAGAGTGCCAGTGAGAGTGTCAGTGTCAGTGAGAGTGTCAGTGTCTGTGAGTGTGTCAGTGAGTGTCAGTGAGAGTGTCAGTGAGAGTGTCAGTGAGTGTCAGTGAGAGTTGCAGTGAGAGTGTCAGTGTCAGTGAGAGTGTCAGTGAGAGTGTCAGTGAGTGTGTCAGTGAGTGTCAGTGAGAGTGTCAGTGAGAGTGTCAGTGAGAGTGCCAGTGAGAGTGCCAGTGAGAGCATCAGCGTCAGTGAGAGTGTCAGTGTCTGTGAGTGTGTCATTGAGAGTGTCAGTGAGTGTCAGTGAGTGTCAGTTTGAGTGTCAGTGAGTGTCAGTGAGAGTTTCAGTGAGAGTGTCAGTGTCAGTGAGAGTGTCATTGAGTGTCAGTTTCAGTGTGAGTGTAAGTTAGAGTGTCAGTGAGAGTGTCAGTGTCAGTGAGAGTGTTAGTGAGTGTGAGTGAGAGTGAGTGTCAGTGTCAGTAAGAATGTCAGTGAGAGTGTCAGTGCGAGTGTCAGTGAGAGTGTCAGTGTCAGTGAGAGTGTCAGTGAGAGTGTCAGTGAGAGTGTCAGTGAGTGTCAAAATGAGTGTCAGTGAGAGGTTCAGTGAGAGTGTCAGTGAGAGTGTCAATGAGAGTGTCAGTGTCAGTGAGAGTGTCAGTTAGAGTGTCAGTGTCAGTGAGAGTGTCTGTGTCAGTGAGAGTGTCAATGAGAGTGTCAGTGAGTGTGTCAGTGAGTGTGTCAGTGAGTGTCAGTGAGAGTGTCAGTGTCAGTGAGAGTGTCAGTGAGTGTGTCAGGGAAAGTGTCAGTGAGAGTTACAGTGTCAGTGAGAGTGCATGAGAGTGTCAGTGAGTGCCCTTGAGTGTCAATGAGAGTGTCAGTGAGAGTGTCAGTGAGAGTGTCAGTGAGAGTGTCAGTGAGAGTGTTAGTAAGAGTGTCAGTGTCAGTGAGAGTGTCAGTGTCAGTGAGAGTGTCAGTGAGTGTGTCAGTGTCAGTGAGAGTGTCAGTGAGAGTGTCAGTGTCAGTGAGAGTGTCAGTGTCAGTGGGTGTGTCAGTGAGAGTGTCAGTGTCAGTGAGAGTGTCAGT
Organism: Lissotriton helveticus; assembly: GCF_964261635.1. Classification (NCBI taxonomy): domain Eukaryota; kingdom Metazoa; phylum Chordata; class Amphibia; order Caudata; family Salamandridae; genus Lissotriton; species Lissotriton helveticus. The sequence goes on along the minus strand of NC_136068.1, from coordinate 464,394,065 downwards.
GAGAGTGTCAGTGAAAGTGTCAGTGAGAGTGTCAGTGCGAGTGTCAGTAAGTATCAGTGAGAGTGTCAGTGAGAGTGTCAGTGAGAGTGTCAGTGAGTGTCAGTGTCAGTGAGAGTGTCAGTGAGAGTGTCAGTGAGAGTATCGGTGAGTGTCAGTGCGAGTGTCAGTGAGAGTGTCAGTGAGAGTATCAGTGTCTGTGAGAGTGTGAGTTTCTGTGAGTGTCAGTGAGAGTGTCAGTGAGTGTCAGTGAGTGTCAGTGAGAGTGTCAGTGAGAGTGTCAGTGAGAGTGTCCGTTTCAGTGTGAGTGTCAGTGAGAGTGTTAGTGTCAGTGAGAGTGTCTGTGAAAGTGTCAGTGAAAGTGTCAGTGAGAGTGTCGGTGAGTGTCGGTGAGTGTCAGTGAGAGTGTCAGTGAGAGTGTCAGTGAGTCTCAGTGAGAGTCTCAGTGAGAGTCTCAGTGGGAGTCTCAGTGAGTGTCAGTGAGAGTGTCAGTGATTGTCAGTGAGAGTGTCAGTGAGAGTGCCAGTGAGAGTGTCAGTGTCAGTGAGAAGGTCAGTGTCTGTGAGTGTGTCAGTGAGAGTGTCAGTGAGTGTCAGTGAGAGTGTCAGTGAGAGTGTCAGTGAGTGTCAGTGGGAGTTTCAGTGAGAGTTTCAGTGTCAGTGAGAGTGTCATTGAGAGTGTCAGTTTCAGTGTGAAGGAAGTTAGAGTGTCAGTGAGAGTGTCAGTGAGAGTGTCAGTGAGAGTGTCAGTGAGTGTGAGTGTGAGTGAGTGTCAGTGTTAGTAAGAGTGTCAGTGAGAGTGTCAGTGAGAGTGTCAGTGAGAGTTTTAGTGAGAGTGTCAATGAGAGTGTCAGTGTCAGTGAGAGTGTCAGTGAGTGTCAAAGTGAGTGTCAGTGAGAGTGTCAGTGAGAGTGTCAGTGAGAGTGTCAGTGTCAGTGAGTGTGTCAGTGAGAGTGTCAGTGTCAGTGAGAAGGTCAGTGTCTGTGAGTGTGTCAGTGAGAGTGTCAGTGAGTGTCAGTGAGAGTGTCAGTGAGAGTGTCAGTGAGTGTGTCAGTGAGTGTGTCAGAGAAAGTGTCAGTGAGAGTGTCAGTGTCAGTGAGAGTGTCAGTGAGTGTCAGTGAGAGTGTCAGTGAGAGTGTCAGTGAGAGTGTGAGTGTGAGTGTCAGTGTGAGTGTCAGTGAGATTGTCAGTGAGAGTGTCAGTGAGTGTCAGTGAGAGTGTCAGTGTCAGTGAGAGTGTCAGTGAGAGTGTCAATGAGATTGTCAGTGAGAGTGTCAGTGAGAGTGTCAGTGAGAGTGTCAGTGAGAGTGTCAGTGAGTATCAGTGAGAGTGTCAGTGAGAGTGTCAGTGAGTGTCAATGTCAGTGAGTGTCAGTGAGAGTGTCAGTTAGAGTGTCAGTGAGTGTCAGTGAGAGTGTCAGTGAGTGTCAGTGAGGGTGTCACTGAGAGTGTCAGTGAGAGTGTCAGTGTCAGTGAGAGTGTCAGTGTCTGTGAGAGTCAGTGAGAGTGTCAGTGAGTGTCAGTGAGAGTGTCAGTGAGAGTGTCAATGAGTGTCAGTGAGAGTTTCAGTGAGAGTGTCAGTGTCAGTGAGAGTGTCATTGAGAGTGTCAGTTTCAGTGTGAGTGTAAGTGAGAGTGTCAGTGAGAGTGTCAGTGAGAGTGTCAGTGTCAGTGAGTGTGAGTGAGAGTGAGAGTGTCAGTGTCAGTAAGAGTGTCAGTGAGAGTGTCAGTGAGAGTGTCAGTGAGAGTGTCAGTGTGAGTGTCAGTGAGAGTGTCAGTGAGAGTGTCAGTGAGAGTGTCAGTGAGAGTGTCAGTGAGAGTGTCAGTGAGAGTGTCAGTGTCAGTGAGAGTGTCAGTGAGTGTGTCAGTGAGTGTGTCAGTGAGTGTGTCAGTGAGTGTCAGTGAGAGTGTCAGTTTCAGTGAGAGTGTCATTGAGTGTGTCAGAGAAAGTGTCAGTGAGAGTGTCAGTGTCAGTGAGAGTGTCAGTGAGAGTGTCAGTGAGAGTGTCAGTGAGTGTCAGTGAGAGTGTCAGTGAGTGTTCTTGAGTGTCAGTTAGAATGTCAGTGAGAATGTCAGTGAGTGTCAGTGAGTGTCAGTGAGAAGGTCAGTGTCAGTGAGAGTGTCAGTGTCAGTGAGAGTGTCAGTGAGAGTGTCAGTGTCAGTGAGAGTGTCAGTGAGAGTGTCAGTGAGATTGATTGTCAGTGAGAGTGTCAGTGTCAGTGAGAGTGTCAGTGTCGGTGAGAGTGTCAGTGAGAGTGTCAGTGAGAGTGTCAGTGTCAGTGAGAGTGTCAGTGAAAGGGTCAGTGAGAGTGTCAGTGAGAGTGTCCATGAGAGTGTCAGTAAGAGTGTCAGTGAGTGTCAGTGAGTGTCAGTGAGAGTGTCAGTGAGAGTGTCAGTGTCTGTGAGAGTGTCAGTGGGAGTGTCAGTGAGAGTGTCAGTGTCTGTGAGAGTGTCAGTGAGAGTGTCGGTGAGTGTCAGTGAGTATCAGTGAGAGTGTCAGTGAGATTGTCAGTAAGTGTCATTGTCAGTGAGTGTCAGTGAGAGTGTCAGTGAGAGTGTCAGTGAGAGTTACAGTGTCAGTGAGAGTGTCAGTGAGTGTCAATGCGATTGTCAGTGAGAGTGTCAGTGAGAGTGTCAGTGAGAGTGTCAGTGAGTGTGTCAGTGAGTGTGTCAGTGAGTGTCAGTGAGAGTGTCAGTGTCAGTGAGAGTGTCAGTGAGATTGTCAGTGAAAGTGTCAGTGAGAGTGTCAGGGTCAGTGAGAGTGTCAGTGAGAGTGAGAGTTTCAGTGAGAGTGTCAGTGAGTGTCAGTGAGAGTGTCAGTGTCAGTGAGAGTGTCAGTGAGAGTGTCAATGAGATTGTCAGTGAGAGTGTCAGTGTCAGTGAGAGTGTCAGTGAGAGTGTCAGTGTCAGTGAGAGTGTCAGCATCAGTGAGAGTGTCAGCATCAGTGAGAGTGTCAGTGAGAGTGTCAGTGAGAGTGTCAGTTTCACTGTGAGTGTCAGTGAGAGTGTCAGTGAGAGAGTCAGTGTCAGTGAGAGTGTCTGTGAGTGAGAGTGTCAGAGTCAGTGTCAGTAAGAGTATCAGTGTCTGTGAGAGTGTCAGTGAGAGTATCAGTGAGTGTCAGTGAGAGTGTCAGTGAGAGTGTCAGTGAGTGTGATTGAGAGTGTCAGAGTCAGTGTCAGTGAGAGTGTCAGTGAGAGTGTCAGTGAGTGTGTCAGTGAGTGTGTCAGTGAGAGTGTCAGTGTCAGTGAGTGTCAAGTCAAGTCAAATATAGCTTTATTCGAATTCAATAAGAAATCATAAATGCACATTAAAAGCACATTAAAATGCATAGATGCAATAAAATCCAATAATAAAATGATAGAATAATACTGTCCCCAACACAGTTCATTTGAAGTAGGGGCTTACAGCATGGTAGATCTACATCTAATAATGCTTTTTAGAAACAATGAGACCGCAGTTATAGACATTTCATCTTGCAATAATTGGATCTTGAAAAAAGCGGGTCTACACTGTCTCAGGCCCCAGACCTTTAACAAGGGTAACAAGTATCTCTTCCTGTCCCAAGAATAAAATTTACTAAATAAAATACAATGTGTTTGATTGCAAAGAGGAATCGTCACATAGACATCGTATTAAGTTTTTCGACCAGTCGTGTATACCTAGAAAGGTAATCAGCCTTAAAAAAATGCCTGTTCTCAATCGTGCTAATAACATCCTACTATAACTGGACTGGTTAGAGGACAGATAAATCTGGATACCAGGACCCAGTAATAGAAGATGGTGCTCAATGACAGATACCTTCTTCCCCTCTGGTTGCCAACGTTGATCTTCCAAGAGCGCAAGGCAAAGATCCTTGAGTGCTTTTCTAGTAATGGAGGACAGTGAAGATGGAGAGTTGTAGAACTCAGGGTGGCCTATATCTATTAAAAAAGCCTTTACGTAAGAAAGCCAGTAGATGTATTTTGCCCCCTGATGTTTAACACAGTCCTGAATGGTGGCCCTATTAAACTCAGTTGCAGCAGAAGTCCACACCTTGTGCCATAACAGTACCGGGCTTACCTTGACTAAATCTGAAATGTAGACCAAGGCAAGCTCCTTATGACAAACATGGATAGAAGTAGATTTTGGGACAGCTAACAAGTATCGCAGGAAAGCATTTTCACTTGTTTGGATTTCCTGGCAATCTGCGGCCCCCAGATGCCAGCTCCCTATATGGCAGTCGACACGCATTTAGCCTTATAAATATCAAGCAAGATACGTACCGGTCTGCCACCCAGCTTATTAGCGAACTGTTTAACTGCGCCAATAGCGCGGGAGAATGCTAGCTTTCATGTGGTTACTGCTGTAGTCCATGTGCCTTTTTTTATTAAAAACGATCCCTAAGTATGAAAAAGTGCTAGTTAATCCTATCTTTGACTGTTCTAAAAAGGTGTTACAGGATACATTTATTTTAGATGAGCAGCACATGGTGAATGTTTTCCCAATATTGATCTTTAGGCCCCTAGATCCCATGTATTCTAAGAATCTAGTTAACGCCTTCTGAAGGCCTACTTGGGTTCTCGTCATTATAACCGCATCATCTGCGTACAACAGTATGGGCACTGCAACACCTTCTATTTGGGGATATTACAGGTCTTGTTCAGTTAAAAAAGCTGCAACACTGATGATATATAAATTAAATAGAAATGGTGCCAGGATGCAACCCTTACGAACACTTTTCATTATTGGAAATTTAGTTGTACATTCCCCCTTTTTCCCAAATCGAACCTTTGCCCCTGCCCCTCTGTACAATTCTTTAACAAAATTAAGAATATTAAGGTCAATGCCAAGGTCTGCTAGGGTATCCCACATAACTTCGTGGCTCAAGCAGTCAAATGCTGAGCTCAGGTCAACAAAGGTCATGAATAGGTTGCCCTTTTTGGCCACCACATACTTTCCCGTTATCATGGCCAAATTCAGTCCTTGTTCGACAGTACCTAGACCTGCCTTGAAGCCATACTGGAATTTAGAGAGAATACCTGCTTCCTTAGCCCATGTCTGTAGTTTATTTAATATAATTCTACCCGCAACTTTCATCAGGGAGTCTAGTAGCGATATAGGCCTATAACATTTGGGGTCGTTTCGATCTCCCCTTTTAAATATTGGCACTACAATCACTTCCTGCCAGGTTGATAGAAATCCGTTGTTATTGCAACTATTTAGCACATTGGTCAGGAGGGGAGCCCATAAGGAGGTGTTAGCCTTATAAACATCTATCGGGACACCGTCCGGTCCTGGAGCTTTGCTAGTAGAACTTTCTGAGATTGCTAGTTCCACTTCGGGTAAGGAAAAAACAATGTCCAAGGGAAACAGTCCCAGAGTGTTAGACTCCCCGTTTATCAAATGACCTAGATGACTGACTGAGTCATCCTTCTTATATAGGTCAGTAAAGTAATTTACCCATGCAGTTTCCTCTATGGCAATCTCTATCGAGTCCGATTTCCTTTCTACAAAAAAAGGGGCATTCACGGCCCTCCAAAAGGCAGTGTTGTCTCTCAGAGAACACGCCTTATGGAGGGCTTCCCACGCAGCCTCTTTCAATTCCATTTTCCTCTTTTTTATTGCAGCTTTATAAAGTACTCTAGCAGACCTTATTTCTTGGAGATTTGTGGATGTTTTTTTGAGAATTGACTTTAAAGAGGAGTGCGCTTTACTGCATTCGGCGTCAAACCAGCCTTCGGCTTTATTTCTATCACCTTCCCTTATCGTGCCTGTTAGTTTACTACAGATTTGTCCTGTAATCTTTTGGAAAGCTGTTATGACCAAGGATGGGTTAGAATTCTCAGAAAGACAGGTCATAAAATCATTTAAGTGATCTGTTATTAAGGTATGCAGGAAATTAGCGGGGTCCACCCTGTTCCATTTTATTGAATAACCATTAACTCTGGCCAGGGTGATCCAAAGGCGATATAAGTTTTCAGCCACATCCATGTTCTGGGTACAACTCTGGCCAAAATTAAAAGTTGAGCTAATCGGAAAATGGTCGCTCATTGCAATGTCCTCAGTATTAAAACACAGAACACTGCGATGATAACTTGTGGTAACTAGTGTAAAATCGATCACTGATCTGAAGCCCCGACCATTAAAGGTAGGGTGAAAGGCAACCTGTGGGTTACAAAACTCGTTGGCGAATCCTAAATCCCACTCGTGTATTAAATTATTAAGTAAGTTCCCAATCATGGTATGCTAAAAGTGAGTAGAGGGATCTCCCTTAAGGTTAACCAGCCCACACGTGCCAGAGTCACAGTGGGGGCATAGGTGACAATTGTAGTCACCCGTCAATATAACACACCTCTCTGTTTGCCCAGATTCCGGTTGGTTGTGAAGGATATTATTTAAATCCTCCACAGCCTTAATTAATTCACCCTTTGGAATATTGTTATAAAAATTGATCAGGAGAACTTGCTGATTTCCTCCTACCTTGAGTAAAAGTAGCTGATAATAGTTCCCCCCTGTGTTTAACTTTTTAACCGTTATATTGACCATATTTGATATGACGGTACAAAGTCCGCCTGAACTCCTGCCCCTACTAGTCTGCTTGGCTGCTGAAAAAAAAGGTGCAATAACCATTTATATGTGTCTCACACTGATCCCAACACTCCTGTAAACAAATCACATTAAAATTATCTATGAATGCCAGGAATGTAGGGTCCTTAATTTTGTTTGACAGACCCGCTACGTTCCAGGATAAAAGGGCTAGATTTCCCCTTGGTTCAGCCCTTACAATGGATCTATTGAAATATAATCAGGTGTACCATTATCCTGTAATACGGGCTCTAGACAATCTCCAGAATCCTCCATCACATCGCTTATGGCCATAGGCTGATAGGCCTTACTGTCTGCACCTTCGTGGGCAGTTATGATCTTGGTAGTGTTATTTTCGTCTATCCCCTTATTTAATGGGCAGTCCGTGATAGAATTGTCTGCACCATCATTACCCCTTTTCTCAGATAATATATTTTTGTTATGATGGACAATCAGATTGTCAATCGTATTAAACTTGTCTTGACCCTCCCTATACTCATTCAGGGTCCCTGTAGTCGTTGCCAGTCAGTCTACCATCTCTAGACAACTGTACCTATTAGCAGTAGGGATTCCCCTCAATTATCCATGTACACTTGATCCCTGTTGGGATTTCCTCCCCAATCTTGATGTCCTACTCTGCCCCAATTCCCTCCACGGTCGAGGCCAAAATGGTTCCTTTTTGGATAAAAATATCAAAGCCGTCTAGTTTCTATACCTCTACTACTATTTTGTGTTCTCCATGAGCAGATATATTCGACCGTACGTGGATCCTCAAAGTTAACCAACACACAGTCCCCTTTAGTTGTCTTCCTATCGTGCCATACCCATGGCGCCCTACGTATTATTAAAATCTTACTTAACATGTGAGGTGGTAAGGGTCGGTTAGTATTGAACCAGTAAGAAACTTTATTCTTTAATGACCAACTTGGCTCCTCAATGGATTCTTCCAGTTCCGGGACCCCAGTCAAGACGACTACATAAGGGCTCGCCTCTGGGGGCAAATTAACAGCAAATCTACCCTCTGTACCAGCCCTTGTCCAATTCCCTTTAGGGTGCGGGACAGGGGCCTTAGGTCAAATCTCCTCTTGCCTAGGTTGCTGAGTTGGGCCTGCGGGTCTATCGACAGATGTCTTCTCCGATACAATAGTAGGGTTAGAGTTTACTTTTTGCACTAATATCGGGGCCTTTTTAGTTGGTAAGCCTGTTTGTCAAGTATTTGGAGGTTTATTGCATGCTACCTTTTTTGCCACGTTGCTTGGTAAATTCCTAGTGAATTTGTCAAGTTCAGCAAGCTGCTTTTCAATATGCATTAATGTGGTTTCTAGGGGTGCTAGAAAAGTTTTAACCCCTTCGATGCTCATGACGGAACGGTTCCGTCATGAGCCCGTTGGCTCATTAGAACCTTCAGCACAGCGCGAAAATTCGCGCTGCGCTGAAGGTGTTAAGTAACTTCCCCATTCTTGCTAGAAGTTGACCTTCAGGTTCGTCCTTGCTTTCCCCATCTATGCTAACTGCTACCTCAATACTACTAGTGTCCAAAACCATATTTACATCATCTTTTTGCAATCGTTCGCACCGATTCTGTGGCGCTTGTTCAGGCATCTCCCCCTGCTTGTTAGATGTATCACAGGTACCCCTGGTTTTAGCAATTTTAAGTTTTTTGCCCCTGGGATGGTCCTATTGGCAAATTTCTTTTTTGGTATTGTGCCCTCCCTCCTCTCCCTCGACTGCCTGGTATTTATTTCGCCCAGCGTGCAGTTCAAATTTAGATCAGGGGTCTTCTCTTAAGCCGAAATTGACAATGGGTCTAGTAGAGGTTGGGAGTTTGACTGACCTACCCCCATTGATAGATTATGCACATCCACGTGTACATCTATCAAACCTGTTCCTTTGACAGGCTCAGGAGTACGAGCCGACGCAAAGTGCCCCACAGATGATCTTTTTGCAAGCGCTAAATCTTGACACACTCTACGTTCCATTAGGCTAATTCCTTGATCAATGACTGAATTAGCCCTTGTTATAAAGTTGTCTAGAGTGCCTGTTAACTGAGCCCCCCGCCACAGTTTTACTCCTACTTTCTCGTGTAGTCATATTAAAATGCGAACAATATATGTATCCACAAACAGATCTACTCTAAAATATAATATATTAATACAAGGACACACATACAGTTCACACTATAGCAGGGGAAAGAGGGGGGGCCCGGTCCGGTTTTGATCGGTCTTGAACGGGCCTAAACGGGCCCGCCCTTAGCCCGGGCTTCACCCGGCACACGCCCGCGCGCGTCCCACGTGCGCGTGTTTGAGCGTGACTAAATAGTGAGGCGTGGCGGGAAGAGGACCCAGGTGCCGCCGGTGACTCTGTCGCTAAGCAACCTGATCCTCGCAGTCCCGATGTCCGGTCCGATGATGAGCCCCAAGTTGGCATTATCTCCAATGTGGCAGGTGACCCGGAATGGCGGCAACAAAGTGTCTCTGACCTTGAGCGGCTCCCGCGTAGCAGGAGCCGCGAGGCGCTATCAAGTGCTGGGAGGCGGGGCAGGAAGAGGACCCAGGTGCGGCCGGTGACTATGCCGCTAAGCAACCTGGTCCTCGCAGTCCGGTTGTCCGGTCTGATGATGAGCCCCAAGTCCGCGTTATCTCCAATGTGGCAGGCGACCCGGAATGGCGGCAACAAAGTGTCTCTGACCTCGAGTGTCAGTGAGAGTGTCAGTGTCAGTGAGAGTTTCAGTGAGAGTGTCAGTGTCAGTGAGCGTGTCAGTGAGAGTGTCAGTTTCAGTGTGAGTGTCAGTGAGAGTGTCAGTGTCAGTGAGAGTGTCAGTGAGTGAGAGTGTGAGTGAGAGTGTCAGTGTCAGTAGGAGTGTCAGTGAGAGTGTCAGTGAGAGTGTCGGTGAGAGTGTGAGTGTCAGTGAGAGTGTCAGTGAGAGTGTCATTGAGTGTCAGTGAGAGTGTCAGTGAGAGTGTCAGTGTCAGTGAGAGTGTCAGTGAGAGTGTCAGTGTCAGTGAGAGTGTCAGTGAGAGTGTCAGTGAAAGTGTCAGTGAGTGTTTCAGTAAGTGTGTCAGTGAGTGTCATTGAGAGTGTCAGTGTCAGTGAGAGTGTCAGAGAGTGTGTCAGTGAGAGTGTCAGTGTCAGTGAGAGTGTCAGTAGGAGTGTCAGTGAGAGTGTCAGTGAGTGTCCTTGAGTGTCAGTGAGAGTGTCAGTGAGAGTGTCAGTGTCAGTGAGAGTGTCAGTGAGAGTGTCAGTGAGAGTGTCAGTGAGTGTCAGTGGCAGTGAGAGTGTCAGTGAGAGTGTCGATGAAATTGTCAGTGAGAGTGTCAGTGAGAGTGTCAGTGAGTGTCAGTGTCAGTGAGAGTGTCAGTGAGAGTGTCAGTGAGAAAGTCAGTGTCAGTGAGAGTGTCAGCATCAGTGAGAGTGACAGTGAGAGTGTCAGTGAGAGTGTCAGTGAGTGTCAGTGTCAGTGAGAGTGTCAGTGAGTGTGAGTGAGTGTGAGTGAGAGTGTCAGAGTCAGTGTCAGTGAGAGTGTCAGTGAGAGTGTCAGTGAGTGTGTCAGTGAGTGTGTCAGTGATTGTGTCAGTGAGAGTGGCAGTGTCAGTGAGAGTGTCAGTGAGAGTGGCAGTGAAAGTGTCAGTGAGAGTGTCAATGAGAGTGTCAGTGAGTGTCAGTCAGTGTCAGTGAGAGTGTCAGTTAGTGTCAGTGAGAGTTTCAGTGTCAGCGAGAGTGTCAGTGAGAGTGTCAGTTTCAGTGTGTGTCAGTGAGTGTCAGTGAGAGTGTCAGTGAATGTGTCAGTGAGTGTGTCAGTGGGAGTTTCAGTGTCAGTGAGTGTCAGTGGGAGTGTCAGTGAGAGTGTCAGTGAGTGTCAGTGAGAGTGTCAATGAGAGTGTCAGTGAGTGTGAGTGAGAGTGTGAGTGAGAGTGTCAGTGTTAGTAAGAGTGTCAGTGAGAGTGTCAGTGTCAGTGAGAGTGTCAGTGTCAGTGAGAGTGTCAGTGAGTGTCAGTGAGAGTGTCAGTGAGAGTGTCAGTGAGAGTGTCAGTGTCAGTGAGAGTGTCAGTGAGCATGTCAGTGTGTGTGAGTGAGAGTGTGAGAGTGTCAGTGAGAGTGTCAGTGAGAGTGTCATTGAGTGTCAGTGAGTGTGTCAGTGAGTTTCATTGAGAGTGTCAGTGTCAGTGAGAGTGTCAGTGAGTGTCCTTGAGTGTCCATGAGAGTGTCAGTGAGAGTGTCAGAGAGAGTGTCAGTGAGAGTGTCAGTGAGAGTGTCAGTGAGACTGTCAGTGTCAGTGAGTGTGTCAGTGAGAGTGTCAGTGAGTGTCAGTGAGAGTGTCAGTGTCAGTGAGAGTGTGAGTGAGAGTGTCATTGAGTGTCAGTGAGAGTGTCAGTGAGAGTGTGAGTGAGAGTGTCAGTGTCAGTGAGAGTGTCAGTGAGTGAGAGTGTGAGTGAAAGTGTTAGTGTCAGTGAGAGTGTCAGTGAGAGTGTCAGTGAGAGTGTCAGTGTTAGTGAGAGTGTCAGTGAGAGTGTCAGTGAGAGTTTCATTGAGTGTCAGTGAGAGTGTCAGTGTCAGTGAGAGTTTCAGTGGGAGTGTCAGTGTCAGTGAGAGTGTCAGTTTCAGTGAGAGTGTCAGTGAGAGTGTCAGTGAGAGTGTCAGTGAGTGTGTCAGTGAGTGTCATTGAGAGTGTCAGTGTCAGTGAGTGTGTCAGAGAAAGTGTCAGTGGGAGTGTCAGTGAGAGTGTCAGTGAGAGTGTCAGTGAGTGTCCTTGAGTGTCAGTGAGAGTGTCAGTGAGAGTGTCAGGGAGAGTGTCAGTGAGAGGGTCAGTGAGAGTGTCAGTGTCAGTGAGACTGTCAGTGTCAGTGAATGTGTCAGTGAGAGTGTCAGTGAGTGTCAGTGAGAGTGTCAGTGTCAGTGAGAGTGTCAATGAGAGTGTCGATGAGATTGTCAGTGAGAGTGTCAGTGTCGGTGAGAGTGTCAGTGTCAGTGAGAGTGTCAGTGAGAGTGTCAGTGAGAGTGTCAGTGAGAGTGTCAGTGTCAGTGAGAGTGTCAATGATAGTGTCAGTGTCAGTGACAGTGTCACCATCAGTGAGAGTGTCAATGAGAATGTCAGTGAGTGTGAGTGAGAGTGTGAGTGAGAGTGTCAGAGTCATTGAGAGTGTCAGAGTCAGTGTCAGTGAGAGTGTCAGTGAGAGTGTCAGTGAGTGTGTCAGTGAGAGTGTCAGTGAGAGTGTCAGTGAGTGTCAGTGAGTGTTTCAGTGAGAGTGTCAGAGAGTGTCAGTGTCAGTGAGAGTGTTAGTGAGAATGTCAGTGAGTGTGTCAGTGAGTGTGTCAGTGAGTTTGTCAGTGAGAGTGTCAGTGAGAGTGTCAGTGAAAATGTCAGTGAGAGTGTCAGTGAGAGTGTCATTGAGTGTCAGTGAGAGTGTCAGTTTCAGTGTGTTAGTGAGAGTGTCAGTGAGAGTGTCAGTGTCAGTGAGTGTCAGTGAGAGTGTCAGTGAGAATGTCAGTGAGTGTGTCAGTGAATGTGTCAGTGAGAGTGTCAGTGAGAGTGTCAGTGAGTGTCAGTGAGAGTGTCAGTGTCAGTGAGAGTGTGAGTGAGAGTGGCATTGAGTGTCAGTGAGAGTGTCAGTGAGAGTGTGAGTGAGAGTGTCAGTGTCAGTGAGAGTGTCAGTGAGTGAGAGTGTGAGTGAAAGTGTTAGTGTCAGTGAGAGTGTCAGTGAGAGTGTCAGTGTTAGTGAGAGTGTCAGTGAGAGTGTCAGTGAGAGTTTCATTGAGTGTCAGTGAGAGTGTCAGTGTCAGTGAGAGTTTCAGTGGGAGTGTCAGTGTCAGTGAGAGTGTCAGTTTCAGTGAGAGTGTCAGTGAGAGTGTCAGTGAGAGTGTCAGTGAGTGTGTCAGTGAGTGTCATTGAGAGTGTCAGTGTCAGTGAGTGTGTCAGAGAAAGTGTCAGTGAGAGTGTCAGTGAGAGTGTCAGTGAGAGTGTCAGTGAGTGTCCTTGAGTGTCAGTGAGAGTGTCAGAGAGAGTGTCAGTGGGAGGGTCAGTGAGAGTGTCAGTGTTAGTGAGACTGTCAGTGTCAGTGAATGTGTCAGTGAGAGTGTCAGTGAGTGTCAGTGAGAGTGTCAGTGTCAGTGAGAGTGTCAATGAGAGTATCGATGAGATTGTCAGTGAGAGTGTCAGTGTCGGTGAGAGTGTCAGTGTCAGTGAGAGTGTCAGTGAGAGTGTCAGTGAGAGTGTCAGTGAGAGTGTCAGTGAGAGTGTCAGTGTCAGTGAGAGTGTCAATGATAGTGTCAGTGTCAGTGACAGTGTCACCATCAGTGAGAGTGTCAATGAGAGTGTCAGTGAGTGTGAGTGAGAGTGTGAGTGAGAGTGTCCGAGTCATTGAGAGTGTCAGAGTCAGTGTCAGTGAGAGTGTCAGTGAGAGTGTCAGTGAGTGTGTCAGTGAGTGTGTCAGTGAGAGTGTCAGTGAGTGTCAGTGAGTGTTTCAGTGAGAGTGTCAGAGAGTGTCAGTGTCAGTGAGAGTGTTAGTGAGAATGTCAGTGAGTGTGTCAGTGAGTGTGTCAGTGAGTTTGTCAGTGAGAGTGTCAGTGAGAGTATCAGTGAAAATGTCAGTGAGAGTGTCAGTGAGAGTGTCATTGAGTGTCAGTGAGAGTGTCAGTTTCAGTGTGTTAGTGAGAGTGTCAGTGAGAGTGTCAGTGTCAGTGAGTGTCAGTGAGAGTGTCAGTGAGAATGTCAGTGAGTGTGTCAGTGAATGTGTCAGTGAGAGTGTCAGTGAGAGTGTCAGTGAGTGTCAGTGAGAGTGTCAGTGTCAGTGAGAGTGTGAGTGAGAGTGTCATTGAGTGTCAGTGAGAGTGTCAGTGAGAGTGTCAGTGAGAGTGTCAGTGTCAGTGAGAGTGTCAGTGAGTGAGAGTGTGAGTGAAAGTGTTAGTGTCAGTGAGAGTGTCAGTGAGAGTGTCAGTGTTAGTGAGAGTGTCAGTGAGAGTGTCAGTGAGAGTTTCATTGAGTGTCAGTGAGAGTGTCAGTGTCAGTGAGAGTTTCAGTGGGAGTGTCAGTGTCAGTGAGAGTGTCAGTTTCAGTGAGAGTGTCAGTGAGAGTGTCAGTGAGAGTGTCAGTGAGTGTGTCAGTGAGTGTCATTGAGAGTGTCAGTGTCAGTGAGTGTGTCAGAGAAAGTGTCAGTGAGAGTGTCAGTGAGAGTGTCAGTGAGTGTCCTTGAGTGTCAGTGAGAGTGTCAGAGAGAGTGTCAGTGGGAGGGTCAGTGAGAGTGTCAGGGTCAGTGAGACTGTCAGTGTCAGTGAATGTGTCAGTGAGAGTGTCAGTGAGTGTCAGTGAGAGTGTCAGTGTCAGTGAGAGTGTCAATGAGAGTATCGATGAGATTGTCAGTGAGAGTGTCAGTGTCGGTGAGAGTGTCAGTGTCAGTGAGAGTGTCAGTGAGAGTGTCAGTGAGAGTGTCAGTGAGAGTGTCAGTGTCAGTGAGAGTGTCAATGATAGTGTCAGTGTCAGTGACAGTGTCACCATCAGTGAGAGTGTCAATGAGAGTGTCAGTGAGTGTGAGTGAGAGTGTGAGTGAGAGTGTCAGAGTCATTGAGAGTGTCAGAGTCAGTGTCAGTGAGAGTGTCAGTGAGAGTGTCAGTGAATGTGTCAGTGAGTGTGTCAGTGAGAGTGTCAGTGAGAGTGTCAGTGAGTGTCAGTGAGTGTTTCAGTGAGAGTGTCAGAGAGTGTCAGTGTCAGTGAGAGTGTTAGTGAGAATGTCAGTGAGTGTGTCAGTGAGTGTGTCAGTGAGTTTGTCAGTGAGAGTGTCAGTGAGAGTGTCAGTGAAAATGTCAGTGAGAGTGTCAGTGAGAGTGTCATTGAGTGTCAGTGAGAGTGTCAGTTTCAGTGTGTTAGTGAGAGTGTCAGTGAGAGTGTCAGTGTCAGTGAGTGTCAGTGAGAGTGTCAGTGAGAATGTCAGTGAGTGTGTCAGTGTGTCAGTGAGAGTGTCAGTGAGAAAGTCAGTGAGAGTGTCAGTGAAAGTGTCAGTGAGAGTGTCAGTGAGAGTGTTATTGAGTGTCGGTGAGAGTGTCGGTGAGAGTGTCAGTGAGAGTTTCAGTGAGAGTGTCAGTGAGAGTGTCCGTGTCAGAGAGAGTGTCAGTGTCAGTGAGAGTGTCAGTGAGAGTGTCAGTGTCAGTTTGAGTGTCAGTGAGTGTGAGTGAGAGTGTCAGTGTCAGTGAGTGTGTCAGGGAGTGTGTCAGTGAGAGTGTCAGTGTCAGTGAGAGTGTCAGTGAAAGTGTCAGTGAGATTGTCAGTGAGAGTGTCAGTGAGTGTCAGTGAAAGTGTCAGTGAGAGTGTCAGTGAGAGTGTCAGTGAGTGTCAGTGAGTGTCAGTGAGAGTGTCAGTGAGAGTGTCAGTGAGAGTGTCAGTGAGAGTGTCAGTGAGAGTGTCAGTTTCAGTGAGAGTGTCAGTGAGAGTGTCAGTGTCAGTGAGAGTGTCAGTGAGTGTGAGTGAGAGTGTCTGTGTCAGTGAGTGTGTCAGTGAGAGTGTCAGTTTCACTGAGAGTGTCAGTGAGAGTGTCAGTGAGAGTGTCAGTGAGAATGTCAGTGAGAGTATCAGTGAGTGCCAGTGAGCGTGTCAGTGATTGTCAGTGAGTATCAGTAAGAGTGTCACTGAGAGTGTCAGTGTCAGTGAGAGTGTCAGTGAGAGTGTCAGTGAGAGTGTCAGTGTCAGTGAGAGTGTCAGTGAGAGTGTCAGTGTCAGTGAGAGTGTCGATGAGATTGTCAGTGAGTGTCAGTGAGAGTGTCAGTGAGAGTGTCAGTGAGAGTGTCAGTGTCAGTGAGTGTCAGTGAGAGTGTCAGTGAGTGTCATTGAGAGTATCCGTGTCAGTGAGAGTGTCGATGAGATTGTCAGTGAGAGTGTCAGTGAGAGTGTCAGTGAGAGTGTCAGTGAGTGTCAGTGAGAGTTTCAGTTTCACTGTGAGTGTCAGTGAGAGTGTCAGTGTCAGTGAGAGTGTCAGTGAGTGAGAGTGAGAGTGTGAGTATGAGTGAGAGTGTCAGAGTCAGTGTCAGTGAGAGTGTCAGTGAGTGTGTCAGTGAGTGTCTCAGTGAGAGTGTCAGTGAGAGTGTCAGTGAGAGTGTCAGTGAGAGTCAGTGAGAGTGTCAGTGAGTGTTTCAGTGAGAGTGTCAGTGTCAGTGAGAGTGTCAGTGAGAGTGTCAGTTTCAGTGTGAGTGTCAGTGAGATTGTCAGTGAGAGTGTCAGTGAGAGTGTCAGTGTCAGTGAGAGTGTCAGTGAGTGTGAGTGAGTGTGAGTGAGAGTGTCAGTGTGAGTGAGAGTGTCAGTGAGAGTGTCAGTGTCAGTGAGAGTGTCAGTGAGTGTGAGTGAGTGTGAGTGAGAGTGAGAGTATGAGCGAGGGTGTCAGTGTAAGTGAGAGTGTCATTGAGAGTGTCAGTGAGGGTGTCAGTAAGTGTGTCAGTGAGTGTGTCAGTGAGAGTGTCAGTGTCAGTGAGAGTGTCAGTGAAAGTGTCAGTGAGGGTGTCAGTGTGTCAGTGAGTGTGTCAGTGAGAGTGTCAGTGTCAGTGAGAGTGTCAGTGAGTGTGAGTGAGTGTGAGTGAGAGGGAGAGTATGAGTGAGGGTGTCAGTGAGTGTCAGTGAGAGTTTCAGTTTCACTGTGAGTGTGAGTGAGAGTGTCAGTGTCAGTAAGAGTGTCAGTGAGTGAGAGTGTGAGTGTGAGTGAGTGTCAGAGTCAGTGTCAGTGATAGTGTCAGTGGGTGTGTCAGTGAGTGTCTCAGTGAGAGTGTCAGTGGGTGTGTCAGTGAGTGTCTCAGTGAGAGTGTCAGTGAGAGTGTCAGTGAGAGTGTCAGTGAGTGTCAGTGAGAGTTTCAGTGAGAGTTTCAGTGAGAATGTCAGTTTCAGTGTGAGTGTCAGTGAGATTGTCAGTGAGAGTGTCAGTGAGAGTGTCAGTGAGTGTGAGTGAGAGTGTCAGTGTGAGTGAGAGTGTCAGTGAGAGTGTCAGTGAGAGTGTCGTTGAGTGTGAGTGAGTGTGAGTGAGAGTAAGAGTATGAGTGAGAGTGTCAGTGTCAGTGAGAGTGTCAGTGAGTGTGAGTGAGTGTGAGTGAGAGTGAGAGTATGAGTGAGAGTGTCAGTGTCAGTGAGAGTGCCAGTGAAAGTGTTAGTGAGAGTGTCAGTGAGAGTGACAGTGAGAGTGTCAGTGAGAGTGTCAGTGAGTGTGTCAGTGAGTGGCAGTGAGAGTGTCAGTGAGTGTCAGTGAGAGTGTCAGTGTCAGTGAGTGTCAGTGAGAGTGTCAGTGAGAGTGTCAGTGAGTGTGTCAGTGAGAGTGTTAGTGAGAGTGTCAGTGAGAGTGTCAGTGAGTGTCAGTGAGAGTGTCAGTGTCAGTGAGATTTTCAGTGAGAGTGTCAGTGAGTGTCAGTGAGAGTGTCAGTGTCAGTGAGATTTTCAGTGAGAGTGTCAGTGAGTGTCAGTGAGAGTGTCAATGAGAGTCTCAGTGTCAGTGAGAGTCTCAGTGTCAGTGAGAGTGAGAGTGTCAGTGAGAGTGTCAGTGAGAGTGTCAGTGAGTGTCTGTGAGAGTGTGGGTGTCAGTGAGAATGTCAGTGAGAGTGTCGATGAGATTGTCAGTGAGTGTCAGTGTCAGTGAGTGTCAGTAAGAGTGTCAGTGTCAGTGAGAGTGTCAGTGAGAGTGTCAGTGAGAGTGTCAGTGTTGATGAGAGTGTCAGTGAGAGTGTCAGTGAGAGTGTCGGTGTCAGTGAGAGTGTCAATGTCAGTGAGAGTATTGATGAAATTGTCAGTGAGAGTGTCAGTGTCAGTGAGTGTCAGTGTCAGTGAGAGTGTCAGTGAGTGTGAGTGAGAGTGTGAGTGAGAGAGTCAGTGTGCATGAGAGTGTCAGTGAGAGTGTCAGTGAGTGTCAGTGAGAGTGTCAGTTTCAGTTTGAGTGTCAGTGAGAGTGTCAGTGAGAGTGTGAGTGAGAGTTTCAGTGAGCGTGTCAGTGAGTGTGTGAGTGAGAGTGTGAGTGAGTGTGTCAGTGAGAGTATCAGTGTCAGTGAGAGTGTCAGTGAGAGTGTCAGTGGAAGTGTCAGTGAGAGTGTCAGTTAGAGTGTCAGTGAGTGTGTCAGTGAGAGTGTCAGTGAGAGTGTCAGTGGGAGTGTCAGTGGGAGTGTCAGTGAGTGTCAGTGAGTGTCAGTGAGAGTGTCAGTGAGAGTATTATTATTATTATTATTATTATTATATTAATTTTTGTATAGCGCGATTGCTGCCCAATGGGCGTCCAAGCGCTGAGCATAAAGACAGGGCTGTGAGAAAGCGGGTTGGTTAGAGCTCAGTGGACCTTGCAAACAGGAGGGTCTTCAATTGTTTACGGAAGGAGAGCAAGTTCGAATTGGACCGGAGTTGTAAAGGCAGTGAGTTCCACAACTTCGAGTAGTTTGGGGAGAACATCCTTCCTCCGGTCCTAGCTCTCCTTACTTTAGGTACCACGGCCAAGAAGGCCTCCGTCGACCGAAGGGTTCTCTTTGGGTGGTAATGGGTGACTAAGTTGGTATTGATTGCGGGACCTGTTTTCCAGAAGGCCCGATGGGCAATGCATAATGCTTTGAATGCCACTCTCTGCCTTACTGGCAGCCAGTGTAGGCTTTTTAATGCGGGTCTGGCTGACTGAGTACGTGGGATTTGTAGCAGGGTGCGGGCTGCGCAGTTCTGTACCACTTGTAACTTTCGTAATGTCATCTCGGGGGCTCCCACGTATAGGGCATTGTTCGAGTCTAGCCGGGACTGAATCAAGCCTTGCATTGCTACTTGTTTAGCTTCCTTAGGCAGAAGAGGTAGGACTTTCCTCAATATTCTGAGCAAGCCGAAGCATGTAGCGGAGAGCTTAGGGGCCTGAGTGGAGAAGGAAAGGTTTTTGTCGAGCCATACTCCTAGGCTTTTTACACTTTCCTTAGGAGTAGGAGGGGTGCCCAGGCAAGGAGGCCATAGGGAGGTAAAGGACACTGGCAGTGCTGGGCCCAGGAGCATGAGCTCGGTTTTATCTCCATTAAGTTTTAGGGAGGAGGATGTCATCCACTCCTTGACATCCTCTAGACACTTCATCAGACCTTCCGATGTTTGCCTGTTGCCCTCTTGAGCCAGGGAAACCACTAGCTGGGTATCGTCAGCATATGATATGATTTTAATACCGTATGGTTCGACGACCCCAGCCAGTGGTCTCATGTATATGTTGAACAGTGCAGGGCTCAAAGAGGAGCCCTGCGGCACCCCACAGCTAAGTGATTTTCTAGCTGACACTGTTTCCCCATCGAAGATCTGGAAGGATCTGTTGGTCAAGAAGGAGTCAAGCCACTTCAATGCATCTCCTGTTACTCCGACATTGCGTAGACGGTTCAGCAATATGGCATAGCTGACCGTTTCAAAGGCTGCACTTAGGTCAAGGAGGATCACTGCCACTGATCCTCCCTGATCTAGTATCCTTCGTGTTTCTTCGGTAACCGCTAGCAAGGCGGTCTCAGTACCATGTCTGGGTCTGAAGCCTGTCTGGGTCGAGTCCAATAACGAGTTGTTTTCAAGAAATTGGACTAAATGAGTGTTGATATACTTCTCCAGGACCTTGCTTATCCAGGGGAGTAGTGAGATAGGGCGGTAGCTGGAGTAATCGTCTGTGTTGAGATTGTTTTTTTTTAATATTGCCCGGACCATGGCTCTCTTCCATGCCTTGGGCACTATGCAGGAGGAGATGGAGGAATTTAGTAGGTCTAGAATCACGGGTAGGGTGGCTTGGCTTGCCTGGAGTAATATCTCAGGTGGGGCTGGGTCACGGGGGGAGCCAGATTTGACTTGGCGTGCCAATTGGTGGAGGGTGTCAAGGTCAAGTGGGGGGAAATATTCCAAATATGCCTGGTCTGGGGGGGGGGAGATACTTGCAAATGTTTGAATGACTGTTCCTGAATTGGTGGCTGCTGTGGGGAAAGAGGAATAGATCTGGGTGACTTTATTGTGAAAGAAATCCGCTAGTTCATTACATTGTTCTTGTGTTTTTGTCAAGGGAGGGGGGGTGTTCACTTTAGTGCATTTTTTCAATACTTGAAAGATTTCCCTGGGTTTGGACTTGGCTTCCATGATTTTATCTGCAAAGTAAGTAGCCTGGGCTGCCCTAACCCCGTCTCTATAGGCCTTAATTGCCTCTTTGTATTGGGACTTTTTTTCAGGTAGGAAGTTTAGTCGCCACGCTCTCTCTCGTTTCCTACAGAGGCGTTTTTGTTCTCTTAGGGTGTCCGAGAACCAGGGAGCTGATTTGTGCAGCCTCTTTGGCAAAGATCTCCGGGAAGGGAGAATGGTATCTAGTGAGTCCCTAATCCAGCCCTCATAATTTTTGTATGCTAGGTTAGGGTCTATGCAGGGGGGTGGGCGAGTGGAGTCTAGGTTAGTTTTCCAAGATTCCAAAGGTAGTTTTGCCCAGTTTCTCTTCGTTATGGTTTGGGGGATGGCCAGGGGGGTCTTGGTAGTGAGCCAGGTAAGCGGAATTAAAAAATGCTCCGTCCAGGGGAGGCGAATGGGTTGCCCCACCACCAAGTCGGTGCAATTGCTGAAGATTGGGTCAAGGAGGTTACCCTTTTCATGGGTTGGAGCTGTGACCAGCTGGGTTAGTTGTAGGGCTGCTAGATCATCTGTGAGTTCCAAGGCAGTATGATCTGTGGGGGAGTTAAAATGGAAATTAAGGTCTCCTAGAACCGTGTAATTAGCGGCTGTCATGCTTCGATTGGCTATAATTTCTGGGAGGGATCTATGGAACAGCTTGTCTGGTTCCGGGGGGCGATATATCAGAGTGCCGGAGAAGGAGCTGTTTGCCGTGAAATCTATACTAAATGCTAGACTCTCACACTCAGGAATAGTTTCAGTTGTCACGCGACAGTGATACTGGTCTTTAAAAATGATAGCCAGGCCTCCTCCTCTCCCCTTTGTCCGGTCTAGTCAATGGATTTGAAAGCCAGGGGGAAGGGCAGAGACTATGTCTGGCTCTGATTGGGACGTAAGCCACGTCTCGGTAAGGAAGATAGCGTCTGGTTTGCGCTCTTCTAGCAGCAGGGCAATTTGTGTGCTATGCCTTGGTAGTGAACGGCAGTTTAGCACATACATGTAATATTCCTGCGTCGTGCCTGACGGCGTGGTGTTTAAAAAAGGGTGTTTACATTCACGGCATCGGGAGGGGAGTTCAGCCGGTGAATAGATGTGTGTACAGTATGTAGCGGCTGCAAGTCCTATGTTGTGGATTGCCGCTGAGCTGTACGTCCTGACCTGGGTAGTGTCGGGGCCAGGGGGGGTGGCCCCTGGTCCCGTAAGGTCGCGGACGGGCGCAGACGGGCTTGCCTTTGGCGCGCCTTTGGCGCACCGCCGGCGCGCCCGCTGCGCCCGTCCGCTGCGCTTCCGGAAATGGCACATTCTTATATATCAAGAGGGGGGGGGGTGTGGCCTGTGTCAGTGGGCGTAGCCCGGAGGTTCACGGCGATTGTCCTGTGACCCGCTTCAGCACCTGACTCGGCTGCGCGGGGAGGAAATCACAAGAGGAGCAAGAGTCAAGAGGATTTTTAAGAACACAAGGTATCACAACAATTTAAAAACGTAATCTTTTAAAATTGCTTCCTGCTCTCGGCTTTCCGCCTCAAGAGCTCTGTCTCAGTAAGGTCTGATTTTAAGAACACAAGGTATCACAACAATTTAAAAAACGTAATCTTTTAAAAATTGCTTCCTGCTCTTGGCTTACCGCCTCAAGAGCTCTGTCTCATTGAGAGTGTCAGTGTCAGTGAGAGTGTCAGTTTCAGTGTGAGTTTCAGTGTGAGTGTCAGTGAGAGTGTCAGTGAGAGTGTCCGTGAGTGTCAGTGAGATTGTCATTGAGTGTCAGTGAGTGTCAGTGAGAGTGTCAGTGAGAGTGTCAGTGTCAGTGAGAGTGTCAGTGAGAGTGTCAGTGATAGTTTCAGTGTCAGTGAGAGTGTCAGTGAGAGTGTCAGTGAGTTTCAGTGAGAGTGTCAGTGAGTGTCAGTGAGTGTTTCAGTGAGAGTGTCAGTGTCAGTGAGAGTGTGAGTGAGAGTGTCAGTGTCAGTGAGAGTGTCCGTGAGAGTGTCCGTGAGAGTTTCAGTGTCAGTGAGAGTATCAGTGAGAGTGTCAGTGAGTGGGTCAGTGAGTGTCAGTGAGGTCAGTGAGAGTGTCGGTGTCAGTGAGAGTGTCAGTGAGTGTGTCAGAGAAAGTGTCAGATAATCAAAAACCATAATACCATGTGTACAGATACCCGAGTTGTCCAGGCAGGCACATATCTAGGATTATCTATCTCAGCTGATTTAGACCATTTAGTGGAAAAGAATTTAGTACCCCTAATTAATAAAGTACGGAGAGATCTAGACAGATTAGATCATCTACATTTATCAATAGTGGGACGAACAAATGTAGTAAAGATGTTGATCTTACCTAAGTTCCTTTATTTTTTTAGAGCAATACCTTTATTATTTGAAGTTAAATTGTTTAAGAAGATGGAAGATATGATCAACAGATTTATATGGGCAAAGGGGAAAACCAGGAGAGCACTTAGATTTATGACACTTCCACGGGAGAGGGGGGGGTGGGCATTGCCAGATTTAAAGTTTTATTACTGGGCAGCAGCCCTGCAAAATATGGGTGGGTTAGCAGGGGGTGGAGAATCTGATGGGTGGAATGAGTTGGGATCACTAGCAATTTATGGTTTACTGTTGGGCCCAGAAGCAGAAAATGTTTTTTTTAAATATACTGAAATGAGTTATTACAAAAGGACACGATTTAGAACGCTACTAGCGGCTTATACTGTTTGGAAAGCCTTTACTAAAAGATTTGGGTTGGGGCGGTATAATTTTTACACTAGACTGAGAGGAAATCCAAACTTACCGGCTGAAGTAGTCTCTGATACTATATTTATAGAATGGGAAAGAAAAGGAATTAGAAGGATAGGTGACTTAATGGATCAGCAAGGTGTCTGTCAGTTTTCCGAACTGCAAGCTAAGTATGCAATAGATAAAAGACAATTCTTTAAGTATTTACAAATAAGGAGCTCTTTGCACAACAAACAAGGTGGTGTGGCAGGATTTAGTAAAAATGCAATCATGGAAGTGATCGAAGCAGGTGAGGAATGCACTATAAAGAGATTCTATGCTGAGTTATTAAACTCAAAAGAGGATGATATTGAAAAATGGGCAAATAAATGGAAAGATAGTTTAGAAGTCAAGGAAGAAAGCTTCCATATGTCTTTGGAAATGGGGTATACACTGTTATGCTCAGCACCTCTCCAGGCGCAACATTACAAAACACTATACCACCTATACCATACACCGGCAAAGATAGCCCAATGGGGGGGGACAGCAGGAACTAATTGCTTTAGATGTGGAAACTCAGAGGCGGATCTAATTCACGTATTTGCAACATGTCCTCACCTGCAGTCACTTATAAAGAACATACAGGGGTTCTTGAACCAGGAATTAGGAATAAATATTCTCCTTACCCCCCCAATTATTCTCTTGGGGATAACGGAGGAGGAGAGACAGCATCAGGATAGATGGGAATCCTTTTTATTCTTAGCTATGGCGGTCATGAGACTTTGTATTGCATCTGCATGGCTGGATCCTTTACCACCATCATTTCACCAATGGCTGGCTAAATTACTATCAATATATAACTTAGAAATCGAGATATATGCAAGGAAAGGGAAAAAGGGTAGAAAAACGGGCAAACAAATCTGGGATCCCATTACCCGCTGGAAAGAAGGGACTATGGTCTGAAAGGTTTGAAATGCTTGTATAATATATACCTTGTCAAGATGTTTTATTTTTGTTTAAAATATATTTAGATACGTTGATGTTGACCCAACCTGGGGGGGGGGGGGGGGAAAGTTTGTAATCTTGTTTGGACCGTATTTAACAGTGCACTTACTTATTTACTTTATTTGATAGTAATATCTATTCTCTTCTTCATTTGCATTTTCCAACACAAACTATTACTTTTTTGCCTTACCCTTCATCTCTTTTAATACATGATATGTTATGTTTTATGTAAATATTGCCGTGCCCTGTATGTATACATGCAAAAAAGAGGGGGGAAAAAAACCTCTCAATAAAAATATACAAAAAAGAAAAAGAAAGTGTCAGTGAGAGTGTCAGTGTCAGTGAGAGTGTCAGTGAGTGTACTTGAGTGTCAGTGAGAGTGTCAGTGTCAGTGAGAGTGTCAGTGAGAGTGTCAGTGAGAGTGTCAGTGAGAGTGTCAGCATCAGTGAGTGTCAGTGAGAGTGTCAGTGTCAGTGAGAGTATCAGTGAGCGTGTCGATGAGATTGTCAGTGAGAGTGTCAGTGTCCGTGAGAGTGTCAGTGAGAGTGTCAGTGAGTGTCAGTGTCAGTGAGAGTGTCAGTGATAGTGTCAGTGAGAGTGTCAGTGTCAGTGAGAGTGTCAGCATCAGTGAGTGTCAGTGAGAGTGTCAGTTTCACTGTGAGTGTCAGTGAGTGTCAGTGAGTGTGAGTGAGAGTGTGAGTGTCAGAGTCAGTGTCAGTGAGAGTGTCAGTGAGAGTTTCAGTGAGAGTGTCAGTGAGAGTGTCAGTGAGTGTCAGTGAGTTTCAGTGTCAGTGAAAGTGTCAGTTTCAGTGTGAGTGTCAGTGAGATTGTCAGTGAGAGTGTCAGTGAGAGTGTCAGTGTCAGTGAGAGTGTCAGTGTCAGTGAGAGTGTCAGTGAGTGTGAGTGTGAGTGAGAGTGTCAGTGAGTGTGTCAGTGAGTGTGTCAGTGTCAGTGAGAGTGTCAGTGAGTATCAGTGAGAGTATCAGTGAGTGTCAGTGAGTATCAGTGAGGGTGTCAGTGAGAGTGTCAGTGTCAGTGAGAGTGTCAGTGAGAGAGTCAGTGAGTGTCAGTGTCAGTGTCAGTGAGAGTGTCAGTGAGAGTGTCAGTGAGAGTGTCAGCGTCAGTGAGAGTGTCAGTGAGAGTTTCAGTGAGAGTTTGAGTAAGAGTGTCAGTGAGTGTGTCAGTGAGTGTGTCAGTGAGTGTGAGTGACAGTAAGTGTGTGAGTGACAGTGAGTGTGTGTGTGGGGGTTGTGTGTGTGTGGGGTTGTGTGTTTGTGTGTGGGGTTGTGTGTGTTTGTGGGGGTGTGGGGGTGGTTGTGAGTGGTGTGTGGGGTTGTGTGCGGTGTGTGGGGTTGTGTGTGTGGGGGATAGTGTGGTTGTGTGTGGTTGTGTGTGTGTGGGGTTGTGTGTGGGGGGTTGTGTCATGTATGTGTGGGGGGTTTTGTGTGTGTGCTTGGGATGTTGTGTGGGGGGTTGTGTGTGGGGGGTTGTGTGTGGTGTGGTTGTGTGTGGGGGGTTGTATGTGTGGGTGTGTGTTTGTGGGGTTGTGTGTGGGGGGGGTTGTGGTTGTGTGTGTGGGGGTTGTGGTTGTGTGTGTGTGTCATGTATGTGTGGGGGGTTTGTGTGTGTGCGTGGGATGTTGTGTGTGGGGTTGTGTATGGTGTGGTTGTGTGTGTGGTGTGATTGTGTGTGGGGGGTTATGTGTGTGGGGGGTTGTGTGTATGTGTGGTTGTGTGTGGGGGGTTTTGTGTGTGAGGTTGTGTATTTGGGGGGGTTGTGTGTGTGGGGGGTTGTGTGTGTGGGGGGTTGTGTGTGGGGTTTTTGTGTGGGGTTGTGTGTGTGGGGTTGTGTGTGGGGGGGTGTTTGTGTGGGGTTGTGTGTGTGGGGGGTTGTTTGTGTGGGGTAACAGAATGGGATGGGAGGGGAGGTGAGGCAGTGAATGGGATGGAAGGGAAGGGGGAGTGACAGAAGGGGAGAGGATTAAAGAGGTAAATAAGAAAGTAATGGAAATAAAGGGGGAGGGGGGACATGGAGGGAGAGGGGTAGTTGGAGGGTGGGGTAAAGGGAAAGAAGGGATGGGTTGGGGAATGGAAAGGAAAGGAGAGAAAGGAAAGGAAGAATGAGGGGAAGAAGGCGGAGAAGAGAAAGGAGGAGAAAGGCAGGGAAAGGAATTGAGAATGGAGGGGGAGAGAGAGAGGGTAAATGAGAGAGGGAGGTGAGGGGACGGGTAATGAGGGGTAGTGTGGAAAAGTAAATTTTGTCATGTTCTGTGTCCCTACGTGTCATCCATCATATGTTATGTGTGCATGATCAATATGCATATGTTATTCCCCATGTCCGATTCAAGACGCAATTACAGTTGTGTCTTCCTCTAGTATGCCAGTTTCCAGTCCTCGTGAATACTACGAATATCAGGCCTATGTAAAGCTACGTTGCCACGTTTCTCAGTGTGCACGTTATTCCATTATAAAGTCCCCGTTTCTAGGCCTCAAAAGGGCCCGGACACCAGATTCAGCTCCTGTCTCCTGAAGCCTCGCTGAGGAGGGATACAGCCCCCACCTGTATCCTCGACCCTTCACTTACTTCCTGCCTCGCAGTGCCCGGTGCAGCTTGGCTCTGCCTCTGAGTCTGCCAAGACTATGTTATGATTCCAGCTATCAGTTTAGTCCTCCTTCTCTGCATTCCTAAGCTACTGAACTGCATCAATAGTTTCCGTCATTGTCTAGCCTATTCGGCCCCATGTTAAGAGAAATACTGTATTTAATGGTCATTTAATATTCTTCATCACGCACTACATGTAGAATAAATGCATGCTCTAGTCTTAGAGTCTGTTGGCTTTTCCCCTCATGACTTCTAGTTTATATCAACATGTTCCCTAAACATTAGATACCAGATAGGGTTTAGGTACATGTCGCTCCGACCCTCCAGACTTTAGTCTCTGCTCCTAGCACAGAGTTCATAGCCCCCAGTTTCTCCTAGTAACACGTCATTGCCAGTTTGCGCACACCACCAGGTTAGAGGTCCCGGCTCCTTAGGTAGCCCCCTCCAATGTTTCCGCCCATTCATGACATATTCTGTTACGTTTGCATCACATGTCTGAGTTACGCCTTCTTTATCCCTTATCTTTCGCGACTGTTTCGCGTCATGCCTCTTGCTCCACCCACTGCTACGCCTATTGCAATGTAATGCTATGTGTTTGCGTTATGTATATATGCTCATGCACTGTTATTAAAAGAAGTTCATTCCTGTTCCCAGTCCCGATCCCGTTGGTGAGCCATTCTAGACCCTGGCCACGGCAGCGCTGCCAGGCTTGCCATCCTATTCCGTGCAGGTTGTCCTGTTCCTGTCCTTATGCTGTAATAAACCTGCAAAACTCCTACTACCTCGAATTTTGACTCTTATTTATTGAGCTATCTGTTATTTATTCATTCATTCAAAAATAGATCCGGTATTATTTATTTATATACCACATAATGGCGCCCGAACAGGGACTTGCCCTTTCCCCACGCGTCGGTGAAGCCACGCCGACCCCCTGACCCTCTGCAGTCGTGACGGAACTCTTCTGCGCAGTGGCAGATATTTCTGCTCAAGTATCCCTCAGGCCCACGGAGAAGACGGAGGAGGCGGTCCAGCATCCAAACGAGACGGTGGAGGAACGCGGCGAGTCCCGACCAGAGCCCAAGCCAAGAGTCCAAGGTCCGAGGTATCCGGAGGTCCACCCGTAACTGAAGTCCGAAGTTCGTCGTCATCGTCGTAGCAGTGCAGTCCAGTCCGAGGCCTTCCGTTCTTGCTGCCCGGTGAGTACCGTTACTGGGGTGGTATCTAGACAGGGTCAATTTAATTGACTCTGGTCTGTGGGTTGGTGGTACACAGTCCCACAAACGAAGTGTTCACTTCGGTGGATACGGGTCCTGACGTGTCTCTTTAAGAGACCGGTAAGTTTCGTACTGTTTCAGCAGTGCATCTAGTTTCTGTTCTAGTCAGTTCTGTTCTCGAGAAATTTCAAGTGTTCTGTTCGCAGTATTTCCAGGTAGTATTCTGTTCGAACTGTTGTCTTAAATGTCCTTCATGTATTTTAATGTCGTGGTATGAATGGGGAATAAGTATCGTGTTTATTGTGTATTGTATTATGTCCAGATTATAGTCCAGTCATGCCGCTCTTCTCAAAATTACGTCAGTTAAAGACTAGAAAGGGTCTGCTGGAAGCAGCAGTTCCCGTCCCGCCTAGGGACAGTCCAGGTCACTTTATGTATCAGAAACATGGCATAAGCGCCATATTATATTTAGATTTATGGGTAGAGTATACAAAGGAGCTAGAAGAAAAGTATAGATGGCCCGTATCAGGTACGTGGGATGCCGAGTGCATCATGAGAGTAGAAGAGGCATTATGGAAAAAGAAAGCCAGACAATCACAGAAAGATGCCATCGAGCTATGGCGCAAAGAAGCTCATAAAAGAACCGAAAAAGAAATCAGAAAGTCAGAACTAAGTAGAGAATCCCAAGAACGAGCCCAAGAAAGAGAATTAATCGAGATAGGTGAACGAGTTAGAACTGAGCAATCAGACAGACAGAGGAATGCCCTCATTAAGGGTATGTATCCTCTTCTTGCCGAGGGCTTGCCAAAAGCGACCCCGGAGGCATCCAGTAATTTCCCGCCACCGTTAGTTCCGACCAAACTACGTCACAAACCGACCGCAGCTGATATTTTCATCTCGTCCTATTTGGACGACACAGTCCCTGAATATGTAAATCCTGTCCGCGCTCCGCCAGTCCCTGTAAACCAGGTAATTCCTGCTCCTCCAGACACCGGGGTGCCCTTAACAGCCCCCCCGGGTCAGTCCGCCATACAAGTCCAGCCCACGTTACAATTACCCACCCTGCCAGGACGAAAAGCATCAGTTGATGATTCTAGTTTAGGGGCCGCAGGAGGAGGTCTTCCTCAAACCCCGCCGCCATACAAGCGTTTATCAGCACTCGAATTACATGCTCAAGCATCACAGCGTACTCCTAAGAGTAATAAGTCTGTTGCAGAGATCAGGCAAACCCTTGGCGAATGTGTCTATGACCCAGTTCCAGGCGAGTTTAATATGGTTTTATATTCCGTACGCGTAAGGAGAGTGACCGAGTATCTAGTCACCCTGCCGAATATGAAAGAAGATCTAGACAGGATATATCGTTTCATCCGTACAGGGGATGACCCACAAAGTATTAGTGATGCCATGTCTCAAAGGAAAGCCGAGATTCAGCGCATGATATTAAAGTTCTTAATTAACTGTCTAATAAGAGAACAGGATTACCCGTCTAAAGACCCGGAAGAAATGAAAACTCTAACAAAGTGGAGTGATAATATAGCCGAAGGAAAGCACAATACCATTGGTGCCATGGAAAGTATGTACAAGAAAATCCGTAGAGAGATAATAAAGATACACGAACAGCGTAAAGCAGCACAAGTAAGCGAGAAAGAAAGTACCTCTGATCCTGAAGAGGAAGACGATGAGAATACCGCCAGAATAGCGTATGTAGGAAAACCTAGATTTCCAGATCGCCATTTACGTCTAGAACCCAAGTCTACTTTCCATCATTCAGCACCAGAACAAGGTTCCCTAGAACAAGTATTCCAAGCTACCGATCACATTCTGAAATCACGAATCGGTTATAGTGAGTTAAATACTATGCATGAACAAGAAATAGTTCGGTCAGCAGTCCGATGGATTACTGATTCTACCACTTTTCGAGACGAAATAGTGGCACAAATGTTTCTGAAAATGCCCCCAGCCGAGCAGCGACTGGTGGGTATGTATATGATTCAGCACCTCATTATTCTGTATGAGGGTCAACATTCTGATCCAGGCCCGTTACATGATATCCTGAACGAGTTACTCCAGTACAAATGGAGAGGTCTAGGTACCGATTTAATTAGTGTCATTCTAGAACAACGCCATAAATATAGAATGTTCTTGAACCCGCATTTCGTTCATGTCTCACCCCCAGAAAGTAAATCATTTTACATAGATAGACAGAATCCATTACGAGAAGTCCACCCAGTCAGAGGAGCGGGTGGCGAAATGCAGCGAGTGTTTGTATACACTCCGATCACAAAGATGGAACTTCTAGAGATGAAGAAATTAATTCCCTACGGAGGTATGGGTCACGCACTCCTCTCTGTATATAAGGTCAACTGGTTGTGGTGTGCTTCAAAGATATCACCCCCTGACAAAGAAGGTGTGGAAATCACTAATGGGTTAGTGACACCTAGGATGTATCACCTCCTCAAAACATTGATACCGAAGACCAATTGAGAGGATTACGAACAAGAAGTACCTTCATGGCACCAATCAGTCATAAGTCCTTTGACATCTTTGAGAACCTGGTCAAGAACGACATCAGTGGCATCAACTTTAACAAAAAGGCAAAACATCAGAATTTAACGAAAAAGGAGTACTCATTGCTCAACAATTTAGCCAATAGAGTAGATATCACATATCAAATTGCTGATAAAGGAGGTGCATTAGTCCTCATGGACACCTCATTTTATGAGGATCAAGTTCGAGAGCATTTGTCAGACAAAAACACCTATGATCTCATCCATTGCAACCCTACCAGTCAATACGGTGAAGTACTCATGAACATTCTTACTACGGCCATGGAGAATGGAACCATAAATGCCAAAACCAAGAATTTTCTCACTCCTGTCAATCCCAGCACACCAAACATGTATGCACAAGAGCATCACCCAACCTCCATTCAGACCCATAGTGTCCACACGTGGCAGCATCCATGAGAACACTGGCAAATTCATTGACAGGTATCTTCAACCGTTGATTCAACAATCCCGCACGTACATAAGAGACACAACTCATTTTTTGCAGAAAATTAATGATATCAGATTTGGTGAAGATGAGATTATATGGCTATGCTCTATTGACGTCAAATCTCTCTATACAAGTATCCCTCATGATCTTGGGATGGAAGCAATTGAGAACATTCTACTCAACTCTGACTTACCACATGACATGCAGATATTTCTGATGCAACTGATGCATTTCACTCTTTATCAGAGTTATTTCACTTGGAACGATCAATTCTATGCACAGTTGTCCGGGACTTCCATGGGCAATTGTGCTGCACCTGTCTATGCCAATGCATTCATGATTTACTTTGAAGAAAATCACATCTTGAATCAGACACCTTGGACTACGCATGCCATGACATTCTTGCGATATATAGATGACATTTTCGTTTTATGGAGAGGAGAGCATGACTCTCTGGACAAAGCAGTAGCAGAGTTGAATCACATTAATGATAGAATTCAATTTACTTCAGAAATCAACCAGCAATCCATCACATTTTTGGATGTGAGAGTGACAAGATTCCGGGACCATCTAGAGACTGATCTGTTCAGGAAAAATACTGATAAAAATAACACTCTTCACTACAGTTCTTACCACCAGAGATCGTTAAAAAACCATCTACCGTTCTCACAACTCCTCCGTGTTAAACGGATTGCATCTGACACTATCAGATATGAAGAACAAGCATCCAACATGTTGGCACGCTTCGTGAAAAGAGGATACCCTCAAACCATTTTGTCTCACGCCAAAGACCGCTGCGACACAATTGAACGAAAAGATGCATTGGTGACACAACCTCATGACAAGAAGAAAAGACCTGTTGTCGTGTCCAAGTTTTCCGAGGCCTCAAGGGCATACAAAACTGCAATCTTGAAACATTGGCCAATCATCAGTCGAGAACAAGACTTTAATGGAATCTTTTCTGAACAACCCTTGTTTGCTTATAAGAGAGGTAACAATCTCAAGGAACTCATCAAGCATCCAAAACCGACATCTACGGTCATATACAAAGGGAATCAACCGTGCCTCAATTGTCAGAACTGTAATAACATGATTAAAGGTCCAGTGATCAAACATCCAATGAAGGGAACTGATGTAAAATTGAAATTGAATGCTACATGTGACACTGAAAACGTGGTGTACATCATCAAATGCCCGTGTGGGTTGCTATATACTGGCAAAACCACTCGCAAATTGAAAGTAAGAATTAATGAACATAAGAGCAACATAAGAACAGCTAATATGAAGTCCAACCTGGCTCTACACTTTAAGGATTGCAGACACAACATCAGCCAGCTGCGGTTCGCTGCAGTAGAAGTGGTCAAAAAGCGAGACGACAGAGACAATAATAACTTTCTCTTGCAGCGTGAAAATCATTGGATTAGATTTCTTCAGTCTATGAAACCATCCGGTCTCAATGATCGGATGGAATTTCAGTGTTATCTGTAGAGTTGAATTGTACTGTTTCTGCACATGTTTTGATGCTGGCCTTTATGTTTGAGTATTATTATGTATTATTGCACTTTTTTCTCCCTTTTTATTTATTTATATTATTTTTAGTCATATGTGATGCTTCATTTGGCGCTTAATCGTATTGTAGCTTTTTATATATTTCATTCTGTGATATTGTTCATACATATGTATGTATAACTCCTATTCGTACATTTGGGTTCTTGTCACCACTTCAACATGGCCACCATAACCGCAGTCCTCTCTCTATGCGCACTGTCTTCCTTTAATCTACTTCCGTATGTATTGCACGCCGGGTTTTACACTTGATGGCGAAGGGCGTATCGAGCAGGACACGCGATCTTGCTTCACCTTTTCTGTAAGTTTTCATCAGTCACGTTATGCGCTTTGTGTCACCCACGGTGTTATACGGGCAGATAATGGGTTTGTGACCACTAGCTCACGGAGATTAAGTACACCTTTATATCACCTGGCCTCGCAACGTTCGGTTTGTCTTGGTTGGTTCATACCCATACAATAATGATAGGATGTTCGTTTTAGTTGTGATAAACTTACGCTGATCTTTCGGGCAACACACATTTCGGGTGCTTTTAATATTTATGCACGTGAGGTTCACATTTTGTTATTTTTCAGTAGTGACTTTCATAGTTAAGGCAGCATATTTTTGTATTCATTGTTACTCGGTGGATCATACTTAGATGATATCGTTACTGTTCTTTTAGGATTCCCCTGATGAAGGACCGGGTGTCCGAAATGCATTGGGAAGGGAAATGAAATCGTCATACATACAATGAACGTGGATTGTTATGTGAAATGAACTTTATGATTATTGAAAAAAAGATTCATGTGAATTAAACATGATGAAGAAGATGAACACAATTTTGGTTTAATGAATTTCTGGTGATCATAGAAGAACTTTCCAAAGAAACTTGCTTGTTTCATTTAGGTTGTGCTCGAAGAGTTGACACCTATCCTAGGTGTCACTAACCCATTAGAAATTAATTCCCTGTCATGATAAAGATCCAGCGGGGTACCATAGAGAATTAAAAGACATGCTCCGTATGGGAGAATACACATACCCGGATATAATTAAAATGTTAAAGGTTCTGTTGCCCGCAGGGGTGTATGAAAAGCTCAAAGAGAAAGAATGGGAGGTGGGAGAGAAAAAGATAGATTGGGCAGTCCTAGAAGCAGAAGATAAGATACGTGTACCAGGTACTGGTCTAGGAGAGAAATGTAAAGAATTACCAGAATTATTGATTCAAGTTTTACCCAGATTATTAACAACGAAAAAGGAAGACTGGGATGCAATCTCAGCCTGTAAACAGAAACAAGATGAAGATATTAGTGATTTTTATTCTAGGTTTGAAAAGTGCTTTAGTATTAACAGTGGTCTCAAGACAAGTAGTGAGTCATACCCTCACCTTTTCGTTACTAAATTAGTCGAGAATTCAAGTCCACCAATTAAAAACCGAGTTCTGAAAGTCGAAAGTACCTGGCAAGCTAATACTCCGTCCCAGATGCTCCAGATGCTCCAGTATCACCAGAATAGAATCAGGGAAGAGCAAGAACACGAGAGAAAACGTATGAAAGACACGAAAATGAAAGTGCTAGTTGCACAATCTGTTCCTCAAGACAGTCAGAAGAGGGGTCCGAATCAAGTCAGTCATCCTGCAGCTCCCGTTAAAGGGAATTGCAATTATTGTAAACAGCCAGGTCATTTTATAAATGAGTGTGCAGTTCTGAAACATAACATAGCTACTGGTAAGACTAAAGAAAGACCACGTCCGCCTAGACAAGAACAAGTTTCACAGACTCCTCAGTCACAGAATGCACCACAGACAGTTACAGTGCCGCAGCCTATTGCTGCAACACAGCATGTTACATCGCAGATGTACCAGTATGCACAGTCTGAGTATCCAGAGTATCAGCAGTATTCATGAAACAGCCTAGAGAGGGAGGTAGGCTTGCCTCTCATCGAGATACCTGTAGACCAAGAGGGTCCCTATGTTCACAGTCAAGTATTGGGGAAAGACAGAAAGTTTTTGATTGATACAGGGGCAAGTAGGACCACAATTAGTCACGCCGAAGTTCCAGGGGCTCCGCTCTCAGGCTCAAGAAATGTTTCCCTTGGATTTTCAGGAAAGCCTATCGTTAATGAGATTTCAAAGCCAGTCACTCTAGGAGTAGGTCCATTGTCCCGCACTACTGATCTGTTACTTACTAAATCATGCCCAGAAAATCTGTTAGGCATTAAAACACTGAAAGAGTTAGGTGCAGTTATATGTTGTTCCCCAGAGGGAATACGATTGTTCCTACGTGACTTTAAGGGTCACTATGTATTACGAGATTTTGATCCCAGACTGTCTAAAGTTCCGCAGCATTTATGGGCGCAAGGTCCAACTGATGTAGGTTACATGCAAATCACACCCCATCGTGTGACTCTCAAACCAGGTGTAGTGTTACCACGAATCAGGCAGTATAGATTGCCACCTGAGGCTGTAGCAGCCTTATCCAAAATTATAGACGAGCTCATGGCTCAAGGAGTAGTTGTAGAAACTGACTCCAATGTATGCAATTCTCCGATCATTCCAGTCATGAAACGTACTGATCCAAATGCACCCCCAGTATATCGATTAGTGATTGATTTACGAGAACTTAACAAATGTATTATCCCTCAGTACCCAGTTGTCCCAGATATCTCTTCCCTATTGACAGCCATTGATTCCGAAGCCATGTTCTTTACTGTAATCGATCTTAAGAATGCATTTTTTAGTGTTCCCATCCATCCAGACAGCCAGTTTCTTTTCGGATTTTGTTTAAATGGAAGGAGCTATATGTTTACACGAGCTCCTCAAGGTTTCACAGAAAGCCCTAGTATTTACAGTCAAGCACTTAAGAGACAACTAGATAATATTCACATGCCAACTGACACTGCCCTGCTCCAGTATGTCGATGATCTACTGATCACAGCCCGTTCTGAATGTGACTGCGAGCGAGCGTCACTGACGGTTCTGTATTTCCTAGCCGAGATGGGGCACAAGGTGTCCCCTTCGAAGCTTCAATTCTGTGTCCAGCAAGTGGTTTACTTAGGACACTTACTGTCCAAGAGGGGTAGGCAGTTGACACCAGACCGCATCCAGTTGATAGTGAGTCTTCCTCAGCCCAGGACCCAGAAAGAGGTACGTGCTTTTATCGGCCTTACTTCTTATTGCAGACAATGGATTCCTCAGTATGCATTTCTAGCCAAACCACTGATACAGTTAACGACACAGGAGGCAGCCGTATCGACTGTCCTCCCTTGGACATCTGAACATACACTTAGTTTCAACGAGTTAAAGAAAGCTTTATGTCAAGCTCCAGTTCTAGCTACACCGAACTACAGTAAGCCTTTTACACTTTTCGTCACTGAACGCGAAGGTACAGCATTATCTGTTCTCACACAAGATCAAGCAGGACAATACAAGCCGTGTGCCTATTTTTCTAGCACACTAGATCCGGTCGCCCAGGCTCTGCCTGCGTGCCTCAAGTCAGTTGCAGCCACAGCACTAGCTATCAGACAAAGTGATTCCATAGTTTTAGGACACTCCCTGACAGTACAAGTTCCCCACTCCGTGGAAGTTCTTTTAAATAGAACACAAACACAGCACTTGACAATTGCACGTTTAACAGGTTATGAATTGACATTGTTTCAGCCACACATAGAAATCAGACGCTGCAACGTTCTGAACCCTGCTACACTGTTGCCATCAGCTAGTTCAAATTCTGCCGCACACAATTGTGTGGAAGTAGTCAACATTACGACAAAGCCAAGACAAGACCTGACAGACATTCCGTTACCAGATCCCGACCTGACACTTTATGTGGATGGGTCATGTATGAGAACTAGTACAGGAGATTTAGTTGCCGCGTATGCAGTGACTACTGACACTGAAGTTATTAAGACACACCGCATTGACACTCTGTCCGCTCAAGCAGCAGAGCTAGTTGCTCTGACACAAGCCTGCATACACGCCAAGGAAAAGAAAGTTAATATTTACACAGATTCACGCTACGCATTTGGAGTCGTTCACGACTTTGGAGTGCTCTGGCAGGAGAGAGGTTTCATGACTTCTCATGGAACCAAAATTCAGCATGGTTTCCTTATCCAAGCTCTGTTAGATGCAATACATTTACCGACATCCATTGCTATCATGAAATGCAAAGCACATACGAAAGTTACTGACACTATTTCTCAAGGTAATGATCTAGCAGATCGCACAGCCAAGCTCACAGCTCAGACTCCAGACATTCCAGTTAACATGACACACGCTCCAGATCCGACTACATGTATGACAGTTAAGGACCCCACCCAGGATGTCATAGATATCCAGTTACATGCTACTCCCGATGAAATCAAGAAATGGTCTGAACAAGGAGGGGTCCAGACAGATCAAGGATGGGTGACGAAGGGAAGAACCACATGGTTTCTCCCCGACTCTATGGTTCAAGTCATCATTAATACCGCACATAGTCCAGCACATTTAGGAGAAAAAGCAATGTTAGACAGTATCCAGAACATATGGTTCAACAAGCATTTACGAGCTGCAGCCAAGCAGAAAGTCCGTACCTGTATGATATGTTGTCAGTTTAATCCAGGTAAAAGTGTCCCGGTGGAACAAGGGGGATTCCAGCCTCCTGACCACCCTTTTGAGGTCCTCCAGATGGATTATATTCAGATGGAGCGATGTCGAGGTTTCAAGTATGTTCTTGTAGTTGTATGCGCTTTGTCCAGATGGACAGAAGCATATCCAGTCCCAGATTACACAGCCGCGACCACTGCCAAGCAGTTGGTTCGTGAGTTTTTCCCTCGATATGGACTCCCTAGAGTCGTATATTCTGATAACGGTCAGCCATTCTCATCTGAACTCATGAAGCACGTTTCCCTGTTGTTGGGGTACCAGTGGAAGTTCCATTGTGTACGCCATCCTGAAGCAGCTGGTCTAGTCGAGAGACATAATCAGACTCTGAAAATCCGAATTGCCAAAATATGTATAGATAAGGGTGTGGACTGGCTAGTAGCTCTGCCAGTTGCTTTGTTTTATATGCGCATGGTCGCACATTCCAGATCAGGTCTGTCCCCGTATGAGGTCGTATTCGGCCGCCCCCCTAACATGTGGGGTACTCCTAGACCCCGAAGTATTACTGATGTTTCATGTAATATGCTGACAGATTACCTAGCTTCCTTGATGTCTGCCCTCAACTCATGTCGTTCACAGGTTGCCGCCGCATTTCCAGACAATACCGAGGTGGCCCCGCATGAAATCATTCCAGGTTCGATGGTCCTCGTACGGAACTTCGACAGATCAAGTCCGCTGGAGCCACGTTGGAAGGAGCCCCGTCAGGTCCTCCTCACCACCCGTACAGCCGTGAAATTGGAAGGACGCCGCGGCTGGGTACACCTTTCGCACGTCAAGAAATTCTACGGATTAAAGCCGGTCTCCAAGAACATTTCCCAGGACTTAAAGACTTGTCAAAACATTGTTCCTAAGGACTGTCCCGCAAATGACATTGACACAACCCCTCCCCTGTTAGAGAAAACTCCGCAGCAGGAGTATAAGCAAAAGCTAAGGTCTAGTAAAATAAGTCAGCCAGTTTGATTGTATAAGTCCTCCCCTAGGTGAAACGGTTAGACTGTTTCTGACATGTATAAAATAGACCCCCATAGTGAGAGAGTCAGTCAAAACTCAATCCGATGTATCGTTTTTCTAAGTTTCATATTATTTCTCAGCCTTTTGACTTCCTGCACTAGTTACGCATTTTACCTGTGTTTTCCAGTTCCTCATGTAAATAAGCATTCTAATGTTACAGTAGAGCACACGTTTAGTGATCTGCCTCCTCATGAATATTCATACCGCCTCGCTATGCGTAACAATACATTTATCCGCATGTTGCATTATTCACACCAGACCAGCAATGCCACTAATTGTTGGGTGTGTGGTCGACTCCCCCCTATCCAGACGTCAAAGGGAGTTCTGCCACTCTTTCCTTATCCTTTTTCCCATAATGGTTCGTGTGGAGCATGGTCCACGTTAACGTCATCCTCAACAGATATGTCTTTTCTTAACAGCACATGTTTCCCAGACAAGCAAGGTCTCCCCCACAGAACAGGTTTAGATCTAGAAAATGAAGTGTACAATTTAGGTAACTATTCGTCGAATTTCATGGTCCTGAATGTTCAGTCTGATACTACTCCAGACTCACCTGCTATTTCAGTATTACCAGTCAAAGGCGAATTATGTGTCCGAAATTATGGTTCTGTACACGTAGGACATAGTGATTGTATTACTATTATCAAGTATAGTGACAGTGGGAAATCTATTTTTAAAGCTTCACGTCATTCTTATTTTGTTTGTGGTCTGACTGCATATGTTCGTCTGCCCCTCGATTGGGAGGGAACCTGTTACATTGCCTTCCTACTGCCACCTGTTTTTCTAGCCCCACCTGACTACCATAGGAATTCCTTCCTAGTACATACTAGACACAAGAGAAACCTCCCGATTGTCGATTATACTGAAACTGCTGCAGAGCAATTCATTGATATTGATAAAGGTGTTTTCCCTTATTTAGGCACAGTTGTAAATAGTAAGCTAATTCGTAGGTTAACAAGAACCCTTGAAGCAGTAGTAGATGAGACTGCCTCCGCTCTAGGTAACTTAACCGAAGAGCAATCCTTTATGAGAATTGTTGTGCTCCAGAATCGTCTCGTCCTTGACGTCATACTGGCCGATAGGGGCGGGGCCTGTAGACTCATCGGATCTAGTTGCTGCATTTTCATTCCAAATAACGCGCCGTCTGTTTATTCAGCTATAACCAGACTTCATAAAATTGCCCATCTGTTACACCAAGATCCAGGCACCTGGACATGGTCCGGTTGGTTCTGGAATATAATTTCTGCATGGGGATGGAAAGTCCTGTCCTTTCTAGGTATTGCAGTAGCGATCATATTCAGCTGCTGCCTCTGTATACAATGTGGCCCTGCGATTTGCGGCATGTGTGCTACCTCTTGTATTCCTAGTCCCAAGCCCCGTTCTAAATCTCGTTCCAAGACAATTCGAGATGAACAAATGGTACTGTATGAAATGATAGATGGTATCATGAATATTGATGTTTCCTGATGGAAACGTAGTGACAAGGAGGGAATGTGGAAAAGTAAATTTTGTCATGTTCTGTGTCCCTACGTGTCATCCATCATATGTTATGTGTGCATGATCAATATGCATATGTTATTCCCCATGTCCGATTCAAGACGCAATTACAGTTGTGTCTTCCTCTAGTATGCCAGTTTCCAGTCCTCGTGAATACTACGAATATCAGGCCTATGTAAAGCTACGTTGCCACGTTTCTCAGTGTGCACGTTATTCCATTATAAAGTCCCCGTTTCTAGGCCTCAAAAGGGCCCGGACACCAGATTCAGCTCCTGTCTCCTGAAGCCTCGCTGAGGAGGGATACAGCCCCCACCTGTATCCTCGACCCTTCACTTACTTCCTGCCTCGCAGTGCCCGGTGCAGCTTGGCTCTGCCTCTGAGTCTGCCAAGACTATGTTATGATTCCAGCTATCAGTTTAGTCCTCCTTCTCTGCATTCCTAAGCTACTGAACTGCATCAATAGTTTCCGTCATTGTCTAGCCTATTCGGCCCCATGTTAAGAGAAATACTGTATTTAATGGTCATTTAATATTCTTCATCACGCACTACATGTAGAATAAATGCATGCTCTAGTCTTAGAGTCTGTTGGCTTTTCCCCTCATGACTTCTAGTTTATATCAACATGTTCCCTAAACATTAGATACCAGATAGGGTTTAGGTACATGTCGCTCCGACCCTCCAGACTTTAGTCTCTGCTCCTAGCACAGAGTTCATAGCCCCCAGTTTCTCCTAGTAACACGTCATTGCCAGTTTGCGCACACCACCAGGTTAGAGGTCCCGGCTCCTTAGGTAGCCCCCTCCAATGTTTCCGCCCATTCATGACATATTCTGTTACGTTTGCATCACATGTCTGAGTTACGCCTTCTTTATCCCTTATCTTTCGCGACTGTTTCGCGTCATGCCTCTTGCTCCACCCACTGCTACGCCTATTGCAATGTAATGCTATGTGTTTGCATTATGTATATATGCTCATGCACTGTTATTAAAAGAAGTTCATTCCTGTTCCCAGTCCCGATCCCGTTGGTGAGCCATTCTAGACCCTGGCCACGGCAGCGCTGCCAGGCTTGCCATCCTATTCCGTGCAGGTTGTCCTGTTCCTGTCCTTATGCTGTAATAAACCTGCAAAACTCCTACTACCTCGAATTTTGACTCTTATTTATTGAGCTATCTGTTATTTATTCATTCATTCAAAAATAGATCCGGTATTATTTATTTATATACCACAGTAGGGTAGGGTATGGAAGAAGGGATGGGTGAGGGGAAAGGGGAGCAGAAAAGGAGCAGAGGCGATGGTTACAGATTGGAAGGGAAAGAGGCTGTGAATGGGAGGGAATGGAGGGGAAGAGAAGGGAAGGGGTGGGGTGGAGATGGAAAAGGAGATAAGAGAGTGCAGGATGGGACCGGAATGGATTGAATGGGAAGGGGAGGGGAGTGACAGAAGGGGAGATGATTAAAGAGTGATGGAGAAAAAGGGAACTTAAAAGAAAGGGGAGAAGGGGATAGGAGAGGAGAGATAGGAATGTAAGGCAGAGAACGAAAAACGGAAAAGAGAAAGGAAGAGGGAAGGGATGTTTCAAGCCAGTATCAAGTCAGTATCAAGTCAGTATCAAGCCAGTGTCAAGTCAGTATCAAGCCAGTATCAAGTCAGTGTCAAGTCAGTATCAAGCCAGTATCAAGCCAGTATCAAGTCAGTATCAAGCCAGTATCAAGTCAGTATCAAGTCAGTATCAAGCCAGTATCAAGTCAGTATCAAGCCAGTATCAAGCCAGTTTAAAGTTTGGTTTCAAGTTCGGTTTCCATTTGGTTTCTATACTCACCTCCCTTTCACCCAGCCCCGTCCAGTTCTTTTTGGAGCCTGTGAGGCCCCGGCCCCCTCGGCCTCTCGGGGGCCTCGGCTCCGGCCGCCAGCAGTGGTCCTCTCCGTCCGGTGCTCATGAGTGCAATGCCGCGGCTGCCTGGTTACCAGCCTTGTATACCACGGACACGTCACAATAGACATTCAACCTGTCATCATGCATCACAGGCGTATGGGCGATGACAAGTGTTGCAGTGTAAGGGGGGGGGAGCAGCCGAGACACGGTTTTAATTCAATTACCTAAAAAAAAAGCAAAAATCTATTTAGTCACAAAAGGATCCTGCGATGAACCTCAGAGACTATCTAATCCTGCCCGACCTTCTGCCCCCTCAGGGGCCTGTCCTTGTCTCTGCTCCGGCGGAGGCCTCCCCTCTGCACTTAGCCTAGACCACGTGACATCACAGGGGAGGGAGAGCCTGGAACGTCACAGGTGTTCCATCCACAGGATTCCCCTGCTGCTGCTAGCCTCGACCTCGTGACGTCACAGTGGAGGGCTTAGCACGTCACAGGTGTTCCATCCACAGGATTCCCCTGCTGCTGCTAGTGTGGATCTCGTGACATCACAGGGGAGGGAGGGCCTGGCACGTCACAGGTGTTCCATCCACAGGATTCCCCTGTTGCTGCTAGCCTTGGCCTCGTGACGTCACAGTGGAGGGCCTAACACGTCACAGGAGTTCCATCCACAGGATTCCCCTGCTGCGGCTAGCCTCGACCTCGTGACGTCAGAGGGGAGGGAAGGCCTGGCATGTCACAGGTGTTCCATCCACAGGATTCCCCTGCTGCTGCTAGCCTCGACCTCGTGACGTCACAGTGGAGGGCCTAGCACGTCACAGGTGTTCCATTCACAGGATTCTGCTGCTGGGATTGCACGGGCCTTTTATATGAATTTTAAATGTGGAGTTTTCGTATTCTTCGTTTAAAATACATATTTTCGACATTAGCTGCATTGTTCTGCAACCGGTGCGCAATAAAGGGAGACCTCGGGGGAGAGTCAAGGGATGGGTAGAGGCTGAGGAGTGAGATGAAGGGAGACCTCGGGGAGAGTCAAGGGATGGGTAGAGGCTGAGGAGTGAGATTAAGGGAGACCTCCGAGGAGAGTCAAGGGATGGGTAGAGGCTGAGAAGTGAGATGAAGGGAGACCTCGGGGGAGTCAAGGGATGGGTAGAGGCTGGGGAGTGAGATGAAGGAGACCTCGGGGGAGAGTCAAGGGATGGGTGGAGGCAGGGGAGTGAGATGAAGGGAGACCTCGGGGGAGTCAAGGGATGGGTAGAGGCTGGGGAGTGAGATGAAGGAGACCTCGGGGGAGAGTCAAGGGATGGGTGGAGGCAGGGGAGTGAGATGAAGGGAGACCACGGGGAGAGTCAAGGGACGGGTAGAGGCTGGGGAGTGAGATGAAGGGAGACCTGGGGGAGAGTCAAGGGATGGGTAGAGGCTGGGGAGTAAGATGAAGGGAGACCTCGGGGGAGAGTCAAGGGATGGGTAGAGTCGGGGGAGTGAGATGAAGGGAGACCACGGGGAGAGTCAAGGGACGGGTAGAGGCTGGGGAGTGAGATGAAGGGAGGCCTCAGGGAGAGTCAAGGGATGGGAAGAGGCTGGGGAGTGAGATGAAGGGAGACCTCGGGGAGAGTCAGGGGGTGGGTAGAGGCTGAGGAGTGAGATTAAGGGAGACCTCCAAGGAGAGTCAAGGGATTGGTAGAGGCTGGGGAGTGAGATGAAGGAGACCTCGGGGAGAGTCAAGGGATGGGTAGAGGCGGGGGAGTGAGATGAAGGGAGGCCTCGGGGAGAGTCAAGGGATGGGTAGAGGCTGAGGAGTGAGATGTAGGGAGACCTCGGGGGAGAGTCAAGGGATGGGTAGAGGCTGGGGAGTGAGATAAAGGGAGACCTCAGGGAGAGTCAAGGGATGGGTAGAGGCTGGGGAGTGAGATAAAGGGAGACCTCAGGGAGAGTCAAGGGATGGGTGGAGGCTGGGGAGTGAGATGAAGGGAGACCTCGGGGGAGAGTCAAGGGATGGGTAGAGGCTAAGGAGTGAGAGGAAGGGAGACCTCGGGGGAGAGTCAAGGGATGGGTAGAGGCTGAGGAGTGAGATGAAGGGAGACCTCAGGAAGAGTGATGGGATGGGTGGAGGCTGGGGAGTGAGATGAAGGGAGACCTCGGGGGAAAGTCAAGGGGTGGGTAGAGGCTGGGGAGTGAGATGAAGGGAGACCTCGGGGAGAGTCAAGGGGTGGGTAGAGGCTGGGGAGTGAGATGAAGGGAGACCTCGGGGGAGAGTCAAGGGATGGGTAGAGGCTGGGGAGTGAGATGAAGGGAGACCTCGGGGGAGAGTCAAGGGATGGGTAGAGGCTGAGGAGTGAGATGAAGGGAGACCTCAGGAAGAGTGATGGGATGGGTGGAGGCTGGGGAGTGAGATGAAGGGAGACCTCGGGGGAGAGTCAAGGGATGGGTAGAGGCTAAGGAGTGAGATGAAGGGAGACCTCGGGGAGAGTCAAGGGGTGGGTAGAGGTTGGGGAGTGAGATGAAGGGAGACCTCGGGGGAGAGTCAAGGGATGGGTAGAGGCTGGGGAGTGAGATGAAGGTAGACCTCGGGGGAGAGTCAAGGGATGGGTAGAGGCTGAGGAGTGAGATGAAGGGAGACCTCGGGGGAGAGTCAAGGGATGGGTAGAGGCTGAGGAGTGAGATGAAGGGAGACCTCAGGAAGAGTGATGGGATGGGTGGAGGCGGGGGAGTGAGATGAAGGGAGATCTCGGGAAGGAGAGTCAAGGGAGACCTCGGGAAGGAGAGTCAAGGGATGGGTAGAGGCTGAGGAGTGAGATGAAGGGAGGCCTCGGGGGAGAGTCAAGGGGTGGGTAGAGGCTGGGGAGTGAGATGAAGGGAGACCTCGGGGAGAGTCAAGGGATGGGTGGAGGCGGGGGAGTGAGATGAAGGGAGACCTCGGGGGAGAGTCAAGGGATGGGTAGATGCTGGGGAGTGAGATGAAGGGAGGCCTCGGGGAGAGTCAAGGGATGGGTAGAGGCTGGGGAGTGAGATTAAGGGAGACCTCGGGGAGAGTCAAGGGATGGGTAGAGGCTAAGGAATGAGATGAAGGGAGACCTCGGGGGAGAGTCAAGGGATGGGTAGATGCTGGGGAGTGAGATGAAGGGAGGCCTCGGGGAGAGTCAAGGGATGGGTAGAGGCTGGGGAGTGAGATTAAGGGAGACCTCGGGGAGAGTCAAGGGATGGGTAGAGGCTAAGGAATGAGATGAAGGGAGACCTCGGGGAGAGTCAAGGGATGGGAAGAGGCAGGGGAGTGAGATGAAGGGAGACCTCGGGGAGAGTCAAGGGATGGGTAGAGGCTGGGGAGTGAGAAGAAGGGAGACCTCGGGGGAGAGTCATGGGATGGGTAGAGGCTGGGGAGTGAGATGAAGGAAGACCTCGAGGAGAGTCAAGGGATGGGTGGAGGCAGGGGAGTGAGATGAAGGAAGACCTCGGGGAGAGTCGACGGATGGGTAGAGGCGGGGGAGTGAGATGAAGTGAGACCTCAGTGGAGAGTCAAGAGGTGGGTAGAGGCTGGGGAGTGAGATGAAGGGAGATCTCGGGAAGGAGAGTCAAGGGAGACCTCGGGAAGGAGAGTCAAGGGATGGGTAGAGGCTGAGGAGTGAGATGAAGGGGGGCCTCGGGGGAGAGTCAAGGGGTGGGTAGAGGCTGGGGAGTGACATGAAGGGAGACCTGGGGGAGAGTCAGGGGGTGGGTAGAGGCTGAGGAGTGAGATGAAGGGAGACCTCGGGGAGAGTCAAGGGATGGGTAGAGGCGGGGTAGTGAGATAAAGGAGACCTCGGGGGAGAGTCAAGGGATGGGTAGAGGCTGGGGAGTGAGATGAAGGGAGACCTCGGGAGAGTCAAGGGATGGGTAGAGGCGGGGGAGTGAGATGAAGGGAGACCTCGGGGAGAGTCAATGGATGGGTAGAGGCTGGGGAGTGAGATGAAGGGAGACCTCGGGGAGAGTCAAGGGATGGGTGGAGGCGGGGGAGTGAGATGAAGGAAGACCTCGGGGAGAGTCAAGGGATGGGTAGAGGCTGGGGAGTGAGATGAAGGGAGAC
Organism: Lissotriton helveticus; assembly: GCF_964261635.1. Classification (NCBI taxonomy): domain Eukaryota; kingdom Metazoa; phylum Chordata; class Amphibia; order Caudata; family Salamandridae; genus Lissotriton; species Lissotriton helveticus. The sequence goes on along the minus strand of NC_136068.1, from coordinate 464,349,286 downwards.
CTCGGGGAGAGTAATGGGATGGGAAGAGGCGGGGGAGTGAGATGAAGAGAGACCTCGGGGGAGAGTCAAGGGATGGGTAGAGGCTGGGGAGTAAGATGAAGGGAGACCTCAGGGGAGAGTCAAGGGATGGGTAGAGGCTAAGGAATGAGATGAAGGGAGACCTCGGGGAGAGTCAAGGGATGGGTGGAGGCGGGGGAGTGAGATGAAGGGAGACCTCGGGGAGAGTCAAGAGATGGGTAGAGGCGGGGGAGTGAGATGAAGGGAGACCTGGGGGGAGAGTCAAGGGATGGGTAGAGGCTGGGGAGTAAGATGAAGGGAGACCTCGGGGGAGAGTCAAGGGATGGGTAGAGGCTGGGGAGTGAGATGAAGGGAGGCCTCGGGGAGAGTCAAGGGATGGGTAGAGGCTAAGGAATGAGATGAAGGGAGACCTCGGGGAGAGTCAAGGGATGGGTGGAGGCCGGGGAGTGAGATGAAGGGAGACCTCGGGGAGAGTCAAGGGATGGGTGGAGGCGGGAGAGTGAGATGAAGGGAGACCACGGGGGAGAGTCAAGGGATGGGAAGAGGCGGGGGAGTGAAATGAAGGGAGACCTCGGGGAGAGTCAAGGGATGGGTAGAGGCGGGGGAGTGAGAGGAAGGGAGACCTCGGGGGAGAGTCATGGGATGGGTAGAGGCTGGGGAGTGAGATGAAGGAAGACCTCGGGGAGAGTCAAGGGATGGGTGGAGGCAGGGAAGTGAGATGAAGGGAGACCACGGGGAGAGTCAAGGGATGGGTAGAGGCTGGGGAGTGAGATGAAGGGAGCCCTCGGGGAGAGTCAAGGGGTGGGTAGAGGCTGGGGAGTGAGATGAAGGGAGACCTCAGGGAGAGTCAAGGGATGGGTAGAGGCTGGGGAGTGAGATGAAGGGAGACCTCGGGGGAGAGTCAAGGGATGGGTAGAGGCTGGGGAGTGAGATGAAGGGAGACCTCGGGGTGAGTCAAGGGATGGGTGGAGGCGGGGGAGTGAGATGAAGGAAGACCTCGGGGAGAGTCAAGGGATGGGTGGCGGCGGGGGAGTGAGATTAAGGGAGGCCTCGGGGAGAGTCAAGGGATGGATAGAGGCTGGGGAGTGAGATGAAGGGAGGCCTCGGGGAGAGTCAAGGGATGGGAAGAGGCGGGGGAGTGAGATGAAGAGAGACATCGGGGGAGAGTCAAGGGATGGGTCGAGGTTAGGAAGTGAGATGAAGGGAGACCTCGGGGAGAGTCAAGGGATGGGTGGAGGCTGGGGAGTGAGATGAAGGGAGACCTCGGGAGAGAGTCAAGGGATGGGTCGAGGTTAGGAAGTGAGATGAAGGGAGACCTCGGGGAGAGTCAAGGGGTGGGTAGAGGCGGGGGAGTGAGATGAAGGGAGACCTCGGGGGAGAGTCAAGGGATGGGTAGAGGCTGGGGAGTAAGATGAAGGGAGACCTCGGGGAGAGTCAAGGGATGGGTAGAGGCTGGGGAGTGAGATGAAGGGAGGCCTCGGGAAGGAGAGTCAAGGGAGACCTCGGGAAGGAGAGTCAAGGGATGGGTAGAGGCTGAGGAGTGAGATGAAGGGGGGCCTCGGGGGAGAGTCAAGGGGTGGGTAGAGGCTGGGGAGTGACATGAAGGGAGACCTGGGGGAGAGTCAGGGGGTGGGTAGAGGCTGAGGAGTGAGATGAAGGGAGACCTCGGGGAGAGTCAAGGGATGGGTAGAGGCGGGGTAGTGAGATAAAGGAGACCTCGGGGGAGAGTCAAGGGATGGGTAGAGGCTGGGGAGTGAGATGAAGGGAGACCTCGGGGAGAGTCAAGGGATGGGTAGAGGCGGGGGAGTGAGATGAAGGGAGACCTCGGGGAGAGTCAATGGATGGGTAGAGGCTGGGGAGTGAGATGAAGGGAGACCTCGGGGAGAGTCAAGGGATGGGTGGAGGCGGGGGAGTGAGATGAAGGAAGACCTCGGGGAGAGTCAAGGGATGGGTAGAGGCTGGGGAGTGAGATGAAGGGAGACCTCGGGGAGAGTAATGGGATGGGAAGAGGCGGGGGAGTGAGATGAAGAGAGACCTCGGGGGAGAGTCAAGGGATGGGTAGAGGCTGGGGAGTAAGATGAAGGGAGACCTCAGGGGAGAGTCAAGGAATGGGTAGAGGCTAAGGAATGAGATGAAGGGAGACCTCGGGGAGAGTCAAGGGATGGGTGGAGGCGGGGGAGTGAGATGAAGGGAGACCTCGGGGAGAGTCAAGAGATGGGTAGAGGCGGGGGAGTGAGATGAAGGGAGACCTGGGGGGAGAGTCAAGGGATGGGTAGAGGCTGGGGAGTAAGATGAAGGGAGACCTCGGGGGAGAGTCAAGGGATGGGTAGAGGCTGGGGAGTGAGATGAAGGGAGGCCTCGGGGAGAGTCAAGGGATGGGTAGAGGCTAAGGAATGAGATGAAGGGAGACCTCGGGGAGAGTCAAGGGATGGGTGGAGGCCGGGGAGTGAGATGAAGGGAGACCTCGGGGAGAGTCAAGGGATGGGTGGAGGCGGGAGAGTGAGATGAAGGGAGACCACGGGGGAGAGTCAAGGGATGGGAAGAGGCGGGGGAGTGAAATGAAGGGAGACCTCGGGGAGAGTCAAGGGATGGGTAGAGGCGGGGGAGTGAGAGGAAGGGAGACCTCGGGGGAGAGTCATGGGATGGGTAGAGGCTGGGGAGTGAGATGAAGGAAGACCTCGGGGAGAGTCAAGGGATGGGTGGAGGCAGGGAAGTGAGATGAAGGGAGACCACGGGGAGAGTCAAGGGATGGGTAGAGGCTGGGGAGTGAGATGAAGGGAGCCCTCGGGGAGAGTCAAGGGGTGGGTAGAGGCTGGGGAGTGAGATGAAGGGAGACCTCAGGGAGAGTCAAGGGATGGGTAGAGGCTGGGGAGTGAGATGAAGGGAGACCTCGGGGGAGAGTCAAGGGATGGGTAGAGGCTGGGGAGTGAGATGAAGGGAGACCTCGGGGTGAGTCAAGGGATGGGTGGAGGCGGGGGAGTGAGATGAAGGAAGACCTCGGGGAGAGTCAAGGGATGGGTGGAGGCGGGGGAGTGAGATTAAGGGAGGCCTCGGGGAGAGTCAAGGGATGGATAGAGGCTGGGGAGTGAGATGAAGGGAGGCCTCGGGGAGAGTCAAGGGATGGGAAGAGGCGGGGGAGTGAGATGAAGAGAGACATCGGGGGAGAGTCAAGGGATGGGTCGAGGTTAGGAAGTGAGATGAAGGGAGACCTCGGGGAGAGTCAAGGGATGGGTGGAGGCTGGGGAGTGAGATGAAGGGAGACCTCGGGAGAGAGTCAAGGGATGGGTCGAGGTTAGGAAGTGAGATGAAGGGAGACCTCGGGGAGAGTCAAGGGGTGGGTAGAGGCGGGGGAGTGAGATGAAGGGAGACCTCGGGGGAGAGTCAAGGGATGGGTAGAGGCTGGGGAGTAAGATGAAGGGAGACCTCGGGGAGAGTCAAGGGATGGGTAGAGGCTGGGGAGTGAGATGAAGGGAGGCCTCGGGGAGAGTCAAGGGATGGGAAGAGGCGGGGGAGTGAGATGAAGGGAAACCTCGGGGAGAGTCAAGGGATGGGTAGAGGCGGGGGAGTGAGAGGAAGGGAGACCTCGGGGGAGAGTCATGGGATGGGTAGAGGCTGGGGAGTGAGATGAAGGAAGACCTCGAGGAGAGTCAAGGGATGGTTGGAGGCAGGGGAGTGAGATGAAGGGAGACCACAGGGAGAGTCAAGGGGTGGGTAGAGGCTGGGGAGTGAGATGAAGGGAGACCTCGGGACAGTCAAGGGGTGGGTAGAGGCTGGGGAGTGAGATGAAGGGAGCCCTCGGGGAGAGTCAAGGGGTGGGTAGAGGCTGGGGAGTGAGATGAAGGGAGACCTCAGGGAGAGTCAAGGGATGGGTAGAGGCTGGGGAGTGAGATGAAGGGAGACCTCGGGGGAGAGTCAAGGGATGGGTAGAGGCTGGGGAGTGAGATGAAGGGAGACCTCGGGGGAGAGTCAAGGGATGGGTAGAGGCTGGGGAGTGAGATGAAGGGAGACCTCGGGGAGAGTCGAGGGATGGGTAGAGGCGCGGGAATGAGATGAAGTGAGACCTCAGTGGAGAGTCAAGAGGTGGGTAGAGGCTGGGGAGTGAGATGAAGGGAGACCTCAGGAAGGAGAGTCAAGGGAGACCTCGGTAAGGAGAGTCAAGGGATGGGTAGAGGCTGAGGAGTGAGATGAAGGGAGGCCTCGGGGGAGAGTCAAGGGGTGGGTAGAGCCTGGGGAGTGAGATGAAGGGAGACCACGGGGGAGAGTCAAGGGATGGGTAGAGGCTGAGGAGTGAGATGTAGGGAGGCCTCGGGGAGAGTCAAGGGATGGGTAGAGGCTGGGGAGTGAGATGAAGGGAGACCTCGGGGAGAGTCAAGGGGTGGGTAGAGGATGGGGATTGAGATGAAGGGAGACCTCGGGGAGAGTCAAGGGATGGTTAGAGGCGGGGGAGTGAGATGAAGGGAGACCTCAGGGAGAGTCAAGTGGTGGGTAGAGGCTGGGGAGTGAGATGAAGGAAGACCTCAGAGGAGAGTCAAGGGATGGGTAGAGGCGGGGGAGTGAGATGAAGGGAGACCTCGGGGGAGAGTCAAGAGATGGGTAGAGTGGCGGGGGAGTGAGATGAAGGGAGGCCTCGGGGAGAGTCAAGGGATGGGTGGAGGCGGGGGAGTGAGATGAAGGGAGACCACGGGGAGAGACAAGGGGTGGGTAGAGGCTGGGGAGTGAGATGAAGGGAGGCCTCGGGGAGGGAGCAGCTACAGCACAGGAAGAAGGAACCACCCAGCAGGATGAGCATTTCCTTGGACACGCAGGGCTGGACACCGCCGTGAAGGCAACGGCTGAACCCTGCATGCGCCTAACACCCGCACAACACCAGCTTTTGCCCACCGAGTGCCGTGAGGGAAACGGCCAGCAGCGGACCACATCCCCCAGGTGCCCCAGTGGTAGAGCGCATCGGGGACGTCATAGGACGCGCCCGGAGGCGACAACAAAGTGCGGAGCGCAGACAGCTCTGAGGGGGCATTTCCTTGGACACGCAGTGCTGGACACCGCCGTGAAGGCAACGGCTGAACCCTGCATGCGCCTAACACCCGCACAGCACCAGCTTTTGCCCACCGAGTGCCGTGAGGGAAACGGCCAGCAGCAGACCACATCCCCCAGGTGCCCCAGTGGCAGAGGCGCACCTGGGATGTCATAGGACGCGCCCGGAGGCGCCAACAAAGTGCGGAGCGCCGACAGCTCTGAGGGGGCATTTCCTTGGACACGCAGGGCTTGAGACCGCCGTGAAGGCAACGGCTGAACCCTGCATGCGCCTAACACCCGCACAACACCAGCTTTTGCCCACCGAGTGCCGTGAGGGAAAAGGCCAGCAGCGGACCACATCCCTCAGGTGCCCCAGTGGCAGAGGCGCACCTGGGACGTCATAGGACGTGCCCGGAGGTGCCAACAAAGTGCGGAACGCCTCCTGTCCCGCGGGATGTGCGCGGACGGCGCCGGGCTGAGCCCGGGCAGAGGGCTGGCCGTCTGAGGCCGTCTGATGGCCGGAGGAGGCTGGGCTGGGCCATATCCTTAACATCTGCAGCTACAAATGGGTAAGCGAAAAAAAGCTTCAACCATGGAGGAGGGCGGGAAAAATGCCAAGGTCCCAAGACACTCTAATTCCATCATGACCTACCTTTCCTCGGCAGTGGGGGCCCTGACGAAGGAGATTGCAAACGCTGAGTACGAACTGGGCTTGTCAATCCCTCCTCCTCCAACAGACAGTATTCCATCTTCCCCCACGGACTTGGGTGACCTTGTGCCCACTGATAACCCACCGTTGCCCCTGGATCCAGTGGTGACTATTGTAAATCCTCCCCCCCCCATGCCCCACAACCAAGGACATCATCCCTAACTTGCTAGCTAGACATACTAAGCAGAGCCACCAGCTAATCAACCAACCAGTAAGGCGTATGATGAAGAATAACGTCAACAGGGCGAGCACATCTAGCATACCAACTGACCCCCTGGGAGATAAACTGGAGGCATTCTTTGTTGCCAGGATCGAACCCTTACTTGTTGGGATTGCGAAGGACATTGTGGACACATTAAATACCTGTCTAGAAGGTCTTCTAAAGAAATGTGCTCTAATAGATAGACTCGTTAATACCCATTCCCCTTGCTTAGATACACGTGATAGAGGGTTGTCCACTGAGGGAGAGGGGAGCATGGTGGTTTCCGGTAAGGGGGCAATGGTACAGGCACCCTGTGGGGGGTCGCAAATTGAGATCAGAGGGAATAGTGCAGGGGCTAGTAAAACACCACTTCTTGTCAAGGAGGCAATTTCTTCAAACATGGAGGCTCGGCCACGCCCTCAGTACCAGTCACGTACACCTGTTCACAGGAAGGCAACCCCTAGCGAATATAAACTCAACCTACCACCCGAAGCGTCCCCATTAGTTGCTGTCTTTATAGGGGTTCCCCCACTCATGGAAGGCGAGGTGAAATCTACCCCGGACCTCATGGTTAAGGCTAGCAGGTGGTGCTCGGACACATGTTGTGGGGAGAACATCGCGGTGACGATCATCTACGCAAGGAGGGTGGGTTTGATTGGTAATCAGCAGAAATCCACTCAAGGGGACTGCGTGGTTATTAATTTTAGCAGGGCTAACCTGGCGGATAGACTCTTCTGGGATGGCTCTGCCATTTCATCAAGGGACCACTTGAGACCTGTCCCCTTGGGCTTTTTCTACCCACCCCCAGTCCGCACTATGCAAACTAGACGCTTCCTAGGGAGAAGGTTGGGTGGGAGGACGCCTCAAGGAGAGGGCAGCCCCCATGGGCATACATCCCTTCAACTCTCAAGGCGACCAACTACTCCGTCAGTTTGCCATTCCCGTGATTACCAGAGTGCCATCGAGGGTTGTGGATTGGCCACGAGTAACCGTTTCGCCCCCCTGTCGGGTCTGGAGGACATAGACTGACTACCAGTCGGTCCACCCCTCCCGACAGAGGAGGGAGGCAACACAAATGATGAGGTAGGGACGTGTAAAATGCGGAGCTGGAACGTGGCAGGAATTAGCTCCAAAAGAAATGATAGGGAGTGGACTAGATTTGTCTCTGGGCATAATGTTATCGCCCTACAAGAAACATGGGACACCACCTCTAGCTTCTGGTCGGACGGGTTTACCAGCTTTGCCGTGGCTGCCACCCCCAGTAATGCTGGTAGAGCTAGGGGAGGCCTTTTAACTTTATTTTCTTTAGAACTTAAAGGGTCCCTAAGACAGATTAAAAACGCTTCCCCTAATATTCTTATTGTTGAAAGGGAAATTAGTCCCACTAGGAGGACACTATACATACATTTCTATATTTCATGGAACAGGGATACTGGTGATAATAATATCGCCACCCTAGATTCTGTTTTAATTTTAGTCAGTCGGAACTTACATATTAATTTTGAGTGCGTATTATTGGGCAATTTTAACATTCACCCCTGCAAGCTCATGTGTGGTTCAAGCAATAAAGAGGGGGGAGTAGGACTAGAGGGACCTCACTCTGAGCACACCACATTAGGTGAGGAGCTGGAAGATCTTTTGGCCAATTTTAACCTCTTTGAACCAATGTCCACTGAGGGGGATCAAGAACACCTACCTTCAAGGGGACCGACCCTGGAACAACCATCGATTACATATTTGTAACCCCAGGTATTTTAAACAGGGTTAGATCCTATTGTACAGTCCCCTCTCTCTACAGTGATCATAACCCTGTCCTACTTCAGGTTGCCTGGGGAGATTTTATGGGGCCTATGCCGGGGCCTACTAAACCAGGACATATTTTACGTCCAGTCGACCAGGGAAGAAGGCTTAAGTGGGCGAAGGTGGTCCCGGAAAATTTTTATGCAGAAATTTTCCCGAAAATCGAGGCCCACGTGACGACATGCCAAAACTCAAACGCCTCAGACAGCGAAATTATAGGGGCCTTCCAAGCAATTTGTGGCCAAGTCTCGCGGGACTTAATGGCTAAACCTGGGAAGAGAGCCTTTAACCAGCGTCGCTGGTTTGACACCACTTGTTCAAAAGCTCACAAATCCTTAATGGCAGCCTTGAAGACAAAACCTAGGGCGAGGGCAGACATCGCCATATTGAGGAAGGAATACAAGCGAGCAGTCAAGACCAGACAGGACAATATTAAGAACGAAGCCTGGGAGAATTTACTTTCCACGGCTGTCCTGCGGGACAGCAGGCAATTTTGGGCCATAATCAACCAGTCCTTCTTCTCTGACTCATCCAATGCCGTCATGGATGGTGTTATCCCCGACGACAAATGGTTGGCTCATTTTAGAACAGTGTATGGAGACAATGATACGGACTGCCAAGTATGTCACCTGGTGGTCCCGGAGGCCCCCCCCCATATGTTTTAACAGGGTAGAGGTCCAGAAAGCTATTCTTGCCACCACCAAGAACAAGGCCCCTGGCCCTGATAGGGTTCCAGCCGATTTTTACATACATTCACCAAAGCTATGGGCGGGAGTCCTGGCCAATGTTTTCACTGCCGCCAATGGCAACCCTTTGCCAACCACCTGGGCAACTTCTACCATCGTCCCCATTTTTAAGAAGGGCCAGCGTGATGACCCAGGGTGCTATAGGCCCATATCCCTTTTGGACTCTGCAGTTAAGATCTTAGGCAGAGTCCTTTTGGTCAAGCTGAGGGATAGTGTCGAGAGCTGCGGGGGGCTGGCCGACATCCAATATGGGTTCAGGGAGAGGAGAGGAACTGTAGAGCAATGCTCCAACTTACATCTGTTGATCTCGAAATATACGGTGGCCAAGGAGGGGTCTTTATTCCTAGCGTTTATGAACCTCTCCTCGGCCTTCGACCTGGTGAACAGGTCTAAGTTGTGGGTCACTCTCCTGAGGATGGGGATAGATGAGGCACTGGTAAGGTATATGGCTTCACTTCACCAAGAGCTATTTGCAGGTGCACGCCCCGTTTTAACTCTATGCTTGGGGTCAGGCAGGGTTGTATATTGGCCCCCCTGCTCTTCACTATTTACATTAACGGCCTGGCACTTATCTGGAGGACGTGGAGGGAGACGTTCCGCATGCAGGAGTAGATAAGATCCCTGCTCTCCTGTACGCGGACGACGCGGTGCTGATAGCTCGCACTGGTGTCTGTCTTCAACGGCTTCTGGATGCCTTTGGCACATTCATGGACCAATTGGATTTAAAAAATAAATACGAACAAATCACACACAATGGTTGTCGGGCGCCAAAGAAACAAGGGGATATCTAAAACCTTTGAATGCAAGGGCGAGGTTGTTACCAGAGTCCCGACTTTTCCCTACCTGGGGGTCCTTTTTGATGAAAGGGGCTCTTGGGGACCCCAGGTTAGGGCAAAAAAGCCTGGCGGTGATTAGATCATCAGCAGCCCTTATGGGCTTTGCAAATAGGTTGGCGCTAGGCCGATGGAAGCCCTTTTAAAGATTTATAATAGCAAATCTATCGCACTGGCTTTGTATGGTTCACCCCTTTGGGGTTATGTAAATCTTGAACCGATACAGAAGGCGGAAAACAGATTTTTACGCTCCCTTTTGTCTGTTCCACAGTCCACACCGACTTTCTCCATACATATGGAGGTGGGCTTGGATTTCATCACCGATAGACTTAACATGGCACCTTTGATTTTTTGGCTAAAGACGTGGCTCAATGAGGAACTGTCCCTTAATCATAAGATCATGTCTGATGTCATGTCTCTAGACCACTCTAAAAGGGTGCCATGGTTGGCCTACCTGATGAAGTCCTTTACAGATCTGGGACGCCCGGAACTCTTTACATCCCCTCTGGACATCAAGAAACAGGATGTAGATACAATCAAGAAGTAGTTCATGAGCAGGGCAAGAGTGGGGCGGGAGGAAAGGGAACTGCAGAAGCCGGCAGTGAGGAAACATTATCTGCTTGTAAATTCCACTGCACTTGCACCTTACCTTAGTTTTGTTACGAGGCCATTTCATGGGTTTCTCCTCACCAAGTTTAGGTTCAACCTGATACATTTTTATTTGGGTAGTTTCAAAACTTGGGAAAAACCAGATCTAGCCCCCCCCTGTTGCTGTGATAACTTTTCTGTTCAAGATACCATGCATTTTGTTATGTTTTGTGGTCACTTTCTGGAGCCCAGGAAAACACATCTGTTGCCTGTTCTAAAGGAGGCTGGCTTCACGCAGGTGAGACCAGCCTTGCTCTATCTTCACTCACTGAGCAACATTCGTATCACATTTTGCATGGTAAACTTCTTGGTGGCGGCAGCTAGAACTAAACAATGTAACACAGTAACGGGCCCGCCCAAATGAGCTTTATTTTTAACCTTGTATAAAATGAATTAATCCGCTCTTTTTATATATAGCCTGGAAAAAGAACTGTATTACACGCACTGATTTGCATGATATTGTTAATAGCTTTTTACCTGTATATAAATGTTTTTATCTCTTTGTATGATTTTTAACTTAATCGAATAAAGATTTCTTGACTGACTGACTGACTGACTGAGTCAATGGATGGATAGAGGCTGAGGAGTGAGATGAAGGGAGACCTCGGGGAGAGTCAAGGAATGGGTGGAGGCGGGGGAGTGAGATGAAGGGAGACCACAGGGGAAAGTCAAGGGATGGGTAGAGGCGGGGGAGTGAGATGAAGGGAGGCCTCGGGGAGAGTCAAGGGATGGGTAGAGGCTGGGGAGTGAGATGAAGGGAGACTTCGGGGAGAGTCAAGGGATAGGTAGAGGCGGGGGAGTGAGATGAAGGGAGACCTCGGGGGAGAATGAAGGGATGGGTAGAGGCTGAGGAGTGAGATGAAGGGAGACCTCGGGGAGAGTCAAGGGATGGGTGGAGGCGGGGATGTGAGATGAAGGGAGACCTCGGGGAGAGTCAAGGGATGGGTAGAGACTGAGGAATGAGATGAAGGGAGACCTCGGGGAGAGTCAGGGGGTGGGAGGAGGCTGGGGAGTTGGGGAGTGAGATGAAGGGAGACCTCAGGGGAGAGTCAAGGGATGGGTCGAGGCGGGGGAGTGAGATGAAGGGAGACCTCGGGGGAGAGTCAAGGGATGGGTAGAGGCGGGGGAGTGAGATGAAGGGAGACCTCGGGGGAGAGTCAAGGGATGGCTGGAGGCTGAGGAGTGAGATGAAGGGAGACCTCGGGGTAGAGTCAAGGGATGGGTAGAGGCTGAGGAGTGAGATGAAGGGAGACCTCAGAGGAGAGTCGAGGGATGGGTAGAGTCTGCGGAGTCAGATGAAGGGAGACCTCGGGGAAAGTCAAGGGATGGGTAGATGCTGGGGAGTGAGATGAAGGGAGACCTCGGGGAGAGTCAAGGCATGGATAGAGGCTGGGGAGTAAGATGAAGGGAGACCTCGGGGAGAGTCAAGGGATGGGTAAAGGCTGGGGAGTGAGATGAAGGAGACCTCGGGGGAGAGTCAAGGGATGGGTAGAGGCTGAGGAATGAGATGAAGGGAGACCTCGGGGAGAGTCAAGGGATGGGTAGAGACTGAGGAATGAGATGAAGGGAGACCTCGGGGAGAGTCAGGTGGTGGGTAGAGGCTGGGGAGTGAGATTAAGGAGACCTCGGGGAGAGTCACGGGGTGGGTAGAGGCTGGGGAGTGAGATGAAGGGAGACCTTGGGGAGAGTCAAGGGATGGGTAGAAGCTAAGGAATGAGATGAAGGGAGACCTCGGGGAGAGTCAAGGGATGGGTAGAGGCTGAGGAATGAGATGAAGGGAGACCTCGGGGAGAGTCAGGTGGTGGGTAGAGGCTGGGGAGTGAGATTAAGGAGACCTCGGGGAGAGTCACGGGGTGGGTAGAGGCTGGGGAGTGAGATGAAGGGAGACCTTGGGGAGAGTCAAGGGATGGGTAGAGGCTGAGGAATGAGATGAAGGGAGACCTCGGGGAGAGTCAGGGGGTGGGTAGATGCTGGGGACTGAGATGAAGGGAGTCCTCGGGAGAGTCAAGGGATGGGTAGATACTGGAGAGTGAGATGAAGGGAGACCTCTGGAAGAGTCAAGGGATGGGTAGAGGCTGGAGAGTGAGATGAAGGGAGACCTTGGGGAGAGTCAAGGGATGGGTAGAGGCTGGAGAGTGAGATGAAGGGAGACCTCGGGGAGAGTCAAGGGGTGGGTAGAGGCTGGGGAGTGAGATGAAGGGAGACCTCAGAGGAGAGTCGAGGGATGGGTAGAGGTTGGAGAGTGAGATGAAGGGAGACCTCGGGGAGAGTCAAGGGGTGGGTAGAGGCTGGGGAGTGAGATGAAGAGAGACCTCAGGGAGAGTCAAGGAGCGCGTAGAGGCTGGGAAATCTGATAAAGGGTGACCTCGGGGGAGAGTTGGGTAGAGCTTGGTGAGTCAGAGGAAGGAGTTGTGGGTTTAGGGAGATCGAGTTGTGGCATGTTTATCAAGCAAAGGACGAGCTGCTACGATGATGATGTGGTCATGGGTTTGACTGGGGTTGAGGATTAGCTTTGGGGGATTAGAGAGGTAGTGAAGTCAGAAGATGTCATCAGTCTGACGAGTGTGAAAATAAATGGAGGCTGTGGTGCAAGGGCAGAATAATTGGAGGCTGGAGTAGAGGGGAAGTGGATTGTGGACCGGCAGGGGCAAGGCGAGGCACAGGCTGGCTGTCCCTCAGTGCTAGACTGACAGCCAGTGTGGGCCAGTTCTAACTGACTGCATTGTCCACTGTTGGTTGTCGTCGTTGGGTCTGGTGGTAAATGAAGGAGTAGCACGGGGAGGAACCGGGTTCAAGCCTCCCCCACATACAAGTACCAACACATGGAGTGGGCATGCCCATTCCCAATGTGTGTTGCATAGCAGAAAGCTGATTTTCTCAAACTTTTTCCTGCCAACCTCTGCCTGTCCGTCACATCTATCTACCCTTCTGCTGATTCCCCAGCCTCTCGGTATGGGGTGCATTCCTCCGCCCGTGTGTCAATGAATTGTGCTATGTTGTGGTAATATGTGCATTGTTGTGACATTGTGGAAATGGAGCAAGTGAGTACATTTCTATTGGGTTCTGAAAAATGGGCGAATATGTGCCATGCTGAGTTAGTAGTGTATGTCAAGGAGCATTAGACTTGGCAGCAAAGGGTTAATATGTGTAATGTTAAGGTATCTGGTTTTCTAATGTTATGTTGTCATGTTATCTGTTCTGCTAGGCTTTTACCATTAGTATGGTATTGCAATAGCGGTTGGTGTTGACCAAGAATGGCGGGTGGGGAGATGGAAAAAAAATGTACCTTCGACCTGCCGCTTCACACTCTTTTGCTCCTCTCCTCCCCTCCAAGCACAGGCTCCCAGACTCCACTCTGGCCAATCCGGACGCTGCTCTCATGCTGCTGGTTGCAGCATGAAAGCAGTGTCAGGATTGTCCTGAGCGTCATGAACTTACGCTCCCAGTGAGACTGGGAGCCTGTGCCTGCTTTCTCCAGCCCGGCAATGCAGCTCGGGATAGAGACAGCTTCAGTGCGCATGTGGGTTTGGCCGGTCAAACCGTCTTGTTCACTGAAGGCAGGGCCCACCACTACCCCTCAGTGCCTGTAAGCCCCCCTGCCCGCCCCCAAAGACTGGTCAGTAAAGGAAAAATAAAACAATAATAAAAAGTATTTTTTATCGTTTTACTATTCCTTTCCTGCCATTTTGAGACAGCCGGCAGGGTGAGGGGGTCTGTGGGGGGTCGTCACTTCTCGGCCATAGCAAAGGAGCCGCCGCTGTGGTATTGTAGTGCTTTCACATTTGTGCCCTTTCATACATTGGCAGATTTCCTTCAATCAATTGTTAATTGTTTGGTTGTGTTTGATTGTGATGGTTAGTAGTAATTCCTTAAAGGTCTTGTTTAGTAAAGTTTATTGTTACTTAACATGAAACTAGCATGAGATGATTCTAGTAAAGGCCTTTTCAGTGGTCGGAGTTTGTGGTGTGCTGAAGCACTTTTGTGTTTTTTATTGAGCTGGGTGGTCAGTTGTCCATTGGCCCGGCCTAGGGAGATTGTTTTCTGGCAGCATCACTAGTCTGGTAAAAGTTACTGATGCAATGTGTGTAGTAGATTTAGGTTAAGATTAACTGAATGCCTACAAGGCGTATGTTGATGTGCTACCTAGTTAGAGTTGTAGAGCTAGCAGCACTTTGCCAACTGTATACAGCGCCAGGCTACCCCCAGGGTGATAAGCAGCGCTATACAAATACCGTCTGATTGATTGATGGATATGACTTTGGTGTTCTCATGTGCAGTCAGTGAAGCTATCTTTTGTGTTTGAGAAAATAAAGATAATTAATCTAGTTGGCAAGGTGTAGTGTAGTGGGTATAGTTGCAAAAAAATCAAGTTCTTGTGTGATGGGAGCTAGGATCAGAGAAGCAAAGCAGGAGAGAGGGAGTAACCAAAATGAATTCAGTGTGTGTGTCTGTATGAGGCGTGTTTGCAGTGTTTTTTGGGCCTACCGCTTTGCAGAGTGCCTGTCTTTGCAGATGTTCCAGGGGTTGTCAGACGCTCTTTTCTGGGACTCTCCTCTCTGGAGAGGTATTTAGGATAAGTAGCTCAAAAGTAGCGGCTCTTGAAGAAATTCTGCTCACTTCTTCAGGAAGGAGAGAACAAGCTGAGAGAGCCGGAAAAGCAAGAAGAGACCAGCGGAGGGAAAAAACTGAGATAAAAATGAAAAGGTAGATAAAGTAGACAGAAGATATCAGGAAAAATATGAAAAAAATTAGTATGTAAGCCAGGGAGCCAGAACTCGAGAATATGGGCAAGAAAGGGAAAAGAAGGAACATTATTTATCAATTGCAAAAAGTGTGTATTAAAAATGTGATTTAGGTGCCTCGTGATTGTGACCTTTCAAGAGTTATAGGTGTAATTTGCTGTTGAGTGGCGATTTTTAAGAGGGGGGGGGTAAATGCACCATATGCAGAAATTATTTGTAATTTATGTGTCCCAGGTTCTGATCCTCCTCCTTTATGAAAGTGGGTAAACTCAGATTCTGCACATATCTGTGTTAACTTTGTATCACAAATTCCAATTCTAAGAACGTAGCTTCATTCCAGCAGTTTACTGGCAGTAGGAGCTTTGTATCAGTGTATAGGGATTAAAATGAGAGAATTTGAACAAATATATTAAAACATACTAAATTGCACCATTTCACGCCCAAGATCACCTCAATCTGTCCGAACTGACATGTTTTTGCTACTATAAAAAGTTTTGAACTTGTCTGTTGTGGTTCATGTAAGATTTAGTTATTAAGTAGGACAAGTGGATTTCTCTAGAAGGGAAAGCAGATTTCTGAATAATTTTGCCCTTTAGGCAAGTAGATTTTTAAAAGACGTCCACACCCCTGAAACTGACTTTTTTTCCTATACATTCCAAAAAGAATAATGAAGTAGATTTCTTATTGAAACACAGTACAAACACAGTGTGGTCTAACCAATATAGCTGCCTTTTTATTTTTCAAGGGGTTAGATTAACCAATAATACTGGGTGTCTTCATTCACATGTACCGTGGTATACCGCCAAGGTACCACAGTATACCGCGGCCCAATATATCACTAAGTTATTGTGCCTTATTACTGAAAAACAAGTGAAACAATTCAGATCACATAACAAAAAAGACCCTTCCCACCCCATAATCTATATTCATGCCAGATTTCATGTACATCTGTTCAGTCATTTTGTTGCTACCCCTGTCTAAAAAGTCTATGGAAAAAACATAGGTGGATAAACCTGTTTTGGGACCCATCATTTTCTATTTGCACCGTCTTAACTAATCATCACAAAACTTTGTGTTGGCTGCCAATGTAGAAAAAAGAATAGGTCTGCTAAGTTTCGTGGAGATTCATCAAACCGTGACAGTTATTAGCAAGCAAAAATCTGACGAATTCCTACCTCTGGGAATCCTAACTATAACTGCAGAGTGGCTACCGTCAATGTGTTATATATGTATGTATATATATATATATATATATATATATATATATATATATATATATATATATATATATCCAAACGCAAAGAACCCTGAATTGAGAAGCCATACACAGCCGTGTTTGTCACCTTCTTTATCTGGTAAGTAGCAGGGAACCAGACGTTGCCTCCACAACCCAGGTTCACCAAACATGTTTCGGGCCATCATACCCTTGATCTCTGGCATCAAATGAGGCACCGCTGCAATAGTCTTACCCTCACTCGCAGCACATGAAATATCCTCCGGCCCAGCCGACTAGATGTAAAGTACCTCGTTTGCCCATTGAAAACGACCTTTAATTTGGAAGGATTCAGCAGAAAGACCTGAGCTCCTGCTGCTTGGAATGGAGTAAATAATTTCTGCATATGCCATCATTCATTTACAGTTGTTGGGCAAAAATCCGGGCGTACGAAAAACTCACAACCCATAGCAGTACGCATTTTCCTGGGACGAGCAAGATCATAAAGGGCTTCTCGCAACAGATAATTGTTCAGACAAATCAATATAGCCCTTGGATATATATTTTGGTCACCCTGTCTATCCCTCGCACGCTGTCGTGCTGCAAACGGAAATCTGTGAGCCCGGATTACCTCCCTCTCCCAATTCCAATTAGTCAGTTCTGGAAAAGCCTCCTTGAACAGCTGCACAATGAACTTACGAGGGTCTGTCCCCTCTCTTGTTTCTGCTATACCCAAAATTCGCAAGTTATTGCGTCGTGATCGATTTTCTAAATCCGTAAGCTTCCAATCTACATCGAATTTTGCATTCTGTAAAGACTCCACAGCAGATTGTTGCTTCCCCAAAGTATCTTCTACAGAGGAGACCCTCTCCTCTACTTCCACTACACGTGATGTAACTTCTGCACAGGTTTTTATTAGCCGCCGTACATTGTTCTGTAGTTTCCTCACCGCACCTTGCGTTCGCAGACCCTCCATTTTTGTCTCATTACGATGAGTCATAATAGTCTTATATATGAGACCAAGTGTAATTGCCTCCTCTTCCAGCTCTTCATACAAGTTAATCTGAGCGAATGGCTGTTCTTGATCTTGTTGTAGTGTTTCACTGATATCCTTCATCTTCCTCACTGTATCCTGGGTCTGGAACAGTTCCGGGTCCTCTCCTTCTTCATATTCTGGGAGATCCCCCCAATCGCCAAGATTGCTGGCACTATCCAATTCTTGATCTTTGTCAGATAAATTAGTTAAGTCTGACATAGAGTAAAATTTCCCTTCTGCCTCAGATTCAAGATCTTTATCCAAGACTACTTTTGTGCTAGGCTGGACTGTCATATCTTCAGCCCCCATTGCATCACGGCTCATGACTGTCTCGGAGGTGTTTACTTCACTTCCATCTCCATCGACATCATTCCTGACGTTAGACTCATTAGTCGGCTCAATATTTGGTTCAATAATTTCTTTCGGCCGGGTTCCCCGCCTTTTATCAAAAATTGCTGCAACAGCGACTGTTTTTTGTTTAACAGGAGTCTCTTGAGACTGGTGGGCTGCCGAATCTCTATAGTTAGTCTGTAAGTCACCTAAGCCTCCTTGCCCACTTTGTGCATGTGGCTGTAAAGGAGAGTGCACTTTTGCATTTAGAACGTTAGTCTTTCCAGCTGCGCCAGCATCTATAGCTGCCTGAGTCGATCGACTATCCACCTCAGGAACCTTAGACTTAGAGGCAGTCCCTCTCGTTTTTGCTCCAATGTCATTCCCCTCAGCAGGCACGCTCCTTGTGGGAGTCCCAACCGGAGTTTCAATCACTCCTCCGCCTTTATTTTTCACGTTTCCCCTTCCCTTTTGCGCCATCGCAAAGGCTGTATGACAGAAACGTTTGTTGAGTTGTTGTATTTAAATCTTTATACTCTGTTAGAGATTTTATATATATTTTTTATAATAAAGCCGACAGTAAGCTTTCAAAATAATAGTCCGCTCTCACCTTAAATCGGCAGTGTTTCAAAGTATCACCTCAGGGATTCCAACTTCAAAAATTGTTTCAGGCAAGCAATTGTAACAATTATAGCAGAGAAGCCACGCACATAGATACAAAGTTTGCACTGAATAAGTCCTTTTCGCGCAGGTCAGCAACCAAACAAAACTGCTCTCTCCGAACTCTTTGGCCGTTTGTTCGTGTCAGCGCTGCAAGCAGTATGTCCCAGCCCCACCCGGCGTTGGGGCGGGATCAGGACAGGCGCCGGCTCG
Organism: Lissotriton helveticus; assembly: GCF_964261635.1. Lineage (NCBI taxonomy): Eukaryota > Metazoa > Chordata > Amphibia > Caudata > Salamandridae > Lissotriton > Lissotriton helveticus. The sequence goes on along the minus strand of NC_136068.1, from coordinate 464,331,120 downwards.
GCTCGGAGCTCTACTCCCTCAGGCTCTCGGAAAAGCACAGCTGAATCCTCTGAATACTGACCGCGGGAGCCGCCGAAAATCGCTGAAACTCCGCTACAAGCACTCCAGCCTCGCTCACCAGACGCCGGTCAAACCATGAGCGAACGCCGTTGATCCGGAGCCAGAAAGGTAGGAGTAATCACGATAGGCAGGGAATTCGACCAGGGATACGACGCAGCACCTCACACGGCCTTGGTGACGGCCGCCATCTTGCCTCAAAAAGAAGGAAGGCTGAAATAGATGTTTACTGCCAAAATTTACTAACGGGAGAAGTTGATTTATTTAGATCTGCTGCTTTGACAATCTGAATCTGAACCTATAACTTGTAATTATTATTTAGCTTTTGAATCTGGGGTGATGGGTAGGGTTAATGCTTTATTTTCTTTGGTTGAACGTTAAAGAGTGTATCTCTCTTCATACAAATATCGGGTATGTTATTGCATAAATAAAAGGGAGTAGGTCATTTGCTTGTTTAAGAGCTGGTCCCTAGGAGACAATGATCTTAATTGTATTTGTTTATATGCATAGAAAGAGTAATTTCTTTAGTATTATTATTTTCTATAGTTTATTAGGGATTTTTGTTCAAGAATGACTTAATACCGATATTTGCGACTAAAAGTTAATTATATTCGAGAAGAGGAGCAAGAGAGTACCATATATGTGGGGTAGGGAATTCGATGGGGGGGGGGAACGGTTGACGCATCTCAACATCACTGAGGACAATGTCCTTAAGCCTCTTCCTTGGGTGGTGTGGGGGGTGTGGGAGGAGGGGGGAGGGAGTTGAAAGGGGTGGTCTGGGGTGGTGGGGGGAGAGTAGGGCTGCAAAAAAAACTGAGATTTATCTTACAGAATTGGTGGTACAAATTACCTATATAATGGCTGGGGGAATCTCATCTGGGTTCTCCTTTTTTTTTGTTTTTCTCAGGGCTTAGATGGGGAGGATAAAATAACTATCGGTACCTGGAATATATGTGGCCTCAATGACGCCAAAAAGCGGACTCTTTTTCGTAAAATTGTTGATTTCATGCATGTAGATATACTTTGTATACAGGAGACACATATTCCATGGGGGAAGAGGGAATGTTTGAAGTTTCCCGGTTTTGAGTTGGTAGTCTGCTCTAAACAGACATTCATGATCAGAGGGGTCGCTATATATGCAAGGTACGGCTTGTGTAAATGTAAAAGGACATTGGCCGATAAAATGGGTAGGTGGGCTATAGTGGAATTGTGCATTGGTGGGAAATTTCTAACAATCTGTAATGTGTACGGATCGAATTTAGACGATCCTGAAGTGTTTGAATACTTAGATGTTGAGTTGGCAGCATGGCCTAATCCACTACTCATTTGTGGAGATATGAATATTAATATGCCAAGTGATATGGACTTTACAAATGTTAGTAATTATGTGGGGAGAAAACCAAAAGTTTTTAAAGCCCTTCAGGCTCTTCTTCAAGAGCATGGACTTACAGACTTATGGTATCTGCATAAGAGAACAGAAGATGGCTATACGTTTTACTCCATGCCTCATAAGAAAAACGTCAGGCTAGATTTTGTTTTTCTGTCTAAACAGCTAGCAGCTGTTAGTAATATTTTTTGCTTACCACGATTTCTCTCAGACCATAATCCACTGATTGCTCAGTGTCCTTGGCCTCGTACTAGAAAACCACCTAGAGATTGGACCTTCGATAAGAAACTCCTATTTGATGAGGGGTATCGCTCATATATTAAAAAATGGGTAGTCCAATTTTTGAATATTAACAGAGGATCTGCTACAGATCAAGTGGTCTGGGACACAAGAAAGCTGGGCTACGTGGTGAGACTAAAAGTTTCTCTTCTTACAGGTGGAAAGTAGAGCAAGAACGGATGCGTAATGGCGCTAGTGAGCTTCGGGATGCTGAAATAGCACTGACTTTAAACATCAAGAGTGGAAACGATACAGCTCCCTGTTTACAAAAGATAGCGATCCTTAGGGCTGCTCTGTTGGAGCCTCTTGGGCAGGATCTTGCGCTAAAATTTTTACAATATCGCAGAGAAATGTTTGAGTTCGGGGAGAATTCTGGTAGGGTCCTGGCTAAGAGACTACGCCAGCGGAGCATTCAGAGCCAGGTAGTGAAAATTCAAGATGAATATGGAGTGGTACATGAATTACAGGAAAAGGTTAACAATGTCTTCTTAAGATTTTATTCTTCCTTATATAGTGAAGATACCACTCAGCTTAACACTGAGAGAGCTGCCGAAGATTACCTAGCAGATCTTGAGACTGTCATTATTTCTTCTGAACAGGCTGAGCATTTGGCCTCCCCCATTCAATGGGAGGAGGTCGAGATTGCAGTAAAATCATTGGCTAACGGCAAGGCCTGTGGACCAGATGCAGTGCCTCTGGAGTTCTATAAGCTGTTTCTACCTGAAATTGGTCAGCTCTTTTTGGAGGTATTAAGAGCAGCCCAGAGGGGTAAGATACCAGAATCGTGGCAAAATACAACCATAGTTTTGTTTAAAAAAAAGGCAAACCTGAGTTATTACCATCATCATTTCGGCCTATCTCTCTAATCAATAGTGATTCCAAAATATACTCAAAAATAATGGCCGGTCGACTTGTACAGGTGATTACCCCTCTGGTCTCAGTATTTCAGCATGGATTTATACCTGGCCGAGATACTGCTGATCATGTTAGACGCTCCATAGCATTACTAGATTGGGCTCAGGTCACTAATTCTCCTCTCGGGTTGATCCTGTTGGACGCCGAGAAGGCGTTCGACAGGGTCTCCTGGGGGTTTATGTGGGCTGTCCTGAAGTGGAAGAGATTTCCAAAAGAATTTATACAGGCAATCTATGCAATGTATACTTCTCCCAGGGCGCAACTCTGTATTTCTGGCCAGCAGACTCGTTCTTTTCCAATTACTAGAGGCACGCGACAGGGGTGTCCTTGTTCTCCCCTGTTGTTTGCTCTTTATATAGACCCCTTCCTCTCTAAGATTATGGCTAATCTGCGTATAAAACCTATAAGAGTTAGCAATATGTCTTACAGTGTATTAGCGTACGCAGATGATATAGTGATTATAACCTTCGAAGTTTCGTCTGCTTTTGGCGAACTTAAGCAATTTGCAGGACAGTTTGGGGCAGTGTCGGGCTACAAGCTCAATGTCTCAAAGACGCAGGTGGTTCAGACACCTGGTATGGCCATCTCAGATGCCCCAGTGGTTCCTGATGCCATGTATTTAGGGGTGCGTATAACCTCTGCAGTGGATAGTATACCTGATTTAAACATCTTACCGGTTATAGATGAAGCCAATAAAAAACTGGAAAGACTAGATAGCCTGCACCTTTCCTTATATGGACGATGCAGTGTCATTAAAATGCTAATACTACCTAAGTTTTTATATCTGTTTAGGACCATTCCTCTTTTGTTTTCTCAAATAAGTTTGGCAAAGGCAGATAGAGTTTGTTATAGATTTTTGTGGGGGTATAGACGCTCACGTAGAGCAGCCAAATGAATGTGCCTCCCCAGAGATCGAGGGGGTTGGGCGGTTCCAAATCTTGTTATGTATTATTGGGCTGCAATGCTGCAGGGAATGGGTGTGCTGTTATGCGGGGATAAAGTGACTATACCAATATGTAACTTTCCCACTATTTATGAGATAGGGCTCGGTTCAGCTGCAAAAGGTATTCTACTTGAAGTCCTTGAACCTAGCTACTATAAGAGAACCCGTTTTAAGATCTTGCTAGCAGCATATACCATCTGGCGAAAGATTAGTAGGAAATTAAATATCCCAAATATGAATCTACATACACCTTTTAGAGCTACCCAAATATTTCCCAGCATCTTTCAGGATTACGTTATGTACAGATGGCAAAACAAAGGTATTTTTGGGCTTGGTGATATTGCCGAGGATGGCGCTGTTCTATCATACAGGGAAATAAGGGATACATTTCAGCTATCTCCACGTGATTTCTTTAAGTATCTACAGATCCAAAGTTTTATTCAAAAATATTTGAAGATAAATTCTTGCATTTTGGAGAAAGTGTCTGTTATTGAGCTGATAAAAAAGAGAAGTAGAATAGGCATTCTATATCATTATGTTTTATCAACATTTCCGGATGACTTGACTGTTCAAAATGCCAAGTGGGAAGCGAAATTGGGTATAGCAGGTATTGATTTAAGTTCGGTGATAGAACTTGCTAATCAGGTTATAGTATCTGGCTCTTTAAAAACTCACAGTTATATGGCTATGCTGGATTTATATTATACGCCTGCTAAGATTGCAAAATGGGGGGCCATAAAAGGTAATACATGTCCACGATGTGGGCTGCGGGCAGCCGATGCAATACATATGTTCTATTCCTTCTTATCGCTCCGGGCCTTTCTAGATGACATCGAGCACTTTATTAATGCTACACTTAAGATCCGATGTACAATAACACCGGCACTGACGATATTTGGAGTCGATGTAGGTAATATATTAGTTGGTGGTAACACCTTTAACTAATCAGCTCTTATATTTATCGCTATGTCACAGGTTCGTCTATGCATTACCTCTCAGTGGCTCTCGCCGGAAGCACCCACATTTGTACAGTGGCGGGCAAGATTGTTAGCCATACACTGTTTAGAATTCTCTGCATTTTCTTGTAAAGGGGGGAGACGGCGGCAATTGGCGACCCGAGTCTGGGCGCCTGTGGCCGAATGGATTGGATAAGTAAATAGTGTTGCTTGGACGGTATTTTAATACTAGTATCCCATTCATATGTTTCCGATGTGTTTTTCTCAGCTTTAATTGACTGGAATGTTTTTGTGTTATTATCTGTCTAATTTGATGAATTAATGTTTGTTTCATTTTTTATGAATTTGGTATAACCAATTCTGTAGCTTAACTGTAAATTGGAACTGTCTAAATGTTTGGTCTCTATAAAAATAATAAAAAAAATAATAAAAAAAATTGAAATATCCTCCGGCCCAGTGGGCGTGTCACATTTGCATTCTGGTCTCTGTAGTTCTAAAAATTCATCAGCCATAATGAAATGCAGCAATGTCTCTCCTTGTGTGAAAACTCAAGTAGTTTGTGCATGTAGAAAGCACGGCTGGGTCCCTGCTTGTGTCGCTCACCAAAACCGGTTCACGCTGTTCCGTTAAGCACTTCAAAGTTCATTGCACTAATGGATCCGCTCTTCCGTAGCGGGGCATCTCGCGACCCGGGCCGGGCCGCAACAATATCCAAACACAAAGAAACATAAATTGAGAAGCCGCACACAGCCGTGTTTGTCACTTTCTTTATTCGGTAAGTAGCAGGGAACCAGACGTTGCATCCACACCCCAGGTTCACCAAACATGTTTCGGGCCATCATGCCCTTGATCTCTGGCATCAAATGAGGCACAGCTGCAATAGTCACGCCGCACTCGCAGCGCATGAAATATCCTCCAGCCCAGTGGGCTGCCTGGGTCACGGAAAGCCCCCTCGCTGATACCTGTGAGTCTCAGGCACTGACAAGCCAAGTAAGTGCCATGGAAAGAGCAACGTGGGACTATTGGTTGCGAAACAGAAGGCAGTTTACTTACCCAGTGTTTATGTGAACCTACTAAAGGATGAAAGTATCAGAAGCACAATGGGAGGTAACCCACGAAGGGTATTGAAATAACGGAACTTTAAATACCAGAATGCCCTACATGGCACGCCCACTTTGGCAGAACGTTTATAATCACGCTGCGAGTGCAGCGTCACTTCTTGCCTACACTGCTCCGAATACATATATCACGCACAATGCACTTTGGGAGCAGTAGTTCATCATTACAGTCATGTGGTACACCGTGTTAAATCAGGCTCGAGCGCACCTGGGTCCTTGTGATCCAGTCTGTGAGCAAGGCATGACGCCGAAACGTTAGACGCATGGAAGCAGGTGCTTTTGAGACTTTGGAAATAAAGCCAGTTTCTACTGTATTGGGCCACACCTTGTTTGTTTTGCCAGGAAGGGGATGGTGGGCTGCCCCTGCTCCGGTAACAGGGGAACGCATCTGATGCTTTTTTGGGGTATATATATATATATATATATATATATACATATACATATATATATATATATATATATATATATATATATATATATATATATATATATATATATATATATATATATATATATATATATATACACACACACAGAAACTCCCGAGTCTACCTCTATTCCACTCTCAGGCAAAGTTAGTGATAGAGTAGGCATTTCAAATGCACTTGTTCCTCACCCTCTTACTTATCCCATGTATCTTTCCCTGGTTTCAATTACACACCTGCGGCTTTCCTTTTGAATCTCGCTTTCTCCACAAATCTTCTGGGGAGAGACCTTTGGCATAAACTGAACTATCATGTATAATGTAGTAGTAACAGTGCCTGTCTGGATGTGCCAATTGAAAATTAAAGTGACTACCCTGGGCAAAAACGATCAGTCTGCGAATTTATCAATAATGATGTATCAATATCACTACTAAATACTCCTGGCGCATTAGTACAAGTCCCTTACTCTTTGTGGTCTCAACATGCTAGTGATGTACGGTGCATTTTAACTACAGAGCATGTCAGTATCAGATTCAACCCAATGAAGAAGCGTCCCCTTATAGCCAGAACCACTGGAATTATGAGGCAGGGGAGGGCCGAATTATGCAGCAGGGATGAGTAAATTGGGTGAGAAAAGACAAATCATGAGGCATTATGCGGCACATTTTGGGAGAGTAATACTTCATTATTTTGTCATTTTTAAACTTATTATCACTCTCTGTGCATTAATTGCAAGTCATTAGTACCAGTTTAAGGGAAACATCCTTTACGACGCAACTTTTACCACGCAGTGCCTTTACAACGCAGGATTTTCAACGCAAGTCATTACAACAAATTGCGCTGGGGGGCGCTCTAGGATAGGTAATAGTTTAATTTACTATCCAAAACCTTCCCTACTATCCACAGGGACTGGAGTTGGAATAGTAAATTAGACTAGTCACTATCCAGCACCCCCAACGCAAGTCGTTGTAACCACTTGCGTTGAAAAACCTGCGTTGTAAAAGCATGCGTGGTAAAAGCATGCGTTGTAACAACGTACATCCCCAGTTTAACACCCCCCAAAAAAAAAATAAGCTACAGAAACCTGACGAGTCAACATTTCAAATGAGCCTTCGACTGCACTGCAACACATGTCGCTTAGTTTTTATGAACTTTTAAACCATTTGAGCCAGTCGCGGCCCATGCAGGTACGCATGGTGGGGTGGGGCAGGGTGGGCGGACGTGAAAGTGACAAACAACGGAGTAGGGAAAATAAAATAAATAAATAAATAAAACCAATTACCGCTGCAACATGCTTATCTGCATGGGCCGCAAATGGTTTGAGCTAGAAACATATTTTTTTGTTGTTGTTAAAATCTGCAAATTATGCAGCAGATGATGGATTGTGTGGCAAATGCGGCAAATCTATAATCATGCGAAATTCACTGCAGTAGCACAATCGCATAATTCCAGAGACCCTATTTATAGCACAATGTACCCTTTGTTCTGACACGGAAACATGAACTCGTTAAAACAAAAGGTTTTGGTCCACACTGTTAGCATCTGTAATTCCTTATTCAATCCATCAAGAAGCCAGGAAAAGAAACATATATTGTTATATTTTGTCTGTGTGCTAGTAATGCTATGGCATAAACTAGTTTCCCTGTTCTATCAGGGAAACCATCTACAGTCAAATGCTTCAAGGTTGTCAGTTTATGTTCGTTTTTTTTCTTCTGTCCTTATAAAGTATAGTGCCAGGATAACATGGCCTAAATATCGACTGATAAAAATATTATGCTCTAAATGTTGTTTAAATACTATTGCCCCTTTAGAGTTAATAATAAATAATTACCACCCAGTGCAGCAATATATTTTTGTTAAACATGTTTAAGCAACAATATGGCAAACAATATTTTTGATATTCTGACATCCAACCACTTTTCCAAACTGAAACTCTATTGATTTTTTTATCTTTTGGAGGGTTCCAAGTGATCTGGGCTGAACTTTGGGAGTAGAGGGACACACAGCCACCATCTATCTTTCCACAGCCACTTCAAGATGTGGTCAGATGATGTCTCATGTTTGGTGGGATGACGTCTCTTCTTTGGTGGTATGATGCCCCATGTTTGGTGGGATGATGCCCCATGTTTAGTGGGATGATACACTATGTTTGTTGGGGTGGTGTCTCATGTTTGGTGGCATTTTGTTGCATTATCGACTGGTGATTTATTTTTTCCACTCAATTTACTTATTGAAGTCCCAATAATCCTAGTTTAAATTACACCTGACACTTCACTTGCCAATCGTCAATGACATGGTGAGTTATTTAGATCGTCCAGGGATACACTGTCCTGAATTCACACAAATCCCACTTCTCACCTTACACAGGTTCACCACTCATCTAACTCACAGGGCACTCCGTTCACCCATCACTCACACAGCTCACCCTCCCTTTCCATGAACATATTGGACACCCTGCTGCCACATGGGCACCCCACTTACCTTGCACTCATTTAGGCACACCTTCCACAACGCACTCACAACGCTAACCATGCATTCACACCACTCACTGTCACCCCATGGGCACACCTTTCACACAGCACACATTAAATTACTCAACACTTGTAAACATGCACATATATCTACAAATGCACCCACAGAGTATCTGCTCTTCCCATAGTACTTGTTGCCTTTCAGTTCCATCTGTAACCACAGGGTGGTGCCAGAGAGAAGAGTGGGGTGGCAGAGTGGGCTAAAGAACGGTGATGGATCAAATCCAGATCTTTTGACTGGATGTGAGTGGTTGATTGGTTCAGATGCTCCGTCCATCACCACCCCCTTTTGTACCGCCAGAGAGAAGAGTGTACAGAGACTGTGGGGTGGAATGGGAAGAGTGATTGGGCTGAGGCTGTGGGGGCTGGTGTGAGGCGAGATCAGTCTTACTCTGAGGGGGTGAGCCAGCAGGGAGTGGTCCTGTAGTCTTTCAGGGGAAAGCAGGTGAAAGCTGCTGGATGGGGAGCAAGCAGCACAGGCTAAGGGTGAAGCACTGCATCTGAGGCTGTGGGCTGGTGTGAGAGGTGAGTGGGAGTAGCAGGCTAAGATATGATGAGGATGGGCACAGGTTGTAGATGTACTAGTTGGTAGTGAACTTGAGCCTTGTTGGCCTTCATATATGTTAGAAATGGGATCCCTGGCTGGCCAGGGCTTGCGCCAAAGTCAGTCAGAGACCACCACTTCCACGTCAGGGCAAGGGAGTTACACGCCAAGATAACCCCTGCTCACCCCCTTGGTAACGTAGCACGAGCAGTAAGGCTAAACTTGGAGGCAATGTGAGTTAACTGTTTGCGCACGCACCCCAGCAACAACACCCAAGGTCCACCACAAAGGAAACTCCACACAAGGTTATATATAAAAATAGCCTTTGTAGTACACCAAAACACATTAGATAAAACACACACTTTACAATGTGCCAACAGGCACGGGCAGAATTTACAGGGGATATGTACAAGAGGGCCACCTGGACCACTGTCAGGAATCAGCACTTTTAGAACTAGCACTTAGAATATCACTTAGAACATATCACATAGAATGTAAAATCACTGTAGCACAAATTAGAAAATGTAGCACACAACCAGTAACTACTGGTAACAGGTAAGTACCACCTACGCAACCCTAACCACCTTAGGAGAATATTGCGCAGGGAACCAGGACCTCACTAGCAACACCTGCACTAGGAGAAAAACAACCATCTAAGTATCACAATACCGGTAGGGGCATAGGCACATTACGCATGATGCATCACAACACATTCAGAGGTGTAGGGAAGGAAAACACATGATGCATAACATACATTCAGCAGTGTAAGAACATGGCACATGACGCATTAAAACACATTCAGAGGTGCAGGGAAAGAACAATTGCGCCAAACTCACATAAGTCACCACCTGTGACTGTCCATAGGCCAACTGGCCTTGTGGGGGCTAGGACGCCCTGTGTCCCAAAGTCAGGGGGAGCCTAAACGTAGCAGCTGCCCACAAAGTGCTGGACAGCTATGGAGACACTGGGGCCAACGCTGGAGCCTTGTGGCCCGAAACAAATACAATGCCCCTGAGCCTCTCAGGCTCTGAAGAACGAAATGCCCCCACGAGCCTCTCTCGGCTCGCAACTTAAGGAATGCCTAGAGCCTCTCTGGGCTCCAAGTAAAGAAATGCCGCCAAGAGCCTTTCAGGCTCGAACACAAACTGCGGTCGTTGTTGGAGTCTTGCTGGGCTCAAAAACAAGCAATGCCCCCAAGCCTCTCTGGGCTCTGAAAACAACTGCTGCCTGTTTGGCTGGAGTCCCCCTCCTGGGGACTCAAAAACAACAATAGCCCCCGCAGCCCTCGTGGGCTTCTGAACAAATGTCCCCAGAGCCCTTCAAGCTCTAACTAAACAAATGGGCCGTCGTTGGAGTCCCCCTACTGGGGACTCTAAGACAAGAGAAATGCCGCCTCGAGCCTCGCAGGCTCGTAAATACAAATGTGGCGCCGTGAGCCTCTCGTGGCTCTCAGCACCAATGCGCCGTCGTTGGAGTTCCCCTCCTGGGGACTCTGGCAAGGGCTCTGTATACCATAAGGCCCAAGAGCCTTTCACGGGGCTGAGGAGGGACCCACGGGGACGCCAGCACTCACTGGTAGTAGGCGGCATCTGCCCTCGGCGTGTCTCCTCTCGGCTCCTGGGCTGCGGGGCTCTCCCTCCTTTCACGGGAGACCCGATGGGGGGAAAACACCGGTTGCTTCTTTGTGGCGGCGCGGGGCTCTCCTGCGACACCGGAGCCCCGCCTGCTCTCTCCACCGCCCTGCTCCTCTCCTCATGCAGCGGGGGCGGGACTTCCGGGTCGCCCCTTCGGCTTCCGGGTCGTCGCAGGCACCGCGGCGGCCCGGGGGGGAGGACAGCAGCTGGTGGCACGATCCGGGGCAAACGCCGGGTGGGCACCGGCTCCTTTTACATAAATATTAAATCGAGGTGGGCACTCGATCGGGGCCCCAAAATTGGCACCAGGTCCCTGACGGGATGGGCACCTGCCAGGGGTACGAAATCTGCAAAAACGGGTCCAATGTCGCGTGGGCACCGGCCAAAGTGAATAAAGCGACCCAGGCGCTCAGAAGGCAATTAAAGCGCTCCCAAGCGATATCAGCAAGGATAAAGCGCTCCCCAGCGCTAGGGTACAAATAAAGCGCTCACAGGCGCTTAGAGGCCCACAAGTCCATCAAAGTTTTGGAGGCAGGCAGGGGGCAAGGCTGGGCCCAGAGCCAGCTCACTGGGCCTCCAGGCAGGGAGGCAGTCCAAGTGGCGGTCCTCCTGGCGCCCAACAGCAACAGCCCCCCTCAGCAAAAGGATCCAGGAAGAGAACAAATTGTAAGGGGACACAGCCCCTTCTTATACTGTAAATTCCTTTGTCTGTGGGTAGGGTGGGGGAAGAACCAGTTGCAGCTGGTCTAGAAGCACCCTTGATGTGCTCAGCCCCTCACTCTATTCATTGGCAGGGTTAGGGTCATTAGACGCACCACAGGGAGCGGAGCCAGCATTGTGTAGGGAAAGCCCATCCCTATTCAGGACCCAGGTGCACTCCTCCCCAGCCATCAGCATGCTAATCTCCACACTCACCACCGGGCAGACCCATCTAAACTCCTGGAGCCAGGCTCACCAGCCAGCCCCAGCCAATCACACGCCAGCACCTTTACAGCACACGCACAGCCATGCCTAGAAGTGGCACTTCCACACTAGACACATACACGCCGCATACATCATTTCGCAGCATTCAATCACACGAGTCCGCACATACCAGACTCGAGCCTGTACACCCAACGCATCAGGAACTACCAGGGACACAGACATTCCTCATGCATTCCTATGGGAGGGCAGGCCAACCTTACTCCACGCACTCAGAGTGCGCACGCACTTTCCACTGGGACACAGTGAAAGTGCGCAGAACCCAAAAATCACCATCACCAGCTTACCATTAAAAGCAAAAAGTTTAGGGGTGAACCTGCCAGAAGGGCCAAGTCCAACAATATATATATATATTTTTGGGAAGTTTTATATAGCGCAAACTAGACCCGAAGGTATCAGAGCGCTTTACCTGAGCACTAGTTAGGTTACAGAAGGACACATACATTTTTGTTATGCATGGGGAGATTAAGCGATTTGCCCAGAATCACAGAATGTTGAGCCTCCCTGCTGAGACTCGAACCCGGGTCCCCAGCTCCGAGGTCGACCGCCCTAGCCGTTAGGCCACATTCTCTCCCTCTTCATGATTTCTGCTGTGAAGGAAAGAGTTAGGGGTACCAGTGGCCAGACTTGTTTTCACTGCTTCTGAAGCCACAATGTAGACCAGCATCTGTACCCATTGCCCTTCATAGGGGTAGTGCACTGCAGGGGCTGCTACTGGAGGGAAGATTGAGCTGAGGCTGTAGGGATTAGCGTGAGACAGGGGAGATGGTTATGGAGGAGCCGCAGTGGTTAGTTTGTAAAAAAAAAATACGTGCTGGGGCTCTCGTCAGGTGGCAGCCTGCACCAGCCCATTTCTTCTGTAACACTGCCTGAAATAGAGCCAGCTACTAACTAGGCAGTGGGGAAAGAGAGTGGCAAAGTGACCAGAGCTGAGGACCTCGGAGCTGGGGAACCAGGTTCGGGTTTCGACATCAGCTCAACATCTTGTGATTCAGAGCAACTCACGTAATCTTCCTGTGCCTACCAAAAATGAGTGTGTCCTTTACTGGCTTTCATGAAACTACTGAGCCAGTGTTGATGATTACATTTCAGTGCTGAGGACCAGAAACCACTGGCTCAAATTAAGCACTGAGAAGCTGGTGTATTTGGAGAGAGTGAACTGAGGCTGTGAGTTGGTGTGGGAGGAGTGAGTGTTGGTAGGAGGCTTTTTGGGATGGCCACCCATAGGCTATGGCTGCAGCAAACAGCACATTAATTGGATTGCCGGAAAGGGTGGGTAGGTGTGTTTTCTGGACTTCATAAATGCAGATGGGGAAGAAAAAACATAAAGAAGCTCAGACTTCATCACAATTTGTGCAGCAACCATTTTAATGTGGGACAAAACCTTATCAGAAACCTCTATTCACCAATACTTCTACCAGTCATACTGCTAACGGCTCACAGAGCAATACTGTTAGCCAGTAATATCACACCATGATTTTGTGGTGTTCCTCTTGCACACTACCATGTTATTACATTTTTATGGGGCAGTCATGTTAGGTAAGGTAATAACCCTAAGGAGCAATAGGAGTGCAGAAAACACTCTGCAGCTAATTCACAAAGGTAAACGTAGTCCTGGAGTCTAAGTTTAGACTTGAGGTCTAAAGGCCCAATTCTCAAGGGTACATTTAGACCTGAAGTGTAAGGGCCCAATTCACAAAGGTAGACTTAGACTTGAGGTCTATCTTTACCTTTGTGAACTTGGCACTTAGACTTCAGGTCTAAACTTGGACTTCAGGTCTAACTTTACCTTTGTGAACTGGGCCTTTAGACTTCAGGACTAAACTTAGACTTAAGGTCTAACTTTCCCTTGTGAACTCAACCCTTAGACTTCAGGTCTAAACTTAGACTTCAGGTCTAACTTTACCTTTGTGAACTGGACCCTTAGACTTCAGGTCTAAAGTTAGACTTCAGGTCTAAAGTTAGACTTCAGGTCTAACTTTACCTTTGTGAACTCAGCCCTTAGACTTCAGGTCTAAAGTTAGACTTCAGGTCTAAACTTAGACTTCAGGTCTAAATTTAGACTTCAGGTCTAACTTTACCTTTGTGATCTTGGCCCTAAGACTTCAGGTCTAAACTTAGACTTCAGATCTAACTTTACCTTTGTGAACTCAGCCCTTAGACTTCAGGTCTAAACTTAGACTTCAGGTCTAAACTTAGACTTCAGGTCTAACTTTACCTTTGTGATCTTGGCCCTAAGACTTCAGGTCTAAACTTAGACTTCAGGTCTAACTTTACCTTTGTGAAATCGGTCTTAGACTTCAGGTCTAAACTTAGACTTCAGGTCTAACTTTACCTTTGTGAACTCAGCCCTTAGACTTCAGGTCTAACTTTACCTTTGTGAACTGAGCCCTCATACTTCAGGTCTACCTTTCTCTTTGTGAACTGGGCCCTTAGACTACAGGTCTAAACTTAGACTTCAGGTCTAACTTTACCTTTGTAAATTGGGCTTTTAGACTTCAGGTCTAAACATAGACTTCTTTACCATTGTGAATTGGGGCCTCTTTCTCTGCAGCAGCATATAATACTTGCCCAATCACGTGCTTTACTCAAGGTAACCAACATGGGTTGAGCCAACACCTTCTCTTAGTTGTGCCCTTCATAGGTCCTTTTCTGTTGATCACACAAGTACTGGCGGCAGCTGCACTATCAAGCCAAATCTAAAAAAGTAAGTCTCTGAAGTACTAAAATACACCCATGAAGGTGCTGAAAAATAATCTAAAGCACTATTCAAGTGCATTAACTCTTCGACAATTAAGCATGGAGTTATATCATGTGGTGGGGAGTACTGGTGAACATCAGTAAAGTATTTCAAATAACAGTATTAGTTTAATTTAAAATCCCCCTGTTCTCACTCCTTTGATTTAAGTCTTTAGTGGCAAGAAATTTGGACCATTTCTTTCTGCATCCATTGTGCCCTTGACTACTATTGGCAATGTAGTATTGAGTGAATCGTAGTGACTATATAGAGTTAGGAGTCACACAGTGCCTAGTTGGTCAGTTTGAGTACATACACTTTCTATTAGAGGACATGTGTCAGACCCTTTCAGGGGGTGTGGTGTAAGCATTGGCTACTTAGACCTCACTTTTAGGGCTGGAGTTGTTTGACTCTGATGTCCAGAAAGAAATCCTATTAAGGCTGTAAAAACTGGGTCAAATACATCCTCTGCCGCACTTCAGTGGTATCCTTGGGAAACAGTCACAGGCTTCTCAGGGAGGTAGTGTGGGGTGTACAAACTCAGAACTTAACCACCCAGCAGAACAATTTGTTTGCCCAGTACAGGGCTTAAATTGGATACATTGAGAACTCACTATAAATGGGATGTTACATAGGTATTAGTAGCAGGTGCAATAATATACATTGCAGCATGAACTACTGGGCTTTGGGATAATCCCCTTTTTTCCCTGTTTCCCCAAAGTCACTCCTCTTGTGTCAGTCAGCCACACAAATCACTTTATTTTTTGGCCACCATGGCCATAAAAGTACAAACAAGTTAAAGCAACAATAAATAGATAAAATAATTCATAAAAACATAGTTACAGACCAGAGCTACATTAACCAAGCATGTGCAATGCAATAGGTCTCGCATTAATTAAGTTTGAGCTATTGGCATTGCTAAATATTGCAACACCAATTGCAAAAAAAGTCTATAAATTGTAGGCCAAAAAAATGTGTATATATTTTTTTAGCAATGGTGGCCTGCTGCGCTTTAGAGGAATATGTTTAGTAAAGTGTGACATACTGCGATTGCTACAATAGTTAATTGTGGATGCGTAAACAATTGATGTGTGCACTGATGGCTGGTGGTGTGTGTGCCTGTAGAAATTGTGCACTGATGGCTAGTGGTGTCTGTGCCTGTTGGAAGTGTGCACTGCTGGCTGGTGGTGTGTGCCTGGTGAAAGCGTGCACTTACAGCTGGTGGTGTGTGTGTCCCTGGTGAAAGTGTGCACTGATGTGTGGTGGTGTGTGTGTGCCTGGTAAAAGCGTGCACGGACGGCTGGTGTTGTGTGTGTGCCTGAAAGCGTGCACGGATGTCTGGTGGTGTGTGCCTGGTGGAAGCGTGCACTGACGGCTGGTGGTGTTTGTGCCCAGTGAAAGCGTGCACTGACTGCTGGTGATGTTTGTGCCGGTTGAAAGTCTGCACTGACGACTGATGGTGTTTGTGCCTGGTGAAAGTAAATGTATGTAAATGTATAGGCATTTATATAGCGCACTACTTACCCGTAGGGTCCCAAGGCGCTTCGACCGCTGCGAAACCCTTCCTGGCTTCCCTGAGAGATGGTCCCTTAATGGGTATCTCCAGGGTGAGACCAGGCATCCCCGGCGGTCTGGTGGGGCCGTTAGTGAAGATGAGGCAAGCTAATGCCCAGAGTTGCCGAGTGTGCACGCTGATCAGAGTGGGCACCGAGGCGAGAGAATTATCAAGTCCGCTGACCCTGGTCCAGAAACCTGCCGCGCCCGGAATCGAACCCTGGTCCCGGGCCGTCCTCTGCTCTCGGGTCTGCCGCCTCTAACCAGTGAGCCACACTACTTCACTATAGTGTGCACTGATGGTGTGGTTGAGTGTGTGGTTGAGTGTGTGGTTGTGTGTGTGGTTCTGTGTGTGTGGTTGTGTGTGTGGTTGTGTGTATGGTTGTATGTATGGTTGTATGTATGGTTGTATGTATGGTTGTATATGTGGTTGTGTATGTGGTTGTGTGTGTGGTTGTTGTGTGTGGTTGTGTGTGTGTGTGTGTGGTTGTGTGTGTGTGTGTGTGTGTTTGTGTGTGTGGTTGTGGTTGTGTGTGTGTGTGTGGTTGTGTGTGTGGTTGAGTGGGGAGTGAGCCAGAAAGAACTAGCGTCTGGCAGTCTGGAGAGAGTTACAAAGATAGATACCATTAAATGTAGATATTCAAAGGAAAAATAAATTGTTAAAGGCAGACAGTGAAGCAAAGGCAGGGTTGAAACAGGGAGAAAGGCAGGTGGAAATGTTATGAGCAATTAAATAAAAGAGAAGATTAGAGAAAGAAAATAAAGTGGGCACATTTTGGAGGTAATGAAACAGAGGTGTAGGAAAGAGAGTGAGAGAGAAAAGAAAATAGCAGAGAGGTGAAGCAGGCGACTGGCCTATACATAGATGGAGGTTGGAAAACAGGAGAGAATAAACTGAAAGGGAGAAACGAGAGTTGAGAGCAGAAAAAGACAGAAGTGAAGATAGTGGAGGAGAAAAGGAGGTAATAAAAGAGATGAGAAATGCAGAATAAACAGTAAAAAAGGTCGAATAGGGAAAGAGGAGCGAAATATTAGAAGAGGGAGCGACGGAGAGCACGTCTACAGTTAGTTTCAAATAGTACAGCTGTGAACTGTGACTGCTCAGCTGCCCATATTTTGCTTGAAAATACATCGGAATAGACAAATGTTCTGGTGTTTCAAGATATAAAACACAAAAAGTTATGTTTTTATAAGAACCAAGTCCACTCTTCCAGGGCAGAGGCATGTCATTTGCGGATTCACCGTGAGTGGTGCTGGGCCTGGACAGACATTTGTTGGAGAGCTGTCCTGTGTTCCTGTGACCTGCCCTAAGCAAGCACATATGCGCATCCATTCATCTAGAGAGCCAAAGAAAGGTGCAATTAAGTGGAAAATGAACCTGAAATATAGGATCAAACACCGAAGTGTAACAAGATTTGTCACAGCGTGCAGGTTACATGCACAGTCCTCTCAGTGTGTTCATTGTCACCTTTATAATGGATTGTGAGATAGCTTTCAGTGAGGCAGCAACACAGATCCGATTGCCCGAGCACGTGTTTTGCACTTTGCTTGAATTCATATAGCGCTTGGTTGCTTACCAAACTCATTGTGAGACGTAATGCGACCGGCCGACGACAACCCCGCTTGTCAGTGCAGAGCTGGTACCAGAGAAACGCAAGAGCGCCATCACTCGTCGCAAGCCTTGCAGGCTGCTTCTGAAACTTGGGAGGGTGGAAGTGAGGAAGTGGAGGCGGGGGTGTGTAACCAACCCATGGGGTAAAGTGGTTGCGCCCAGTTTGTACTGGAAAAAGATGTGGTTTCTGTAGTTTGTTTCTTGCACATGATAAATAACAGGGGGAGGGGCACTGGCGGGTCACAAATGCATCACGATGATAGTGCGTTAAAACAAGTAGGGAGATAACATTCTGTTTATTCGGCGGAAAAGTTGCGCGTTGTCACCCCCGTGTAGTGTTAGGTTAATTTCTGCCGAATCCGCAGGAGTGAAACGAAAGCGGCCTGCGGCAGTAGTTTTCTCCGGGAGAGGAGGAAGTCAACATGCCCCGCTTCGTGAAATAGATCCAAAGAAAGCCAAGCTCTCGGCATTGATGTGGCGGGGCGGGTTACATGAGGTAAAAGTGACAATTGTGAGCAAACAAAATACAAGAGGTAGCAAACGGTGCATTACAGGAGGAAAAGTGACATGTGTGCAAGTTACAAAGGCGTAACTCAGGAGGCAGATGACTGCAGTGATGAAAGATGCTGGTGAATGTCGAGCCAGGGCAAACTCCCGAGACCTGCCCTAAGCAAGCACATACGGGCACCCTTTCATCAAGAGAGCAAAAGAAAGGTGCCATTAAGTGGAAAACAAACTTGAAATATAGGACCAAACACCGGAAGTGTAACAAGATTTGTCACAGCATGCAGGTTACATCCACAGTCCTCTCAGTGTGTTCATTGTCACCTTTATAATCAATTGTGAGGTAGCTTTCAGTGAGGCAGCAAAAGAGATCCAATTGCCCGAGCATGTGTTTTGTACTTTGCTTGAATTCATATAGCGCTTGGTTGCTTACCAAACTCATTGTGAGACGTAAAGCGCTCGGCCGACGGGAACCCCACTTGTCAGTGCAGAGCTGGTACCAGAGAAGCGCAAGATCGCCATCACTCATCGCAAGCCTGGCAGGATGCCTCTGAAACTTGGGAGGGTGGAAGTGAGGAAGTGGAGGTGAGGGTGTGTAGCCACCCCATGGGATAAAGTGTTGGCAAATGGAATCAGAGCGGCCGCGGTCGCTTTGATGTTCTTGTCTTGCTTTGTGGGAGGGGTAGGGGGAGCGAATTGCTGTGCACGCACCTGGCTCACATAAACTGTTCGTGATCCGCAGTGGGTAGACCTTTTAGGTCTGCTTACTATAAATCTTGCCTATCTTTCCTTTGGGATGGACAGGCGAGACCTAAAAAATAAAAGCTAAGTGCAATGTTAATCACGGATTTGAAATAAGAAGTGCACATAGATAAGACAACAGGATTTTCCCAGGATAAATAGTCCAAGTGATATCAGGCAAATACAGGGGTACCTTCCTTCTAAGGCCCCTTATAGCAGCCAAGGATTTGGCAACAGATATGGCAACAACCGGGCGGCTATCCACCCTGAAAATGTCAAGGGTGCGGAATAATTACGTATGTCTAGCAGCATAGATATAGTAGCTAGCCAGGTGCGGCAGGGGAGGCGTAAGCTGGACACAAGTGCTCGCGGATCGCTCTGCTCCGCCCGCGGAGTGTGCAGAGATTTGCCTACTCCACGGAGAACGTGGAGAAGGCAAATCTCCGCACACTCCACAGCGGAGCGGAGATGACCAGCCGCCGCCTCCACCCCGCCTATTAAGAATTATTTAAAAATACATGAAAGGTGAAATAAAAAAAGCGTACCTTGACTGCAGTGCCCAGGGGCGTCCTTGTGAGAAAGGCACATGCACGGGTGCGCACGCATGCGCAGATCACCCTGAGACGCGAGGAAGAGGACAGCAGCCCGGGGTCGCCACAGTCAAGGTAAGTCTTTTTTCTTTTACCTTTAATTAATTTTTAATTCATTCTTATTAGGGGATTGGAGGCGGGTGACGGAGCGGAAATCCACAGAATTTGTTCCTAACTCCGTGGACCTCCACGTAGTCCCGCTCTGCCTGCTCCGCCCAGGGTTACTGGACACACAAAGAAACATGCGGAATGCTCTTGACTGTAGAGATCTAAGCGGGGCACGCCAAAGCTCCCCCAGCTGCCTAATTGGAAGTGAACACTCTCAGTGGGAGGGTACCCACTCGGACCTGGAAGTAAAGCTTCCTATCCAGCCCAACAGACACCTGATCCCAGAAGAGCTCAAACCCACAAGTGGGCTTGAAATCAATCTAATCATTAGTAAGCTTAGAGGAGGCAGCTTTTCTGGATTTATTGCCCATTAGTATTGCCCAGTAATGCTTTTACAGAAAATCTTTGGACAGAAAATGAGTGGAATCTGGCTGATCCCACAACTCAGGCATCCCAAGTCAGTGTAACGCCTCCTTGATTCTCGTGAACCAGGTGACCTTACTGAAGTGGTCAACCTTCATGACATCCTTAAGACAAATCACATAGTGGACAAGTTTAGGGGTGGTCCATAGGCATCTCCAATAAAATAGGGGGCTTAGAAGGAGTTTACCCAAACCCTATTTACTCCCAGGTCCATTAAAAGCAAACAGAGTGGAGTGCTAGGAGGAAGATAGTCAAGATTTCAAAAGAATTTATTTTCAGTTATGGTTAATTCTACATGGTTGGAAAATCCCCATAGTTCCGCCCTGTATAGGGTGGAACCCAGTGCTTTGGCCTTGTAAAGCTGGCGTAATGGGTTGGGTGTATGAAGTTGAATACTCCTTGAGGTACACACCAGTGGTCTGCTTAAGTTTCAAGGCTGCCTTATTGATGTGGGAGTCATACCCCCAGAAATTGTTACCCCAAGATAGGTAAAAGAATCAACCCACTCCAGGGGGACTCCCCCCCCCAGGACTATACTCCCCTTGTATGATTTATGTGGATCAAACAACATCGCTTTGGTTTTTAGAGGTGCTGATCTCCAAGCCAAGAGCAAGGCAAACTAGTTGAAGCAAGTCAAAAGTGTCTGAGTCCAACAAAGTGTTGTCTGCAAAGACGAGAATCTGAGATATGATTTGTGCCAAGGAGGGAGCATCTGTATCAAAGTGGGACTTCCTGTGAACAATATCAATTATAAATAACAAGAATAATGTGGGGGCCACAACACAACTCTGGCAAACACCTTTGCGAACTGCTAACCTTTCAGTAAATTGACTTTGCGCCCCCCCCCCCACCTAATATGCGCATAATGGTCCTCATGTAAACAGATTAGTAATGATAGAATGTGAGGAGGTATAGCCAGATCAGCAAGGGATTTCCAAAGGGCAGACGGGGGATCAGGTCAAAAGCCAATTTTAGATTGACAAAGGCAATGTAAAGGTTGGACTGGCCAATCACAACGTTCTCCCAATAGATTTTTAAAAATGGAAGACCTGGTCGCTGGGTGAGACCTTCCTGCGAATTTGTACTGAGGACATCTTGTTCCACAATCCAATCATGGATCTTTGGCAGCAGACAGAGGCAAAACCACTTTTTGGAGGCAGTCTATTGAGCTTATTGGTCTGCAATTGCTCAGTTGAGATCGGTCACCATTTTTATGGATGGGTAAAACCATTGCGCCCTTCCAAGAATCAGGAATGGGTGCCCCCTCTGACTGATGGCATTAGCAATGGCTAAATATAGCTGGACAATCCTCCATATCAAATAAGAATGTGTCAGCTGGAACACCATCTGGTACTGCGGCTTGGCCCCGCGAAACAGCGTTTAGGGGCTCGATGATATCAGTGATAGCAAACATGGGCATAACACGGGAGGGAGGCGGAAGGACTTCGGTTGTAGCCTGTGTTGGAGTGCTAGAGTCATTATCACTAAGATGTGAGATGGAATTGAAAGACACCCTCAGGTATCTCTCGCCAGGGAACTGTACTGTCCTGGGATACTTAAATTGAATACTGGAATGACTAGGGGGGCTTGTCCTAACATCAAGGGCCACCAAATTCTCAACCATAGCTTTGTAAATGAGAATTAGGTATATCACGCCAAAGTTGGAATTAGGGATGACTATCGTTTTGGCACTGATAATGTCTTCTCAGATAAGTGAATGACAACCCCTGACGTAACATATCCAGTGTGTCATTGTTCTTTATATATTTTTCCTCTTCATGGCCAATTTAATGGGTCAGCTTAGGACAGTGGCCTCCAAACTTTTCAATAATAATAGCTACTTATGTTCAATGAAGGTCATCCTGAGCTAATAATAGTACGAGTGTTATAATAGTGACCATATCAGACAAGATTACATTAGTGGTCTCCATATGCAAGATGACTAACAGTGATCTCATCAGTGCATCAGTCAGGATTGCCGGCAATAATGTTAAAAAGCTTTTATCAGTTCGGTATGCCTCTACATCAGAGGTCTTCAAACTGTGGGGTGTGCCTCCCAGAGGGGCACAAATGCCTCTGCAAGTACATGTAAATGAAGATGGCCTGGAAGTGCAGCGATGTTTATTTACTGCATTTCCAGGCTGTCACCATTTACTCTGAAACCCTTGAAGTGAGATCAGAGTGCTGTGGGGCCGTATGTCAGTGAGTGTGGTGCTGCCGGCTTGGCTGGGCAGTGTCTGGAGTCTTATCTCTGGCACGCCCGAGTTTTTCACAGATCTTTAAAGACCATTTGTATATTTACATACCGTTGTATGCCTCTGTTATTTTTCTGGTTCCAGAACCCCCTATTCCTTACATTTGTATTTTACATTTACTAGTGTGAGCATGCATTTCATGAAAAGGAATATAAAGTAGGGTTGCCAAAAGATAAATGCCAGCCATATGTTGTTTAAAGAACCTGCAAAGATCTCGTCTTGACACTAAATAGGGTTATAAATAAAAAGTGTGTATTCATTTGTAATGTGACTTTTCTGTCTTTATTCCCTTTAATTATCGGTCGGGAATCATTCAGTCCACGCCAGGAACACAATTAAAAGTGCTTTCTATTTATATGTGCTGTTCGAAGTGTGCACCTGTTTATTTTTTCTACTGTCTGCGACATCAAAATAATGAGCTGGCAACCCTAATCATAATACTGGAAGTTTGCTGCAGAATCAGCACATCATTTGTTTCCTCCACCCTCGATCCCTGAATAATGCCATAAAAACAATAGTTTAACTTATATTTAAAACCCTATGCCGCCATCAATAACATGCTGCGTTACTTCAAGTGTCTGGGAATGCACCCTGCATTCAGGCAACTCACTCCTCATTCTTGCTCTTTACTTTCACGTTCACCCTGCACTCACAGCGATCATAATGCACTCACAGTGATCACCATGCACTCACATCATTTACCCGCTCCCCCTGCACTCACAGTGAAAACCCTGCACTCACAATGCACTTGCGCTGTTCACCCTGTATTTCACCCTGCAGTCACACGAGCACACTACTCACCTTTCACTCATGTGATACTTCACTCGCCTGCCCCCCTCACTGCTCAATCTGCAATCTCACTCAAACAAGCCCATCACTAACCATGCATTCATTCGTCCCACTCTGCACTTACATCCGCACCCAAAATCATATGGTCACCTCACTCACCCTGCAGTCACTCCTTTTACCCTACTCTCTCACTGTCGCATCGCTCACCGTGCACTCACATAGGCACTCCTGACATCCACACAGTGCAGAGGGTTAATGTGCCTGCTACAAAGAACGGGTGCCATGTGGATCACAGAACTGAGTGTGAGTAAACTATGAGTAGCGCTATTAAAAAATAAAATGTTTGTCTGAAAGGGGCTATAAAGAGATGAGGTGCATTGCTAGTGAGTAGTAGTGAGGGAATTCATGGAGGGGAAAATGGGGGAGGTGCGCCAAAAAAGACTGTTCCACCGTGTGCAGCCAGTGCTAGGGCCAGCCCTGGCTGGGAGTGTTAGCCCCCCGAAGTTCGGGTCTAGTTGCGACCCTGGTGTGCTGGCAGGGTCAAAGAGGTTGCTAAAAATAAAATGAAAAGGCTACGCGTTATGTGTTTACACAGTCTTGCAGGTGTGTATAAAATAATGCAATAACAACTTAATTGGATAATAAATGCAAGTTAAACTAACTGGTGATAACTGCACTCTTTTAGGATATGAAACCTCAGTTCGTGACTACCATCACTGCAGATGTCTGTGTGTGTTAAAGCTAAGCAACACATAATTGAACCCTAGTTGGTGCAGAGGAATAGTGACCTTTGTACTTATAGTCAGGGCCACTGGAATTATGCAATTGTGCGGTTTGGGCATTTTGTGGATAGTTTTGGATTTCCCGCATTTGCCACATAATCCATTGTCTGCTACATAAATTGCAGATTAAAAAAAAACTTGTTTCTAGCTCAAATGGTTCAAAAGTTACTAAAAATGCAGCAACACATTACCTCACAGTGGAAGGCCCTTTCTAAAGGTTGACTGGTCTCCTTTATGTTGCTTATTGCTATATGTGAGTATTAATGTGGTACTTATGAGGGCCAATAAAACCCAGGGCAGTGTTAACAAGTGTACAAATTGCAAAATAATGCAGTAATGCTAATGACGAAATATGCAGCATTATGCAGCATAATTCGCCTTTACTTGCTGCAGAATTTAGTCAACCCTGCTGCATAATTTGGCCTTCTCCTGCGTAATAATTCCAGTGGCCCCCTGTTTATAGTGCTATGAGGTCTCAGCCTGTGGCAGAAAGCACTGTGAATATGTAAGTCATTATTTTAAAACAATATTTACATACTCTAAGCTAGGTTGCTGCATATGTATCCAATACAGACAGTTTTGTAAGTGTCTCCCCTATTCCAGATCTCGGCTGATAACACCCTTATATTACATCTCAAAAAGAATAAATCTGGAGGAGGAGCTTGGCGGGCATCCGAGATGGCCGCTTGAGCACAGCGCTCTCCGGACCCTCGCCGCTCCCGACATTTTATCCTGGCTGAATCCTGATTTCTTGCAAGAATTCGTGTAGGGGACGTTTGGCTGATTACCCTGGCACTTTTCTGAAATCGATTTGGATCTCGTATTCCTGAGATATGGTGCTCTGAACTTTTGGGCTCCGCCCTTGAGGTGCGCCCGGGACGGGGTGCGGTACTGTAGCCGTCCTGCAATTGAACAACAACGGCAGGAGATCTGGCCTTGTGGGTCCCCCCTTCCTAAGTTTCGGTTTCGATTCTGTTCCGACTTGGGCCACGGACGTGGATGTCGTGTTGCGACTGAGACTTGGAGGCAGATCGGCTGTTGGGCTTTCGTGTGACCTATTTGCTGGCCTGGCGACCTCTACCCGAGTTGTGCCCCCTTTTTATGTACTTTTGATCCTGTGCTTTGGGTGTCGGGCCCGTCGACCCTGGTGGCTTGTCCCGTGACGCATCTTCAAAATGGCGGGCAGAGGGGACAGAGAGACGCGCAAGACAAAAACACCTCTGCGCGGAGCTCCAGTTCAATCAAATGTCATGGACCGTTATACCCATTCTAAGGGGTCCCCCGGAGCTGCCCTGCCTGGTTCTAGTATAGCGTCCGAACGAATTTTGGAAGAGTCGGCGGAGCCCTCCCTACAGGATATCATGGGCGCCATCTCGGGCGTGAGGGAATCCATCGGCCTGCAGTACGAGGCCTTGGCCCACAAACTTGACACCGTGGCTATTGAGGTGAATCTGATTCGTGCTGATCTTGGCAAGACGAATGAGAGGGTACAATCACTGGATATTAAATCCTCTAGCCTTACGAATGATGTCTCGGAGCTCCAAACAGAGATTGGAAATCTCCGTCGGGGGGAACGACTTCATGACCCGTCGCCTGGAGGACTTTGAAAATAGGGCGCGTCGCTGCAATGTTCGCCTGGTTGGTGTACCGGAAAACCCTGAACCCCACTCGGTGGATCTCCTGGTTGAGGATCTGGTCTTGAATCACTTGGCCCCTTCTGGTCTCACAAAATTTTTCACGGTGGAACGTGCACATCGTGTTCCAGGGGGCAAAGTCAAGCCGGGAGCCCCGCCGAGACCCATTGTAGCGAAGCTTTTTCATTATAGAGACCGGGACGCTATCCTGCAGGCCTCGCGGGTGAAGGGCCCGGTGGCCTTTGAGAATGCTACGGTGAACTTTTACCCGGACTTTTCCCAACAGGTTCAGAGACAACGCATGGAGTTTCGTGGTGCCAAGAAACGTCTCCGGGATCGGGGTCTACGTTACGCCATGCTCTTTCCCACTAGACTCCGGGTTGAATACAATGAACGTACCCTTTTCTTTGATCGGCCGGATGCTGTTAATGACTGGCTGGACTCGTTGCCTGATCGTCCTCCTGAGACAGACTCCGCCGCTCACCCTGGTGGTGCCGAGGGTGGAGTGGAGGTCTAACTGTTCGGCTCTTACGTCTTCTTTTGAATACATTCTCAGGAGTGTTGGCCGGCGTCCCTCTACAATGTGATCGCACTGTCTTCGTTTGTTATTTTTTGTTCTTGCTGAGGTCGGGGGGTGGATGGAACGGAGACCTTTCCTCCTCCGGGGTCTTTGTGTAGAATAGGGGTTCTTGGGCGACAGGCACACTGCAGGTTGGGGTGGCTCTTTAGCTTTTTGCAGGGGTGCAGGGTGGGGGGTGTTTCTCTTCAGTTTGGGGGTGGGGGGTTGGGAAGTTTTTTCTTTTCTGTGTGTTGTTTTCAAGGCGAGTTGCTCCTGTGTTTGCTGCTGTTTCTGATGTCTAGCTCATGGACGAGGGATCTTGGCTCGGGCGGTTGGGATGGGGGGTAGAGGGTTGAAATTTCTTTCCTGGAACGTTAATGGCCTAGGAGATCGTATTAAGCGCAGTGTGGTCTTAAAATGTATACGACGTTTGTCACCGGACATTGTTTTCATGCAAGAAACCCATTTGATTGGTAATGTTTGTTATGCAATGAATAGATGGGGCTACCGCCTTGTGGCGCACGCGGGGTTTACCTCCGGATCTAGGGGTGTGGGTATTCTTGTTCGAACCTCCCTCCCCCTAGCTATCGATGAGGTGATTCATGATGACCGTGGGAGATATACTGTCCTGGTGGGTAGATATGAAGGCCGCACCCTATCTCTCTTCAATGTTTATGTTCCCCCGGGTTTGCAAGCCTCTACTTTTACTGACTTGGGCCGTGTTTTGTTAGATCTCCCTGATAGCACTCTCTTCATTGCCGGTGATTTTAATTCGGTGCTTTCTGGCCTTCACGATCGCCATCCCCCTAGAGATACCCCGCAGGCTCAGCAGTGGTTGGGTGGGTTTTTAGATACCTTTGGCCTTGTGGACTGCTGGCGACTGTTGCATCCTACTCAGCTCCAATACACCTTCCATTCTGGGGCCCATGGCAGTCTGTCCCGGCTGGATTATTTCCTGATGCCCGCAGCCCAATCATCGGCGGTTCGCGAGATCTTACATTTGCCGAGGGGTATTTCTGATCACTCGCCGCTCTGGCTTCGTTTTGAGGTTGGGGTAGAGGCGGCGGGCCGAGTGGCTCCCATTAACCCTTGGTATCTTTCCTCCCCTGGGACTCGTACCCTCTTGCTCAAGTCTATGGATGCATATTTCCTGGAAAATGAGGGGTCGGTCTCTTCGGCTGTGTCCCTGTGGGAAGCCTTTAAAACTGTGATCCGTGGTCAGGCCCTTTCCTTGATTGTTGAAGCTAAGAGGGCAGGGAGGAAGGAGGTGGTGGACCTTGAGGGGGAGATCTCTGCTTTGGAGGACGAGTTGGAATCTGGTGTCACGCCTGAGAAACTCCATGCCCTGGGTCTAAAACAGTTTGCATATAAATCTCTGGTCACTGACGCTGCAAAGGTGATGTTTCGTGAACAGCAGGGCAGACTGTATGATGTGGGTGACAAAGCGGGCAAACTCCTGGCGTGGTTGGACAAGAAAGAAAGAGTTAATCGTGTAGTGCCCGTGATTCAGTCTGCGAGTGGTGAGAATGTGATTGATCCGACCGCCATTGTTGATCGTTTCGCGGAATATTTCCGTGTGGTATATGCTCCCGTGTCTGTGAGGGATGTTGCTGACTCCCGCCTTCTTCTGCGTGATATCTCTTTGCCCTGTGTCACCGACTTGGACCGTATTGCTTTGGACTCCCCTTTTACGAATGATGAGATAGCCAATGCACTTCGATCGCTCCGTTCGGGCAAAGCACTGGGCCCGAACGGTTTGCCTATTGAGTTGTACAAATTACGCCCCGATAAGGTGGCGCCGTATCTCCGCGCCATGTTTCTAGAATCTCGTGAGCGGAACATACTTCCTTATGATCAGCGTCTGGCGACAATCGTCGTCATTCCCAAAGAGGGTAAACCGCGTGACCTCTGTTCCTCGTATAGGCCCATATCCCTATTGAATGTTGAACCTAAGGTGTTGGCTAAACTTTTGGCGACCCGTCTCCTTTCGGTTCTTGGGGAGTTGGTCCATCCGGATCAATCTGGCTTTATCCCGCATCGCAACACTGCTCTGAATTTACGTCGCCTTCACGGCGCGCTGGCGAGGGCGGGGCTTTTGACTGAACCGGCCATCTTGGCGTCCCTGGATGCCTCGATGGCCTTTGATACTGTGGAGTGGCCCTATTTATGGGCAACACTTGAGAAATTTGGATTCGGGTGCGAGTTTATTAGCTGGGTTAGGCTGTTGTACGCGGAACCTCTGGCGCAAGTTGTTGTGAACGGTAGAGTGTCGGCCCCCTTCTCCTTGGGCAGGGGTACCCGTCAGGGTTGCCCCTTGTCCCCTCTTTTGTTCGCGCTCGCTCTTGAACCGTTGGCGGCCTGGCTCCGTTGGGAACCGTCCCTTAAAGGTATTCGTTGGGCCCCGGACTTCGAAGACCGCGTCTCGCTTTATGCGGACGACATCCTCTTGTATCTTACTTCTCCTCGCAAGTCTTTATCTGTTTTATTTGACGTTCTTGCGTCCTTTGGCGCGAACTCAGGTCTCGTCATCAACTGGTCTAAATCCTGTGTATACGTTTTATCTGGTAGCTTGCCTCCGTTGCCGAGTAGACTTCCTCTTCAGGTGGTCCGGGATGGTTTCAGGTACTTGGGGGTTTTCGTTACCTTGGATCCGTCCCTTCGTTTTGATCGTAATCTCCTTCCCCCGTTGCTTATGCTCCGTTTGGACGTTGCCCGCTGGCGCAAACTTCCCCTGTCTCCACTGGGTCGGGCGGCCCTGTTTAAGATGATGTCACTACCGCGGTTTCTCTACGCTCTCCAGAATTATTATGATCCTGTCCCCAAGACTTATTTTCGGGAGATTGAGAGCCTTCAGAGGCAACTTATTTGGGATGGGCGACCGCGCATTGCTCTCGCGAAACTTTCCATCCCGTGGTACGATGGGGGCATGGCGCTCCCCGATATTAAGAGATACTACTGGGCTTCCCATCTGTCCGCTATTAATCACGCTATGTTCTCTCCGGGTCGTAATCCGGCGTTTGAGATGGATAAACTTCAGCTTCCGGGAGGGGACTTTAATAGAGTGCTCTATTCTCGCTCCGCTGGACGCCATCTTGTGGGACCTACTTTGACTGCCTTGACAGTGTGGCGTGCTGCGAATGTGAGCCTGGGCTGGGAGGATCGCTTGACGTTGGCGACGCCGCTTTATGCTTCGGAACGTCTGGGCGGTCTTTGGTCTTCCAAAGGTTTTGACCGTTGGGACTTGATTGGGATCTCTAAAGTGGGGGATGTATATTCTAAGGGTTCTGTGCGCCCGTTTCAGGCCCTCCAGGCTGATTACGGCCTGAGTAGTCGGGAATTCTTTCGTTATTTACAGGTCAGGCACGCTTTGGTTTCGGTGTTTGCTCCTGGTGAGATTCCGCCTGATTCTTCCCCACTTGAGGACCGTATCCTTGACGAACATCTTCCTGATAGCACTATCTCCCTGATCTATAAAAAGTTGATTAACAATCGGACTGACTTATTGGCCCGACTTCGGGAACAGTGGCTGGGAGATGGGTTGGAACTTGATGACGAGGATTGGCAATCGGCCCTCTCCTCTCCGAAGGAGGTGGCTATACCGGCTCGACTCCGTCTGGTCCAATTGAAGATCCTTCATCGGGTGTACGTGACGGGACCGCGACTGATGGTGATGGGCTTTTCCTCCGATGGACTGTGTAAGCGTGGGTGTGGTTTGCGTGCTACTTTCCTGCATATTCTTTGGGAGTGCCCGATGGTGGCTGCTTATTGGGTAGCCGTGCTTGATCTGATGACTGTGGTGACGGGGATTTCCTTGCGACCGGAACCCCGTCGCTGTCTTTTGAATGTTTGGGAGCCCACGGACTATTCGGTGGCACAGACTAGATGGGCCACCCTGGGCTATGTGATTGCGAAGCGAGATGTGGCGCAACTCTGGGGGGCCTCCAGGCCCCCTGCCCTCTCGCAATGGGAGGATAATATGGATTGGTCCATGTTCCGTGAGAAAACTGTCTATGTGGCCAGGGGTAGACCCAGGGCATGGGTGCAGGTGTGGGGTCAATGGAACGAACACCGTGGCGACATTTGTACTCCTCCCCTTGTGGACACTATCGAGGTTACCCTATCTCCTTAGGCTAGCGTTCCCGGAGACTTCATATGGGGACTGAGCTGGTGTCTCCGGCTCTTCCCCCCTTCTTCTTCCTGATCTCTGCCCCCCTCCCCCCCCCCCCACTCCATACTCCTTAGTGCTTAGGTTATTACTACTGCACCTCCGCTGCTGTCCCCCCCTCGCGTCCCTTGGGCTGACCTTCAGTGACACACTCTCGCCTTTCTATATGTTTGTTCTTTTATATATATAAAACCTGTTTTGGTCCTGTATATAATGTGGAGTATTGCATTGTTGATTGACGGTTACCTCTGCGGGCATATGTGATATGTATCCACTCCTTTTTAGCGGCTGGCCCGTGTGGTTGTAGGCCCATCCTTGTACATTTCTGCTTGCTCAAATAAAGGTTTTTAAAAAAAAAAAAATAAAAAAAAAAAAAAAAAGAATAAATCTTTGCCACCATGAAGCCTTAAGCAGAGCCACTGGAATTATTCAGCAGAAGAGGACCTCATTATGCTGCATGTTTGACTAAATTATGCAGCAAGAAAAGGTAAATTATGCGGCACAATGCGCCACATTTTGTGGTTAGCATTACTACATTATTTTGTCATTTTAACTCAAGGTAACGCTGTCAGGGGAAATATTTCACCTCATTATTACCAGTTTAACACCCAAATACAGCAATAAGCAACTACAAGACTACCAGTGAATCTTTGCAAAGGGCCTTCCAATTCTCCAGAACACTTTGTCATGCTTTAATAACTTTTGTTACGTTTGAGCTGGAATCATGTTTCTTTAGTTCAAATCTGCAGATTAGGGAGCAAATGCAGTAAAACTATAATTATGTGGAAAACACTGCTGATGCAGAAACACGTAATTCCAGTGGCCCTGGCTTTAAGTGACTCAATCAATTAATAGCTGGTAAGAAGGCTGTTTTTGTTAAACTATCTGCACTACCACCACACCCTTCGCTTTCTGGCAGAGGCACCTCAAAGTCAGTAATTAACCATTCAGGGGCAGTTTTTTTGTGAAAGCTGAGTCAATTGGGTGGCAGGTAGAAGGCAAGCAGGGTTGCATTCAAATGCAGAGCTCTAATCCTCTCGATCCCTGGGGCCTCACAGTAATGGTCCAGGAGACAGAGGAAAGGAGCGAGATTCATAGATTTTGTCACAGAGAAGGCCCAGAATAGGGAGCAGTGTATGGGGACTTATTTTTATGTTACAAATGGCCAGAGACAGCTTCTTCAGAGATATACCCCAAAGAAGGGGACAATATGAGTTTTGTTTTTTAGGGACATTCATTAGTGAAGCTGGTACTGCTGCCAAGTGTGTAAGTAGACAATGATGGTTATCATTAAGGAAGCAGATGCATCAGGACTGCGGCCCAGGAATTTGAGGGTATGACTGTCTACCTTTAAAAAAAGGGGCATTGGAGCTTATTTTCCTTTCAATCATTAGGACCGAGGTGATGATCCATCATGGTGGGGAAGAGGTAAAAGATGCAGAGGAGATGGCCTGCTACTCAGGACTGTGGTTATCATTAGTGCAGCAGGTATAGTTGCTTTGGGGTCAAAGAGTATGAGAGGCTCACAACACCCCAACTATGGGGAGCAGTTTGTTTGGGATAATGTCTGTTTTTGTATGATGCATTTGCTGTCTTATAAGTCTCATATTTA
Source organism: Lissotriton helveticus (assembly GCF_964261635.1). Taxonomy (NCBI): domain Eukaryota; kingdom Metazoa; phylum Chordata; class Amphibia; order Caudata; family Salamandridae; genus Lissotriton; species Lissotriton helveticus. The sequence goes on along the minus strand of NC_136068.1, from coordinate 464,299,285 downwards.
GTGCAGTTCATAAGCTATAGAAAAAGCATTCTTGAAAACGTCTCATAAGCCCAGCTCCTTGCACGAGCCATGTCCCTCCCGCTCCCCCAATCCTTGCCATAATGTTTTAAAGGGGGGCCTGACCTCAAAACATTTTGCTTACGTGGGGCTCAGAGTGAAAATGTTTGAAGACCTCTGCTCTACATGGATGAAACATAACAGCCGTAGATGCAATGCAGCTGGCACCAAGGTATTAATATTAGTACTACATCTCCCCAATGCCACCTGATTTATCACTGAAATATCAGCTTGAAATATGTTTGCGAAATTATGAGGTTTAAAAATACAAGTATTTTTGTGTTGAATAGACACTTTAAAATTTTGGTCAACACGACTAATTCAACTAACCAAAAGTGTCTAATTTAGTAGGTTGGGCTGCACACAGGAGAGCTATGTACAGGTGGTTGGAGAGCAGCCAGTAGCTCACGAGCTACTCATTGGAGAAGCCGGGCTTAGGAACACCGATCATCATGATGGAATCAGCACTGGCAGGTCTACTTTTAGTGGGGCACAGGGAGTTGTTAGGTTTATGACCGAGATAGGCCTCAAAGGAAGAAGAAAAGGGAAAACTATCCAGAGTCAAGATCCCAGTATGAGCGCCTAAGCTTTGAGTACTCGAGGTATTGGAAGTTACCCCATTGTAGTTAAGCGGCCACAAAGGCACATGACTGGGAATTTGCTGATCATGATTAGCAGTGGGGACATCATCGGATATGGGATCGGCACCCTTATTCACAGGAGTCACCATCTGTTCGAAAGGCGAACCCGGGGAGGCAGAAGGTGTCTGATTGACCACCCCTAGGTCTACGCCTCCTTCAGAGAAGGGACCGAGCGATGTCGAGAGGCCTCCGACGGGAGGGCCCTCTCCTAGAATCGTACAGCAGAGTAATCACACCACTACAAATATACACCACACGTAGATAGAGTTTTCAATCTTTATCTGGCAATAAGTATCGTTTCAATATATACAGCAGATCGCAAGATCTGGAAAGTCTTGTGACAAAGGGGGCAAGGTAGCGGGACAGTCTTATAGATGGTCGGTTGCAAGGAGACTCTACGCACAGCTCTCAATCCTCAAGCTGGGGAGTTCCGGGAGGTTGGGCCGCGGCAGCGCCAGCAGGCTCCAAGATGGTTCAGCGAGTGTGGACCGCGGCAGCGCCAGCAGGTTCCAAGATAGTTCAGCGAGCGTGGACCGCGGCAGCGCCAGCAGGCTCCAAGATGGTTCAGCGAGTGGGGACCGCGGCAGCGCCAGCAGGTTCCAAGATGGTTCAGCGAGTGTGGACCGCGGCAGCGCCAGCAGGTTCCAAGATGGTTCAGCGGTTGTGGACCGCGGCAGCGCCAGCAGGTTCCAAGATGGTTCAGCGAGTGTGGACCGCGGCAGCGCCAGCAGGCTCCAAGATGGTTACAGCAAAGATGGACTGCGGCAGCGCCAGCAGGCTCGAAAGGGGTTATAGCGAAGATGGACCGCGGCAGCGCCAGCAGGTTCCAGGTAGAACAGCAAGGGGGGTTTGTCTCAGGGTCAGCCGCGACAGCGTCAGCAGGGCTTCTCGACTCCGGGATACAACTACCGTCCTACTCCGGGGCTGGCCCAGATATAGGTCTGGAGTCCTTTGATGTCCGGACCCTCTCGCCTGGGGGTCAGAGGGGCCGGGATGATGGTGTCCAGACATCCAGCAGGGGGGTGGAGCCAGAGCCCAGGGAGGCCGGAGGGCGATCGAAACCAGGCATCCGTGGATGGTTGGAGAGCCATCGAAACTCCCCTCTCCTTGTCTCTGGTGGAGTGGCCAGGAAGGTCAACTCCGTCAGAGTTCATTTGGGACAGTACGGCCCCAATGCCGTGTTCCGAGGCGTCAGTTTGGACGATGAACTCTCGGCTGTAGTCGGGGGCCTGGAGCACCGGGGCGGTGCACATGGCAGTCTTTAGTGTCTCAAAGGCTACTTGGCACTCGGGGGTCCAGTGCACCTTCGGGGGTAGTCTCTTGGAGGTTAGTTCTGTGAGGGGCCCCACAATGCTCCCATAGTCCTTTATGAACCGCCGATAGTATCTAGTGAGCCCCAGGAAGGCTCGGAAGGCGGTCTGGGTGACGGGGGGCTCCCAGGCCTGGATGGCCTCGATCTTGGGTTGAAGGGGAGCCACTTGGCCGCTCCCCACTTGGTGTTCCAGATAGGTCACGGACCCTTGACCGATCTGGCACTTGCTGGCTTTTATTGTTAGTCCGGCCCGTTGGAGGGCCGTCAGGACCTTCCAGAGGTGGGTCAGGTGCTCGTCCCAACAGAGGCTGTACACCGCAATATCGTCCAGATAGGCGGGACTGAACTCTTCCAGCCCTGCCAGCACCCGATTCACTAGTCTCTGGAAGGTGGCCGGAGCATTCTTCATGCCGAAGGGCATCACGTTGAAGTGGAAGTGGCCATCGGGGGTCGAGAAAGCGGATCGTTCTTGTGCCCCTGGCGTGAGGCCGATTTTCCAGTATCCGGCCGTGAGGTCGAAGGTGCTGAGGTACCTGGCGGCTCCCAGGCGATCGATTAGTTCATCCGCTCGGGGAATGGGATGGGCGTCTGTCCTGGTGACGGCATTCAGTCCCCGGTAGTCGACACAGAACCGCAGCTCCGGGGGCACCCCAGGGGCTGCGGCCTTAGGGACCAGGACGACGGGACTGCCCCATGGACTGTCTGAGGGCTCGACTACCCCTAGGGCTAGCATCTTGGAAACTTCGGCTTGGATGCAGGCCCGGACTCGGTCGGGGACTCGGTAGGCTCGGTGCCGCACGGGCGGACTGTCCCCGGTGTCGACGTCGTGAACACACCACTGGGTGACTCCGGGGGTGAGGGAAAATAAGTTCGCAAATTGACCCAGCAGTTTCTGGCAGTCCTGGCGCTGTTTGGGTGTCAGCGCGGGAGAGAGGGAGACTGCCTCGACGGAGCCATCTTTCTCGGAGGTGCCCAGGAGGTCTGGTAGAGGCTCGGAGTCGTCCTCTGCTCCGTCATCGGTAGCCAACAACAGGCTCAGTTCAGTGCGGACAAAGTGGGGCTTGAGCCGGTTGGCGTGTAGGACCCGGAGGGGGTTCCGGGGGGACTCCATGTCCACTAGGTAGGTGACGGGGCTCTTGCGCTCCACCACTTTGAAGGGCCCCGTCCATTTGTCCTGGAGGGCGCCGGGGTCGACCGGGGACATGACCCAGACCTGCTGGCCCGGCCCGAATTCAATGGACGAGGCATTTTCATCATACCAGCGCTTCATCTCCTCTTGACTGGCCTTCAGGTTGGTTTCGGCCAGTTCCCGGAACTTCCGAGTCTGGTTGCGGAGAGTCAAGAGGTATCGGAAAACATCGGGCGGAGTATCGGAGGCGGCCAGCTCCCAGCCTTCCTTGACCAGGCTGAGGGGGCCTCGCACCGGGTGTCCATATAATAGTTCAAAGGGGCTGAACCCCAGGGACTTCTGGGGTACCTCCCGGTAGGCGAACAGGAGGCATGGCAGCAGAACGTCCCATTTGCGCCGGAGGGGCTCTTCTAGGCCCTTGATCATTCCTTTCAGGGTCCTATTAAATCGCTCCACTAGTCCATTTCCTTGAGGGTGATACGGGGTGGTGAACTTATACGCGACCCCGCACTGTTGCCACAGGGACCGCATATATTTCGATATAAAGTTTGTGCCCCGATCACTGACGACCTCTCGGGGGAAGCCGACTCTGGAGAAGATCCCCATTAGCGCCCGACCCACTACGGTGGCTGTGATAGTCCGGAGGGGGATAGCTTCTGGGTAGCGGGTGGCATGGTCCACCAGGACGAGGATGAAGCGGTGCCCCTGAGAGGTGGGAGGATCCAGGGGCCCCACGATGTCGATCCCTACTCGCTCGAAGGGAGTGGTCACCACGGGAAACAGTTGGAGTGGGGCCTTGATTTTCCCCCCACTCTTTCCGCTGGCTTCGCAGGTCGGACAGGTTCGGCAGTGGTTGTACACATCGCGGCGCATCTTCGGCCAATAAAAGTGGGTCACCAGGCGGCTGTAGGTTTTGTCCTGCCCCAGGTGCCCGGCGAGGGGCACGTCATGTGCCAGGTTTAAGAGAAAGTCTCTGAAGTGGAGGGGGACGACTAGCACTCGGCCGGCCCCCAGCTCGGCGATCTTTTGTTCACTGTACAGGAGGTCCTGGTCCCAATAGATCCAGTGGGACCCCGAGGAGTCTCCTGTGGCTTGCGTGGCGGCTTGTTGTCGGAGTCCCTCAAGGGAAGGACATGTCTTTTGTTCCTGACGGAACTGCTCGCGGGTGGGGCCCCCTTCTTGGCGCCACTGGGCTAGTTCGGGAAGGGGCCCGAGCTCGGGAAGTTCTTCATGGCTGGGGCCCTGCGGCCCCAGTTCGGGTTCGGCCGTGGCAGTGGCGGGTGGCGGCGGTGCCGGCCATTCAGGTTCTTCGGGCAGATTGTCTTCGGTTGGGACGGCGTCCCGGGTGGACATGGATCGGGTCGTTACGCAAACCCATTCAGGAAGGCCTAGCATCCCAAGATGTTCTCTTCGCTCGATCTGTGCCCAGGGGGAACTTTCCAGGTCGTTCCCTAGGAGGCAGTCCACCGGGGCATCGTCTCGGACGGTGACTTTCAGCATGCCGGACACTCCTCCCCACTCGAAGGGGATGCGGGCCATCTGGCACAGGCTCTCGGAATTGTCCGCTGATCGGACAGGGCACAGAACGTGGGGCAAGATTTGTTCTGGGGTCACCAGATGGCAGCGGACGGCGGTTATGCTGGCCCCCGTGTCACGGAGAGCCTCGGCCCGGCGTCCGTTGATGGTGACCCACTGGCGGTACTTCTGGGTGTTGATCGGAATCTGGTCTCGGGGGATCATGTCTTTGTCGCCCAGGGAGGCGAGGCACATGGCTGCGGACTCCCATTCTTCTGGTTCCATAGGGACCTCTTCTTCTTCATCCTTTTCTTCACTCAGAGCAGCTGCAGTGATTTGTCGACCGGGGGGCCCGGTGGTGCCGGGCCGCTGGTTCATGGGGCAGAGAGGATCATTGGCATAGTGACCCAGCCGCTGGCATCTGTGGCACGTAACGTTGGGGCATGGCCCCGGTCGGGCTGGATGGGCCCCCCTCGGGCTGGGGGCTGGTGTAGAGGAGGCGGGCGAAGACCCCGGCTGAAGGTCTCGGCCTCGGCTGATGCCAGACCCGCCGCCTCGCGTCCGGTGGTTCCCCGGGGACCCTCGTCCGTATTCTCCTGTGGTGTTCCGGTGGACGCGGTTGCTCGCCCACCGATCTGCTTCGACCGCTAGTTTTCGCGGCTCGGTCAACTTGCTGTCGAGGAGGTGCTGTCGTAGTTCAATGAAGCAGTTGTTGGAGAGGTGCTCCCATAACATAAGGTCGACCAACTGCTGGTAGGTAGTGACCTGACTGCCTTTGACCCACCCCTCGAAGGCTCTGCTAAAAAAGTTCACATATTCTACCCAAGTGGTACCGGGGATTTTTTTACAGTCTCTGAACCTCTGCCGGTACATTTCGGGGGTGAGTCCGTAGCGCGTGAGTAGGGCCGTTTTCATGTGTTCATAGGAGGTCATTTCGGTGTCAGGGAGATCCAGCAGGGCATCCCTCCCTTCGTTGACGAACTTACCCCACAGGCCGGCGCCCCAATCCTTCAGGGGCACCCGATGGGCGGTCATGGCCACCTCGTAGGCTTTGAACCATTGCTGGATATCATTGTTCTTGTAGTATTCTTTGACTACATCTTTCGGTAGGTGAACCTTGGTGTCCACGGGAGGGGCCGAGGTCTTGGCCCCGGCCGTGCTATCTTCGTTGCTCTTGCCCTTGATTTCTAGTTCTCTCAGGCCTCGTTCGTGTTCATATGCTAGTCGTTTTTCTTCGAGGTCACGTTGTCTCCGTTTCTCTTCTAGATCCCCCTCCAGCCGTAGTTGCTCGAGGGCTATCTTTCTCTCCGCTAGCTGGAGTTCTCCGTCTAGCCGGAGTCGTGCAAGCTCCAATTCGTGTAGCCGGTTGCGCTCTCGTTCTCGAGCGTCTTCATAGATGAGGTCCGCGTTTAGTGTTGCGGTTCTTTCCCCCGTCGGGGGTGCGCTGGTTTCCTGTTGCCCATTCGGGCTATTCTCCTCTTGGGGTGGTCTGTCTCGGGTTTCCACCCAGGCTTGTAGGGCCGATTTGAAGTCCTCTTTTGTGCTCAGGCCAGTGGTAGCGATACCCATGTCTTTACAGAATTGTTTTAGTTCTTTGTGGCTGTATTCTTCTATCTTCTCTTTCTGGAATTCGGCAGGTAGGTTGGTTCCTTGGGTCGTCATGGTCTCTGTGTGTTTTTCCGTCATAGCGGGTAGATCACTCTCTGTACGATTTTGCGTTGGCTCGGATCGCAGCGCCTGCCACCAATGTTAGAAAGGCAAACCCGGGGGAGGCAGAAGGTGTCTGATTGACCACACCTAGGTCTACCCCTCCTTCAGAGAAGGGACCGAGCGATGTCGAGAGGCCTCCGACGGGAGGGCCCTCTCCTAGAATCGTACAGCAGAGTAACCACACCACTACAAATATACACCACACGTAGATAGAGTTTTCAATCTTTATCTGGCAATAAGTATCGTTTCAATATATACAGCAGATCCCGAGATCTGGAAAGTCTCGTGACAAAGGGGGCAAGGTAGCGGGACAGTCTTATAGATGGTCGGTAGCAAGGAGACTCTACGCACAGCTCTCAATCCTCGAGCTGGGGAGTTCCGGGAGGTTGGGCCGCGGCAGCGCCAGCAGGCTCCAAGATGGCTCAGCGAGTGTGGACCGCGGCAGCGCCAGCAGGTTCCAAGATAGTTCAGCGAGCGTGGACCGCGGCAGCGCCAGCAGGCTCCAAGATGGTTCAGCGAGTGGGGACCGCGGCAGCGCCAGCAGGTTCCAAGATGGTTCAGCGAGTGTGGACCGCGGCAGCGCCAGCAGGTTCCAAGATGGTTCAGCGGTTGTGGACCGCGGCAGCGCCAGCAGGTTCCAAGATGGTTCAGCGAGTGTGGACCACGGCAGCGCCAGCAGGCTCCAAGATGGTTACAGCAAAGATGGACCGCGGCAGCGCCAGCAGGCTCCAAAGGGGTTATAGCGAAGATGGACCGCGGCAGCGCCAGCAGGTTCCAGGTAGAACAGCAAGGGGGGTTCGTCTCAGGGTCAGCCGCGTCAGCGTCAGCAGGGCTTCTCGACTCCGGGATACAACTGCCGTCCTACTCCGGGGCTGGCCCAGATATAGGTCTGGAGTCCTTTGATGTCCGGACCCTCTCGCCTGGGGGTCAGAGGGGCCGGGATGATGGTGTCCAGACACCCAGCAGGGGGGTGGAGCCAGAGCCCAGGGAGGCCGGAGGGCGATCGAAACCAGGCATCCGGGGATGGTTGGAGAGCCATCGAAACTCCCCTCTCCTTGTCTCTGGTGGAGTGGCCACTCTACCACCCGGAGGGTTCTTGGTGCCGCGATGGCGGGCTCGCTGGGGCCGTGGCCGCGGCTGGTCCGGGACCACGTGTCTGTGACTTGATGGGCCCAAGATGGCATCGGGCCTGGAATGAGGGTTCGGGGTGGGCACCGGACCGGTAATGCTGGGGCGGCCCAAGGGTGCCGTGTCAGTGGTTGTGGGCCGCCGGGTGGCGGATCTGGTGGTTTGGAGGGCGTGCAGAGGTGTGCCCGAGGCCGACCCGGGCTGGATGGAGGGCCGATGTCGACCGGGGCCCGCCATGCGGGAGGGGTAGGACCACGCCTCGAGGCCGGGTCCAACACCTCTGCTCTACATGGATGAAACATAACAGCCGTAGATGCAATGCAGCTGGCACCAAGGTATTAATATTAGTACTACATCTCCCCAATGCCACCTGATTTATCACTGAAATATCAGCTTGAAATATGTTTGCGAAATTATGAGGTTTAAAAATACAAGTATTTTTGTGTTGAATAGACACTTTAAAATTTTGGTCAACACGACTAATTCAACTAACCAAAAGTGTCTAATTTAGTAGGTTGGGCTGCACACAGGAGAGCTATGTACAGGTGGTTGGAGAGCAGCCAGTAGCTCACGAGCTACTCATTGGAGAAGCCGGGCTTAGGAACACCGATCATCATGATGGAATCAGCACTGGCAGGTCTACTTTTAGTGGGGCACAGGGAGTTGTTAGGTTTATGACCGAGATAGGCCTCAAAGGAAGAAGAAAAGGGAAAACTATCCAGAGTCAAGAGCCCAGTATGAGCGCCTAAGCTTTGAGTGCTCGAGGTATTGGAAGTTACCCCGTTGTAGTTAAGCGGCCACAAAGGCACATGACTGGGAATTTGCTGATCATGATTAGCAGTGGGGACATCATCGGATATGGGATCGGCACCCTTATTCACAGGAGTCACCATCTGGTTGCAGCAGCAGATGGTCTGGAGATGGTTCCGGGTAGATCAATTACCCAATAAATGCATGCTTGTTGCTAAGAGCTAGAAGCTGTTTCAAAGAATTGGTCAGTAATGTAATCATGGATTTTAGACCCCCCACCTCAGTTTTCAAATCTAAGATAAAAGCAAGGAGGGGGTTGGTGAATAACCTTTAACAGTTTTTAACACGTTTATTGTTAATAGATATATATAATGTTGTGACAAACGTAAATGTTAGCAAATTTATATAATTCACAGATATGGATGTAAATTGTTATCAGAAAAGTTAATAAAATATATTTATTTTTAAAATAAGTATTGGCCACCCAAAAAAACCCAAATCTAAGCTAGAAGCTGTATAGGAGGTCTGGTCAGGGGAGATGGGAACAGAAACATCAGGTGCCGTGGAAGAACGCACCATATTATTAGCAACATCCTGGTCGTTTGTCATCTTGGCCAATGGGGCAAAGCGTTTACTGCAAGGTAAAGCATCCTCAAGTGTTGATTGTAGTCGCTGACCAGAATCGGGGTGTACTAGTGCGGTTGTTAACAGTGAGTGTGCTTTACCCACAGTATGTTGCTCCTGGGCCTGAAGAGTATGTTCCTTAAACATCCCCTGGATTTGCTTTTGCTTGTTTGTGCTGCATGGGGGGGGGTGAATGGGGTGGGGAAGCAAGGCAGCTGGGGCTGGAGGGAGTATCTCCCACATTCAACCAACAGATTGTCATAGTGGTCAAGCACACAATTGCCTCCAGCATGTTTTTGGACATTTTTTTTTTTACCAACCCCCTTACCCATCCCCTTTAGTGGCATTCCTTTTCCCCATTTGTAAATGACACGGGCGTATACCAGAGCTGCAAGCAGAGCTATGAAATGGTGGATTACAGCATTTTCAGTGAGGTAGACTAGAACAATCAGGGCAAAAAGCTTACTTATCAGATCAATGCAAACTGACCCAGTCATACAGCTTAAGATGCTTAGATTTAACAAGGGGTTGAAGATATACCAAACAACAGTACGTTTGGGCGGAAAATAGACATTAGGTGAGGGTCCAGCATTGGGATGTGGGACTTGGAGTTCCCAGTGGTGGTGGCAATCAGCTGCGGCGGCTCCCCCGTTAGGCAGATGAGTCGACAGAGTGGGTTCAGTTATGAAGCCCCCACTTAGCAGGGCTTCAGGAAGGTCTCTGCACCACCCCCAACAAGCACAAATGGTCCCTAAGTGAACAGCAATGCTCCCTCCTCTTGCGTATCTGGACTAGGCCTGGGCGTTGAACTTCACTCCGTTCGCGGAGTTTGCGGGGTTTTCTGCACTCCGCGGAGCTCGCAGAGTGCAGAAAACTCCGCTTTCGATGTGCAGTGGAGTTTTTTCCCCGCTTGCGATTGCGAACAGTAAGTTTGTGATCGCGAACAGTAAGTTTGCGAGCGTGAGCTGCCGCTCGGGAACAATTTTTACCAGAGTAGCAGAAATACCAGCACAAACTGCAGATCGCACTGCACTCCACCACTCGTGGAACTTACTGAGTTTTTCAAAACTCTGCAAACTACGCCCAACATGTCCCCCTTGGCTTAGAGAGTTTTGTGTAACACTATTCAAGGCTCAGACGCAGACACCCTAGTTCAGTAATGATTGAGCTCAGTTCAATCCAGTCTCCTTGGACACAGTCTCACCACAACACAGCCTCCATGTCCTTTTGACACAAGTGTCTCCAATCTCTCCCACTTCTGGGATGAGACGTGGTGGTTGCAGAAGAGGCAGTTGATCTTGGTAAGCTGTTAACAGGATGGGTAGCTCAATTGGTAGCCTGGAGTTCTTTGACAAATGCAGATACTGGTGGTGGGGGGTCACAGGGCAAGCACTGGATCCACTTCTGGGTCACTTGAGCACAAGATGGGTAGCCATTTAGACAGGGGCACAGCGGCACGCTAGCAGTCACAGTGAGCACCTTGTAAACGCAGCAGTGGTGACAGTCACAGGCACAAGTCTTAGCTTTGATGGCAAAGATATCCATGGTCACAGTTGTTTCACTTTACCAGCAAGGACACCCCCAATCGTTCTTATTGCACTGAGCAAGAGTCCAGGGAATAACCCCTTTCATCTGGGAAGTTGACTGTAAGACAGATGCCAGCTCTGAGGTAAATATAAACAATTGCAAAGAAAGGAATGGTTTAATAAAAAATCCATTCAAACAGAAAAGATAGTGGTCTGTTTGTTGCTCAAAAATAATAAGAGCATAATGTCAAACGGAGCCAGGTTCCACTTTTTGTATTAAATTTAGTAAACCCCTACCTGGTTCTTGTCCTTTGAGCCTATCCCCCCCCCCCAGTTTTTGTAGCCCCGGGTGCACAGCAGTCATCAGCGTATGCTGCAGAGCAGCGTGATGCTCCCTGTAGTACGGTAGTCTCCATCCAGGAGTAACCACATCAGAGGCACAAAGAGGTGTGAGCTTTCTATACCAGGGGGTATCAACAATCACACCATGCAGTGATCAGGGGAAATACAAAAGGCTGGCTAACCTAAAAGATCCTTTCCCCACTGAAAAGGAGACTTCAGCCCTACCCTTCACCGCCACCACCTTTCAAGTGGCAGTGCTACAGGAAGACTAATCAGCAGCTCCTCTCAGCAAACGGGCTTCAGTGACTTTCTGAAGGTGTCTTGTCTCCTCTGTCCCCACTTTGTTGTCTTTGTCTCTTCCCTCCAGCTTTAGGAATGTCAGCAAAACACTTCCACTGTCTGGGCAAACAATCTCACCTCCATCTTGTGCAAAGGAGCAGATTTGGGGCTTCCAAAATGGACTCCAGGGGCATCCATCACACGGGAACCCTTGTGTACATATTGCATGTACCATACAAGACACAACATAAACACACACAGCATATATTTTGGAATGTTAGCACAAGGGTTACTCCAGTGACATATAAAAAGGCATGATCATGACTATGTATACACAAAACATAGTATGCTGCGCCATCGATCTACATGCTAAACCTGTGTCAGGTTGGTGAGTCCAATTCAGGAAAATGAGGGCATACTTGACATGTCCCTCAAGGTGACAGGATAGGTCCATGACCTCATCACGTCAAGGGACAGCATAGGCCTCTATGCACTACATTACCACAAGGCTAGGGCCAAAATTAAATAATCTCTGGATTACCAGCTACTCACAGTCAAGTTTTCAGGATAGGGCATCATGACTTGTACCCCACAGGGAATATTCCCATCCCAATAGCATGTTCAGGCAATATTATGTTTTCCTAAATTAATATGGCTTCCCTTATGGTCTTTCCACTCTGCAGGTGTAAATCTGATGTTTTGTGGATACTAAACAAGTGCACATGTGTGGCTCAGTGTATAGTCACTGAGCCAACAAGGACCGCAACACCGCCACCCTGCTGGAAAACCTCGCCAACCTCGGACTCAAGCAACTGGTCAACACCCCCACCCACTACGCCGGCCACACGCTTGATCCCGTCTTCTCTTCCAGCAAGTACATCACCTTCAGCCACGCCACAGGACTCCACTGGACCGACCACAGCTGCGTCCACTTCAGCTTCAAAAGATCCACGACCCACCACCACCACCCGCAACAGGTACCTCACAGGAATTGGAGCACGATCACCGCGGACCAGCTCACCACCTCCCTCAGCCAGAGCCCACCCGCCAACACAACGGACCCCAACGAAGCAGCCCGCAACTTCACACAGTGGCTGTCCGCCTGCGCAGACGACCTCGCGCCACTAAAGAACCCTCCCAGCAGACCCAGAAGCAAGAAGGCATCCTGGTTCACCGACGAACTCAAGGACTCCAAGAAGACCTGCCGCACCCTCGAGAAAGCCTGGCTCCTCGACCGGACCACCGACAACATGACCGCCCTCAAACACGCTACCCGCAAGCACCACCAGCTCATCCGCACCACGAAGAAGAAATCCCTGAAGGAACGACTGGACAATAACGCCCACGACAGCAAAGAGCTCTTCACCATCGTCAAGGAGTTCTCCAACCCCAGCACCGGCACCAACGACATCACTCCGTCACAAGACCTCTGCGACTCCCTCGCCTCGTTCTTCCACCGCAAGATCGCCGACATCCACAACAGCTTCGGCACACCACCCACGCACCCAACCGTCGAACCAACGCCCCCCACCGCCACCCTTTGCACCTGGACCACGGTGACCACCGAAGACACAGCCCGCACAATGAACACCATCCACTCCGGATCACCGACCGACCCCTGCCCACACCACGTCTTCAACAAAGCCGACTCCACCATCGCACGCCAACTCCGGAACATCATCAACGCCTCCTTCAACACCGCCACCTTCCCGGAGAGCTGGAAGCACGCCGAGCTCAGCGCCCTGCTGAAGAAACCTACAGCGGACCCCACCGACCTCAAAAACTTCCGCCCCATCTCGCTCCTCCCTTTTCCTGCCAAAGTCATCGAGAAGATCGTCAACAGACAGCTGACCGCCTTCCTCGAGACGAACGGATCCCTCGACCCCTCGCAGTCCGGCTTCAGAGCCAACCACAGCACCGAGACCGCCCTCATCGCAGCCACCGACGACATCCGGACCCTGCTCGACAAAGGAGAAACAGTGGCCCTCATCCTCCTGGACCTCTCCGCTGCGTCGACACGGTCTGCCACCGCACCCTAGTCCAGCGCCTCAGCAACATCGGTATCCAAGAGAAGGCACTGGAGTGGATCATCTCGTTCCTCGCCGGAAGAACACAAAGAGTCCGCCTCCCCCCGTTTCGCTCCGAGGCCACCAAAGTCATCTGCGGCGTCCCGCAAGGATCTTCACTCAGCCCCACCCTCTTCAACGTCTACATGAAACCTCTCGCAGCCATCGCACGCCAGCACAACCTCAACATCATCTCTTACGCCGACGACACCCAGCTGATCCTGTACCTCACCAGAGACCCCGACACCGCCAGAACCTGCCTACACGAAGGGATGAAAGACGTCGCCGAGTGGATGAAGGACAGCCGCCTGAAACTGAACTCGGACAAGACGGAAGTCCTCATCCTGGGATCTTCGCCCTCCGCCTGGGACGACTCCTGGTGGCCCCCAGCCCTGGGCACCGCACCCAAGCCAACCGACCACGCACGCAACCTGGGCTTCATCCTGGACTCCTCCCTCTCGATGACCAGACAAGTCAACACCGTCTCCTCATCGTGCTTCAACACCCTGCGTGTGCTTCGCAAGATCTTCCGCTGGATCCCGACCGAGACCAGGAAAACTGTCACCCAGGCACTCGTCACCAGCCGACTGGACTACGGAAACGCCCTCTACGCCGGAACCACAGCCAAGCTACAGAAAAGACTCCAGCGCATCCAGAACGCCTCTGCCCGACTCATCCTGGATGTCCCCCGACGCAGCCATATCTCCAGCCACCTGAGGAACCTGCACTGGCTCCCCGTCGACAAGAGGATCACGTTCCGGCTCCTCACCCACGCACACAAGTCTCTCCACGATCTGGGCCCCAAGTACCTCAACGACCGCCTGACCTTCCACACGCCCACCCGCTAGCTACGGTCCACCAGCCTCGCCCTCGCAGCCGTACCACGCATCCGAAGAGCCACCGCCGGAGGAAGATCCTTCTCTTACCTGGCTGCCAAGACATGGAACTCCCTCCCCATCCACCTTCGGCTGACCCAGGACCATCTCGCCTTCAGGAAACAACTCAAGACCTGGCTGTTCGAGCAGTAGCACCCCCCACCCCTCCCCAAGCGCCTTGAGACCCTCCCGGGTGAGTAGTGCGCTATATAAATGGTATGATTGATTGATTGATTGATATAAACATACATTATTTCCATGCACACATGCGGTAATAGCTGCTCTTCAGCCTGTAAATGGTAAACAATGAGGATGTTTTATGTTATTTTCTTCTGAAGAAGGTCGTGAAGAAAGCTGGCTGAAGCGATACCTGAGGACTTCCTTGCTTCAAGGAGACCTGCCCTTTGACCTGGGGAGGTGAGCTGCAGCTTGGAGAGTGGACAGCAGCCAAGAGCCCAGAACACAAGAAAGGAAATCTGAATAGAGAGAGCTGGTGAGTGGCCTGTAAACCTGACAAGGGGCCTGTAAGTCACAAGCAACAGCCCCTCTAGAAGAGTTCAGAGCAGAAAGGTTCCTTCAACCGCAATACCTGAAGTGGTAGTATCTAACAACATCTTGGTTCCTTCCCAACACACTAAAAAGGCGTTCACACCCCTGACCCTGGCGGTCTGCAGGACACACCTGAAATAATTCCCACTCACCTGTGTCAGTCTTCCTCCTTGCCTTCCCACTGCTCAACCACAATTCTAGCAGCACAGCCCAGTTCACCAGAAAACAAAACATGAAAGCAACTACAATTAATCACCTTTAACCTTCCTAACCATAGAAGAATTCATCAATGCTGAAAACGCTTGCCTTTGGGATGTCTGTCGTGCCTAGCTACCCAGGGGGTGAGCAGGCATTATCTTAAGTGTGTATCCCCCTTACCCTGACTATAAGCAACGGTCCCAATTTGGACAAAGGTACCTACCTCTGCCAAGTAGAGAACCCCATTTCTAACAATAAATTAACATGTCACAAATCAAAATATGTATGTGCAGCAAAAGGATCAAACACTGCTATGAACAATTTGTCCTTAGTAGCTAGCCCCCCCACCCCCCATAACTCAAACCTTGGGAGGAATATAGGGGTATATATGGACTCCAATCTTTCAATCATAATCAGATTGGGTTTGTCCAATGTTCCTAAACTGCTAAATGTGTCACTTCTTTCCCTCATATTGGCTATCAAGGTGGCTCTGCACGCATTGCCTGAAATTCTTGGCCCGCACCACTTGCTGGAAATGTTACCCCCCCCCCCCCTCCCCTACCCCCCCTAGCCCCCCCAAAAAAAGATTGGGTCTAGTTGCTCTCCTGACCTGAGCACAGGTTTTTTGCAGAGCTGCCAAGTTTTTCAGGTCCATCCGTGGTGTGCTGTTCCAGTCCACGTTTTTTCCTTGAATTCAGGGACTTGTAGTCTTGTTTATTTCATTATAAAACAGGACTACATGTCCCATAATTCAGAGGGAAAAACCTGGACTGGAGCCGCACTTCACACAACGGCCGCAGAAACTTGGCAGCTATGATAAGACTCACAAGTAGAAGCACCCCGGAGCAACACACAGTAAAGATTGTTCTAGAAATTCACACAAGTGAGACCCCGTCACGAGCCTGGTGAAGAATGAGAGCTCCTCCTGTGAATGATATACCGTCCACGAGGGGTGACCCATCTATCAGCAGGGACGCAACAACTGCTCCCGGGTGTGATTGGTTCGAAGTTATCTCACTGTGACCAATGAAGAGTGACCCTAATTGGGCTCTCTTGTTAAAGTTCATAATAAATTGTAGCGTATGACCCCCCTGTGTGAGAGAGTCTTCGCACGTGCTTGTATGGATGTGTGTGTGTGCAAGTTGTGACAGCCTTAGGGCCCCGCCTTCCCAGCAGCAGAATCCTGTGGATGGAACACCTGTGACGTGCCAGGTCCTCCACTGTGACGTCAAGAGATCGAGGCTAGCACCAGCAGGGGAATCCTGTGGATGGAACACCTGTGACGTGCCAGGACCTGCACTGTGATGTCAAGAGATCGAGGCTAGCACCAGCAGGGGAATCCTGTGGATGGAACACCTGTGACGTGCCAGGACCTGCACTGTGATGTCAAGAGATCGAGGCTAGCACCAGCAGGGGAATCCTGTGGATGGAACACCTGTGACGTGCCAGGCCATGCACTGTGATGTCACGAGGTCCAGGCTAGCACCAGCAGGGGAATCCTGTGGATGGAACACCTGTGACGTGCCAGGACCTGCACTGTGATGTCAAGAGATCGAGGCTAGCACCAGCAGGGGAATCCTGTGGATGGAACACCTGTGACGTACCAGGACCTGCACTGTGATGTCAAGAGATCGAGGCTAGCACCAGCAGCGGAATCCTGTGGATGGAACACCTGTGACGTGCCAGGTCCTCCACTGTGACGTCAAGAGATCGAGGCTAGCACCAGCAGGGGAATCCTGTGGATGGAACACCTGTGACGTGCCAGGCCCTGCACTGTGATGTCACGAGGTCCAGGCTAAAAGCAGAGGGGAATCCTGTGATTGGAACACCTGTGACGTGCCAGGCCCTCACCTGTGATGTCACGAGATCCACACTAGCACCAGCAGGGGAATCCTGTGGATGGAACACATGTGACGCGCCAGGCCCTCCAATGTGACGTCACGAGGTCGAGGCTAGCACCAGCAGGGGAATCCTGTGGATGGAACACCTGTGACGTTCCAGGCCCTCCCTCCCCTGTGATGTCATGAGGTCCAGGCTAAGTGCAGAGGGGGGCGGGGCCTCCGCCGGAGCAGAGACAAGGAGAGGCCCCTGAGGGGGGGAGAAGGTCGGGCAGGATTAGATAGTCTCTGAGGTTCATCGCAGGATCCTTTTGTGACTAAATAGATCTTTGCTTTTTTTTTTTAGGTAATTGAATTAAAACCGTGTCTCGGCTGCTCCCCCCCCTCTCCCCCTCCCCTTACAC
The DNA here is from genome assembly GCF_964261635.1 of Lissotriton helveticus. Classification (NCBI taxonomy): domain Eukaryota; kingdom Metazoa; phylum Chordata; class Amphibia; order Caudata; family Salamandridae; genus Lissotriton; species Lissotriton helveticus. The sequence continues at coordinate 464,282,342 of NC_136068.1, read as the reverse complement.
TGCAACACTTGTCATCGCCCATAAGCCTGTGATGCATGACGACAGGTTGAATGTCTATTGTGACGTGTCCGTGGTATGCAAGGCTGGTAACCAGGCAGCCGCGGCATTGCACTCATGAGCACCGGACGGAGAGGACGGAGAGGACCACTGCTGGTGGCCGGAGCCGAGGCCCCCGAGAGGCCGAGGGGGCCGGGGCCTCACAGGCTCCAAAAAGAACTGGACGGGACTGGGTGAAAGGGAGGTGAGTACAGAAACCAAATGAAAACCGAACTTGAAACCAAACTGAAACCGAACTTGAAACCAAACTTTAAACTGGCTTGATACTGGCTTGATACTGACTTGATACTGACTTGATACAGGCTTGATACTGACTTGATACTGGCTTGATACTGACTTGATACTGGCTTGAAACTTCCCTTCCCTCTTCCTTTCTCTTTCCCGTTTTTCCTTCTCTGCCTTACATTCCTATCTCTCATCTATCCCCTTCTCCCCCTTTCTTTTAAGTTCCCTTTTTCTCCATCACTCTTTAATCCTCTCCCATTCTGTCACTCCCCTCTCCTCCCCTTGCCATTCAATTCATTCCGGTCCCATCCTGCACTCTTATCTCCTTTTCCATTTCCACTCCTCCCCTTCCCTTCTCTTCCCCTCCATTCCCTCCCATTCACAGCCTCTTTCCCTTCCAATCTGTAACCATCACCTCTGCTCCTTTTCTGCTCCCCTTCCACTTACCCATCCTTTTTTCCTTATTCTTCCTTCCTTCACCTCCCTTCCTCTTCACCATTCCCTCCCCTTTCCCCTCACCCATCCCTTCCCCTCATTACCCTTCCCCTCACCCCCTCTCTCTCATTTGCCCTCTCCCCTCCATTCTTCCTTTCTTTCCCTGCCTTTCGCCTCCTTTCTCTTCTCCGCCTTCATTCCTGTCCTTTCCTTTCCATTCCCCAACCCATCCCTTCTTTCCCTTTACCCCACCCTCCAACTACCCCTCTCCGTCCACGTTCCCCCTTTATTTCCATTACTTTCTTCTTTACCTCTTTAATCCTCTACCCTTCTGTCACTCCCCCTTCCCTTCCATCCATTCACTGCCTTACCTCCCCTCCCATCCCATTCTGTTACCCCACACACACAACCCCACACACAAACCCCCACACACAACCCCACATACAACCCCCCACACACAACCCCTTCCACACACACAACCCCACCACACACACAACCTTACACACACAACCCCATACACAAAACCCCACATACACACAACCCCCCACACACAACCCCCCACACACAACCACAACCCCCACACACACAACCACAACCCCCCACACACAACCCCACAAACCCAATCCCCCACACACACCCACACATACAACCCCACACACACAACCACAACACACACAACCCCCCCTCACAAACAACCCCACAAACAACCTCCCCACACACACACACACAACCCCCCACACATTCACAACACAACACTCCACACAAAACCCACAACCACACACAACCACACACGACCACACTACCCCCACACACAAAACCCCACACACTGCACACAACCCCACACACCACACACAACCACACACCCACACAAACACACACAACCCCACATACACACAACCCCACACACACAGCCCCCACACACACAACCACAACCCCCAGACACATACAACCACAACCCCCCACCCACACAAAACCCCACAAACACACACCCCACAAACACCCACACACACAACCCCACACAACCAACCCCACACAACCACAAAACCTCCCCCCACACACACACACAATCCCACACACACAACCCCACACACGCCACAACCCCATACACACAACACCACAGCCCCACACAACCACACAGAAACCCACACAACCACACACAACCCCACACACATGCTACCCCCACACACAACCCCACACACACATACAACTCCACCACACCCCACACACCACACACAACCCCACACACCACACACAACCACACACACCACACACACCACCCTACACACACACAACCCACCACACACAACCCCCACACACAACCTCCCCCTCACACACAAACACACAACCCCACACACACAACCCCTAACACAACCAACCCCACACAACCACAAAACCTCCCCCCCACACACACAATCCCACACACACAACCCCACACACTCCACAACCCCATACACATAACACCACAGCCCCACACAACCACACAGAAACCCACACAACCACACACAACCCCACACACATGCTACCCCCCACACACAACCCCACACACATACAACTCCACCACACCCCACACACCACACACACCCTACACACCACACACAACCCCACACACCACACACAACCACACACACCACCCTACACACACACACAACCCACCACACACAACCCCCACACACAACCTCCCCCTCACACACAAACACACAACCCCACACACACAACCCCTAACACACAAAGCCCCACACACACAACCTCCCACACACACAACCCCACACACACAATCCCCCCACACACAAACCCACACACACGCAACCACACACACATAAACCCCCCACACATACAACCTCACACACACACAACCAACCCCCCACACACAAAACCACACACACATACAACCCCACACACAGACAACCCCACACACACAAGACCCCTAACACACACAACCCTCACACACACACCTCAACACACAACCCTGCACACATGCAACCCCACACCACACACACAACCCCACATGTACAACCCCGCACACACAACCCCATACACATACAGCCCCACACACAACCCCACACACCCCCCACCCCCCACAGTGAGAGTGTCAGTGAGAGTGTCGGTGAGTGTGTCAGTGAGAGTGCCAGTGACAGTGAGAGAGTTGGTGAGAGGGTCAGTGAAAGTGTCAGTGAGAGTGTCAGTGTCAGTGAGAGTGTCAGTGAGTGTCAGTGAGAGTGTCAGTGAGTGTGTCAGTGAGTGTGTCAGTGAGAGTGTCAGTGAGAGTGTCAGTGAGAGTGTCAATGAGTGTGTCAGTGAGAGTGTCAGTGAGTGTATCTGTGAGAGTGTCAGTGTCAGTGAGAGTGTCAGTGTCGGTGAGAGTGTCAGTGAGAGTGTCAGTGAGAGTGTGAGTGTCAGTGTGAGTGTCAGTGAGAGTGTCAGTGTGAATATGATTGTCAGTGAGAGTGTCAGTGTCAATGAGTGTGTCAGTGAGAATGTCAGTGTCAGTGAGAGTCTCAATGAGTGTCAGTGAGAGTGTCAGTGAGAGTGTCAGTGAGTGTGTCAGTGAGTGTGTCAGTGAGTGTCAGTGAAAGTGTCAGTGAGAGTGTCAGTGAGTGTCCGTGAGAGTGTCAGTGAGTGTCCATGAGTGTCAGTGAGGGTGTCAGTGTCAGTGAGAGTGTCAGTGAGTGTGTCCGTGAGAGTGTCAGTAAGTGTGTCCGTGAGAGTGTCAGTGAGAGTGTCAGTGAGAGTGTCAGTGAGTGTCAGTGAGAGTGTCAGTGAGTGTCAGTGAGTATCAGTGAGTGTCAGTGAGAGTGTCAGTGAGAGTGTGAGTCTCAGTGTGAGAGTCAGTGAGAGAGTCAGTGAGAGTGTCAGTGTCAAAGTGTAAGTGAGTGTGAGTGAGAGTGTGAGTGAAAGTGTGAGTGAAAATGTCAGTGAGTGTCAGTAAGTGAGTGTGTCTGTGAGGGTGTCAGTGAGAGTGTCAGTGAGAGTGTCAGTGAGTATCAGTGAGAGTGTCAGTGAGAGTGTCGGTGTCAGTGAGAGTGTCAGTGAGAGTGTCAGTTTCAGTGTGAGTGTCAGTGTGAGAGTCAGTGAGAGTCAGTGAGAGTGTCAGTGTAAGAGTGTAAGTGAGTGTAAGTGAGAGTGAGTGAGAGTGAAAATGTCAGTGAGTGTCAGTGAGTGTCAGTGAGAGTGTCAGTGAGAGTGTCCACTTCAGTGTGAGTGTCAGTGAGAGTGTCAGTGTCAGTGAGAGTGTCAGTGAGTGTGAGAGTGAGTGTGTCAGTGAGTGTGTCAGTGAGAGTGTCAGTGTCAGTGAGAGTGTCAGAGTCAGTGAGAGTGTCAGTGAGTGTGTCAGTGAGAGTGTCAGTGTCAGTGAGAGTGTCATTGAAATGTCAGTGAGAGTGTCATTGAAAGTGTCAGTGAGAGTGTCAGTGAGTGTCAGTGTGTGTCCGTGAGAGTGTCAGTGTCAGTGAGAGTGTCAGTGAGAGTGTCAGTGTCAGTGAGAGTGTCAGTGAGAGTGTCAGCGTGAGTGTCAGTGAGAGTGTCAGTGTCAGTGTCAGTGAGAGTGTCAGTGTCAGTGTCAGTGAGAGTGTCAGTGTCAGTGAGAGTGTCAGTGTCAGTGAGAGTGTCAGTGAGTGTGAGTGAGAGTGTCAGAGTCAGTGTCAGTGAGAGTGTAAGTGAGTGTCAGTGAGTGTGTCAGTGAGTGTGTCAATGAGAATGTCAGTGAAAGTGTCAGTGAGAGTGTCAGTGAGAGTGTCAGTTAGTGTCAGAGAGAGTGTCAGTGAGAGTGTCAGTGAGTGTCAGTGAGAGTTTCAGTGAGAGTGTCAGTGTCAGTGAGAGTCATTGAGAGTGTCAGTTTCAGTGTGAGTGTCAGTGAGAGTGTCAGTGAAAGTGTCAGTGAGAGTGTCAGTGAGAGTGTCAGTGAGTGTCAGTGAGTGTCAGTGAGTATCAGTGAGAGTGTCAGTGAAAGTGTCAGTGAGTGTCAGTGAGTGTCAGTGAGAGTGTCAGTGAGTGTCAGTGAGTGTCAATGAGAGTGTCAGTGAGAGTGCCAGTGAGAGTGTCAGTAAGTGTCAGTGAGAGTGTCAGTGAGAGTGTCAGTAAGTGTTAGTGAGTTTCAGTGTCTGTGAGAGTGTCAGTGAGAGTGTCAGTGAGAGTGTCAGTGAGAGTGTCAGTGTCAGTGAGAGTGTCAGTGAGTGTGAGTGAGAGTGTGAGTGAGAAAGTCAGTGTCAGTAAGAGTGTCTATAAGAGTGTCAGTGAGATTGTCAGTGAGAGTGAGAGTGTCAGTGAGAGTCAGAGTGAGTGTCAGAGTGAGTGTCAGTGAGAGTGTCCGTGAGAGTGTCAGTGAGAGTGTCTGTGTCAGTGAGAGTGTCAGTGAGAGTGTCAGTGTCAGTGAGCATGTCAGTGAGAGTGTCAGTGAGTGTGTCAGTGAGTGTGTCAGTGAGTGTCAGTGTCAGTGGGAGTGTCAGTGAGTGTGTCAGAGAAAGTGTCAGTTAGGGTGTCAGTGTCAGTGAGAATGTCAGTGAGAGTGTCAGTGAGAGTGTCAGTGAGTGTCAGTGAGAGTGTCAGTGAGTATCCTTGAGTGTCAGTGAGAGTGTCAGTGAGAGTGTCAGTGAGTGTGTGAGTGTCAGTGAGAGTGTCAGTGTCAGTGAGAGTGTGAGTGTCAGTGAGAGTGTCAGTGAGTGTCAGTGAGAGTGTCAGTGTCAGTGAGAGTGTCAGTGAGAGTGTCGATGAGATTGTCAGTGAGAGTGTCAGTGTCAGTGAGAATGTCAGTGAGAGTGTCAGTGTAAGTGAGAGTGTCAGTGAGAGTGTCAGTGAGAGTGGCAGTGAAAGTGTCAGTGAGAGTGTCAGTGAGAGTGTCAGTGTCAGTGAGTATCAGTGAGAGTGTCAGTGAAAGTGTCAGTGAGTGTCAGTGAGTGTCAGTGAGAGTGTCAGTGAGAGTGCCAGTGAGTGTCAGTGAGCGTGTCAGTGAGAGTGTCAGTAGTGTTAGTGAGTGTCAGTGTCTGTGAGAGTGTCAGTGAGAGTGTCAGTGAGTGTCAGTGAGAGTGACAGTGAGTGTCAGTGAGAGTGTCAATGAGTGTCAGTGAGAGTTTCAGTGAGAGTGTCAGTGTCAATGAGAGTGTCATTGAGAGTGTCAGTTTCAGTGTGAGTGTAAGTGAGAGTGTCAGTGAGAGTGTCAGTGTCAGTGAGAGTGTCAGTGAGTGTGAGTGAGAGTGTGAGTGAGTGTCAGTGTCAGTAAGAGTGTCAGTGAGAGTGTCAGTGTCTGTGAGAGTGTCAGTGAGAGTGTCGGTGAGAGTGTCAGTGAGAGTGTCCGTTTCAGTGTGAGTGTCAGTGAGAGTGTCAGTGAGAGTGTCAGTGTCAGTTAGAGTCTCAGTGAGTGTGAGTGACGGTGTGAGTGAGAGTGTCAGTGAGTGTGTCAGTGAGTGTGTCAGTGAGAGTGTCAGTGTCAGTGAGGGTGTCATTGAAAGAGTCATTGAAAGTGTCAGTGAGTGTCAGTGAGAGTGTCAGTGAGAGTGTCAGTGTCAGTGTGAGTGAGAGTGTCAGTGTCAGTGTGAGTGAGAGTGTCAGTGTCAGTGAGAGTGTGATTGAAAGTGTCAGTGAGAGTGTCAGTGAGAGTGTTAGTGTCAGTGAGAGTGTCAGTGTCAGTGTTTGTCAGTGAGAGTGTCAGTGTGAGTGAGAGTGTCAGTGTCAGTGTGAGTGAGAGTGTCAGTGTCAGTGTCAGTGAGAGTGTCAGTGTCAGTGAGAGTGTCAGTGTCAGTGAGAGTGTCAGTGAGTGTGAGTGAGAGTGTGAGTGAGAGTGTGAGTGAGAGTGTGAGTGAGAGTGTCAGAGCCAGTGTCAGTGAGAGTGTCAGTGAGTGTGTCAGTGAGTGTGTCAGTGAGTGTGTCAGTGAGAGTGTCAGTGAAAGTGTCAGTGAGAGTGTCAGTGAGAGTGTCAGTGAGTGTCAGTGACAATGTCAGTGAGTGTCAGTGAGAGCTTCAGTGTCAGTGAGAGTGTCATTGAGAGTGTCAGTTTCAGTGTGAGTGTAAGTTAGAGTGTCAGTGAGAGTGTCAGTGTCACTGAGATTGTCAGTGAGTGTGAGTGAGAGTGTGAGTGAGAGTGTCAGTTTCAGTGTGAGTGTCAGTGAGAGTATAAGTGTCAGTGAGAGTGTCAGTGATTGTGAGTGAGAGTGTGAGTGAGAGTGTCAGTGTCAGTGAGAGTGTCAGTGTCAGTGAGAGTGTCAGTGTCAGTGAGAGTGTCAGTGAGTGTGTCAGTGAGTGTGTCAGTGAGTGTCATTGAGAGTGTCAGTGTCAGTGAGTGTGTCGGAGAAAGTGTCAGTGAGAGTGTCAGTGAGAGTGTCAGTGAGAGTGTCAGTGAGTGTCAGTGAGAGTGTCAGTGAGTGTCCATGAGTGTCAGTGAGTGTCAGTGAGAGTGTCAGAGAGAGTGTCAGTGAGAGTGTCAGTGAGAGTGTGTGTCAGTGAGACTGTCAGTGTCAGTGAGAGTGTCAGTGAGAGTGTCAGTGAGTGTCAGTGAGAGTGTCAGTGTCAGTGAGAGTGTCAGTGAGAGTGTCGATGAGATTGTCAGTGTGAGTGAGAGTGTCAGTGAGAGTGTCAGTGAGAGTGTGAGTGTCAGTGAGAGTGTCAGTGAGAGTGTCAGTGAGTGTCAGTGAGAGTGTCAGTGTCAGTGAGAATGTCAGTGAGAGTGTTGATGAGATTGACAGTGAGAGTGTCAGGGTCAGTGAGAGTGTCAGTGTCAGTGAGAGTGTCAGTGAGAGTGTCCGTGTTGATGAGAGTGTCAGTGTCAGTGAGAGTGTCAGTGAGTGTCAGTGAGAGTGTTAGTGTCAGCGAGAGTGTCAGTGAGAGTGTCGATGAGATTGTCAGTGAGAGTGTCTGTTGGACACGGCCTCGTGGCATGGCCCGACCCCGTCCGCATGGAGGGCCCAGGACGACATCGGCCCTCCATTTACCTACTATCGACCCCCCTGACACGCATCTTCATGAACCATCGGCGCGGGCAGCCTCCCTGGCCACCGACAGCTCTCCCCCTCCCTGGTACCCCGGCGGAACCTGCTTGCCAACGCTGCCAGCCTGGCACCCTGACCAGGCCACCCCTTCCGGCCCGACTCCATCTTGGGACCCTCACGCCCCGAACACGTGGCCGCAGCCGTCCCGGGGCCGGCTCCAGCGAAGCCCAGACATTGCGGCACCAGAACCCTCCTAGGTGGTAAAGTGGCCACTCGACCAGATCCCGGAGGAGGGGAGTCCCGATGGGCCTTCCACCGCCCCCGTACGCCTGGTATCGATCGCTCTCCAGGCTCCCTGGGCGCTGGCGCCGCCCCCCTGCTGGGTGTCTGGACACCTTCATCCCGGCCCCCTCTGACCCCCGGGCGTGAGGGTCCAGACATCAAAGCCCTCCAGTCCTATATCTGGGCCAACCCCGGATCAAGACAGTAGTTGTATCTGGAGTCGAAGCCCTGCTGACCTCGTCGCGGCTGATCCTGATCCGAACTCTTGCACCTGGAACTATCTTCGAGGCCCTGCTGACGCTGTCGCGGCCTGACCAAGCTAAACCACCTTCGAGGCCCTGCTGACGCTGTCGCGGCCTGTCCAAGCTGAACTATCTTCGAGGCCCTGCTGACGCTGACGCGGCCTGACCAAGCTGAACTATCTCCGAGGCCCTGCTGACGCTGTCGCGGCATGACCAAGCTGAACTATCTTCGAGGCCCTGCTGACGCTGTCGCGGCCTGACCCAGCTGAACTATCTCCGAGGCCCTGCTGACGCTGTCGCGGCCTGAACCCTTGAACTATCCACGCACCAGTGGGTGCCAAGACTGTCCCGCTACCCCCTTTCCCCGAGACCACGACATTACGGATCCCTCGATCCTTGCCGCTACCCTGCCAAGAACTTGCTTTGATTACTTACATAAAGATCCTTGTGAATATCCTTCCTGTGTGGTGTCTATCTGTAAGTAGTGTGATTGCTCTGCTGTTACGATTGTAGGAGAGGAGCCTCGCCAAGGAGGCCTCCCTACGGCGCTCGGCCTATTCCACAGAGAGAGGTGGGACTCGGGGCGGACAGTCAGACACCTTCTGTCTCCCCTGGGGTCGCCTTTCCAACATTGGTGGCAGCGGTGGGATCCGAGCCCGCGCAAATCGTACAGCGAGTAACACGTCACTACTGACAGAGACCCACAGCCACGATGACTACTAAGGAAGCCGGAACGACTGCAGAATTCCAGAAAGACCTGTTAGAGGAGTATACCCATAAAGAACTTAAACAATTTTGCAAAGACTTGGGTATCGCTACCACCGGACTAAGCACAAAGGATGATTTCAAAGAAGCGCTGCAAACCTGGGTGGAGACCAGAGAGACCCCACCCCAAACGAACGATGACATTGTCCGAGAAGTACCCGTGAGTACCGTCATAGCCCCCATAGAGGAAAGAACCGCCAACAGGGACCCGGGCCTCTCCCCCGAAGACGCCCGAGAGCGAGAGAGGAGTCGGCTCCATGAACTAGAGCTCGCCCGACTCCGGCTGGACGGAGAACTCCAATTAGCAGAAAAGAAAATGGCCCTTGAACAACTGCGATTAGAGGGAGATCTGGAAGAGAGGCGGCGGCAAAGAGAATTGGAAGAAAAAAAACTCGCATACGAACCCGAGCGTGGCCTCAAAGAACTCGAAATCAAAGCCAAACTCGAAGAGGCTGGCGCCACGGTAGCCCGGAACCCCCCACCTCCTGCCGAACCAAAGGTCCACATCCCGAAGGATATCGTCAAGGAGTACTACAAGAATGACGATATCCAGCAATGGTTCAAGGCGTACGAAGTTGCCATGACCGCGCACCGCATTCCGCGAAAAGACTGGGGTGCCGGCTTATGGGGGAGATTCGTCAGCGAAGGAAGAGACACCCTGCTGGAGCTGGCCGACGACGTAATGTCCTCCTATGACCACATGAAGGACGCCCTGCTTGTCCGGTATGGCCTCACCCCCGAGATGTACCGGCAGAGATTCAGAGACTGCAAGAAAATCCCCGGTACCACGTGGGTCGAGTACGTGAACTTTTATAGCAGGGCCCTGGAAGGATGGATAAAGGGCAGCAAAGTGTCCACCTACGAGCAGCTGTTCGACCTCATCGTTTGGGAGCACCTCTCCAACAACTGCTTTGTCGAGCTCAGACAGCATCTACTCGACAGCAAGCTAACCGAGCCCCGGAAACTCACTGTCGAGGCGGATCGATGGGTGAGCACCCGGGTCCCCCGAACACCGATAGGAGAAACCGGTCAGGGCGGCCGGGGGCACCCCCGCCAGCGGGGAGATGGAGGAGGACAGAACCAGAGCCGAAGCTTCCCGCCGGCCTCGGGCCGGGGCCCCCCTCCAGGGTCCCCCCGGGTAACACCTCGCCGTCCCTGAAGAGGGACCCCCCAGCATGGCCGGGGCCCCACCCGAACATTACTTGCCACAGATGCCAGCGGACCGGTCACTATGCCAGTGACCCCCTCTGCCCCATGAACCAGCGTCCCGGCACCACTGGGCCTCCGACCCGCCAGTTCGCTGCTGCAGCTCTGGGAGAAGAGGGAGAAGAAGACGTAGAGGTCTACGAGGAAGGTCAAATCGAGTATGAACCGGCCGCCATGGCCCTAGCCTGCCTGGGCAATAGAGACCTGGTCCCCCAGGCCCCGCTACCGAGCAACACTCGAAAATACCGTCAGTGGGTCCACATCAATGGACGACGGACCCAAGCCCTCCGAGACACGGGAGCCAGTGTGACGGCCGTCCGCTGCCACCTGGTGACCCCCGAACAGATCATCCCGAACGTACGCTGCCCCGTGAGGGCAGCCGACAACTCCGAAACTCTATGCCAGATGGCCAGAATTCCCTTCGAATGGGGGGGGGGTGTCGGGCACCCTCAAGGTGACCGTCCGGGACGACGCCCCCGTGGACTGCCTCCTTGGGAACGACCTCGAGAGCTCTCCCTGGGCCCAAGTTGAGCGGAGAGAGCACCTAGGAATGATGGGATTACCAGAGTGGGTCTGTGCGACGACCCGATCTATGGCGGCCCGAGCCCCGGCAGCGACCGAGGCCGCCCCGACCGAAGAGCCGGAGTGGCCCGAGCCACCACCCTCTGCCATCCATGAAGAATGCGACGCCGAGACCAGGCCCTCGGAGCCCGGAAACCACCACGAGCTCAGCGACATCCCCGAACTCGCCCAATGGTGCCAAGAGGGTGGTCCCACCCGAGAACAGTTTCGGCAGGAACAGAAAACCTGCCCTTCCCTCGAGGGGACCCGCCAACAAGCCGCTGCCCAAGCTACCAGGGACACCTCAGGGTCCCACTGGGTCTACTGGGACCACGACCTCCTATATAGTGTGTGGTAAATAAATAATTAATTACCGGATCTATTTTTCAGAATAATCAATAAACGGGTAGCTCAATAAATAAGAGTCAAGATTCGAGGTAGCTGGAGTTTACAGGCTTTAATCAGGCATAAAGGACAGGAACAGGACAGCCTGCATGGGAATGGGATGGCAGCTGCCGGGGGCAGGATCTGGGAGCATAAGGGATAACTTTTAATAACAGTGCACAGTATATATAGTTAAACAAAACACATTACATTCAATACAGTAGGAGTAGCAGTGGGCGGGGTTCGTAGCAGTCGCGAAAGATAAGGCAGTAAGTAGGTGTAACAAGAGGCGTGTACAGGGCGTATACATAGACATGTGATGTAAACGTAACAGAATATGTCACAAACGGGGCGGAAACATGGAGGGGGCTACCTGAGGAGCTGGGACCTCTGACCTAGTAGTGCGCGCAAACGGGCAATGACGTGTTACCAGGGAGAACTGGGGGCTATGACTTCTGCACTAGAAGAGGAGACTAAAGTCTGGAGTGTCAGAGCGACATGTACCTAAAACCTATCTAGTATCTGATGTTTAGAGAACATGTTGATAGAATCCAAAAGTCATCAGGGTAAAGGCTACTCGACTCTAAGACTGGTGCATGCATTATTCTACATGTATTGCGGGGCGAGGAATATTCTATGAACATTAATACAGTATTTCTCTTACATGGAGACATAAAGGCTAGACTATGACTGGAACTATTGATGCGATTCAGTAGCTTAGGAATGCAGAGAAGGAGGGCTGGACTGATAACTAGAAGCATAACATACTTTTGGCAGACTAGGAGGCAGAGCCAGGCCGAGCCGGGCACTGTGAGGCAGGAAGTAAGTGAAGGGTCAGGGATACAGGTGGGGGCTGTATCGCTCCTCGGAGAGGTTTCAGGAGACAGGAGCTGAATCTGGTGTCCGGGCCCTTTTGAGGCCTAGAAACGGGGACTTTTACTGAATTAACGTGCACACTGTAAAATGTGGCAACATAGGTTTACATAGGCCTAATATTCGTTGTTTTCACAAAGACTGGAAACTGGCATACTAGAGTTGGACACAACTGTAATTGCGTCTTTAATTGATCATAAGGGAATACATATGCATATCGATCATGCACATATAACATAGGATGAGGAACACGTAGGCACATATAACATGGCAAAATCTACTTTTCCACATTCCCTCCTTGTGCCCTACGTTTCCATCAGGAAACATCAATATTCATGATACCATCTATCATTTCATATAGCATCATTTGCTCGTCTCGAATTGTCTTGGAACGGGACTTAGGACTAGGACTTGGAATACAGGATGTAGCACAAATGCCGCAAATCGCAGGGCCACATTGTAAACAGAGGCAGCAACTGAATATAATCATTACTGCTATACCTAGGAATGACAATACTTTCCATCCCCAGGCAGATATGATACTCCAGAGCCAACCGGACCATGTCCAGGTGCCTGGATTCTGGTGTAACTGATGGGCAATTTTATGAAGTCTGGTTATAGCTGAATAAACAGACGGCGCGTTATTAGGAATGAAAATGCAGCAACTAGATCCGATGACTCTACATGCTCCTCCTCTATCGGCCAGTATGACGTCAAGAACGAGACGATTTTGGAGCACAACAAATCTCATAGCAGATTGCTCTTCGGTTAAGTTACCTAGAGCAGAAGTAGTCTCATTCACTACTGCTTCAAGGGTTCTGGTTAACCTACGTATTAACTTACTATTCTGGATAGGTCCTATAAAGAAGAAGAAACCTCTATTGAAGTCTGTATATTGTTCTAGAGCAGTTTCAGTTTGATCGACAATCGGGGACTCGATCTCCCTTTTATGTCTAATGTGTACTAGATGTGTGTTTCTATGATAATCAGATGGGGCTAGGAAAACTGGTGGCAGTAGGAAGGCAATGTAACATGTTCCATCCCAATCGAGGGGCAGACGAACATATGCGGTCTGACCACAAACAAAGTAAGAATGACGTGAGGCCTTGAAAATAGATTTCCCACTGTCACTATACTTGACAATAGTAGCACAATCACTATGTCCTACATGTGCGGAACCATTCTTTCTGACACATAATTCGCCTTTGACTGGCAGTACTGAAATAGCAGGCAAATCTGGAGTAGTATCGGACTGAACATTCAGGACCATAAAATTCGAAGAATAATTACCTAAATCATATACTTCATTTTCTAGATCTAACCCGGTTCTATGGGTGAGACCTTGCTTGTCTGGGAAACATGTTCTATTCAGAAGGGACATGTCAGTTGAGGATGACGTTAACGTGGACCATGCTCCACACGAACCATTATGTGAAAATGGATAAGGAAAGAGTGGCAGAACTCCCTTCGGTGTCTGGAAAGGGGGGAGTCGACCACACACCCAACAATTAGTAGCATTGCTGGTCTGGTGTGAATAGTGTAACATTCTTATAAATGTATTATTTCTCATAGCAAGACGATAGGATAGCTCGTGAGGAGGCAGATCAATAAATGTGTGCTCTACTGTAGCGTTAGAAAACTTGTTTACATGTAAACTTGGAAAACATAAATGTAATGCATAACTTGTGCAGGTAACCATTAAACTTAGAAACAATAAGAAACTTAGAATAACGATACATCGTATAGAGTTTTGACTAACTCTCTCACTATGGGGGTCTATCTCATACATGTCAGGGACCTGTCTAACCGTTTCACCCGAGAGGGACTTAGACAATTAAACTGGCTGACTTATTTTACTAGACCTGAGTTTCCTTTTATACTCCTGCTGCGGAGTTTCCTCTAACAGGGGAGGCTTGGATTCAGAGTCAATTTTTAGGCAGTCCTTAGAAATGTTCTTGGCAAATGTTTTTTCAGACAATCCATGGAATTTCTTGACGTGGGACAGGTGGACCCACCCCTTGCGGCCTTCCAACTTCACGGCCGTGCGGGTGGTCAGAAGGACTAGTCTTGGCTCCTTCCAACGAGGCTCCAGCGGACTTGAACGATCAAAGTTCCGTACAAGGACAAGGATTGTCTGGAAATGCGGCGGCAACCTGTGAACGACAAGAGTGTAGGGCAGACATCAAGGAAGCTAGGTAATCTGTCAGCATATTACTGGAAACATCTGTAATACTGCGGGGTCTAGGTGTACCCCACATGTTTGGGGGGCGGCCGAATACGACCTCGTACGGGGACAGACCTGATCTGGAATGTGCAACCATGCGCATATAAAATAAAGCGACTGGCAGAGCTACTAGCCAGTCTACACCTTTCTCTTTACATACTTTGGCAATTCGGATTTTTAATGTCTGATTATGTCTCTCTACGAGACCGGCTGCTTCAGGATGGCGCACACAATGGAACTTCCACTGGTACCCTAACAGAAGGGAAACATGTTTCATTAGTTCAGATGAGAATGGCTGGCCGTTATCTGAATACACGACCCTAGGGAGTCCAAAACGAGGAAAGAATTCACGAACCAACTGCTTGGCAGTGGTCGCGGCTGTGTAACTGGATATGCTTCTGTCCACCTGGACAAAGCGCATACAACTACGAGGACATACTTGAAACCTCGACATCGCTCCATCTGGATATAATCCATCTGGAGGACTTCAAAAGGGTGGTCAGGAGGTTGGAATCCACCTTGTTCCACCGGGACACTTTTACCTGGATTGAACTGACAACATATCATACAGGTACGGACTTTCTGCTTGGCTGCAGCTCGTAAATGCTTGTTGAACCAAATGTTCTGGATACTGTCTAACATAGCTTTTTCTCCTAAATGTGCAGGACTATGTGCGGTATTGATAATAACTTGAACCATAGTGTCGGGGAGAAACCATGTGGCTTTTCCCTTCGTCACCCATCCCTGATCTGTCTGGACCCCTCCTTGTTCGGACCATTTCTTGATTTCGTCGGGAGTAGCATGTAACTGTATGTCTATGACATCTTGAGTAGGGTCCTTAACTGTCATACAAGTAGTCTGTTCTGGAGTGTGTGTCAGTGTCGTGTTAACTGGAACGTCTGGTGTCTGAGCTGTAAGCTTGGCTGTTCGATCTGCTAGATCGTTACCTTGGGAAATGATATCAGTGACTTTCGTATGTGCTTTGCACTTCATGATAGCGATAGCTGTCGGTAAATGTATTGCATCTAACAGAGCTTGAATGAGGAGACCATGCTGAATCTTGGTTCCACGAGAAGTCATAAAACCTCTTTCTTGCCAGAGCACTCCAAAGTCGTGTACGACTCCGAATGCATAACGTGAATCTGTGTATATATTTACTTTCAGGTTCTTGGCACGTATGCAGGCTTGGGTCAGAGCGACTAGCTCTGCTGCTTGAGCAGACAAGGTGTCAATACGGTGTGTCTCTATAACTTCAGTCTCAGTAGTCACTGCATACGCGGCTACTAGTTCTCCTGTACTTGTTCTCATACATGAACCATCCACATAAAGTGTCAGGTCGGGATCAGGTAATGGAATATCTGTCAAGTCTTGTCTTGGCTTTGTCATGGTGTTAACAACTTCCACACAGTCATGTGTGGCAGGATTTGAAGTAACTGACGGTAACAGTGTAGCAGGGTTCAGAACGTTGCAGCGTCTGATTTCTATATGTGGCTGGAACAGTGTTAATTCATAACCTGTTAAACGTGCAATTGTCAAGTGCTGAGTCTGTGTTCGGTTTAAAAGAACTTCCACGGAGTGTGGAACTTGTACTGTCAGGGAGTGTCCTAACACTATGGAATCACTTTGTCTGATAGCTAGTGCTGTGGCTGCAACTGACTTGAGGCACGCAGGCAGAGCCTGGGCTACTGGATCTAATGTGCTTGAAAAATAAGCACAGGGCTTGTACTGTCCTGCTTGATCTTGTGTGAGAACGGATAATGCAGTACCATTACGTTCTGTGACAAAAAGCGTAAAAGGCTTACGGTAGTTCGGTGTAGCTAGAACAGGTGCTTGGCATAAGGCTTTCTTTAATTCATTAAAAACAAGTGTATGTTCCTGGGTCCAAGGGAGGACAGTCGATACGGCTGCCTCCTGTGTCGTTAACTGTATCAGTGGCTTGGCTAGAAATGCATACTGAGGAATCCATTGTCGGCAATAGGAAGTGAGGCCGATAAAAGCTCGTACCTCCTTCTGGGTCTTGGGCTGAGGAAGACTCGCTATTAACTGGATACGGTCAGGTGTCAACTGCCTACCCCTCTTGGACAGTAAGTGTCCTAAGTAGACCACTTGCTGGACACAGAATTGAAGCTTCGAAGGGGACACCTTGTGCCCCATCTCGGCTAGAAAATACAGGACTGTAAGTGACGCTCGCTCGCAGTCACGTTCAGAACGGGCTGTGATCAATAGATCATCGACATACTGGAGCAGGGCAGTGTCAGTTGGCATGTGAATATTGTCTAGTTGTCTCTTGAGTGCTTGACTGTAAATGCTAGGACTTTCTGTGAAGCCTTGAGGAGCTCGTGTAAATTTATAGCTCCTTCCATTTAAACAAAATCCGAAAAGGTACTGGCTGTCTGGATGAATTGGGACACTGAAAAATGCATTCTTGAGATCGATGACAGTGAAAAATGTAGCTTCAGAATCAATGGCTGTCAAGAGGGATGAAATATCTGGGACTACTGGATACTGGGGTATGATACATTTATTAAGCTCTCGAAGGTCAATCACTAATCGATATACTGGAGGTGCATTTGGATCAGTACGTTTCATGACTGGAATGATAGGAGAATTACATACATTGGAGTCAGTTTCTACAACCACTCCTTGAGCAATGAGCTCGTCAATAATTTTGGATAAGGCTGCTACAGCCTCAGGTGGCAATCTGTACTGTCTGATTCGTGGCAAAACTATACCTTGTTTAAGAGTCACACGATGGGGTGTGATTTGCATAAAACCTACCCTTGCGCCCATAGATGCTGCGGTACATTTAATAATCTAGGATCAAAATCTCGTAATACATAATGACATAATGACCTTTAAAGTCGCGTAAAAACAATCGTACTCCTTCTGGGCAACAGCAAATCACTGCTCCTAATTCTTTTAACGTCTTGATGCCTAACAAATTTTCTGGACATGCTTTCGTGAGTAACAAATCAGTAGTTCGGGACAATGGACCAACTTCTAGAGTAACTGGTTTTGAAATTTCGTTAACAATTGGCTTTCCTGAAAATCCAAGGGAAACATTTTTAGAGCCTGAGAGCGGAGGCCCTGGAACTTCGTCATGACTGATAGTAGTCCTACTTGCCCCTGTATCAATCAGAAACTTTCTGTCTTTCCCTAATACTTGACTGTGTACATAGGGACCCTCTTGAGATACAGGTATCTCGATGAGAGGCAAGCCTACCTCCCTCTCTAGGCTGTTTCATGAATACTGTTGATACTCTGGATACTCTGACTGGGCATACTGGTACATCTGCTGTGTAACATGCTGTGTTGCAGCGATAGGCTGCAGTACTGGAACTGTCTGTTGTGCATTCTGTGGTGACTGAGAAGTCTGTGAAACTTCTTCTTGTCTAGGCGGACGTGGCCTTTCTTTAGTCTTACCAGTAGCTATGTTGTGTTTCAGAACTGCACACTCATTTATAAAATGACCTGGCTGTTTACAGTAATTGCAAGTCCCTTTAACGGGAGCTGCAGGATGACTGGCTTGATTCGGACCCCTCTTCTGACTGTCTTGTGGAACAGATTGTGCAACTAATACTTTCATTTTCATTTTCGTGTCTTTCATACGTCTCCTTTCGTGTTCTTGCTCTTCCCTGATTCTGTTCTGGTGATACTGGAGCATCTGTAACATTTGGGACGGAGTATTAACTTGCCAGGTACTTTCGACTTTCAAAACTCGATTTTTAATTTGTGGACTTGAATTCTCGACTAGTTTAGTAACAAAAAGATGAGGGTATGACTCGCTACTCGTCTTCAGACCACTGTTAATAATAAAACATTTTTCAAATCTAGAATAAAAATCACTAGTGTCTTCATCCTGTTTCTGTTTGCATGCTGAGATTGCATCCCAATCTTCCTTTTTCGTGGCTAGTAACCTTGGCAAAACTTGTATCAATAACTCGGGCAATTCTTTACATTTGTCCCCAAGACCGGTACCTGGTACTCGTGAATTATCTTCAGCTTCTAGAGCTGTCCAATCAATCTTTTTCTCTCCCACCTCCCATTCTTTTTCCTTGAGTTTTTCATATACCCCTGCGGGCAACAGGACCTTCAACATTTTAATGATATCAGGATACGTGTATTCTCCCATACGGAGCATATCTTTTAATTCTCGATGGAACCCTGCTGGGTCTTTGTCGTGACAGGGAATTAATTTCCTTTATTTATAACAAGGTAACCCAACCAGTTAGCTGTGGACCGTGGGTAGATACTATTATTCAAGAACAAGGGTCCTTAGCATTTTAGATAAAACATACAAGATAGAATATAGGCCATACTTGGAGACTATATTTTGTCACTGTCCAGCCGGACAGTAAGTTTTATTTTTCAACAATGTAATTCTTGTGAAAAGGATAACCAGGCACAATCCTGTACCACAAAACAGAGGAACACAAGAAACTGAAGAATTAAAGAAATTTAGAATAAAAGAGAACAGGCAAAAGAAAGAGCAAATGTTGGCCACTTGTCAAATCAGTGTTACATTCAAGGTATGCCAACCAACTGCCAAAACACAACAAATTATACACAATGGTTTAGGTTGTGAAGGCAATCTATATAGTCGACGTTTCGATCCCTAGTGCTCAATTAATTGGGACCATCATCAGGACTGACAAATTTACATTATTTGCCTGTCAGTATGTATTGTTTTAACGCCTGTAGGGAAATATAAGGAGGAAAAAGGCGAAAGAGAGAACTGTTTTAGAATTTCAAAACATTTTCTGTTTTTTACAAAAAGGGGAGAAAAGTGTTCATTAGACCTGAATTCTCATAGATCACACATGATAACATAACTCTTGTACTCGGAACCGGCTTGTTCGTGCCTATATCTGTGACGCACTCGTGGAGGGGTTGTTTGATTTAAAACGACGTGATAGTGACTTTGTGAGCAGCACCTTGTGTCATACTGAATGAGTAAATAAAGAACAATATTTGCGCGAACACTTTCCTTTGGAGCCGTTCTATGTGGCTAGTACATGCATTAGGCGTCCTTTGTGAGGTGACTAGAGGGGCGGGCAGCATGGACTTACCCTGGGTCGGCAGGGGTAGCGACCCTGTTCGTGGTGTTTAGGGAGGGAGTTGTGGGTCATCGACCTGAAAAAAGCGGGATATTCAGAATCGGGTGCTACTAAGGGCCGGACTGTGCGGAGTTAAACCGCCGGGGCGCAAAGTTACCTTGAGGACTCAGGTGGTCCAAACTCCGTCTGGGGTGTCCAATAGCTCATAGGTTGAGCACGTTCCCTGTTGGGCAAGGAATTAAAATCAGAACGAGATCTGAGGAAGGCAAGGGTGCACAGATTCAAAGAATGGGGGGAGAACCGAGACCTCGTGGGGTCACTAGTTTAGTGCACTCTTACCTGAGGGCGTGTGGTGTTCAGGCTATGTCTCGATCGACATAGTGGGGCAGCGGGCGGGCAGTCAATGTCCTATACAGCGCTGTTGCTCACTGGGGGCCATTACACTTAAATGTGAGTGCAGGGCGTCAGCGTGCAGCGCGTCCGTCAGTGGACGTCAGCAATGGGCGCCATCTTGGAAGGGGAGTGAATGGCACACTCAGTGCGCCATATTGGGTTGGTCAAGGCTACCAATTCGGGCAGCTGGAGGGATCAACCTCTTGGGAGATGGGCATAGGGGTTCAATTAATGCGCCTTGTATAGGGGCCTCAAGGGGGTGACATTTGTGCAATTATCCATGCATATAGTGGTGAGAGGGTGTTTATTTACAGTGCAGGTGCAGGGTAATGTGGTGACATTTCAACAGACCATTTCAATAAAACTTCTCATTTTGAGCGACCAAAAAGTAACATGTACGAATTTAGTCTCTGTAGTTTAAACAATACTTTCAGAAAAAGCAGCATTTTGATATAGTCTTTCAAAGAAGGCTAGTCCAGTCCTCCAGGCGATTCAGACCTTTCTGAATGGTGTCGAATTGGATCATTGTTCTTAGTTCTTCCTTATTCAATAGCTGAGCCAAATTACCACCTCTTGGGGGAAGTTTCACGACTTTGAGGATGGACCACTTGATGTCGTTCTCAGTGTGTCCTGCTGAATTATAGTGGTCCACCAGAGGGGTATTTGCAGTGTTACATCTGATCCGGCTTCTGTGTTGGCAGATTCTCGTCCTTACTTTCTGCTTTGTTTGTCCCACGTAAAGTTTGGGGCAAGGGCATTCAATCACATAAATCACATTTGATGTGTTACAATTTGAAAAAGATCGTCTTTCAAATGTGATGTGCTGGTGCGTGAATTTTGTGCCCTCCACCGTGAAGTCGCAAACAATACATTTACCACATTTAGCATGACCTACAATGGGTGGCAAACCCCACGCTGCTTCGAGTGTATTCCCTTGCGTGGCAACTGGGAGAGCCGCCCTCACGAGATGGTCTTTCAGATTTTTATTTTTCTTAAACGCAAAGAGGGGTTTATCAATCATGATACTCCCTACATTTAGAGTAGGCCAATGCTTAAGAATCGACTTACGGATTCTGTTGGATATTGGAGAGAAGGTGGTGACACAGGCTACTCTCTCTTTTTGAGTTTTTTCTTTTGGGATTAACAACACTTCCCTCGGGCAGTACCATGCACGTTTGGAAGCTTGCTTCACAATTCGTTTTGGGTAGCCTCTGTCCCTTAGTTTTGTGGACAATACCTCGGCTTCTCTGAAATAGTCTCTCTTATCAGAGCAGTTGCGTCTGATCCTCAGAAATTGTGAGTATGGCAATGAATCTCTGAGGGCCCTGGGGTGATTGCTTTTATAGTTCAAAAGCGTGTTGCGCTCTGTGGGCTTGCGAAATAGCTTTGTGAGAAGCTCACCCTCTGCATGGTAAATGGTAAGGTCTAGGAATGCTATAGAAGACTTGTCGTGGGTAAGGGAAAAGGTAAGACCAAGGCAGTTATTATTGAGCCAATGGAGGAACTGTGGTAATGTCTCAGAGGGCTGAGTCCAGATCATAAACATTTCGTCTATGTAGCGACGCCAGAGTTTTATGCCCGGATAGAATGGATTTCCTGGCACCAGGATTGAGCCTATTTCTAGCTGGTCCATGAATAGTACGGCCAGGTTGGGGGCAAAAATAGCCCCCATAGATGTCCCCTTGATCTGTTGGTAGTAGGTGTTGTCAAAGAAGAAAACATTTTTTGTCAAGCAAAGCTCGAGTAGTTGCAGAATAAATAAGGAGGGTACCCTGTGTGGACGTGGCCGTGTATCTAAGATTTTTTGAATCACTAGTAAAGCCGCCGTTTGGGGGATGTTTGTATACAGCGATTCTACATCTAGGGTGCACAGGGTTTCATACTCTGGGTCAAATTCCAAATGTTCAACAAGGGTAATCATAGACATGCTGTCTCTGACATAGCAAGTTGTGGAGGGCACGAAGTTTTTGATAAAAAAATCAACATAAGCCCCGAGTGGTTCTAGCACGGAACCACATGCAGATACAATTGGGCGCCCGGGAGGGTTGGCGAGGTTTTTATGTATCTTCGGCAAGGTGTATATTACCGGGATACGGGGGGATTTGGTGTTAAGGAAATTATATTCCTTCTTGCTCAAATATCCTTCTGCACAAGCTTGGGACGTTAGCTCCTTAATGGTCTCTTGTATTTGACTGGTGGGATTGCCAGGGAGCCTTTGGTAGTGCTCTGTATTATTCAGTTGGCGCAAGATTTCTTCCTTATAGGCCTGTATCTCCTGAATCACTATTCCTCCACCCTTATCTGCACTTTTAATAATTATGTTGTTGTTGCCTTTCAGGGTATTGATAGCATTTTTTTCGGATAGTGATATGTTATAAGGAACGAATAGTTTCTGATTTTGAATCTGTGACAAGTCATTTAGAACTAGTTTTTCAAAAGTCACAATTTCCGCCGGTACCATCGAGGATGTGGGCGAAAAAGTGGATGGTGGTCTAAATGGTGTGTATGACTCTTGTTTGGGGCTCGGGTGTAGTTGGAAAAAGGCTTTCAGACGTATTGTCCTGAAGAATCTCAACAGTTCTGTCTGAAGCTCCATAAAATCGGGGCGAACAGTGGGCACGAAGGACAGGCCTTTTTTGAGTAGTTCCATTTCAGTGTTGCATAGACAATGTTTAGAGAGATTGAATATAGGAATAATCTCATTTGGAGGGCCAGCTACCATTGGTAAAAATTGTTCCGGGTTTTCCGTTCTCCCGGGGGGTTGTGCCATCGTTTCTTTGCTTTGCCTCGTTGTGGGGTGTTCGGTTGGCCTCTGGATAAAAAATTGGGCTGACCTCCCCCACGCCTGTTTTGATTACTGGGTCCTTCACCTGCGTCTGAGCTTTCTGATGACTCAGCAGATGTATCTGAAAAGCCAACAAGGTTTTGCCTATGATTGTAGCGTCCCCAAGGTTTGTCTCCACGTGGATTTGAGTAGGTTCTATTAATATAGAAGTCTTTTTGGAGGTACGGGTAGGTATTTTCTGTATTGTAGGATTTAATGTCTTTCTTTACTTTATTAGCCTTTTTGTTTTGCTCTATCCTGTGAAAATCGGCTATCGTTTTCTCTAGTTGTTCAAGGAGTTTAGATACATCTGTGGTAGAATTAGCCTCTCCTAATTTCTTCTCTAGGTCGGCAATCTCTGCCTCAAGGGAAATTAGTGTCCCAGTTGCAATGTCAATCCCTAGACATAACCAATGCCGGGAGCACGTGGTTCCAATATAACTAAAGTTGTTGATATATTTAGGATTGTCTGTGAAGATACCAGGGATATTACGAATTTGGAGGCCTAGGGGAATTACGTTTGCTTTTAAATAGTCAGTCAACATCAAAATCATCAACTGAAGTCGGACTTGCTTTTTACGAAGTTTCTCTAATTGGTCTGGAATTGAGCTAGTGATTGTGGTAGGGGCGTCTGGGTTGTCAGAAAGAAGGGAGGGTCTCTGACAGATTCGCTTGATGTAATCATCCGTGTACAGTGGTGCGTGATCGGACATATCAGGTTTTGAAATAAAAAGGGGGGTATTTTGTACTAGGGAGGCCTACCCTCGGCTGAGGGTTGGTGGTTTCTTCCGAGAACCTTGCAATCTAGCGATTGCGCAAACGTACTTTATTTATAACAAGGTAACCCAACCAGTTAGCTGTGGACCGTGGGTAGATACTATTATTCAAGAACAAGGGTCCTTAGCATTTTAGATAAAACATACAAGATAGAATATAGGCCATACTTGGAGACTATATTTTGTCACTGTCCAGCCGGACAGTAAGTTTTATTTTTCAACAATGTAATTCTTGTGAAAAGGATAACCAGGCACAATCCTGTACCACAAAACAGAGGAACACAAGAAACTGAAGAATTAAAGAAATTTAGAATAAAAGAGAACAGGCAAAAGAAAGAGCAAATGTTGGCCACTTGTCAAATCAGTGTTACATTCAAGGTATGCCAACCAACTGCCAAAACACAACAAATTATACACAATGGTTTAGGTTGTGAAGGCAATCTATATAGTCGACGTTTCGATCCCTAGTGCTCAATTAATTGGGACCATCATCAGGACTGACAAATTTACATTATTTGCCTGTCAGTATGTATTGTTTTAACGCCTGTAGGGAAATATAAGGAGGAAAAAGGCGAAAGAGAGAACTGTTTTAGAATTTCAAAACATTTTCTGTTTTTTACAAAAAGGGGAGAAAAGTGTTCATTAGACCTGAATTCTCATAGATCACACATGATAACATAACTCTTGTACTCGGAACCGGCTTGTTCGTGCCTATATCTGTGACGCACTCGTGGAGGGGTTGTTTGATTTAAAACGACGTGATAGTGACTTTGTGAGCAGCACCTTGTGTCATACTGAATGAGTAAATAAAGAACAATATTTGCGCGAACACTTTCCTTTGGAGCCGTTCTATGTGGCTAGTACATGCATTAGGCGTCCTTTGTGAGGTGACTAGAGGGGCGGGCAGCATGGACTTACCCTGGGTCGGCAGGGGTAGCGACCCTGTTCGTGGTGTTTAGGGAGGGAGTTGTGGGTCATCGACCTGAAAAAAGCGGGATATTCAGAATCGGGTGCTACTAAGGGCCGGACTGTGCGGAGTTAAACCGCCGGGGCGCAAAGTTACCTTGAGGACTCAGGTGGTCCAAACTCCGTCTGGGGTGTCCAATAGCTCATAGGTTGAGCACGTTCCCTGTTGGGCAAGGAATTAAAATCAGAACGAGATCTGAGGAAGGCAAGGGTGCACAGATTCAAAAAATGGGGGGAGAACCGAGACCTCGTGGGGTCACTAGTTTAGTGCGCTCTTACCTGAGGGCGTGTGGTGTTCAGGCTATGTCTCGATCGACATAGTGGGGCAGCGGGCGGGCAGTCAATGTCCTATACAGCGCTGTTGCTCACTGGGGGCCATTACACTTAAATGTGAGTGCAGGGCGTCAGCGTGCAGCACGTCCGTCAGTGGACGTCAGCAATGGGCGCCATCTTGGAAGGGGAGTGAATGGCACACTCAGTGCGCCATATTGGGTTGGTCAAGGCTACCAATTCGGGCAGCTGGAGGGATCAACCTCTTGGGAGATGGGCATAGGGGTTCAATTAATGCGCCTTGTATAGGGGCCTCAAGGGGGTGACATTTGTGCAATTATCCATGCATATAGTGGTGAGAGGGTGTTTATTTACAGTGCAGGTGCAGGGTAATGTGGTGACATTTCAACAGACCATTTCAATAAAACTTCTCATTTTGAGCGACCAAAAAGTAACATGTACGAATTTAGTCTCTGTAGTTTAAACAATACTTTCAGAAAAAGCAGCATTTTGATATAGTCTTTCAAAGAAGGCTAGTCCAGTCCTCCAGGCAATTCAGACCTTTCTGAAAGGTGTAGAATTGGATCATTGTTCTTAGTTCTTCCTTATTCAATAGCTGAGCCAAATTACCACCTCTTGGGGGAAGTTTCACGACTTTGAGGATGGACCACTTGATGTCGTTCTCAGTGTGTCCTGCTGAATTATAGTGGTCCACCAGAGGGGCATTTGAGGTGTTACATCTGATCCGGCTTCTGTGTTGGCAGATTCTCGTCCTTACTTTCTGCGTTGTTTGTCCCACGTAAAGTTTGGGGCAAGGGCATTCAATCACATAAATCACATTTGATGTGTTACAATTTGAAAAAGATCGTCTTTCAAATGTGATGTGCTGGTGCGCGAATTTTGTGCCCTCCACCGTGAAGTCGCAAACAATACATTTACCACATTTAGCATGACCTACAATGGGTGGCAAACCCCACGCTGCTTCGAGTGTATTCCCTTGCGTGGCAACTGGGAGAGCCGCCCTCACGAGATGGTCTTTCAGATTTTTATTTTTCTTAAACGCAAAGAGGGGTTTATCAATCATGATACTCCCTACATTTAGAGTAGGCCAATGCTTAAGAATCGACTTACGGATTCTGTTGGATATTGGAGAGAAGGTGGTGACACAGGCTACTCTCTCTTTTTGAGTTTTTTCTTTTGGGATTAACAACACTTCCCGCGGGCAGTACCATGCACGTTTGGAAGCTTGCTTCACAATTCGTTTTGGGTAGCCTCTGTCCCTTAGTTTTGTGGACAATACCTCGGCTTCTCTGAAATAGTCTCTCTTATCAGAGCAGTTGCGTCTGATCCTCAGAAATTGTGAGTATGGCAATGAATCTCTGAGGGCCCTGGGGTGATTGCTTTTATAGTTCAAAAGCGTGTTGCGCTCTGTGGGCTTGCGAAATAGCTTTGTGAGAAGCTCACCCTCTGCATGGTAAATGGTAAGGTCTAGGAATGCTATAGAAGACTTGTCGTGGGTAAGGGAAAAGGTAAGACCAAGGCAGTTATTATTGAGCCAATGGAGGAACTGTGGTAATGTCTCAGAGGGCTGAGTCCAGATCATAAAAATGTCATCTATGTAGCAACGCCAGAGTTTTATGCCCGGATAGAATGGATTTCCTGGCACCAGGATTGAGCCTATTTCTAGCTGGTCCATGAATAGTACGGCCAGGTTGGGGGCAAAAATAGCCCCCATAGATGTCCCCTTGATCTGTTGGTAGTAGGTGTTGTCAAAGAAGAAAAAAATTTTTGTCAAGCAAAGCTCGAGTAGTTGCAGAATAAATAAGGAGGGTACCCTGTGTGGACGTGGCCGTGTATCTAAGATTTTTTGAATCACTAGTAAAGCCGCCGTTTGGGGGATGTTTGTATACAGCGATTCTACATCTAGGGTGCACAGGGTTTCATACTCTGGGTCAAATTCCAAATGTTCAACAAGGGTAATCATAGACATGCTGTCTCTGACATAGCAAGTTGTGGAGGGCACGAAGTTTTTGATAAAAAAATCAACATAAGCCCCGAGTGGTTCTAGCACGGAACCACATGCAGATACAATTGGGCGCCCGGGAGGGTTGGCGAGGTTTTTATGTATCTTCGGCAAGGTGTATATTACCGGGATACGGGGGGATTTGGTGTTAAGGAAATTATATTCCTTCTTGCTCAAATATCCTTCTGCACAAGCTTGGGACGTTAGCTCCTTAATGGTCTCTTGTATTTGACTGGTGGGATTGCCAGGGAGCCTTTGGTAGTGCTCTGTATTATTCAGTTGGCGCAAGATTTCTTCCTTATAGGCCTGTATCTCCTGAATCACTATTCCTCCACCCTTATCTGCACTTTTAATAATTATGTTGTTGTTGCCTTTCAGGGTATTGATAGCATTTTTTTCGGATAGTGATATGTTATAAGGAACGAATAGTTTCTGATTTTGAATCTGTGACAAGTCATTTAGAACTAGTTTTTCAAAAGTCACAATTTCCGCCGGTACCATCGAGGATGTGGGCGAAAAAGTGGATGGTGGTCTAAATGGTGTGTATGACTCTTGTTTGGGGCTCGGGTGTAGTTGGAAAAAGGCTTTCAGACGTATTGTCCTGAAGAATCTCAACAGTTCTGTCTGAAGCTCCATAAAATCGGGGCGAACAGTGGGCACGAAGGACAGGCCTTTTTTGAGTAGTTCCATTTCAGTGTTGCATAGACAATGTTTAGAGAGATTGAATATAGGAATAATCTCATTTGGAGGGCCAGCTACCATTGGTAAAAATTGTTCCGGGTTTTCCGTTCTCCCGGGGGGTTGTGCCATCGTTTCTTTGCTTTGCCTCGTTGTGGGGTGTTCGGTTGGCCTCTGGATAAAAAATTGGGCTGACCTCCCCCACGCCTGTTTTGATTACTGGGTCCTTCACCTGCGTCTGAGCTTTCTGATGACTCAGCAGATGTATCTGAAAAGCCAACAAGGTTTTGCCTATGATTGTAGCGTCCCCAAGGTTTGTCTCCACGTGGATTTGAGTAGGTTCTATTAATATAGAAGTCTTTTTGGAGGTACGGGTAGGTATTTTCTGTATTGTAGGATTTAATGTCTTTCTTTACTTTATTAGCCTTTTTGTTTTGCTCTATCCTGTGAAAATCGGCTATCGTTTTCTCTAGTTGTTCAAGGAGTTTAGATACATCTGTGGTAGAATTAGCCTCTCCTAATTTCTTCTCTAGGTCGGCAATCTCTGCCTCAAGGGAAATTAGTGTCCCAGTTGCAATGTCAATCCCTAGACATAACCAATGCCGGGAGCACGTGGTTCCAATATAACTAAAGTTGTTGATATATTTAGGATTGTCTGTGAAGATACCAGGGATATTACGAATTTGGAGGCCTAGGGGAATTACGTTTGCTTTTAAATAGTCAGTCAACATCAAAATCATCAACTGAAGTCGGACTTGCTTTTTACGAAGTTTCTCTAATTGGTCTGGAATTGAGCTAGTGATTGTGGTAGGGGCGTCTGGGTTGTCAGAAAGAAGGGAGGGTCTCTGACAGATTCGCTTGATGTAATCATCCGTGTACAGTGGTGCGTGATCGGACATATCAGGTTTTGAAATAAAAAGGGGGGTATTTTGTACTAGGGAGGCCTACCCTCGGCTGAGGGTTGGTGGTTTCTTCCGAGAACCTTGCAATCTAGCGATTGCGCAAACGTACTTTATTTATAACAAGGTAACCCAACCAGTTAGCTGTGGACCGTGGGTAGATACTATTATTCAAGAACAAGGGTCCTTAGCATTTTAGATAAAACATACAAGATAGAATATAGGCCATACTTGGAGACTATATTTTGTCACTGTCCAGCCGGACAGTAAGTTTTATTTTTCAACAATGTAATTCTTGTGAAAAGGATAACCAGGCACAATCCTGTACCACAAAACAGAGGAACACAAGAAACTGAAGAATTAAAGAAATTTAGAATAAAAGAGAACAGGCAAAAGAAAGAGCAAATGTTGGCCACTTGTCAAATCAGTGTTACATTCAAGGTATGCCAACCAACTGCCAAAACACAACAAATTATACACAATGGTTTAGGTTGTGAAGGCAATCTATATAGTCGACGTTTCGATCCCTAGTGCTCAATTAATTGGGACCATCATCAGGACTGACAAATTTACATTATTTGCCTGTCAGTATGTATTGTTTTAACGCCTGTAGGGAAATATAAGGAGGAAAAAGGCGAAAGAGAGAACTGTTTTAGAATTTCAAAACATTTTCTGTTTTTTACAAAAAGGGGAGAAAAGTGTTCATTAGACCTGAATTCTCATAGATCACACATGATAACATAACTCTTGTACTCGGAACCGGCTTGTTCGTGCCTATATCTGTGACGCACTCGTGGAGGGGTTGTTTGATTTAAAACGACGTGATAGTGACTTTGTGAGCAGCACCTTGTGTCATACTGAATGAGTAAATAAAGAACAATATTTGCGCGAACACTTTCCTTTGGAGCCGTTCTATGTGGCTAGTACATGCATTAGGCGTCCTTTGTGAGGTGACTAGAGGGGCGGGCAGCATGGACTTACCCTGGGTCGGCAGGGGTAGCGACCCTGTTCGTGGTGTTTAGGGAGGGAGTTGTGGGTCATCGACCTGAAAAAAGCGGGATATTCAGAATCGGGTGCTACTAAGGGCCGGACTGTGCGGAGTTAAACCGCCGGGGCGCAAAGTTACCTTGAGGACTCAGGTGGTCCAAACTCCGTCTGGGGTGTCCAATAGCTCATAGGTTGAGCACGTTCCCTGTTGGGCAAGGAATTAAAATCAGAACGAGATCTGAGGAAGGCAAGGGTGCACAGATTCAAAAAATGGGGGGAGAACCGAGACCTCGTGGGGTCACTAGTTTAGTGCGCTCTTACCTGAGGGCGTGTGGTGTTCAGGCTATGTCTCGATCGACATAGTGGGGCAGCGGGCGGGCAGTCAATGTCCTATACAGCGCTGTTGCTCACTGGGGGCCATTACACTTAAATGTGAGTGCAGGGCGTCAGCGTGCAGCACGTCCGTCAGTGGACGTCAGCAATGGGCGCCATCTTGGAAGGGGAGTGAATGGCACACTCAGTGCGCCATATTGGGTTGGTCAAGGCTACCAATTCGGGCAGCTGGAGGGATCAACCTCTTGGGAGATGGGCATAGGGGTTCAATTAATGCGCCTTGTATAGGGGCCTCAAGGGGGTGACATTTGTGCAATTATCCATGCATATAGTGGTGAGAGGGTGTTTATTTACAGTGCAGGTGCAGGGTAATGTGGTGACATTTCAACAGACCATTTCAATAAAACTTCTCATTTTGAGCGACCAAAAAGTAACATGTACGAATTTAGTCTCTGTAGTTTAAACAATACTTTCAGAAAAAGCAGCATTTTGATATAGTCTTTCAAAGAAGGCTAGTCCAGTCCTCCAGGCAATTCAGACCTTTCTGAATGGTGTAGAATTGGATCATTGTTCTTAGTTCTTCCTTATTCAATAGCTGAGCCAAATTACCACCTCTTGGGGGAAGTTTCACGACTTTGAGGATGGACCACTTGATGTCGTTCTCAGTGTGTCCTGCTGAATTATAGTGGTCCACCAGAGGGGCATTTGAGGTGTTACATCTGATCCGGCTTCTGTGTTGGCAGATTCTCGTCCTTACTTTCTGCGTTGTTTGTCCCACGTAAAGTTTGGGGCAAGGGCATTCAATCACATAAATCACATTTGATGTGTTACAATTTGAAAAAGATCGTCTTTCAAATGTGATGTGCTGGTGCGTGAATTTTGTGCCCTCCACCGTGAAGTCGCAAACAATACATTTACCACATTTAGCATGACCTACAATGGGTGGCAAACCCCACGCTGCTTCGAGTGTATTCCCTTGCGTGGCAACTGGGAGAGCCGCCCTCACGAGATGGTCTTTCAGATTTTTATTTTTCTTAAACGCAAAGAGGGGTTTATCAATCATGATACTCCCTACATTTAGAGTAGGCCAATGCTTAAGAATCGACTTACGGATTCTGTTGGATATTGGAGAGAAGGTGGTGACACAGGCTACTCTCTCTTTTTGAGTTTTTTCTTTTGGGATTAACAACACTTCCCGCGGGCAGTACCATGCACGTTTGGAAGCTTGCTTCACAATTCGTTTTGGGTAGCCTCTGTCCCTTAGTTTTGTGGACAATACCTCGGCTTCTCTGAAATAGTCTCTCTTATCAGAGCAGTTGCGTCTGATCCTCAGAAATTGTGAGTATGGCAATGAATCTCTGAGGGCCCTGGGGTGATTGCTTTTATAGTTCAAAAGCGTGTTGCGCTCTGTGGGCTTGCGAAATAGCTTTGTGAGAAGCTCACCCTCTGCATGGTAAATGGTAAGGTCTAGGAATGCTATAGAAGACTTGTCGTGGGTAAGGGAAAAGGTAAGACCAAGGCAGTTATTATTGAGCCAATGGAGGAACTGTGGTAATGTCTCAGAGGGCTGAGTCCAGATCATAAAAATGTCATCTATGTAGCAACGCCAGAGTTTTATGCCCGGATAGAATGGATTTCCTGGCACCAGGATTGAGCCTATTTCTAGCTGGTCCATGAATAGTACGGCCAGGTTGGGGGCAAAAATAGCCCCCATAGATGTCCCCTTGATCTGTTGGTAGTAGGTGTTGTCAAAGAAGAAAAAAAATTTTGTCAAGCAAAGCTCGAGTAGTTGCAGAATAAATAAGGAGGGTACCCTGTGTGGACGTGGCCGTGTATCTAAGATTTTTTGAATCACTAGTAAAGCCGCCGTTTGGGGGATGTTTGTATACAGCGATTCTACATCTAGGGTGCACAGGGTTTCATACTCTGGGTCAAATTCCAAATGTTCAACAAGGGTAATCATAGACATGCTGTCTCTGACATAGCAAGTTGTGGAGGGCACGAAGTTTTTGATAAAAAAATCAACATAAGCCCCGAGTGGTTCTAGCACGGAACCACATGCAGATACAATTGGGCGCCCGGGAGGGTTGGCGAGGTTTTTATGTATCTTCGGCAAGGTGTATATTACCGGGATACGGGGGGATTTGGTGTTAAGGAAATTATATTCCTTCTTGCTCAAATATCCTTCTGCACAAGCTTGGGACGTTAGCTCCTTAATGGTCTCTTGTATTTGACTGGTGGGATTGCCAGGGAGCCTTTGGTAGTGCTCTGTATTATTCAGTTGGCGCAAGATTTCTTCCTTATAGGCCTGTATCTCCTGAATCACTATTCCTCCACCCTTATCTGCACTTTTAATAATTATGTTGTTGTTGCCTTTCAGGGTATTGATAGCATTTTTTTCGGATAGTGATATGTTATAAGGAACGAATAGTTTCTGATTTTGAATCTGTGACAAGTCATTTAGAACTAGTTTTTCAAAAGTCACAATTTCCGCCGGTACCATCGAGGATGTGGGCGAAAAAGTGGATGGTGGTCTAAATGGTGTGTATGACTCTTGTTTGGGGCTCGGGTGTAGTTGGAAAAAGGCTTTCAGACGTATTGTCCTGAAGAATCTCAACAGTTCTGTCTGAAGCTCCATAAAATCGGGGCGAACAGTGGGCACGAAGGACAGGCCTTTTTTGAGTAGTTCCATTTCAGTGTTGCATAGACAATGTTTAGAGAGATTGAATATAGGAATAATCTCATTTGGAGGGCCAGCTACCATTGGTAAAAATTGTTCCGGGTTTTCCGTTCTCCCGGGGGGTTGTGCCATCGTTTCTTTGCTTTGCCTCGTTGTGGGGTGTTCGGTTGGCCTCTGGATAAAAAATTGGGCTGACCTCCCCCACGCCTGTTTTGATTACTGGGTCCTTCACCTGCGTCTGAGCTTTCTGATGACTCAGCAGATGTATCTGAAAAGCCAACAAGGTTTTGCCTACGATTGTAGCGTCCCCAAGGTTTGTCTCCACGTGGATTTGAGTAGGTTCTATTAATATAGAAGTCTTTTTGGAGGTACGGGTAGGTATTTTCTGTATTGTAGGATTTAATGTCTTTCTTTACTTTATTAGCCTTTTTGTTTTGCTCTATCCTGTGAAAATCGGCTATCGTTTTCTCTAGTTGTTCAAGGAGTTTAGATACATCTGTGGTAGAATTAGCCTCTCCTAATTTCTTCTCTAGGTCGGCAATCTCTGCCTCAAGGGAAATTAGTGTCTCAGTTGCAATGTCAATCCCTAGACATAACCAATGCCGGGAGCACGTGGTTCCAATATAACTAAAGTTGTTGATATATTTAGGATTGTCTGTGAAGATACCAGGGATATTACGAATTTGGAGGCCTAGGGGAATTACGTTTGCTTTTAAATAGTCAGTCAACATCAAAATCATCAACTGAAGTCGGACTTGCTTTTTACGAAGTTTCTCTAATTGGTCTGGAATTGAGCTAGTGATTGTGGTAGGGGCGTCTGGGTTGTCAGAAAGAAGGGAGGGTCTCTGACAGATTCGCTTGATGTAATCATCCGTGTACAGTGGTGCGTGATCGGACATATCAGGTTTTGAAATAAAAAGGGGGGTATTTTGTACTAGGGAGGCCTACCCTCGGCTGAGGGTTGGTGGTTTCTTCCGAGAACCTTGCAATCTAGCGATTGCGCAAACGTACTTTATTTATAACAAGGTAACCCAACCAGTTAGCTGTGGACCGTGGGTAGATACTATTATTCAAGAACAAGGGTCCTTAGCATTTTAGATAAAACATACAAGATAGAATATAGGCCATACTTGGAGACTATATTTTGTCACTGTCCAGCCGGACAGTAAGTTTTATTTTTCAACAATGTAATTCTTGTGAAAAGGATAACCAGGCACAATCCTGTACCACAAAACAGAGGAACACAAGAAACTGAAGAATTAAAGAAATTTAGAATAAAAGAGAACAGGCAAAAGAAAGAGCAAATGTTGGCCACTTGTCAAATCAGTGTTACATTCAAGGTATGCCAACCAACTGCCAAAACACAACAAATTATACACAATGGTTTAGGTTGTGAAGGCAATCTATATAGTCGACGTTTCGATCCCTATAGCTCAATTAATTGGGACCATCATCAGGACTGACAAATTTACATTATTTGCCTGTCAGTATGTATTGTTTTAACGCCTGTAGGGAAATATAAGGAGGAAAAAGGCGAAAGAGAGAACTGTTTTAGAATTTCAAAACATTTTCTGTTTTTTACAAAATGGGGAGAAAAGTGTTCATTAGACCTGAATTCTCATAGATCACACATGATAACATAACTCTTGTACTCGGAACCGGCTTGTTCGTGCCTATATCTGTGACGCACTCGTGGAGGGGTTGTTTGATTTAAAACAACGTGATAGTGACTTTGTGAGCAGCACCTTGTGTCATACTGAATGAGTAAATAAAGAACAATATTTGCGCGAACACTTTCCTTTGGAGCCGTTCTATGTGGCTAGTACATGCATTAGGCGTCCTTTGTGAGGTGACTAGAGGGGCGGGCAGCATGGACTTACCCTGGGTCGGCAGGGGTAGCGACCCTGTTCGTGGTGTTTAGGGAGGGAGTTGTGGGTCATCGACCTGAAAAAAGCGGGATATTCAGAATCGGGTGCTACTAAGGGCCGGACTGTGCGGAGTTAAACCGCCGGGGCGCAAAGTTACCTTGAGGACTCAGGTGGTCCAAACTCCGTCTGGGGTGTCCAATAGCTCATAGGTTGAGCACGTTCCCTGTTGGGCAAGGAATTAAAATCAGAACGAGATCTGAGGAAGGCAAGGGTGCACAGATTCAAAAAATGGGGGGAGAACCGAGACCTCGTGGGGTCACTAGTTTAGTGCGCTCTTACCTGAGGGCGTGTGGTGTTCAGGCTATGTCTCGATCGACATAGTGGGGCAGCGGGCGGGCAGTCAATGTCCTATACAGCGCTGTTGCTCACTGGGGGCCATTACACTTAAATGTGAGTGCAGGGCGTCAGCGTGCAGCACGTCCGTCAGTGGACGTCAGCAATGGGCGCCATCTTGGAAGGGGAGTGAATGGCACACTCAGTGCGCCATATTGGGTTGGTCAAGGCTACCAATTCGGGCAGCTGGAGGGATCAACCTCTTGGGAGATGGGCATAGGGGTTCAATTAATGCGCCTTGTATAGGGGCCTCAAGGGGGTGACATTTGTGCAATTATCCATGCATATAGTGGTGAGAGGGTGTTTATTTACAGTGCAGGTGCAGGGTAATGTGGTGACATTTCAACAGACCATTTCAATAAAACTTCTCATTTTGAGCGACCAAAAAGTAACATGTACGAATTTAGTCTCTGTAGTTTAAACAATACTTTCAGAAAAAGCAGCATTTTGATATAGTCTTTCAAAGAAGGCTAGTCCAGTCCTGGCGATTCAGACCTTTCTGAATGGTGTAGAATTGGATCATTGTTCTTAGTTCTTCCTTATTCAATAGCTGAGCCAAATTACCACCTCTTGGGGGAAGTTTCACGACTTTGAGGATGGACCACTTGATGTCGTTCTCAGTGTGTCCTGCTGAATTATAGTGGTCCACCAGAGGGGCATTTGAGGTGTTACATCTGATCCGGCTTCTGTGTTGGCAGATTCTCGTCCTTACTTTCTGCGTTGTTTGTCCCACGTAAAGTTTGGGGCAAGGGCATTCAATCACATAAATCACATTTGATGTGTTACAATTTGAAAAAGATCGTCTTTCAAATGTGATGTGCTGGTGCGTGAATTTTGTGCCCTCCACCGTGAAGTCGCAAACAATACATTTACCACATTTAGCATGACCTACAATGGGTGGCAAACCCCACGCTGCTTCGAGTGTATTCCCTTGCGTGGCAACTGGGAGAGCCGCCCTCACGAGATGGTCTTTCAGATTTTTATTTTTCTTAAACGCAAAGAGGGGTTTATCAATCATGATACTCCCTACATTTAGAGTAGGCCAATGCTTAAGAATCGACTTACGGATTCTGTTGGATATTGGAGAGAAGGTGGTGACACAGGCTACTCTCTCTTTTTGAGTTTTTTCTTTTGGGATTAACAACACTTCCCGCGGGCAGTACCATGCACGTTTGGAAGCTTGCTTCACAATTCGTTTTGGGTAGCCTCTGTCCCTTAGTTTTGTGGACAATACCTCGGCTTCTCTGAAATAGTCTCTCTTATCAGAGCAGTTAAGTCTGATCCTCAGAAATTGTGAGTATGGCAATGAATCTCTGAGGGCCCTGGGGTGATTGCTTTTATAGTTCAAAAGCGTGTTGCGCTCTGTGGGCTTGCGAAATAGCTTTGTGAGAAGCTCACCCTCTGCATGGTAAATGGTAAGGTCTAGGAATGCTATAGAAGACTTGTCGTGGGTAAGGGAAAAGGTAAGACCAAGGCAGTTATTATTGAGCCAATGGAGGAACTGTGGTAATGTCTCAGAGGGCTGAGTCCAGATCATAAAAATGTCATCTATGTAGCAACGCCAGAGTTTTATGCCCGGATAGAATGGATTTCCTGGCACCAGGATTGAGCCTATTTCTAGCTGGTCCATGAATAGTACGGCCAGGTTGGGGGCAAAAATAGCCCCCATAGATGTCCCCTTGATCTGTTGGTAGTAGGTGTTGTCAAAGAAGAAAAAAATGTTTGTCAAGCAAAGCTCGAGTAGTTGCAGAATAAATAAGGAGGGTACCCTGTGTGGACGTGGCCGTGTATCTAAGATTTTTTGAATCACTAGTAAAGCCGCCGTTTGGGGGATGTTTGTATACAGCGATTCTACATCTAGGGTGCACAGGGTTTCATACTCTGGGTCAAATTCCAAATGTTCAACAAGGGTAATCATAGACATGCTGTCTCTGACATAGCAAGTTGTGGAGGGCACGAAGTTTTTGATAAAAAAATCAACATAAGCCCCGAGTGGTTCTAGCACGGAACCACATGCAGATACAATTGGGCGCCCGGGAGGGTTGGCGAGGTTTTTATGTATCTTCGGCAAGGTGTATATTACCGGGATACGGGGGGATTTGGTGTTAAGGAAATTATATTCCTTCTTGCTCAAATATCCTTCTGCACAAGCTTGGGACGTTAGCTCCTTAATGGTCTCTTGTATTTGACTGGTGGGATTGCCAGGGAGCCTTTGGTAGTGCTCTGTATTATTCAGTTGGCGCAAGATTTCTTCCTTATAGGCCTGTATCTCCTGAATCACTATTCCTCCACCCTTATCTGCACTTTTAATAATTATGTTGTTGTTGCCTTTCAGGGTATTGATAGCATTTTTTTCGGATAGTGATATGTTATAAGGAACGAATAGTTTCTGATTTTGAATCTGTGACAAGTCATTTAGAACTAGTTTTTCAAAAGTCACAATTTCCGCCGGTACCATCGAGGATGTGGGCGAAAAAGTGGATGGTGGTCTAAATGGTGTGTATGACTCTTGTTTGGGGCTCGGGTGTAGTTGGAAAAAGGCTTTCAGACGTATTGTCCTGAAGAATCTCAACAGTTCTGTCTGAAGCTCCATAAAATCGGGGCGAACAGTGGGCACGAAGGACAGGCCTTTTTTGAGTAGTTCCATTTCAGTGTTGCATAGACAATGTTTAGAGAGATTGAATATAGGAATAATCTCATTTGGAGGGCCAGCTACCATTGGTAAAAATTGTTCCGGGTTTTCCGTTCTCCCGGGGGGTTGTGCCATCGTTTCTTTGCTTTGCCTCGTTGTGGGGTGTTCGGTTGGCCTCTGGATAAAAAATTGGGCTGACCTCCCCCACGCCTGTTTTGATTACTGGGTCCTTCACCTGCGTCTGAGCTTTCTGATGACTCAGCAGATGTATCTGAAAAGCCAACAAGGTTTTGCCTATGATTGTAGCGTCCCCAAGGTTTGTCTCCACGTGGATTTGAGTAGGTTCTATTAATATAGAAGTCTTTTTGGAGGTACGGGTAGGTATTTTCTGTATTGTAGGATTTAATGTCTTTCTTTACTTTATTAGCCTTTTTGTTTTGCTCTATCCTGTGAAAATCGGCTATCGTTTTCTCTAGTTGTTCAAGGAGTTTAGATACATCTGTGGTAGAATTAGCCTCTCCTAATTTCTTCTCTAGGTCGGCAATCTCTGCCTCAAGGGAAATTAGTGTCCCAGTTGCAATGTCAATCCCTAGACATAACCAATGCCGGGAGCACGTGGTTCCAATATAACTAAAGTTGTTGATATATTTAGGATTGTCTGTGAAGATACCAGGGATATTACGAATTTGGAGGCCTAGGGGAATTACGTTTGCTTTTAAATAGTCAGTCAACATCAAAATCATCAACTGAAGTCGGACTTGCTTTTTACGAAGTTTCTCTAATTGGTCTGGAATTGAGCTAGTGATTGTGGTAGGGGCGTCTGGGTTGTCAGAAAGAAGGGAGGGTCTCTGACAGATTCGCTTGATGTAATCATCCGTGTACAGTGGTGCGTGATCGGACATATCAGGTTTTGAAATAAAAAGGGGGGTATTTTGTACTAGGGAGGCCTACCCTCGGCTGAGGGTTGGTGGTTTCTTCCGAGAACCTTGCAATCTAGCGATTGCGCAAACGTACTTTATTTATAACAAGGTAACCCAACCAGTTAGCTGTGGACCGTGGGTAGATACTATTATTCAAGAACAAGGGTCCTTAGCATTTTAGATAAAACATACAAGATAGAATATAGGCCATACTTGGAGACTATATTTTGTCACTGTCCAGCCGGACAGTAAGTTTTATTTTTCAACAATGTAATTCTTGTGAAAAGGATAACCAGGCACAATCCTGTACCACAAAACAGAGGAACACAAGAAACT
This sequence comes from Lissotriton helveticus, assembly GCF_964261635.1. Lineage (NCBI taxonomy): Eukaryota > Metazoa > Chordata > Amphibia > Caudata > Salamandridae > Lissotriton > Lissotriton helveticus. Next base: position 464,244,139 of record NC_136068.1, on the reverse strand, counting down.
GGCAAAAGAAAGAGCAAATGTTGGCCACTTGTCAACTACACCCGAGCCCCAAACAAGAGTCATACACACCATTTAGACCACCATCCACTTTTTCGCCCACATCCTCGATGGTACCGGCGGAAATTGTGACTTTTGAAAAACTAGTTCTAAATGACTTGTCACAGATTCAAAATCAGAAACTATTCGTTCCTTATAACATATCACTATCCGAAAAAAATGCTATCAATACCCTGAAAGGCAACAACAACATAATTATTAAAAGTGCAGATAAGGGTGGAGGAATAGTGATTCAGGAGATACAGGCCTATAAGGAAGAAATCTTGCGCCAACTGAATAATACAGAGCACTACCAAAGGCTCCCTGGCAATCCCACCAGTCAAATACAAGAGACCATTAAGGAGCTAACGTCCCAAGCTTGTGCAGAAGGATATTTGAGCAAGAAGGAATATAATTTCCTTAACACCAAATCCCCCCGTATCCCGGTAATATACACCTTGCCGAAGATACATAAAAACCTCGCCAACCCTCCCGGGCGCCCAATTGTATCTGCATGTGGTTCCGTGCTAGAACCACTCGGGGCTTATGTTGATTTTTTTATCAAAAACTTCGTGCCCTCCACAACTTGCTATGTCAGAGAGAGCATGTCTATGATTACCCTTGTTGAACATTTGGAATTTGACCCAGAGTATGAAACCCTGTGCACCCTAGATGTAGAATCGCTGTATACAAACATCCCCCAAACGGCGGCTTTACTAGTGATTCAAAAAATCTTAGATACACGGCCACGTCCACACAGGGTACCCTCCTTATTTATTCTGCAACTACTCGAGCTTTGCTTGACAAAAAATGTTTTCTTCTTTGACAACACCTACTACCAACAGATCAAGGGGACATCTATGGGGGCTATTTTTGCCCCCAACCTGGCCGTACTATTCATGGACCAGCTAGAAATAGGCTCAATCCTGGTGCCAGGAAATCCATTCTATCCGGGCATAAAACTCTGGCGTCGCTACATAGACGACATTTTTATGATCTGGACTCAGCTCTCTGAGACATTACCACAGTTCCTCCATTGGCTCAATAATAACTGCCTTGGTCTTACCTTTTCCCTTACCCACGACAAGTCTTCTATAGCATTCCTAGACCTTACCATTTACCATGCAGAGGGTGAGCTTCTCACAAAGCTATTTCGCAAGCCCACAGAGCGCAACACGCTTTTGAACTATAAAAGCAATCACCCCAGGGCCCTCAGAGATTCATTGCCATACTCACAATTTCTGAGGATCAGACGCAACTGCTCTGATAAGAGAGACTATTTCAGAGAAGCCGAGGTATTGTCCACAAAACTAAGGGACAGAGGCTACCCAAAACGAATTGTGAAGCAAGCTTCCAAACGTGCATGGTACTGCCCGCGGGAAGTGTTGTTAATCCCAAAAGAAAAAACTCAAAAAGAGAGAGTAGCCTGTGTCACCACCTTCTCTCCAATATCCAACAGAATCCGTAAGTCGATTCTTAAGCATTGGCCTACTCTAAATGTAGGGAGTATCATGATTGATAAACCCCTCTTTGCGTTTAAGAAAAATAAAAATCTGAAAGACCATCTCGTGAGGGCGGCTCTCCCAGTTGCCACGCAAGGGAATACACTCGAAGCAGCGTGGGGTTTGCCACCCATTGTAGGTCATGCTAAATGTGGTAAATGTATTGTTTGCGACTTCACGGTGGAGGGCACAAAATTCACGCACCAGCACATCACATTTGAAAGACGATCTTTTTCAAATTGTAACACATCAAATGTGATTTATGTGATTGAATGCCTTTGCCCCAAACTTTACGTGGGACAAACAACGCAGAAAGTAAGGACGAGAATCTGCCAACACAGAAGCCGGATCAGATGTAACACTGCAAATGCCCCTCTGGTGGACCACTATAATTCAGCAGGACACACTGAGAACGACATCAAGTGGTCCATCCTCAAAGTCGTGAAACTTCCCCCAAGATGTGGTAATTTGGCTCAGCTATTGAATAAGGAAGAACTAAGAACAATGATCCAATTCGACACCATTCAGAAAGGTCTGAATCGCCTGGAGGACTGGACTAGCCTTCTTTGAAAGACTATATCAAAATGCTGCTTTTTCTGAAAGTATTGTTTAAACTACAGAGACTAAATTCGTACATGTTACTTTTTGGTCGCTCAAAATGAGAAGTTTTATTGAAATGGTCTGTTGAAATGTCACCACATTACCCTGCACCTGCACTGTAAATAAACACCCTCTCACCACTATATGCATGGATAATTGCACAAATGTCACCCCCTTGAGGCCCCTATACAAGGCGCATTAATTGAACCCCTATGCCCATCTCCCAAGAGGTTGATCCCTCCAGCTGCCCGAATTGGTAGCCTTGACCAACCCAATATGGCGCACTGAGTGTGCCATTCACTCCCCTTCCAAGATGGCGCCCATTGCTGACGTCCACTGACGGACGCGCTGCACGCTGACGCCCTGCACTCACATTTAAGTGTAATGGCCCCCAGTGAGCAACAGCGCTGTATAGGACATTGACTGCCCGCCCGCTGCCCCACTATGTCGATCGAGACATAGCCTGAACACCACACGCCCTCAGGTAAGAGCGCACTAAACTAGTGACCCCACGAGGTCTCGGTTCTCCCCCCATTTTTTGAATCTGTGCACCCTTGCCTTCCTCAGATCTCGTTCTGATTTTAATTCCTTGCCCAACAGGGAACGTGCTCAACCTATGAGCTATTGGACACCCCAGACGGAGTTTGGACCACCTGAGTCCTCAAGGTAACTTTGCGCCCCGGCGGTTTAACTCCGCACAGTCCGGCCCTTAGTAGCACCCGATTCTGAATATCCCGCTTTTTTCAGGTCGATGACCCACAACTCCCTCCCTAAACACCACGAACAGGGTCGCTACCCCTGCCGACCCAGGGTAAGTCCATGCTGCCCGCCCCTCTAGTCACCTCACAAAGGACGCCTAATGCATGTACTAGCCACATAGAACGGCTCCAAAGGAAAGTGTTCGCGCAAATATTGTTCTTTATTTACTCATTCAGTATGACACAAGGTGCTGCTCACAAAGTCACTATCACGTCGTTTTAAATCAAACAACCCCTCCACGAGTGCGTCACAGATATAGGCACGAACAAGCCGGTTCCGAGTACAAGAGTTATGTTATCATGTGTGATCTATGAGAATTCAGGTCTAATGAACACTTTTCTCCCCTTTTTGTAAAAAACAGAAAATGTTTTGAAATTCTAAAACAGTTCTCTCTTTCGCCTTTTTCCTCCTTATATTTCCCTACAGGCGTTAAAACAATACATACTGACAGGCAAATAATGTAAATTTGTCAGTCCTGATGATGGTCCCAATTAATTGAGCACTAGGGATCGAAACGTCGACTATATAGATTGCCTTCACAACCTAAACCATTGTGTATAATTTGTTGTGTTTTGGCAGTTGGTTGGCATACCTTGAATGTAACACTGATTTGACAAGTGGCCAACATTTGCTCTTTCTTTTGCCTGTTCTCTTTTATTCTAAATTTCTTTAATTCTTCAGTTTCTTGTGTTCCTCTGTTTTGTGGTACAGGATTGTGCCTGGTTATCCTTTTCACAAGAATTACATTGTTGAAAAATAAAACTTACTGTCCGGCTGGACAGTGACAAAATATAGTCTCCAAGTATGGCCTATATTCTATCTTGTATGTTTTATCTAAAATGCTAAGGACCCTTGTTCTTGAATAATAGTATCTACCCACGGTCCACAGCTAACTGGTTGGGTTACCTTGTTATAAATAAAGTACGTTTGCGCAATCGCTAGATTGCAAGGTTCTCGGAAGAAACCACCAACCCTCAGCCGAGGGTAGGCCTCCCTAGTACAAAATACCCCCCTTTTTATTTCAAAACCTGATATGTCCGATCACGCACCACTGTACACGGATGATTACATCAAGCGAATCTGTCAGAGACCCTCCCTTCTTTCTGACAACCCAGACGCCCCTACCACAATCACTAGCTCAATTCCAGACCAATTAGAGAAACTTCGTAAAAAGCAAGTCCGACTTCAGTTGATGATTTTGATGTTGACTGACTATTTAAAAGCAAACGTAATTCCCCTAGGCCTCCAAATTCGTAATATCCCTGGTATCTTCACAGACAATCCTAAATATATCAACAACTTTAGTTATATTGGAACCACGTGCTCCCGGCATTGGTTATGTCTAGGGATTGACATTGCAACTGAGACACTAATTTTCCTTGAGGCAGAGATTGCCGACCTAGAGAAGAAATTAGGAGAGGCTAATTCTACCACAGATGTATCTAAACTCCTTGAACAACTAGAGAAAACGATAGCCGATTTTCACAGGATAGAGCAAAACAAAAAGGCTAATAAAGTAAAGAAAGACATTAAATCCTACAATACAGAAAATACCTACCCGTACCTCCAAAAAGACTTCTATATTAATAGAACCTACTCAAATCCACGTGGAGACAAACCTTGGGGACGCTACAATCGTAGGCAAAACCTTGTTGGCTTTTCAGATACATCTGCTGAGTCATCAGAAAGCTCAGACGCAGGTGAAGGACCCAGTAATCAAAACAGGCGTGGGGGAGGTCAGCCCAATTTTTTATCCAGAGGCCAACCGAACACCCCACAACGAGGCAAAGCAAAGAAACGATGGCACAACCCCCCGGGAGAACGGAAAACCCGGAACAATTTTTACCAATGGTAGCTGGCCCTCCAAATGAGATTATTCCTATATTCAATCTCTCTAAACATTGTCTATGCAACACTGAAATGGAACTACTCAAAAAAGGCCTGTCCTTCGTGCCCACTGTTCGCCCCGATTTTATGGAGCTTCAGACAGAACTGTTGAGATTCTTCAGGACAATACGTCTGAAAGCCTTTTTCCAACTACACCCGAGCCCCAAACAAGAGTCATACACACCATTTAGACCACCATCCACTTTTTCGCCCACATCCTCGATGGTACCGGCGGAAATTGTGACTTTTGAAAAACTAGTTCTAAATGACTTGTCACAGATTCAAAATCAGAAACTATTCGTTCCTTATAACATATCACTATCCGAAAAAAATGCTATCAATACCCTGAAAGGCAACAACAACATAATTATTAAAAGTGCAGATAAGGGTGGAGGAATAGTGATTCAGGAGATACAGGCCTATAAGGAAGAAATCTTGCGCCAACTGAATAATACAGAGCACTACCAAAGGCTCCCTGGCAATCCCACCAGTCAAATACAAGAGACCATTAAGGAGCTAACGTCCCAAGCTTGTGCAGAAGGATATTTGAGCAAGAAGGAATATAATTTCCTTAACACCAAATCCCCCCGTATCCCGGTAATATACACCTTGCCGAAGATACATAAAAACCTCGCCAACCCTCCCGGGCGCCCAATTGTATCTGCATGTGGTTCCGTGCTAGAACCACTCGGGGCTTATGTTGATTTTTTTATCAAAAACTTCGTGCCCTCCACAACTTGCTATGTCAGAGACAGCATGTCTATGATTACCCTTGTTGAACATTTGGAATTTGACCCAGAGTATGAAACCCTGTGCACCCTAGATGTAGAATCGCTGTATACAAACATCCCCCAAACGGCGGCTTTACTAGTGATTCAAAAAATCTTAGATACACGGCCACGTCCACACAGGGTACCCTCCTTATTTATTCTGCAACTACTCGAGCTTTGCTTGACAAAAATTTTTTTCTTCTTTGACAACACCTACTACCAACAGATCAAGGGGACATCTATGGGGGCTATTTTTGCCCCCAACCTGGCCGTACTATTCATGGACCAGCTAGAAATAGGCTCAATCCTGGTGCCAGGAAATCCATTCTATCCGGGCATAAAACTCTGGCGTCGCTACATAGACGACATTTTTATGATCTGGACTCAGCCCTCTGAGACATTACCACAGTTCCTCCATTGGCTCAATAATAACTGCTAACAATTATCCACCAAGCACTCTTGATTAGTTCAAATAACACAGAATAAATGTTCATGTATCTTTAATTTCATCTGTTCATCAGATTCGTGATCAATTTTCTCCAACAGCCAACACGTGTTTCGTCTAGTCAGTCTATGACATACAGACTTCTTCAGGGCTGTAATTAATACAGTAACCAAAATTACATAACATAAATCATATGTGATATTCACAATTATAAACACCGAGTAAGTGTATCCAGAAAAGTACAACAAGAAAGTACTAATCACCAAGAGAAAAGCGAGAAATACCCAGAAGTGAAACACTGATACGTTTAATGCCCAAAGAAAAGAGCCCTCATTCAAACTAGATTGAAGTATAAGTAAAAAAGTAACATACCCAACTTCAATCCAGATTTTGGCAAAAGTAATGGTTTCTAACCTGAAAAACCAAATTAGACCCAGTCACCAACTGTACCTACAGAAAGAACTGAACTGAAAGAAACCCAATTATTATTGTCCCTCACAGAGAGAGAGGAAGATCCAGTTACTGTACTCAAATTATTGGATGATTTGGGAATAGATAGGTTCTTGAGTGAGGAAAGTGGGTTGAAAGAGAGATCAAAATGGACACCACAAGTAGCTTCTGGTAGCACAATTGAAGCTTTTTCTAAGGCGGTGAATCAGGATATAGACAGGATCACAGATGCCAAGTGTTTAAACAAAGCTAAGAGGTACAGAGATAACCTATTGCCGGGAGAGAGACTAGCATTAAAAGAACTGGCTGCTAATCCGGGAATTACTATACGGAGAGCAGACAAAGGTGGGAACATAGTAATTCTAAATACAACAGATTACAAAGAAGAAGTGTATTCCCAATTGAATGATAGTGTGTATTACGAGAAATTGCAAAGTAACCCTCTCACAAGTTTGTCTAAAATCATTAATGATCAATTGAAAACTTGGTATGAGGAAACTCTAATTGATCGTGATGAATATCTATATTTGCAAGTTATTACACCACGTGCACCATGCATGTATACACAACCAAAAATTCATAAATCTATGACCAAACCACCAGGCAGGCCAATAATTTCGGGCATTGGGGGGCCAACTGAGCGCCTTTCCCAATATGTCGATACTTTTTTACAGATTTATGTTAAAAATTTACCTTCTTTTATCGAGGATTCTAAACATGTACTCAACCTAATGAACGATTTGGTATGGGATGAGAGAATGATATTGGTTACACTCGATGTGGTATCTTTGTATACCAACATCGATCACGAATTGGGTATACATGCTATTGATTTCTTTCTAAGCAATAGGAGTGCAGAATACTTTGATCACAATCAGATGATTCTGGAGATGACAAGACTGGTGTTACAGAACAATGTGTTTCTTTTTGATGGAACCTGGTATCGACAACGCCTTGGTACCGCGATGGGTTCCAGATTTGCTCCGTCCTTCGCGAACCTCTTTATGGGGTTCTTTGAGGCGGAGAGAATCTGGGGCCCATCGGGGAGAAGATGGATTCAATATATCCACTATTGGGGGCGATACATCGACGACTGCCTTCTTGTGTGGACAGGCTCAGTAGATGAACTCAAAGGTTTCTTTGACTATTTAAACGATAATACTCTAAACCTGTCATTTACCACCCACTATGATAAAAATAACATCAATTTTTTGGACATAGAATTATTCATCACTGATAATAAAATTTGTAGTCGCATGTTCCGCAAACCTACTAGTTGCAATGCTGTGTTGCATGCTCGAAGCTGTCACCCAAATAGTCAGATCAAAGCGATCCCTTATGGTGAGATGGTAAGGGCGAGACGGAACTGTTCTATAGATACTGACTTCGAGCATAATCTTAATGATCTTACTCAGAGATTTCTTAAACGTGGATATCAGAGCAAAGTGGTTGAAAATGCTATAACAAGAGCAAAGAAACTTAAAAGGCCTAGTACTCTTAAAGATAAATCTGTTGTACTGAAAGAAAATCAGATTCGCCTAGTAACTAATTATGGTTCTGATAGTGCACAACTGTTCAAAATCCTGAATAAACACTGGCATCTACTTCAGATGGATGAAGATCTAAGACCTTTTATTGGAGATAAACCAGGACTGACTTTTAGAAGGGGTCGTACCCTCTCTAATTTCATCAGTCCCAGTTACCCGTTGAAGTTAACTGTTCCGGATTGGCTTACTGGGCGATCCACAGGTTTCCATAAGTGTGGAAGGTGCAGCTCCTGTAGATGGGCAGTGAATAAGATCAAGACTTTTAACTACAACAATACAGGTGAACACCTAATTAACATGTTCATTAATTGTGATACTACTTTTGTTGTTTATGTTATAGTTTGTTCTTGTAGACAGATTTATGTGGGTAGTACCATTAGGAAACTTAAGGAGAGAATGGTTGAGCACTTCAGAGCTTTGAAAACAGGGGATACTCGTTATCCCATTGCCTCCCACATTGTCAGAAACTTTGAAGAAAAAGATAAACACACGTTTACATATCATGGAATTGATCATATTAAATATGATGCAAGAGGTGGGAATAGACAATTACAGCTAAGGCGCAGAGAAGTGATGTGGCTATTGAAACTTAAGGCAGTTGAGCGTGGTCTGAACATAGACCATGAATATGAATATTACTTAGGACAAGAATAGCCTGATGTTACTGTATACAATTTGGTATTGCTCTGGTGTCATGAAGCGATGTACTGTATAACAATGTACTATATTCACTGTTTTATAATAATATGCTAAACATAAGACTTATGTCGAGAATGATACTGAATTATCTGTTAAAACTATATCTGGTGCCCTGTCCTCCTTCCCTTCTCCCTCGCAATCCTGAATGTGTGATTAGATTTTCTGCTTATACTCATGCAGAACTGAAAGACCATGTGGCCCCAGTTTGCTGGGTTGTATCGTCAGATGAAGGCCGTGTTGCCTTTTCTCCTATGTGATATGAGGATAAGTAGTATTGATTGAGTTGATTTACTATCATGTAAAGACTACACAGTATTTAATAGGTAATGATTACGTGTGTAGGTTGATTAAACCACTTATTGATATGGTTTAGAATAAATTCGGTTGGTTTGCAATCATATTCCAATAATGATGAGAAAGCCGGAAGATTATAAAATTACGGTATAATTTCGATTACTAGTAATTAATTTCACGTACCACACAGCCTATGTACTGTTATTGTATGTTACACAATATTAGCTTTTTATATTTTCATATTCCACTACTTCATGGGCATGAGTGGTTACTAGATACGATATGTAGAGAGAGTTACGAGGATATGAAGGCTATACAGACTCCGTAATGTATTTAAAGATGGCGCCCGCAAATTCTGGCTATACAATGCCATTTACAAATGATGTGCGTGATTCACGCGACCGCTTGGAATGCTAAGGGAGCGGAGATAATAGTAATCTAAGACGCGACTAACGAATTAGCTGCGAGGCTATGTAGTCCATGCATACTGTCCAACGTTATCAGAGCGATAGCGAGAGTAAGAACTACCACTCCAAGATGGCGCCCGTAGTTCTAGGCTATAAATTGCCATTCAAAGATGGCGCGCGTGTAGAACGCGACCGCTTTTGAACACGAAGGGAGCAAAGATAAGGTGAGCCGGGTGCCACAATAGTGTATATAATCAAATTGCGGGTTAAATTAGTGTTTATTACAATATTGGTTTATTTGATTGCAGCCTACCATTTTGAGACTACAGAGTTGCTAATACTGATCTAATATATACTCGGATTTTGAGTATTGCTGATTTACGAATTGGAGCTGATATTGACATGGATAACATTATTTGGACCACTACATACTGCTAAAAGGTACTTATATGGTAATTATAGTACTAAGCGCCGACTATCAAGAACTATGTAGGGTTGAGAATTTGAGCACAGTGGAATACTGTTGCACTATGTGCATTTATACATTATTACGATTTGAGGATTTGCTTTATGAGAGCATGTATGTGTTGATGGTACATGTTAAGTGGTTTAGCTCTTCCGTCAATAATATATTGCATATGTGAGTAGTGATAGATCAATTTTGGATAAGATATGGTTCACGTGAAATGACAGTTACCTTATATTTGAATAGATAATTGTGGATTGGACTGAGGAGAAATACTGAACGTTGAAGTTTACCTACTACATGGTTTTGCCCCCATATTTTGGGTGAGTTTGCTAGGGCATTTTTGATTTGATTATGATGACCCATCTGTAGGTACAGTTGGTGACTGGGTCTAATTTGGTTTTTCAGGTTAGAAACCATTACTTTTGCCAAAATCTGGATTGAAGTTGGGTATGTTACTTTTTTACTTATACTTCAATCTAGTTTGAATGAGGGCTCTTTTCTTTGGGCATTAAACGTATCAGTGTTTCACTTCTGGGTATTTCTCGCTTTTCTCTTGGTGATTAGTACTTTCTTGTTGTACTTTTCTGGATACACTTACTCGGTGTTTATAATTGTGAATATCACATATGATTTATGTTATGTAATTTTGGTTACTGTATTAATTACAGCCCTGAAGAAGTCTGTATGTCATAGACTGACTAGACGAAACACGTGTTGGCTGTTGGAGAAAATTGATCACGAATCTGATGAACAGATGAAATTAAAGATACATGAACATTTATTCTGTGTTATTTGAACTAATCAAGAGTGCTTGGTGGATAATTGTTAATGTTTAGTCAATGACGCTGTATTAAGTAGTGGTAACCTACTTTTTCCACTTTGAGCACCAGTTATACACTAATTGCATTTACGTTTACTTATACACGCAGTGCGCTCCATTATAACTGTTACCAGTTTAGTAAAATTTGTTTGCATTGGTTAAGGAGCAGCCGCATAAGTCGAAGATGAATAGAGATAAGGAGGCAGAACAACTTTTTGAAAAATTAGTGGCAGGTGGCACAATTGGAGCTGCCATGGGACCACCAAAAGAGACTAAAAAAGAAGGCCTTAGAGCCAAGTTTGTTAAGCTAGAATCCCTGAAACGTACAGAGTTGAACAAATGGTGGGATGCCGCTACTTTGAAACAATACATCAAACTTAACAGAATCCCACGTGGTCTTAGATCCCAGATCATACCTACCTACGAAGACTTAGAACCTGATCTTTATATAACATGGGAGAAAGAACTAAATACTAGTTCTAAAAATTTAATCAATATTCTAATAGAAAATGCTGAGAGGAAAATAGCTAAACTATTGGTAGAAATACAAAAAGTGGAAGATGAAATTAAAGAAATGAACCTTCCCGAAGCTACCATCAAGAACTATAATGTTTTGGATGATAAACTTAATGAACTACAAAATGATATCAAGCAAAGGAAGGCTAGAAAGATTAAACGTGACGAAAAAGACTATAGGTCAGGTCGAGTTTATACTTTTGCAAGGAAATTTGACTATTTGATTACTAAAACCACGAGCGATAAACCAAAGAGCGGCACTCCATCAATGTCTGACAGCGATCCTGGGACTAGTAACATTTCAAGTAGCGAAAATGAAGATAACTCTGAGACCGCTTCCCTGACACCAGTTGAGAATAATTTTTTAGTGGAGGTGCGCAGACTACGCCGTGGAAACAGGGACTCAGAGAGGAACAGAGGGGCAATTGTAAGAAAACAAGGAGAGGTGGCAGAGGAGGTAGGAGGACAGGGAGGAAGGGTAGGCATGCGAACGAGATCATGGAAACCATAATTGCGAGTGATGATAATGATGTGGGTAATATTGAAATTGTGAACTTGTCTTCAATTGAATTATCTGAAAGTATGATCAGTTTACTCAAAAAAGGCATGGGGTTTTGTCCAACTACCATGTTAGATTGGTATATGACTAAGATTGATGTATTTAAGTTTGTAAGGAGGCTCAAACTGAAAAAATACTTTGCCAATGTACCAGACAAACCCAAACAAATGAAAATAAAACCTGCAAGTGAAATTACCATTCAAGAACTGAAAGAAACCCAATTATTATTGTCCCTCACAGAGAGAGAGGAAGATCCAGTTACTGTACTCAAATTATTGGATGATTTGGGAATAGATAGGTTCTTGAGTGAGGAAAGTGGGTTGAAAGAGAGATCAAAATGGACACCACAAGTAGCTTCTGGTAGCACAATTGAAGCTTTTTCTAAGGCGGTGAATCAGGATATAGACAGGATCACAGATGCCAAGTGTTTAAACAAAGCTAAGAGGTACAGAGATAACCTATTGCCGGGAGAGAGACTAGCATTAAAAGAACTGGCTGCTAATCCGGGAATTACTATACGGAGAGCAGACAAAGGTGGGAACATAGTAATTCTAAATACAACAGATTACAAAGAAGAAGTGTATTCCCAATTGAATGATAGTGTGTATTACGAGAAATTGCAAAGTAACCCTCTCACAAGTTTGTCTAAAATCATTAATGATCAATTGAAAACTTGGTATGAGGAAACTCTAATTGATCGTGATGAATATCTATATTTGCAAGTTATTACACCACGTGCACCATGCATGTATACACAACCAAAAATTCATAAATCTATGACCAAACCACCAGGCAGGCCAATAATTTCGGGCATTGGGGGGCCAACTGAGCGCCTTTCCCAATATGTCGATACTTTTTTACAGATTTATGTTAAAAATTTACCTTCTTTTATCGAGGATTCTAAACATGTACTCAACCTAATGAACGATTTGGTATGGGATGAGAGAATGATATTGGTTACACTCGATGTGGTATCTTTGTATACCAACATCGATCACGAATTGGGTATACATGCTATTGATTTCTTTCTAAGCAATAGGAGTGCAGAATACTTTGATCACAATCAGATGATTCTGGAGATGACAAGACTGGTGTTACAGAACAATGTGTTTCTTTTTGATGGAACCTGGTATCGACAACGCCTTGGTACCGCGATGGGTTCCAGATTTGCTCCGTCCTTCGCGAACCTCTTTATGGGGTTCTTTGAGGCGGAGAGAATCTGGGGCCCATCGGGGAGAAGATGGATTCAATATATCCACTATTGGGGGCGATACATCGACGACTGCCTTCTTGTGTGGACAGGCTCAGTAGATGAACTCAAAGGTTTCTTTGACTATTTAAACGATAATACTCTAAACCTGTCATTTACCACCCACTATGATAAAAATAACATCAATTTTTTGGACATAGAATTATTCATCACTGATAATAAAATTTGTAGTCGCATGTTCCGCAAACCTACTAGTTGCAATGCTGTGTTGCATGCTCGAAGCTGTCACCCAAATAGTCAGATCAAAGCGATCCCTTATGGTGAGATGGTAAGGGCGAGACGGAACTGTTCTATAGATACTGACTTCGAGCATAATCTTAATGATCTTACTCAGAGATTTCTTAAACGTGGATATCAGAGCAAAGTGGTTGAAAATGCTATAACAAGAGCAAAGAAACTTAAAAGGCCTAGTACTCTTAAAGATAAATCTGTTGTACTGAAAGAAAATCAGATTCGCCTAGTAACTAATTATGGTTCTGATAGTGCACAACTGTTCAAAATCCTGAATAAACACTGGCATCTACTTCAGATGGATGAAGATCTAAGACCTTTTATTGGAGATAAACCAGGACTGACTTTTAGAAGGGGTCGTACCCTCTCTAATTTCATCAGTCCCAGTTACCCGTTGAAGTTAACTGTTCCGGATTGGCTTACTGGGCGATCCACAGGTTTCCATAAGTGTGGAAGGTGCAGCTCCTGTAGATGGGCAGTGAATAAGATCAAGACTTTTAACTACAACAATACAGGTGAACACCTAATTAACATGTTCATTAATTGTGATACTACTTTTGTTGTTTATGTTATAGTTTGTTCTTGTAGACAGATTTATGTGGGTAGTACCATTAGGAAACTTAAGGAGAGAATGGTTGAGCACTTCAGAGCTTTGAAAACAGGGGATACTCGTTATCCCATTGCCTCCCACATTGTCAGAAACTTTGAAGAAAAAGATAAACACACGTTTACATATCATGGAATTGATCATATTAAATATGATGCAAGAGGTGGGAATAGACAATTACAGCTAAGGCGCAGAGAAGTGATGTGGCTATTGAAACTTAAGGCAGTTGAGCGTGGTCTGAACATAGACCATGAATATGAATATTACTTAGGACAAGAATAGCCTGATGTTACTGTATACAATTTGGTATTGCTCTGGTGTCATGAAGCGATGTACTGTATAACAATGTACTATATTCACTGTTTTATAATAATATGCTAAACATAAGACTTATGTCGAGAATGATACTGAATTATCTGTTAAAACTATATCTGGTGCCCTGTCCTCCTTCCCTTCTCCCTCGCAATCCTGAATGTGTGATTAGATTTTCTGCTTATACTCATGCAGAACTGAAAGACCATGTGGCCCCAGTTTGCTGGGTTGTATCGTCAGATGAAGGCCGTGTTGCCTTTTCTCCTATGTGATATGAGGATAAGTAGTATTGATTGAGTTGATTTACTATCATGTAAAGACTACACAGTATTTAATAGGTAATGATTACGTGTGTAGGTTGATTAAACCACTTATTGATATGGTTTAGAATAAATTCGGTTGGTTTGCAATCATATTCCAATAATGATGAGAAAGCCGGAAGATTATAAAATTACGGTATAATTTCGATTACTAGTAATTAATTTCACGTACCACACAGCCTATGTACTGTTATTGTATGTTACACAATATTAGCTTTTTATATTTTCATATTCCACTACTTCATGGGCATGAGTGGTTACTAGATACGATATGTAGAGAGAGTTACGAGGATATGAAGGCTATACAGACTCCGTAATGTATTTAAAGATGGCGCCCGCAAATTCTGGCTATACAATGCCATTTACAAATGATGTGCGTGATTCACGCGACCGCTTGGAATGCTAAGGGAGCGGAGATAATAGTAATCTAAGACGCGACTAACGAATTAGCTGCGAGGCTATGTAGTCCATGCATACTGTCCAACGTTATCAGAGCGATAGCGAGAGTAAGAACTACCACTCCAAGATGGCGCCCGTAGTTCTAGGCTATAAATTGCCATTCAAAGATGGCGCGCGTGTAGAACGCGACCGCTTTTGAACACGAAGGGAGCAAAGATAAGGTGAGCCGGGTGCCACAATAGTGTATATAATCAAATTGCGGGTTAAATTAGTGTTTATTACAATATTGGTTTATTTGATTGCAGCCTACCATTTTGAGACTACAGAGTTGCTAATACTGATCTAATATATACTCGGATTTTGAGTATTGCTGATTTACGAATTGGAGCTGATATTGACATGGATAACATTATTTGGACCACTACATACTGCTAAAAGGTACTTATATGGTAATTATAGTACTAAGCGCCGACTATCAAGAACTATGTAGGGTTGAGAATTTGAGCACAGTGGAATACTGTTGCACTATGTGCATTTATACATTATTACGATTTGAGGATTTGCTTTATGAGAGCATGTATGTGTTGATGGTACATGTTAAGTGGTTTAGCTCTTCCGTCAATAATATATTGCATATGTGAGTAGTGATAGATCAATTTTGGATAAGATATGGTTCACGTGAAATGACAGTTACCTTATATTTGAATAGATAATTGTGGATTGGACTGAGGAGAAATACTGAACGTTGAAGTTTACCTACTACATGGTTTTGCCCCCATATTTTGGGTGAGTTTGCTAGGGCATTTTTGATTTGATTATGATGACCCATCTGTAGGTACAGTTGGTGACTGGGTCTAATTTGGTTTTTCAGGTTAGAAACCATTACTTTTGCCAAAATCTGGATTGAAGTTGGGTATGTTACTTTTTTACTTATACTTCAATCTAGTTTGAATGAGGGCTCTTTTCTTTGGGCATTAAACGTATCAGTGTTTCACTTCTGGGTATTTCTCGCTTTTCTCTTGGTGATTAGTACTTTCTTGTTGTACTTTTCTGGATACACTTACTCGGTGTTTATAATTGTGAATATCACATATGATTTATGTTATGTAATTTTGGTTACTGTATTAATTACAGCCCTGAAGAAGTCTGTATGTCATAGACTGACTAGACGAAACACGTGTTGGCTGTTGGAGAAAATTGATCACGAATCTGATGAACAGATGAAATTAAAGATACATGAACATTTATTCTGTGTTATTTGAACTAATCAAGAGTGCTTGGTGGATAATTGTTAATGTTTAGTCAATGACGCTGTATTAAGTAGTGGTAACCTACTTTTTCCACTTTGAGCACCAGTTATACACTAATTGCATTTACGTTTACTTATACACGCAGTGCGCTCCATTATAACTGTTACCAGTTTAGTAAAATCAATAATAACTGCCTTGGTCTTACCTTTTCCCTTACCCACGACAAGTCTTCTATAGCATTCCTAGACCTTACCATTTACCATGCAGAGCGTGAGCTTCTCACAAAGCTATTTCGCAAGCCCACAGAGCGCAACACGCTTTTGAACTATAAAAGCAATCACCCCAGGGCCCTCAGAGATTCATTGCCATACTCACAATTTCTGAGGATCAGACGCAACTGCTCTGATAAGAGAGACTATTTCAGAGAAGCCGAGGTATTGTCCACAAAACTAAGGGACAGAGGCTACCCAAAACGAATTGTGAAGCAAGCTTCCAAACGTGCATGGTACTGCCCGCGGGAAGTGTTGTTAATCCCAAAAGAAAAAACTCAAAAAGAGAGAGTAGCCTGTGTCACCACCTTCTCTCCAATATCCAACAGAATCCGTAAGTCGATTCTTAAGCATTGGCCTACTCTAAATGTAGGGAGTATCATGATTGATAAACCCCTCTTTGCGTTTAAGAAAAATAAAAATCTGAAAGACCATCTCGTGAGGGCGGCTCTCCCAGTTGCCACGCAAGGGAATACACTCGAAGCAGCGTGGGGTTTGCCACCCATTGTAGGTCATGCTAAATGTGGTAAATGTATTGTTTGCGACTTCACGGTGGAGGGCACAAAATTCACGCACCAGCACATCACATTTGAAAGACGATCTTTTTCAAATTGTAACACATCAAATGTGATTTATGTGATTGAATGCCCTTGCCCCAAAATTTACGTGGGACAAACAACGCAGAAAGTAAGGACGAGAATCTGCCAACACAGAAGCCGGATCAGATGTAACACTGCAAATGCCCCTCTGGTGGACCACTATAATTCAGCAGGACACACTGAGAACGACATCAAGTGGTCCATCCTCAAAGTCGTGAAACTTCCCCCAAGAGGTGGTAATTTGGCTCAGCTATTGAATAAGGAAGAACTAAGAACAATGATCCAATTCGACACCATTCAGAAAGGTCTGAATCGCCTGGAGGACTGGACTAGCCTTCTTTGAAAGACTATATCAAAATGCTGCTTTTTCTGAAAGTATTGTTTAAACTACAGAGACTAAATTCGTACATGTTACTTTTTGGTCGCTCAAAATGAGAAGTTTTATTGAAATGGTCTGTTGAAATGTCACCACATTACCCTGCACCTGCACTGTAAATAAACACCCTCTCACCACTATATGCATGGATAATTGCACAAATGTCACCCCCTTGAGGCCCCTATACAAGGCGCATTAATTGAACCCCTATGCCCATCTCCCAAGAGGTTGATCCCTCCAGCTGCCCGAATTGGTAGCCTTGACCAACCCAATATGGCGCACTGAGTGTGCCATTCACTCCCCTTCCAAGATGGCGCCCATTGCTGACGTCCACTGACGGACGCGCTGCACGCTGACGCCCTGCACTCACATTTAAGTGTAATGGCCCCCAGTGAGCAACAGCGCTGTATAGGACATTGACTGCCCGCCCGCTGCCCCACTATGTCGATCGAGACATAGCCTGAACACCACACGCCCTCAGGTAAGAGCGCACTAAACTAGTGACCCCACGAGGTCTCGGTTCTCCCCCCATTTTTTGAATCTGTGCACCCTTGCCTTCCTCAGATCTCGTTCTGATTTTAATTCCTTGCCCAACAGGGAACGTGCTCAACCTATGAGCTATTGGACACCCCAGACGGAGTTTGGATCACCTGAGTCCTCAAGGTAACTTTGCGCCCCGGCGGTTTAACTCCGCACAGTCCGGCCCTTAGTAGCACCCGATTCTGAATATCCCGCTTTTTTCAGGTCGATGACCCACAACTCCCTCCCTAAACACCACGAACAGGGTCGCTACCCCTGCCGACCCAGGGTAAGTCCATGCTGCCCGCCCCTCTAGTCACCTCACAAAGGACGCCTAATGCATGTACTAGCCACATAGAACGGCTCCAAAGGAAAGTGTTCGCGCAAATATTGTTCTTTATTTACTCATTCAGTATGACACAAGGTGCTGCTCACAAAGTCACTATCACGTCGTTTTAAATCAAACAACCCCTCCACGAGTGCGTCACAGATATAGGCACGAACAAGCCGGTTCCGAGTACAAGAGTTATGTTATCATGTGTGATCTATGAGAATTCAGGTCTAATGAACACTTTTCTCCCCTTTTTGTAAAAAACAGAAAATGTTTCGAAATTCTAAAACAGTTCTCTCTTTCGCCTTTTTCCTCCTTATATTTCCCTACAGGCGTTAAAACAATACATACTGACAGGCAAATAATGTAAATTTGTCAGTCCTGATGATGGTCCCAATTAATTGAGCACTAGGGATCGAAACGTCGACTATATAGATTGCCTTCACAACCTAAACCATTGTGTATAATTTGTTGTGTTTTGGCAGTTGGTTGGCATACCTTGAATGTAACACTGATTTGACAAGTGGCCAACATTTGCTCTTTCTTTTGCCTGTTCTCTTTTATTCTAAATTTCTTTAATTCTTCAGTTTCTTGTGTTCCTCTGTTTTGTGGTACAGGATTGTGCCTGGTTATCCTTTTCACAAGAATTACATTGTTGAAAAATAAAACTTACTGTCCGGCTGGACAGTGACAAAATATAGTCTCCAAGTATGGCCTATATTCTATCTTGTATGTTTTATCTAAAATGCTAAGGACCCTTGTTCTTGAATAAAAGGGAATTAATTTCTTCATCTCTAAGAGTTCCATCTTTGTGATAGGGGTGTAAACAAATACTCGTTGCATTTCACCACCCGCTGTCCTAACTGGGTGTACTTCTCGTAACGGATGCTGTCTATCTATGTAAAATGGTTTACTTTCTGGGGGTGAGACATGAACAAAATGCGGATTCAGAAACGTTCTATATTTGTGGCGCTGTTCTAGAATGATACTAATTAAATCGGTACCTAAACCTCTCCATCTATACTGGAGTAATTCGTTCAGAACATCATGTAACGGACCTGGATCAGAATGCTGTCCCTCATACAGTGTAATGAGGTGCTGGATCATATACATACCCACCAGTCGCTGCTCGGCTGGGGGCAGTTTCAGAAACATTTGTGCCACTATTTCGTCTGGAAAAGTGGTAGAATCAGTAGTCCATCGGACTGCTGATCGGGCTAGTTCTTGTTCATGCATAGTACTAAGTTCACTATAACCGATTTGTGATTTCAGAATGTGATCGGTAGCTTGAAATACTTGTTCTAGAGAACCTTGTTCTGGTGCTGGAAGAGAGGAAACTTTCTTGTGTTTTAGACGTGAATGTCGGTCGGGAAGTCTAGTTCTACCTACATACGCTATTCTGGTGGGATTCTCGCCGTTTACCTCTTCAGTATCAGAGTCGTCTTCTTTCTCGCTTACTTGTGCTGCTTTGCGTTTCTCGTGTAACCTTATTATTTCCTTACGAATTTTCTTGTACATACTCTCTATACAACTTAGTGTCCTGTGTCTTCCCTCGGCTATATTATCACTCGACCTTGTCAGGACTTTCATTTCGGTCGGAACTTTAGTCGGATAATCTTGTTCCCTTATTAAACAATTGATTAGAAACTTTAAAATCATGAGCTGAATCTCGACTTTTCTTTGGACCATGGTGTCGCCAATACTTTCTGGATCTCTTCCTGTACGGATGAAATGATATATTCTGTCTAGATAACTTTTCATATTCGGCAGGGTGTCCAAATACTCGGTTACCCTTCTTACACGCAATGAATACAAGACCATATCATCATCGCCTGGGACTGGATCATAACGGCATTCGGTAAGTGCTCGCTTGATATCTGCAACTGACTGAAATTTGGGTGTACGCTGTAACGCTAGCTCATGTAGCGTCGTACGTCTGTGTTGAGGCGGGGTACGAGGAGAACCTCCCCCCGCGGCTCCTAAACTGGAATCGTCGGTGGGTACTGTACGGGCTGGGAGAGTGACTGATGTAGCGGGTACTTGTACTGTATGCTGGACCGGGGGTACCGTAACAGGTGCTGCAACGGGTGCCCCGGTGGCTGGAGGAACAGGAATTACATTATTTACGGGAGCAGGCGGAACAGGATTTGCATACTCTGGGACCGTGTCGTCCAGATAGGACGAGAGAAAAATATCAGCTGCGGTCGGTTTGTGACGTAGCTTAATCGGAACTAATGGCGGAAAATTACTGGATGCCTCTGGGGTTGCTTTTGGCAAGCCCTCGGCAAGAAGAGGATACATACCCTTAATAAGGGCATTTCTCTGTCTGTCTGTCTGTTCGTCTTTAACTCGTTCACCTATTTCGATTAATTCCCTTTCTTGGGCTCTTTCTGAGGATTCTCTACTTAATTCTGCTTTTCTGAATTCTTTTTCGGTTCTTTTATGAGATTCTTTGCGCCATAACTCGATGGCATCTTTCTGTGACTGTCTGGCTTTCTTTTTCCATAATACTTCTTCTACTCGCATGATGCACTCGGCATCCCATGTGCCTGATACAGGCCATCTATATTTCTCTTCGAGATGTCTGGTATAATCAGACCATAAATCTAGATATATTATGGCACTTAAGCCATGCTTATGATACATAAAATGACCTGGACTGTCCCTAGGCGGGACAGGGACTGCTTCCTCGAGCAGCCCTTTTGTAGTTTTTAACTGACGTAACTTAGAGAACAGAGGCATGATTTAGACTGGAATCTAGACACAATACAATATACGATAACCACAATAATAACTTGAAAACAGATCACTCATACCACGACATTAAAAACACATTGAAATAACATTTAAAATAACAGTTCGAACAGAATACTACCTGGAATACTGAGAACAGAAACATAAGAATTTCTCGAGAACAGAACTTACTAGAATTACTAGATGCACTGCTGAAACAGTACGAAACATACCGGTCTCATAAAGAGACACGTCAGGACCCGCATCCACCTAGGTGGACACTTCGTGTTGGATTTGCGTACCCAAACCCACGGACCAGAGACAAATTAATTGACCCTGTCTAGATACTACCCCAGCAACGGTACTCACCGGGCAGCAAGAACGGAAGGCCTCGGACTGGACTGGACTGCTACAACGACGGACTACGAACTTCGGACTTCAGTTACGGGTGGGCCTCCGGATACCTCGGACCTTGGACTCTCGGCTTGGGCTCTGGTCGGGACTCGCCGCGTTCCTCCACCGCCTCGTCTGGATGCTGGACCGCAACCTCCGTCTCCTCCGTGGGCCTGAGGGATACTTGAAGCAGAAATATCTGCACGTGCACGGTATGGTTCCGTCACGGCTGCAGAGGATCAGGGGGCCTGCGTGGCTTCTCCGGCGCGTGGGGAAAGGGCAAGTCCCTATTCGGGCGCCATTATGTGGTAAATAAATAATTAATTACCGGATCTATTTTTCAGAATAATCAATAAACGGGTAGCTCAATAAATAAGAGTCAAGATTCGAGGTAGCTGGAGTTTACAGGCTTTAATCAGGCATAAAGGACAGGAACAGGACAGCCTGCATGGGAATGGGATGGCAGCTGCCGGGGGCAGGATCTGGGAGCATAAGGGATAACTTTTAATAACAGTGCACAGTATATATAGTTAAACAAAACACATTACATTCAATACAGTAGGAGTAGCAGTGGGCGGGGTTCGTAGCAGTCGCGAAAGATAAGGCAGTAAGTAGGTGTAACAAGAGGCGTGTACAGGGCGTATACATAGACATGTGATGTAAACGTAACAGAATATGTCACAAACGGGGCGGAAACATGGAGGGGGCTACCTGAGGAGCTGGGACCTCTGACCTAGTAGTGCGCGCAAACGGGCAATGACGTGTTACCAGGGAGAACTGGGGGCTATGACTTCTGCACTAGAAGAGGAGACTAAAGTCTGGAGTGTCAGAGCGACATGTACCTAAAACCTATCTAGTATCTGATGTTTAGAGAACATGTTGATAGAATCCAAAAGTCATCAGGGTAAAGGCTACTCGACTCTAAGACTGGTGCATGCATTATTCTACATGTATTGCGGGGCGAGGAATATTCTATGAACATTAATACAGTATTTCTCTTACATGGAGACATAAAGGCTAGACTATGACTGGAACTATTGATGAGATTCAGTAGCTTAGGAATGCAGAGAAGGAGGGCTGGACTGATAACTAGAAGCATAACATACTTTTGGCAGACTAGGAGGCAGAGCCAGGCCGAGCCGGGCACTGTGAGGCAGGAAGTAAGTGAAGGGTCAGGGATACAGGTGGGGGCTGTATCGCTCCTCGGAGAGGTTTCAGGAGACAGGAGCTGAATCTGGTGTCCGGGCCCTTTTGAGGCCTAGAAACGGGGACTTTTACTGAATTAACGTGCACACTGTAAAATGTGGCAACATAGGTTTACATAGGCCTAATATTCGTTGTTTTCACAAAGACTGGAAACTGGCATACTAGAGTTGGACACAACTGTAATTGCGTCTTTAATTGATCATAAGGGAATACATATGCATATCGATCATGCACATATAACATAGGATGAGGAACACGTAGGCACATATAACATGGCAAAATCTACTTTTCCACAAGTGAACAGAAAATTGCCGAGCTGGGGGCCAGCCGAGTGCTAGTGGTGCCCCTGCGATTCAGAGACTTCCTTTTGAACCTGGCGCACGATGTGTCCCTCGCAGGGCACCTGGGGCAGGACAAAACGTACAGCCGCCTGGTGACCCATTTCTAGTGGCCCAAAATGCGCACTGATGTACATAACCACTGCCGTACCTGCCCGACATGCCAAGCCAGCGGAAAGAGCGGGGGGAAGGTGAAGGCCCCGCTCCAACCTTTTCCAGTAGTGACCACCCCCTTCGAGCGAGTGGGAATAGACATTGTGGGGCCCCTGGACCCTCAAACCTCGCAAGGGCATCGCTTCATACTTGTCCTGGTGGACCACGCCACCCGCTATCCTGAGGCCATCCCCCTCAGAACCATCACCGCTCCCGTGGTGGGGCGAGCCTTGATGGGGATCTTTTCCCGAGTAGGATTCCCCCGGGAGGTCGTGAGCGATTGGGGCACAAACTTTATATCTAAGTATATGCGGTCCCTGTGGCAACAGTGCGGGGTCACATACAAGTTCACCACCCCGTATCATCCCCAAGGGAATGGACTGGTGGAGCGGTTCAACCGGACACTCAAGGGAATGATCCAGGGCCTAGAAGAGCCACTACGACGCAAATGGGATGTCCTGCTGCCCTGCCTCCTGTTTGCCTATCGGGAGGTACCACAGAAATCCCTGGGGTTCAGCCCCTTTGAACTCTTGTACGGACACCCTGTCCGAGGTCCGCTCAGCCTGGTCAAAGAAGGCTGGGAAACTACCGTCCAAGGCGCACCACCGGATGTCTACCGGTACCTCCTGACCCTTCGAAACCAGACTCGGAAGTTCCGGGCCCTTGCAGAGGCCAACCTGGAGGCCAGTCAGGAGGACATGAAACGCTGGTACGACCAGCACTCCTCCTCCATCGAGTTCGAGCCGGGCCAGCGGGTCTGGGTCATGTCCCCGGTCGAACCATGTGCCCTCCAGGACAAATGGTCGGGGCCCTTCAAGGCGATCGAGCGCAAGAGCCCCGTCACTTACCTCGTGGATATGGAGTCTCCCCGGAACCCCCTCCGGGTTCTGCACGCCAACCGGCTCAAACCTCATTTTGCCCGCACAGAACTGAGCCTGCTACTCGCTACCGACGATGGGACCGAAGACGACTCCGAGCCCTTGCCCGACCTCCTAAAGTGCACTGAGAAGGACGGCTCCGTCGAAGGGATCTCTCTCTCCCCCGACCTGACCCCCGCACAGCGCAGAGACTGTCAAGAACTGTTGGGACAATTCACAGATCTGTTCTCCCTCACCCCCGGGGTTACCTCATGGTGTGTCCACGATGTCGACACCGGGGACAGTCAGCCAGTACGACACCGGGCCTACCGGGTCCCCGACCGAGTTCGGGCCTGCATCCAGACGGAAGTCACCAAGATGCTGGCCCTGGGGGTAGTCGAACCCTCCGACAGTCCCTGGGCCAGCCCAGTGGTCCTGTTCCCCAAGGCCGCCGCACCTGGCACCCCGCCAGAACTCCGGTTTTGCGTCGACTACCGGGGGCTGAATGCTGTTACGAGAACCGACGCACATCCCATCCCCCGGGCCGATGAACTGATCGACCGCCTGGGGGCCGCCAAGTACCTCAGTACCTTCGACCTCACCGCCGGGTATTGGCAGATCGGCCTCACCCCTGGCGCCCAGGAGCGATCCGCCTTCTCCACACCCGACGGCCACTTCCAGTTCAAGGTGATGCCCTTCGGCATGAAAAACGCCCCGGCCACCTTCCAGAGACTAGTAAACAAAGTACTGGCGGGGCTGGAAGAGTTCAGTGCCGCCTACCTAGACGACATTGCGGTCTACAGCCTCCACTGGGCTGAGCACCTGAAACACCTCTGGGAAGTCCTGACAGCCCTCCGCCGGGCCGGGCTAACTGTGAAGGCCAGCAAATGCCAGCAAATGCCAAGGGTCCGTGACCTATCTGGGGCACCAAGTGGGGAGCGGCCAAGTGGCTCCCCTCCAACCCAAGATCGACGCCATCCTAGCCTGGGAATCCCCGGTCAACCAAACCGCCATCCGAGCCTTCCTGGGGCTCACGGGGTACTATCGGCGTTTTATCAAGAACTATGGGAGCATTGTGGGGCCCCTCCCGGAACTGACCTCGAAGAACCGGCCACAAAAAGTGCAGTGGACACCCGCGTGTCAGGTGGCCTTCGAGACCTTGAAAGCAGCCATGTGTACCGCCCCTGTGCTCCAGGCCCCCGACTACAGCCGAGAGTTTGTGGTCCAGACCGACGCCTCGGAACACGGCATCGGGGCGGTCCTATCGCAAATGGACTCCGCGGGAACTGACCATCCTGTGGCCTTCATCAGCCGGCGGCTGCTGGCCCGAGAACAGCGATGGAGCACCATCGAGAGAGAGGCCTTCGCTGTCGTGTGGGCCCTCAAGAAACTCAGGCCCTACCTCTTCGGCACCCACTTCCGGGTGCAGACTGACCACCGGCCCCTAAGGTGGCTGATGCACATGCGTGGCGAAAATCCCAAACTGCTGCGATGGTCCATCTCCCTCCAAGGCATGGATTTCACTGTGGAGCATCGCCCTGGCAGTGACCACGCCAACGCTGACGGCCTGTCCCGGTTTCTCCGCCTCGACGAAGAGAGCCCCCAGGAAGATGGGTGACTCTCCCCGCCTTCAGCTGGAGGGGACGTGTGTTGGACACGGCCTCGTGGCGTGGCCCGACCCCGTCCGCATGGAGGGCCCAGGACGACATCGGCCCTCCATTTACCTACTATCGACCCCCCTGACACGCATCTTCATGAACCATCAGCGCGGGCAGCCTCCCCGGCCACCGACAGCTCTCCCCCTCCCTGGTACCCCGGCGGAACCTGCTCGCCAACGCTGCCAGCCTGGCACCCTGACCAGGCCACCCCTTCCGGCCCGACTCCATCTTGGGACCCTCACGCCCCGAACACGTGGCCGCAGCCGTCCCGGGGCTGGCTCCAGCGAAGCCCAGACATTGCGGCACCAGGACCCTCCTAGGTGGTAAAGTGGTCACTCGACCAGATCCCGGAGGAGGGGAGTCCCGATGGGCCTTCCACCGCCCCCGGACGCCTGGTATCGATCGCTCTCCAGGCTCCCTGGGCGCTGGCGCCACCCCCCTGCTGGGTGTCTGGACACCTTCATCCCGGCCCCCTCTGACCCCCGGGCGCGAGGGTCCGGACATCAAAGCCCTCCAGTCCTATATCTGGGCCAACCCCCGGATCAAGACAGTAGTTGTATCTGGAGTCGAAGCCCTGCTGACCTCGTCGCGGCTGATCCTGATCCGAACTCTTGCACCTGGAACTATCTTCGAGGCCCTGCTGACGCTGTCGCGGCCTGACCAAGCTAAACCACCTTCGAGGCCCTGCTGACGCTGTCGCGGCCTGTCCAAGCTGAACTATCTTCGAGGCCCTGCTGACGCTGTCGCGGCCTGACCAAGCTGAACTATCTCCGAGGCCCTGCTGACGCTGTCGCGGCCTGACCAAGCTGAACTATCTTCGAGGCCCTGCTGACGCTGTCGCGGCCTGACCCAGCTGAACTATCTCCGAGGCCCTGCTGACGCTGTCGCGGCCTGAACCCTTGAACTATCCACGCACCAGTGGGTGCCAAGACTGTCCCGCTACCCCCTTTCCCCGAGACCACGACATTACGGATCCCTCGATCCTTGCCGCTACCCTGCCAAGAACTTGCTTTGATTACTTACATAAAGATTCTTGTGAATATCCTTCCTGTGTGGTGTCTATCTGTAAGTAGTGTGATTGCTCTGCTGTTACGA
This sequence comes from Lissotriton helveticus, assembly GCF_964261635.1. Taxonomy (NCBI): domain Eukaryota; kingdom Metazoa; phylum Chordata; class Amphibia; order Caudata; family Salamandridae; genus Lissotriton; species Lissotriton helveticus. Next base: position 464,217,463 of record NC_136068.1, on the reverse strand, counting down.
TTGTAGGAGAGGAGCCTCGCCAAGGAGGCCTCCCTACGGCGCTCGGCCTATTCCACAGAGAGAGGTGGGACTCGGGGCGGATAGTCAGACACCTTCTGTCTCCCCTGGGGTCGCCTTTCCAACAGTGTCGATTCAGAAAAGGGGGTGGTGATGAACAGAGTGTCTGAATTAAGCAGACCACTCTTACCCAGTCCAAAGATCAGGGCTTGATCCATCACCGTTATTTATCTCACTGCCCCATCCCAGCTCAGAACCTGGCTATATGCAAATTAGTCTGTCCCTGGCCCAGTGCATCATGGGAACAGGGCAGACCAAACTACCAAGCCAATTCTTCACCAGAAAGGAGACAAGCTACCGGGGACCGGTTTCTGGCATTTCAGCCTCTTCGGCCCGGCTTGCTTGAATCCTGATGGAGCAGTGAGAAAGGGACTCATGTCTGAGTATACCCTGCCACACCTATAGTGGCCAAAAACGATTCAGAAAAGGGGGTGGTGATGAACAGAGTGTCTGAATTAAGCAGACCACTCTTACCCAGTCCAAAGATCAGGGCTTGATCCATCACCGTTATTTATCTCACTGCCCCATCCCAGCTCAGAACCTGGCTATATGCAAATTAGTCTGTCCCTGGCCCAGTGCATCATGGGAACAGGGCAGACCAAACTACCAAGCCAATTCTTCACCAGAAAGGAGACAAGCTACCGGGGACCGGTTTCTGGCATTTCAGCCTCTTCGGCCCGGCTTGCTTGAATCCTGATGGAGCAGTGAGAAAGGGACTCATGTCTGAGTATACCCTGCCACACCTATAGTGGCCAAAAACGATTCAGAAAAGGGGGTGGTGATGAACAGAGTGTCTGAATTAAGCAGACCACTCTTACCCAGTCCAAAGATCAGGGCTTGATCCATCACCGTTATTTATCTCACTGCCCCATCCCAGCTCAGAACCTGGCTATATGCAAATTAGTCTGTCCCTGGCCCAGTGCATCATGGGAACAGGGCAGACCAAACTACCAAGCCAATTCTTCACCAGAAAGGAGACAAGCTACCGGGGACCGGTTTCTGGCATTTCAGCCTCTTCGGCCCGGCTTGCTTGAATCCTGATGGAGCAGTGAGAAAGGGACTCATGTCTGAGTATACCCTGCCACACCTATAGTGGCCAAAAACGATTCAGAAAAGGGGGTGGTGATGAACAGAGTGTCTGAATTAAGCAGACCACTCTTACCCAGTCCAAAGATCAGGGCTTGATCCATCACCGTTATTTATCTCACTGCCCCATCCCAGCTCAGAACCTGGCTATATGCAAATTAGTCTGTCCCTGGCCCAGTGCATCATGGGAACAGGGCAGACCAAACTACCAAGCCAATTCTTCACCAGAAAGGAGACAAGCTACCGGGGACCGGTTTCTGGCATTTCAGCCTCTTCGGCCCAGCTTGCTTGAATCCTGATGGAGCAGTGAGAAAGGGACTCATGTCTGAGTATACCCTGCCACACCTATAGTGGCCAAAAACGATTCAGAAAAGGGGGTGGTGATGAACAGAGTGTCTGAATTAAGCAGACCACTCTTACCCAGTCCAAAGATCAGGGCTTGATCCATCACCGTTATTTATCTCACTGCCCCATCCCAGCTCAGAACCTGGCTATATGCAAATTAGTCTGTCCCTGGCCCAGTGCATCATGGGAACAGGGCAGACCAAACTACCAAGCCAATTCTTCACCAGAAAGGAGACAAGCTACCGGGGACCGGTTTCTGGCATTTCAGCCTCTTCGGCCCGGCTTGCTTGAATCCTGATGGAGCAGTGAGAAAGGGACTCATGTCTGAGTATACCCTGCCACACCTATAGTGGCCAAAAACGATTCAGAAAAGGGGGTGGTGATGAACAGAGTGTCTGAATTAAGCAGACCACTCTTACCCAGTCCAAAGATCAGGGCTTGATCCATCACCGTTATTTATCTCACTGCCCCATCCCAGCTCAGAACCTGGCTATATGCAAATTAGTCTGTCCCTGGCCCAGTGCATCATGGGAACAGGGCAGACCAAACTACCAAGCCAATTCTTCACCAGAAAGGAGACAAGCTACCGGGGACCGGTTTCTGGCATTTCAGCCTCTTCGGCCCGGCTTGCTTGAATCCTGATGGAGCAGTGAGAAAGGGACTCATGTCTGAGTATACCCTGCCACACCTATAGTGGCCAAAAACGATTCAGAAAAGGGGGTGGTGATGAACAGAGTGTCTGAATTAAGCAGACCACTCTTACCCAGTCCAAAGATCAGGGCTTGCTCCATCACCGTTATTTATCTCACTGCCCCATCCCAGCTCAGAACCTGGCTATATGCAAATTAGTCTGTCCCTGGCCCAGTGCATCATGGGAACAGGGCAGACCAAACTACCAAGCCAATTCTTCACCAGAAAGGAGACAAGCTACCGGGGACCGGTTTCTGGCATTTCAGCCTCTTCGGCCCGGCTTGCTTGAATCCTGATGGAGCAGTGAGAAAGGGACTCATGTCTGAGTATACCCTGCCACACCTATAGTGGCCAAAAACGATTCAGAAAAGGGGGTGGTGATGAACAGAGTGTCTGAATTAAGCAGACCACTCTTACCCAGTCTAAAGATCAGGGCTTGATCCATCACCGTTATTTATCTCACTGCCCCATCCCAGCTCAGAACCTGGCTATATGCAAATTAGTCTGTCCCTGGCCCAGTGCATCATGGGAACAGGGCAGACCAAACTACCAAGCCAATTCTTCACCAGAAAGGAGACAAGCTACCGGGGACCGGTTTCTGGCATTTCAGCCTCTTCGGCCCGGCTTGCTTGAATCCTGATGGAGCAGTGAGAAAGGGACTCATGTCTGAGTATACCCTGCCACACCTATAGTGGCCAAAAACGATTCAGAAAAGGGGGTGGTGATGAACAGAGTGTCTGAATTAAGCAGACCACTCTTACCCAGTCCAAAGATCAGGGCTTGATCCATCACCGTTATTTATCTCACTGCCCCATCCCAGCTCAGAACCTGGCTATATGCAAATTAGTCTGTCCCTGGCCCAGTGCATCATGGGAACAGGGCAGACCAAACTACCAAGCCAATTCTTCACCAGAAAGGAGACAAGCTACCGGGGACCGGTTTCTGGCATTTCAGCCTCTTCGGCCCGGCTTGCTTGAATCCTGATGGAGCAGTGAGAAAGGGACTCATGTCTGAGTATACCCTGCCACACCTATAGTGGCCAAAAACGATTCAGAAAAGGGGGTGGTGATGAACAGAGTGTCTGAATTAAGCAGACCACTCTTACCCAGTCCAAAGATCAGGGCTTGATCCATCACCGTTATTTATCTCACTGCCCCATCCCAGCTCAGAACCTGGCTATATGCAAATTAGTCTGTCCCTGGCCCAGTGCATCATGGGAACAGGGCAGACCAAACTACCAAGCCAATTCTTCACCAGAAAGGAGACAAGCTACCGGGGACCGGTTTCTGGCATTTCAGCCTCTTCGGCCCGGCTTGCTTGAATCCTGATGGAGCAGTGAGAAAGGGACTCATGTCTGAGTATACCCTGCCACACCTATAGTGGCCAAAAACGATTCAGAAAAGGGGGTGGTGATGAACAGAGTGTCTGAATTAAGCAGACCACTCTTACCCAGTCCAAAGATCAGGGCTTGATCCATCACCGTTATTTATCTCACTGCCCCATCCCAGCTCAGAACCTGGCTATATGCAAATTAGTCTGTCCCTGGCCCAGTGCATCATGGGAACAGGGCAGACCAAACTACCAAGCCAATTCATCACCAGAAAGGAGACAAGCTACCGGGGACCGGTTTCTGGCATTTCAGCCTCTTCGGCCCGGCTTGCTTGAATCCTGATGGAGCAGTGAGAAAGGGACTCATGTCTGAGTATACCCTGCCACACCTATAGTGGCCAAAAACGATTCAGAAAAGGGGGTGGTGATGAACAGAGTGTCTGAATTAAGCTTGTTTCCTTCCCAGTGTAAGAATTGGCTTTTGTAGTCTGGTCTGCCCTGTTCCCATGATGCACTGGGCCAGGGACAGACTAATTTGCATTCAGCCAGGTTCTGAAACTGGGATGGTGCAATGAGCTAAAAAACGGTGTTGGATCTAGCCCTGATCTCTTGACTGGGTGAGAGTACTCTGCTTAATTCATAGACTCTGTCCATCACCACCCCTTGTTGTAAATTATTTTGTCCACCCTAAGCGTGGACGGGTATACTCAGATGTGAGTCCCTTGCTCATTGCACCATCAGGATTCAAGCAAGCCGGGCCGAAGACGCCTGAAATGGCAGAAACCGGTCCCCGGAAGCTTGTTTCCTTCCCAGTGTAAGAATTGGCTTTTGTAGTCTGGTCTGCCCTGTTCCCATGATGCACTGGGCCAGGGACAGACTAATTTGCATTCAGCCAGGTTCTGAAACTGGGATGGTGCAATGAGCTAAAAAACGGTGTTGGATCTAGCCCTGATCTCTTGACTGGGTGAGAGTACTCTGCTTAATTCAGAGACTCTGTCCATCACCACCCCTTGTTGTAAATTATTTTGTCCACCCTAAGCGTGGAAGGGTATACTCAGATGTGAGTCCCTTGCTCATTGCACCATCAGGATTCAAGCAAGCCGGGCCGAAGACGCCTGAAATGGCAGAAACCGGTCCCCGGAAGCTTGTTTCCTTCCCAGTGTAAGAATTGGCTTTTGTAGTCTGGTCTGCCCTGTTCCCATGATGCACTGGGCCAGGGACAGACTAATTTGCATTCAGCCAGGTTCTGAAACTGGGATGGTGCAATGAGCTAAAAAAACGGTGTTGGATCTAGCCCTGATCTCTTGACTGGGTGAGAGTACTCTGCTTAATTCAGAGACTCTGTCCATCACCACCCCTTGTTGTAAATTATTTCCAACAGTGTCAGTGTCAGTGAGAGTGCCAGTGAGAGTGTGAGTGAGAGTGTGAGTGTCAGTGTGAGTGAGAGTGTCAGTGAGAGTGTCAGTGGAAGTGTCAGTGAGAGTGTCAGTGAGAGTGTCAGTGAGAGTATCAGTGAGAGTGTCAGCATCAGTGAGAGTGTCAGCATCAGTGAGAGTGTCAGTGAGAGTGTCAGTGAGAGTGTCAGTTAGAGTGTCAATTTCAGTTTAAGTGTCAGTGAGAGTGTCAGTGAGAGTGTGAGTGAGTGTGTCAGTGAGTGTGTCAGTGAGAGTGTCAGTGAGAGTGTCAGTGAGAGTGTCAGTGAGAGTGTCAGTGAGAATGTCAGTGAGAGTGTCAGTGAGAGTGTCAGTGAGAGTGTCAATGGGAGTATCAGTGAGAGTGTCAGTGGGAGTGTCAGTGAGAGTGTCAGTGAGTGTCAGTGAGAGTGTCAATGAGTGTCAGTGAGTGTCAGCGAGAGTGTCAGTGAGAGTGTCAGTGAGAGTGTGAGTTTCAGTGTGAGTGTCAGTGAGAGTGTCAGTGAGAGTGTTAGTGAGTGTCAGTGAGATTGTCATTGAGTGTCAGTGAGAGTGTCAGTGTTAGAAAGGCGATCCTGGGGGAGGCAGAAGAGGTCTGACTGACCACCCCTAGGTCCACCCCTCCGTCGAGAAGTAGCCGAGCATTATCGAGAGGCCTCCTGGGTGAGGGTCCTCTCCTAGGATCGTACAGCAGGGTAACCACAACACTACAAACGGACACCACACAAGAGGTTAAGTTCTTAGGCTTTATCAAGAATAAAGGTTGCTGGGTCTCAGCGGTATATACAGGCAGATCGAGGGATCTGTAGAGTCTCGTAAAAGGGACAGGGTAGCGGGACAGTCTCGGTATGGATGCAGGAAGGGATACCCTGCGCACAGCTCTCAATCCTCGAGCCGGGGGTTCCGAGAGGTCGAGCCGCGGCAGCGCCAGCAGGACTCGACAGGTGGTTTTAACGGAGAGGAGGCCGCGGCAGCGCCAGCAGGCTCTCAAGATGGTTCAGCCGCGGCAGCGCCAGCAGGCTCTCAAGATGGTTCGGCCGCGGCAGCGCCAGCAGGCTCTCAAGATAGTTCAGCCGCGGCAGCGCCAGCAGGCTCTCAAGATGGTTCAGCCGCGGTGGCGCCAGCAGGCTCTTAAGATGGTACAGCAAAGGTGGGCCGCGGCAGCGCCAGCAGGCTTTCAGGGTCTCTTCAGGTTACAGGCAATGAGTTCTTTTGGTGTCGGCCGTGACAGCGTCAGCAGGGCTTCCAGTCCAGGATACAACTGACGTCCTACTCCGGGGCTGGCCCAGATATAGGACTGGAGTCCTTTGATGTCTGGACCCTCTCGCCTGGGGATCAGAGGGGCCGGGATGATGGTGTCCAGACACCCAGAAGGGGGGTGGAGCCAGCGCCCAGGGAGGCCGGAGGGCGATCGATACTAGGCGTCCGGGGACGGCTGGAGGGCCATCGAAACTCCCTTTTCTCCGGGATCTGTCGAGTGGCCACTCGACCACCTGGGTGGATCTTGGTGCCTCGATGTCTGGGCTTCGCTGGGGCCTGGGCCGGGGCCAAGGCCACGTGGTCGTGACGTGGTGGGCCCAAGATGGGGTCGGGCGCGGCCTCGTGCTTCGGTCGTGAGGGGCCCATGGGGTAGTGGGGGTCCGGACCAGCAATGTTGGGGCGTGCAGTGTCGGGCAAAAGGGCTGCCCGATGCTGGGTGGAGGGCCAATGTCGTCCTGGGCCCGCCATGCGGGAGGGGTAGGACCACGCCATGAGGCCGGGTCCAACAGTCAGTGTCAGTGTCAGTGAGAGTGTCAGTGTCAGTGAGAGTGTCAGTGAGAGTGTCAGTGAGTGTCAGTGAGAGTGTCAGTGTCAGTGAGTGTCAGTGAGAGTGTCAGTAAGAGTGTCAGTGAGTGTCAGTGTGAGTGTCAGTGAGAGTGTCAGTGAGAGTGTCAGTGAGTGTCAGTGAGAGTGTCAGTGTCAGTGAGTGTCAGTGAGAGTGTCAGTGAGAGTGTCAGTGAGTGTGTCAGTGAGAGTGTTAGTGAGAGTGTCAGTGAGCGTGTCAGTGAGTGTCAGTGAGAGTGTCAGTGTCAGTGAGAGTGTCAGTGAGTATCAGTGAGAGTGTCAGTGAGAGTGTCAGTGAGAGTGTGAGTGTCAGTGAGAGTGTCAGTGAGAGTGTCAGTGAGAGTGTCAGTGAGAGTGTCAGTGAGACTGTCAGTGTGAGTGAGAGTGTCAGTGAGAGTGTCAGTGTCAGTGAGAGTGTCAGTGTCAGTGAGAGTGTCAGTGTCAGTGAGAGTGTCAGTGTCAGTGAGAATGTCAGTGAGAGTGTTGATGAGATTGTCAGTGAGAGTGTCAGGGTCAGTGAGAGTGTCAGTGTCAGTGAGAGTGTCAGTGAGAGTGTCAGTGAGAGTTTCAGTGTTGATGAGAGTGTCAGTGAGAGTGTCAGTGAGAGTTTCAGTGTTGATGAGAGTGTCAGTGAGAGTGTCAGTGAGAGTGTCAGTGAGTGTCAGTGTCAGCGAGAGTGTCAGTGAGAGTGTCGATGAGATTGTCAGTGAGAGTGTCAGTGTCAGTGAGAGTGTCAGTGTCAGTGAGAGTGTGAGTGAGAGTGTGAGTGTCAGTGTCAGTGAGTGTCAGTGAGAGTGTCAGTGGAAGTGTCAGTGAGAGTGTCAGTGAGAGTGTCAGTGAGAGTGTCAGTGAGAGTGTCAGCATCAGTGAGAGTGTCAGCATCAGTGAGAGTGTCAGTGAGAGTGTCAGTGAGAGTGTCAATTTCAGTTTGAGTGTCAGTGAGAGTGTCAGTGAGATTGTCAGTGAGAGTGTCAGTGAGAGTTTCAGTGAGAGTGTCAGTGAGTGTGTGAGTGAGAGTGTGAGTGAGTGTGTCAGTGAGAGTGTCAGTGTCAGTGAGAGTGTCAGTGAGAGTGTCAGTGAGAGTGTCAGTGGAAGTGTCAGTGAGAGTGTCAGTGAGTGTGTCAGTGAGAGTGTTAGTGATAGTGTCAGTGAGAGTGTCAGTGAGAGTGTCAGTGTCAGTGAGAGTGTCAGTGAGTGTCAGTGAGAGTGTCAGTGAGAGTGTCAGTGTCAGTGAGAGTGTGAGTGTCAGTGAGAGTGTCAGTGAGAGTGTCAGTGTGTGTCAGTGAGAGTGTCAGTGTCAGTGAGAATGTCAGTGAGAGTGTTCTTGAGATTGTCAGTGAGAGTGTCAGTGAGTGTCAGTGAGAGTGTCAGTGAGTGTCAGTGAGAGTGTCAGTGAGTGTCAGTGAGTATCAGTGAGAGTGTCAGTGAGAGTGTCAGTGAGTTTCAGTTTGAGTGTCAGTGAGAGTGTCAGTGAGATTGTCAGTGAGAGTGTCAGTGAGAGTTTCAGTGAGAGTGTCAGTGAGTGTGTGAGTGAGAGTGTGAGTGAGTGTGTCAGTGAGTGTGTCAGTGAGAGTGTCAGTGTCAGTGAGAGTGTCAGTGAGAGTGTCAGTGGAAGTGTCAGTGAGAGTGTCAGTGAGAGTGTCAGTGAGAGTGTAAATGGGAGTGTCAGTGAGAGTGTCAGTGAGTGTCAGTGAGAGTATCAGTGAGTGTCAGTGAGTGTCAGCCATAGTGTCAGTGAGAGTGTCAGTGAGAGTTTCAGTGAGAGTGTCAGTGTCAGTGAGAGTGTCAGTTTCAGTGTGAGTTTCAGTGTGTGTCAGTGAGAGTGTCAGTGAGAGTGTTAGTGAGTGTCCGTGAGATTGTCATTGAGTGTCAGTGAGAGTGTCAGTGAGAGTGTCAGCGAGAGTGTCAGTGTCAGTGAGAGTGTCAGTGAGAGTGTCAGTGAGTGTCAGTGAGAGTGAAAGTGAGTGTCAGTGAGAGTGTCAGTAAGAGTGTCAGTGAGTGTCAGTGAGAGTGTCAGAGAGAATGTCAGTGAGAGTGTCAGTGAGAGTGTCAGTGAGTGTCAGTGAGAGTGTCAGTGAGTGTGTCAGTGAGAGTGTTAGTGATAGTGTCAGTGAGAGTGTCAGTGAGAGTGTCAGTGTCAGTGAGAGTGTCAGTGAGTGTCAGTGAGAGTGTCAGTGAGAGTGTCAGTGTCAGTGAGAGTGTGAGTGTCAGTGAGAGTGTCAGTGAGAGTGTCAGTGTCAGTGAGAATGTCAGTGAGAGTGTTGATGAGATTGTCAGTGAGAGTGTCAGTGAGTGTCAGTGAGAGTGTCAGTGAGTGTCAGTGAGAGTGTCAGTGAGTGTCAGTGAGTATCAGTGAGAGTGTCAGGGTCAGTGAGAGTGTCAGTGTCAGTGAGAGTGTCAGTGAGAGTGTCAGTGAGAGTGTCAGTGAGAGTTTCAGTGTTGATGAGAGTGTCAGTGAGAGTGTCAGTGAGAGTGTCAGTGAGTGTCAGTGAGAGTGTCAGTGTCAGCGAGAGTGTCAGTGGGAGTGTCGATGAGATTGTCAGTGAGAGTGTCAGTGTCAGTGAGAGTGTCAGTGAGAGTGTGAGTGAGAGTGTGAGTGTCAGTGTGAGTGAGAGTGTCAGTGAGAGTGTCAGTGGAAGTGTCAGTGAGAGTGTCCGTGAGAGTGTCAGTGAGAGTGTCAGTGAGAGTGTCAGCATCACTGAGAGTGTCAGCATCAGTGAGTATCAGTGAGAGTGTCAGTGAGAGTGTCAGTGAGAGTGTCAATTTCAGTTTGAGTGTCAGTGAGAGTGTCAGTGAGAGTGTCAGTGAGAGTGGCAGTGAGAGTTTCAGTGAGAGTGTCAGTGAGTGTGTGAGTGAGAGTGTGAGTGAGTGTGTCAGTGAGTGTGTCAGTGAGAGTGCCAGTTTCAGTGAGAGTGTCAGTGAGAGTGTCAGTGAGAGTGTCAGTGGAAGTGTCAGTGAGAGTGTCAGTGAGAGTGTCAGTGAGTGTCAGTGAGAGTGTCAGTGAGAGTGTCAGTGAGAGTGTCAGTGGGAGTGTCAGTGAGAGTGTCAGTGGGAGTGTCAGTGAGAGTGTCAGTGAGTGTCAGTGAGAGTGTCAGTGAGTGTCAGTGAGTGTCAGCGAGAGTGTCAGCGAGAGTGTCAGTGAGAGTTTCAGTGAGAGTGTCAGTGTCAGTGAGAGTGTCAGTTTCAGTGTGAGTTTCAGTGTGAGTGTCAGTGAGAGTGTCAGTGAGAGTGTTAGTGAGTGTCAGTGAGATTGTCATTTAGTGTCAGTGAGAGTGTCAGTGAGAGTGTCAGCGAGAGTGTCAGTGTCAGTGAGAGTGTCAGTGAGAGTGTCAGTGAGTGTCAGTGAGAGTGTCAGTAAGAGTGTCAGTGAGTGTCAGTGAGAGTGTCAGTGAGAGTGTCAGTGAGAGTGTCAGTGAGTGTCAGTGAGAGTTTCAGTGTCAGTGAGTGACAGTGAGAGTGTCACTGAGAGTGTCAGTGAGTGTGTCAGTGAGAGTGTTAGTGAGAGTGTCAGTGAGAGTGTCAGTGAGAGTGTCAGTGAGAGTGTCAGTGTCAGTGAGAGTGTTAGTGAGTGTCAGTGAGAGTGTCAGTGAGAGTGTCAGTGAGAGTGTGAGTGTCAGTGAGAGTGTCATTGAGAGTGTCAGTGAGTGTCAGTAAGAGTGTCAGTGTCAGTGAGAATGTCAGTGAGAGTGTTGATGAGATTGTCAGTGAGAGTGTCAGGGTCAGTGAGAGTGTCAGTGAGAGTGTCAGTGAGAGTGTCAGTGAGAGTGTCAGTGAGAGTGTCAGTGTTGATGAGAGTGTCAATGAGAGTGTCAGTGAGAGTGTCAGTGTCAGTGTCAGTGAGAGTGTCAGTGAGTGCCCGTGAGAGTGTCAGTGTCAGTGAGAGTGTCAGTGAGAGTGTCGATGAGATTGTCAGTGAGAGTGTCAGTGTCAGTGAGAGTGTCAGTGTCAGTGAGAGTGTGAGTGAGAGTGTGAGTGTCAGTGTGAGTGAGAGTGTCAGTGAGAGTGTCAGTGGAAGTGTCAGTGAGAGTGTCAGTGAGAGTGTCAGTGAGAGTGTCAGCATCAGTGAGAGTGTCAGCATCAGTGAGTTTCAGTGAGAGTGTCAGTGAGAGTGTCAATTTCAGTTTGAGTGTCAGTGAGAGTGTCAGTGAGAGTTTCAGTGAGAGTGTCAGTGAGTGTGTGTGAGAGTGTGAGTGAGTGTGTGAGTGAGTGTGTCAGTGAGAGTATCAGTGTCAGTGAGAGTGTCAGTGAGAGTGTCAGTGAGAGTGTCAGTGGAAGTGTCAGTGAGAGTGTCAGTGAGAGTGTCAGTGAGTGTCAATGAGAGTGTTAGTGAGAGTGTCAGTGTCAGTGGGAGTGTCAGTGAGAGTGTCAGTGGGAGTGTTGGACCCGGCCTCATGGCGTGGTCCTACCCCTCCCGCATGGCGGGCCCAGGACGACATCGGCCCTCCACCCGGCATCGGGCAGCCCTTTTGCCCAACACTGCACGCCCCAACATTGCTGGTCCGGCCACCATCCCGGACCCCCACTACCGACCTGGCTCCATCTTGGGCCCACCACGTCACGACCACGTGGCCTCGGCCCCGGCCCAGGCCCCAGCGAAGCCCAGACCTCGGGGCACCAAGATCCACCCAGGTGGTCGAGTGGCCACTCGACAGATCCCGGAGAAAAGGGAGTTTTGATGGGCCTCCCGCCGTCCCTGGACGCCTAGTATCGATCGCCCTCCGGCCTCCCTGGGCGCTGGCTCCACCCCCCTGCTGGGTGTCTGGACACCATCATCCCGGCCCCTCTGACCCCCAGGCGAGAGGGTCCAGACATCAAAGGACTCCAGTCCTATATCTGGGCCAGTCCCGGAGTAGGATGTCAGTTGTATCCTGGACTGGAATCCCTGCTGACGCTGTCACGGCCGGCACCAGAAGAACTCATTGCCGGTAACCTGAAGAGACCCTGAGAGCCTGCTGGCGCTGCCGTGGCCCACTTTTGCTGTACCATCTTAAGAGCCTGCTGGCGCTGCCGCGGCTGAACCATCTTGAGAGCCTGTTGGCGCTGCCGCGGCTGAACTATCTTGAGAGCCTGCTGGCGCTGCCGCGGCCGAACCACCTTGAGAGCCTGCTGGCGCTGCCGCGGCTGAACCATCTTGAGAGCCTGCTGGTGCTACCGCGGCCTCCTCTCCGTTAAGACCACCTGTCGAGTCCTGCTGGCGCTGCCGCGGCTCGACCTCTCGGATCCCCCGGCTCGAGGATTGAGAGCTGTGCGCAGGGTATCCCTTCCTGCATCCATACCGAGACTGTCCCGCTACCCTGTCCCTTTTACGAGACTCTACAGATCCCTCGATCTGCCTGTATATACCGCTGAGACCCAGCAACCTTTATTCTTGATAAAGCCTAAGAACTTAACCTCTTGTGTGGTGTCCGTTTGTAGTGTTGTGGTTACCCTGCTGTACGATCCTAGGAGAGGACCCTCACCCAGGAGGCCTCTCGATAACGCTCGGCTACTTCTCGGCGGAGGGGTGGACCTAGGGGTGGTCAGTCAGACCTCTTCTGCCTCCCCCAGGATCGCCTTTCTAACATTGGTGGCAAGCGACGGGATCCGAGCCGACGCAGATCGTACGGAGGGTGATTCACTCACTACCGAGAAAAACACACTATGACCATGACTACGCAAGAGACAAGACCGACTATGGAATTACAGAAAGAAAAAATGGAAGATTACAGTCACAAGGAATTAAAACAATTCTGCAAAGACCTGGGCATCGCTACCACTGGGCTAAGCACCAAGGAAGACTTTAAATCAGCCCTACAAGCATGGGTGGACACCGATGATACACCACCCCGGAATGAAGACAACCCGGGCCCGAGCGGACGCCCGGAGACCGACACGACCCCAGCGGGGGAGAGACCCGTCCATCCAGGCACGAGCCCCCACGAAGACACCCGAGAGCGGGAGAGGAACCGGCTCCATGAGTTGGAGCTCGCCCGACTCCGGTTGGATGGAGAACTACAGCTGGCGGAAAGGAAAATCGCACTCGAGCAACTACGGCTAGAAGGAGACCTGGAGGAGAAGCGAAGACAAAGAGACCTCGAAGAAAAGAGACTCATGCTCGAGCATGAGCGTGGCCTAAAAGAACTAGAACTCAAGGCCAAAACAAATGATGCCAACGCCTCCGGGGGCATGACCTCGCCCCCGCCCTTGGACACAAAGGTGCACATACCCAAGGATGTCGTCAAGGAATACTACAAGAATGACGACATCCAACAGTGGTTCAAAGCCTACGAGGTCGCCATGACCGCACATCGAGTACCCCTCAAGGACTGGGGCGCCGGCCTGTGGGGGAAGTTCGTCAATGAGGGGAGGGACGCCCTGCTAGAGCTCCCCGACGCCGAGATGACCTCGTACGAGCACATGAAAACCGCTCTCCTCACTCGCTATGGACTCACCCCCGAGATGTACCGGCAGCGATTCCGAGACTGTAAAAAAATCCCCGGTACCACTTGGGTGGAATACGTGAACTTTTACAGCAGAGCCTTCGAGGGGTGGATCAAAGGCAGCAAGGTCACCACCTACCAGCAGTTGGTCGACCTCATTATATGGGAACATCTGTCCAACAACTGCTTCATCGAACTCCGGCAGCACCTCCTCGACAGCAAACTGACTGAGCCCCGAAAACTCGCTGTCGAGGCGGATAGATGGGTGAGCACCCGAGTCCCCCGGAGTCCGATGGGAGACTACGGCCGGGGATCCCCGGGGAACCACCGACCACGAGGCGGCGGAGGAGGCCAGAGCAGGGGACGAGACACCCCCACGGGGTCCTGCCCTACCTCCACTTCACCAGCCCTGGGCCGAAGGGGGATTCCTCTAGCCCGACCCGGGCCCCGCCCGAATGTGACGTGCCACAGATGCCAGCGACAGGGCCATTACGCGAACGACCCCCTCTGCCCAATGAACCAGCGACCCGGCACCACCGGTCCTCCCAACCGCCAAATCACGGCCGCCGCCCTGGGGGAAGAAAGAGGCGAGGAAGACAACAATGACCCCGAACAGACCGAATGGGAGCCAGCCGCCATGATCTTGGCATGCCTGGGTGATCGAGACATGGTCCCCCGAGACCCGATCCCAGGCAACACCCAGAAATATCGCCAATGGGTCACCATCAACGGCCGCCGGGCCGAAGCCCTCCGAGACACTGGAGCCAGCGTAACAGCAGTCCGACGCCACTTGGTGACCCCAGAGCAAATTCTCCCCAATATCATGTGCCCGGTGCGGACGGCGGACAACTCCGAGAGTTTGTGCCAGCTGGCCCGCATCCCCTTCGAATGGGGAGGGGTATGGGGTATGCTGAAGGTGACTGTCCGGGACGATGCTCCCGTGGACTGCCTCCTCGGGAACGACCAGGAAAGTTCCCCCTGGGCCAGCGTCGAGCGGAGAGAGCATCTGGGGATGCTAGGCCTTCCAGAGTGGGTCTGTGCGACCACCCGCTCCATGTCCGCCCGAGCCTTCGCCCCACCGGAGGATGCTCCGACCGAGGAACCAGAGTGGCCCGCACCGCCACCGCCCGCCGTCCCCGAGGACGCCGACCCTGAACCTGGCCCCCAGGGGCCCAACCATGAAGACCTCACTGAGCTCGGCCACCTTCCAGAACTAGCTCAATGGCGCCGAGAAGGTGGCCCCACCCGCGAACAATTCCAGCAGGAACAGAAAATCTCTCCCTCCCTCGAGGGAATCCGACAACAAGCCGCCACTCAAGCCGCTGGAGGCCCCTCGGGGTCCCACTGGGTCTATTGGGACCACGACCTTCTCTACAGCGAGCAGAAAGTTGCCGAACTAGGGGCCAGCCGAGTACTGGTCGTTCCCCTCCGTTTCAGAGACTTCCTCTTGAACTTGGCTCACGACGTGCCCCTCGCCGGGCACCTGGGGCAGGATAAAACTTACAGCCGCCTGGTGACCCATTTCTACTGGCCGAAGATGCGCAACGATGTGCACAACCACTGCCGATCCTGTCCGACGTGTCAAGCCAGCGGGAAGAGCGGGGGAAAAGTCAAGGCCCCACTCCAGCCCTTTCCTGTGGTCACCACCCCCTTCGGGAGAGTGGGGATCGACATTGTGGGACCCTTGGACCCCCGCACCTCTCAGGGGCACCGCTTTATCCTCGTTCTGGTGGACCATGCCACCCGCTATCCTGAGGCCATCCCGCTCCGAACCATCACGGCCCCAGTAGTAGGCCGAGCCCTGATGGGGATCTTCTCCAGAGTCGGCTTCCCCCGAGAAGTCGTGAGTGATCGGGGTACAAACTTTATCTCCAAGCATATGCGATCCCTGTGGTAACAGTGCGGGGTCACATATAAGTTCACCACCCCGTATCACCCCCAAGGAAATGGACTTGTAGAACGGTTTAACCGAACGCTGAAGGGGATGATCAAGGGCTTAGACGAGCCACTACGACGCAGATGGGACGTCCTGCTGCCCTGCCTCCTGTTTGCGTATCGAGAGGTACCCCAGAAGTCCCTGGGGTTCAGCCCCTTCGAACTATTGTATGGGTACCCGGTCCGAGGCCCCCTCAGCCTGGTCAAAGAAGGCTGGGAGACGGCTGTCCGAAGTGCCCCACCAGATGTCTACCAATACCTCCTGACACTCCGCAACCAGACTCGGAAGTTCCGGGAACTTGCCGAGGCCAACCTCGAGGCCAGTCAGGAGGAGATGAAACGCTGGTATGACCAGAACGCCTCATCCATCGAATTCGAGCCGGGCCAGCAAGTCTGGGTCATGTCCCCGGTTGAACCTTGCGCCCTCCAGGACAAATGGACGGGGCCCTTCAAAGTGGTGGAGCGCAAGAGCCCTGTCACTTACCTGGTGGACCTGGAATCCCCCCAGGACCCCCTCCGGGTTCTGCACGCTAACCGGCTCAAGCCGCACTTCGCCCGCACTGAACTAAGTCTGCTGCTAGCGACCGATGACGGAGCTGAAGAAGACTCCGAACCCGTACCAGATCTCATGAGCATCACCGAGAAAGACGGCTCCATCGAAGGGGTCACGCTCTCCTCGACCCTGACCCCAGAACAGCACCAAGACTGCCGGGAGCTGCTGGGGCAATTTGCAGACCTATTTTCCCTCATCCTTGGAGTCACCCGGTGGTGTGTCCACGATGTGGACACCGGAGACAACCCGCCTGTAAGACACCGAGCTTTTCGAGTGCCCGACCGCGTTCGGGCCTGCATTCAATCCGAAGTGGCCAAGATGCTAGCTCTGGGGGTAGTCGAACCCTCCGACAGTCCCTGGGCCAGTCCTGTTGTCCTGGTCCCTAAAGCCACCGTCCCTGGCACACCCCCGGAGCTCCGGTTCTGTGTTGACTACCGGGGGCTGAATGCAGTCACCCGGACCGATGCCCATCCCATTCCCCGGGCGGATGAACTGATCGATCGCCTGGGGGCCGCCAAATATCTCAGTATCTTCGACCTCACGGCTGGGTATTGGCAGATCGGCCTCACCCCTGGAGCACAAGAGCGATCGGCCTTCTCGACCCCTGATGGCCACTACCACTTCAAAGTGATGCCCTTCGGCATGAAAATCGCCCCGGCTACCTTCCAGAGACTCGTGAACCGGGTACTGGCCGGACTAGAAGAATTCAGTGCCGCCTATCTAGACGACATTGCGGTGTACAGCCGCCACTGGGGTGAGCACCTGACCCACCTCTGAGAGGTCCTGTCGGCCCTCCGACGGGCCGGACTAACAATAAAGGCCAGCAAGTGCCAGATCGGCCAAGGGTCCGTGACGTATCTGGGACACCAAGTGGGGAGCGGCCTGGTGGCTCCCCTCCAGCCAAAGATCGACGCCATCCGGGCCTGGGAGCCCCCGATCACCCAAACAGCCGTCCGAGCCTTCCTGGGGCTCACAGGATACTATCGGCGCTTCATAAAAGACTATGGAAGCATTGTGGGGCCCCTCACAGAACTGACCTCCAAGAGGCTACCCCAGAAGGTGCGCTGGACCACAGAGTGCCAAACAGCCTTCGAAGCTCTAAAGACTGCCATGTGCACCGCCCCTGTGCTCCAAGCCCCCGACTACAGCCGAGAGTTTGTGGTCCAAACCGCCTCGGAGCACGGCATTGGGGCGGTCCTCTCACAAGTGAACCCTGAGGGAATCGACCTTCCCGTTGCCTTCATCAGCCGGCGGCTGCTGGCCAGAGAACAGCGCTGGAGCACCATCGAGAGGGAAGCCTTCGCCGTCGTGTGGGCACTAAAGAAGCTCCGGCCCTACCACTTCGGCACCCACTTCCGGGTCCAGACCGACAACCGGCCCCTGCGGTGGTTGATGCAGATGCGGGGAGAAAACCCGAAACTGTTGCGATGGTCCATCTCCATGCAAGGGATGGACTTCACTGTGGAGCATCGCCCCGGCAACGACCACGCCAATGCTGACGGCCTGTCCCGATTCTTCCGCATCGGCGAGGAGAATCCCCAAGAAGATGGGTGACTCTCCCCTGCCTTCAGCTGGGGGGGACGCGTGTTGGACCCGGCCTCATGGCGTG
Source organism: Lissotriton helveticus (assembly GCF_964261635.1). Classification (NCBI taxonomy): domain Eukaryota; kingdom Metazoa; phylum Chordata; class Amphibia; order Caudata; family Salamandridae; genus Lissotriton; species Lissotriton helveticus. The sequence goes on along the minus strand of NC_136068.1, from coordinate 464,200,204 downwards.
GTCCTACCCCTCCCGCATGGCGGGCCCAGGACGACATCGGCCCTCCACCCGGCATCGGGCAGCCCTTTTGCCCGACACTGCATGCCCCAACATTGCTGGTACGGCCACCATCCCGGACCCCCACTACCGACCTGGCTCCATCTTGGGCCCACCACGTCACGACCACGTGGCCTCGGCCCCGGCCCAGGCCCCAGCAAAGCCCAGACCTCAAGGCACCAAGATCCACCCAGGTGGTCGAGTGGCCACTCGACAGATCCCGGAGAAAAGGGAGTTTCGATGGGCCTCCCGCCGTCCCCGGACGCCTAGTATCGATCGCCCTCCGGCCTCCCTGGGCGCTGGCTCCACCCCCCTGCTGGGTGTCTGGACACAATCATCCCGGCCCCTCTGACCCCCAGGCGAGAGGGTCCAGACATCAAAGGACTCCAGTCCTATATCTGGGCCAGCCCCGGAGTAGGACGTCAGTTGTATCCTGGACTGGAATCCCTGCTGACGCTGTCACGGCCGACACCAGAAGAACTCATTGCCGGTAACCTGAAGAGACCCTGTGAGCCTGCTGGCGCTGCCGCGGCCCACCTTTGCTGTACCATCTTAAGAGCCTGCTGGCGCTGCCGCGGCTGAACCATCTTGAGAGCCTGCTGGCGCTGCCGCGGCTGAATTATCTTGAGAGCCTGCTGGCGCTGCCGCGGCCGAACCACCTTGAGAGCCTGCTGGCGCTGCCGCGGCTGAACCATCTTGAGAGCCTGCTGGCGCTGCCGCGGCCTCCTCTCCGTTGCGACCACCTGTCGAGTCCTGCTGGCGCTGCCGCGGCTCGACCTCTCAGAACCCCCGGCTCGAGGATTGAGAGCTGTGCGCAGGGTATCCCTTCCTGCATCCATACCGAGACTGTCCCGCTACCCTGTCCCTTTTACGAGACTCTACAGATCCCTCGATCTGCCTGTATATACCGCTGAGACCCAGCAACCTTTATTCTTGATAAAGCCTAAGAACTTAACCTCTTGTGTGGTGTCCGTTTGTAGTGTTGTGGTTACCCTGCTGTACGATCCTAGGAGAGGACCCTCACCCAGGAGGCCTCTCGATAACGCTCGGCTACTTCTCGACGGAGGGGTGGACCTAGGGGTGGTCAGTCAGACCTCTTCTGCCTCCCCCAGGATCGCCTTTCTAACACGGAGTGTCAGTGAGAGTGTCAGTGAGTGTCAGTGAGAGTGTCAGTGAGTGTCAGTGAGTGTCAGTCAGAGTTTCAGTGAGAGTTTCAGTGTCAGTGAGAGTGTCATTTTCAGTGTGAGTTTCAGTGTGAGTGTCAGGGAGAGTGTCAGTGAGAGTGTTAGTGAGTGTCAGTGAGATTGTCATTGAGTGTCAGGGAGAGTGTCAGTGAGAGTGTTAGTGAGTGTCAGTGAGATTGTCATTGAGTGTCAGTGAGAGTGTCAGTGAGAGTGTCAGCGAGAGTGTCAGTGAGAGTTTCAGTGAGAGTGTCAGTGAGAGTGTCAGTGTCAGTGAGTGTCAGTGAGAGTGTCAGTGAGCGTGCCAGTGAGAGTGTCAGTGAGTTTCAGTGAGAGTGTCAGTGAGTGTCAGTGAGAGTGTCAGTAAGAGTGTCAGTGAGTGTCAGTGAGAGTTTCAGTGAGAGTGTCAGTGTCAGTGAGAGTGTCAGTGAGTGTGAGAGAGAGTGTGAGTGAGATTGTCAGTGTCAGTGACAGTGAGAGTGTCAGTGAGGGTGTCCATGAGAGTTTCAGTGTCAGTGAGAGTATCAGTGGGAGTGTCAGTGAGTGTCCTTGAGTGTCAGTGAGGGTCAGTGAGAGTGTCAGTGAGAGTCAGTGAGAGTGTCAGTGAGAGTCAGTGAGAGTGTCAGTGAGTGTCCTTGAGTGTCAGTGAGAGTGTCAGTGAGAGTGTCAGTGTCAGCGAGAGTGTCAGTGAGAGTGTCAGTGAGTGTCATTGAGAGTGTCAGTGTCAGTGAGAGTGTCGATGAGATTGTCAGTGAGAGTGTCAGTGTCAGTGAAAGTGGCAGTGAAAGTGTCAGTGAGAGTGTCAGTGAGAGTGTCAGTGTCAGTCAGAGTGTCGGTGATAGTGTCAGTGAGAGTGTCAGCATCAGTGAGAGTGTCAGTGAGTGTCAGTGAGAGTGTCAGTTTCACTGAGAGTGTCAGTGAGAGTGTCATTGAGTGTGAGTGAGAGTGTGAGTGTGGGTGATAGTGTCAGTGAGAGTGTCAGTGAGTGTCAGTGTCAGTGAGAGTGTGAGTGAGAGTGTGTGTCAGTGTGAGTGAGAGTGTCAGTGAGAGTGCCAGTGAGAGTGTCAGTGGAAGTGTCAGTGAGAGTGTCAGTGAGAGTGTCAGCATCAGTGAGAGTGTCAGCATCAGTGAGTGTCAGTGAGAGTGTCAGTTAGAGTGTCAGTGAGAGTGTCTGTGAGAGTGTCAGTTTCAGTGTGCGTGTCAGTGAGTGTCAGTGAGAGTGTCAGTGAGAGTTTCAGTGAGAGTGTCAGTGAGTGTGTGAGTGCGAGTGTGAGTGAGAGTGTGAGTGTGTCAGTGAGTGTGTCAGTGTCAGTGAGAGTGTCAGTGAGAGTGTCAGTGAGTGTCAGTGAGTGTCAGTGAGTGTCAGCTAGTGTCAGTGAGAGTTTCAGTGAGAGTGTCAGTGTCATTGAGAGTGTCAGTGTCAGTGTTGATGAGAGTGTCAGTAAGAGTGTCAGTGAGAGTGTCAGTGTCAGTGAGAGTGTCAGTGAGAGTGTCGATGAGATTGTCAGTGAGAGTGTCAGTGTCAGTGAGAGTGTCAGTGAGAGTGTCAGTGTAAGTGAGAGTGTGAGTGAGAGTGTGAGTGTCAGTGTGAGTGAGAGTGTAAGTGAGAGTGTCTGTGAGAGTGTCAGTGAGAGTGTCAGTGTGAGTGTCAGTGAGAGTGTCAGTGAGAGTGTCAGTGAGTGTCAGTGAGATTGTCATTGAGTGTCAGTGAGAGTGTCAGCGAGAGTTTCAGTGTCAGTGAGAGTTTCAGTGAGAGTGTCAGTTTCAGTGAGTGTCAGTGAGAGTGTCAGTTAGAGTGCCAGTGAGAGTGTCAGTGAGTTTCAGTGAGAGTGTCAGTGAGTGTCAGTGAGAGTGTCAGTGAGAGTGTGAGTGAGAGTGTAAGTGTCAGTGAGAGTGTCAGTGAGGGTTTCCGTGAGAGTTTCAGTGTCAGTGAGAGTATCAGTGAGAGTGTCAGTGAGTGTGTCAGTGAGTGTCAGTGAGACTCAGTGAGAGTGTCAGTGAGTGTCCTTGAGTGTCAGTGAGAGTCAGTGAGAGTGTCAGTGAGTGTCCTTGAGTGTCAGTGAGAGTGTCAGTGTGTGTCATTGAGAGTGTCAGTGTCAGTGAGAGTGTCGATGAGATTGTCAGTGAAAGTGTCAATGAGAGTGTCAGTGAAAGTGTCAGTGAGAGTGTCAGTGAGAGTGTCAGTGATAGTGTCAGTGAGAGTGTCAGTTTCACTGAGAGTGTCAGTGAGAGTGTCTGTGACTAGAACACCTGTGACGTGCCAGGCTCTCCCCTGTGACGTCAAGAGATCGAGGCTAGCACCAGCAGGGGAATCCTGTGGATGGAACACCTGTGACGTGCCAGGCCCTGCACTGTGATGTCACGAGGTCCAGGCTAAAAGCAGAGGGGAATCCTGTGATTGGAACACCTATGACGTGCCAGGCCCTCCCCTGTGATGTCACGAGATCCACACTAGCACCAGCAGGGGAATCCTGTGGATGGAACACCTGTGACGCGCCAGGCCCTCCAATGTGACGTCACGAGGTCGAGGCTAGCACCAGCAGGGGAATCCTGTGGATGGAACACCTGTGACGTTCCCGGCCCTCCCTCCCCTATGATGTCATGAGGTCCAGGCTAAGTGCAGAGGGGGGCCTCCGCCGGAGTAGAGACAAGGAGAGGCCCCTGAGGGGGGAGAAGGTCGGGCAGGATTAGATCGTCTTTGAGGTTCATCGCAGGATCCTTTTGTGACTAAATAGATCTTTGCTTTTTTTTTAGGTAATTGAATTAAAACCGTGTCTCGGCTGCTCCCCCCCTCCCCCCTCCCCTTACACTGCAACACTTGTCATCTCCCATAAGCCTGTGATGCATGATGACGGGTTGAATGTCTATTGTGACGTGTCCGTGGTATACAAGGCTGGTAACCAGGCAGCCGCGGCATTGCACTCATGAGCACCGGACGGAGAGGACCACTGTTGGCGGGCGGAGCCGAGGCCCCCGAAAGGCCGAGGGTGCCGGGGCCTCACAGGCTCCAAAAAGAACTGGACGGGGCTGGGTGAAAGGGAGGTGAGTACAGAAACCAAATGAAAACCGAACTTGAAACCAAACTGAAACCTAACTTGAAACCAAACTTTAAACTGGCTTGATACTGGCTTGATACTGGCTTGATACTGGCTTGATACTGACTTGATACTGACTTGATACTGGCTTGATACTGACTTGATACTGGCTTGATACTGACTTGATACTGACTTGATACTGGCTTGAAACTTCCCTTCCCTCTTCCTTTCTCTTTCCCGTTTTTCCTTCTATGCCTTACATTCCTATCTCTCATCTATCCCCTTCTCCCCCTTTCTTTTAAGTTCCCTTTTTCTCCATCACTCTTTAATCCTCTCCCATTCTGTCACTCCCCTCTCCTCCCTTGCCATTCAATCCATTCCGGTCCCATCCTGCACTCTCTTATCTCCTTTTCCATTTCCACTCCTCCCCTTCCCTTCTCTTCCCCTCCATTCCCTCCCATTCACAGCCTCTTTCCCTTCCAATCTGTAACCATCACCTTTGCTCCTTTTCTGCTCCCCTTCCACTTACCCATCCTTTTTTCCTTATTCTTCCTTCCTTCACCTCCCTTCCTCTTCACCATTCCCTCACCTTTCCCCTCACCCATCCCTTCCCCTCATTACCCTTCCCCTCACCCCCCTCTCTCTCATTTGCCCTCTCCCCTCCATTCTTCCTTTCTTTCCCTGCCTTTCGCCTCCTTTCTCTTCTCCGCCTTCTTCCTCTCATTCCTGTCCTTTCCTTTCCATTCCATTCCCCAACCCATCCCTTCTTTCCCTTTACCCCACCCTCCAACTACCCCTCTCCTTCCACGTTCCCCCTTTATTTCCATTACTTTCTTCTTTACCTCTTTAATCCTCTACCCTTCTGTCACTCCCCCTTCCCTTCCATCCCATTCACTGCCTTACCTCCCCTCCCATCCCATTCTGTTACCCCACACACACAACCCCACACACAAACCCCCACACACAACCCCACATACAACCCCCCACACACAACCCCTTCCACACACACAACCCCACCACACACACAACCTTACACACACAACCCCATACACAAAACCCCACATACACACAACCCCCCACACACAACCCCCCACACACAACCACAACCCCCACACACACAACCACAACCCCCCACACACAACCCCACAAACACAATCCCCCACACACACCCACACATACAACCCCACACACACAACCACAACACACACAACCCCCCACACACACAACCCCACAAACAACCTCCCCACACACACACACAACCCCCCACACATACACAACACAACACCCCACACAAAACCCCACAACCACACACAACCACACATGACCACACTACCCCCCACACACAAAACCCCACACACTGCACACAACCCCACACACCACACACAACCACACACCCACACAAACACACACAACCCCACATACACACAACCCCACACACACAACCCCACACACCGCACACAACCCCACACACCACACACAACCACACAAACACACACAACCCCACATACACACAACCCCACACACAAACACACAACCCCCCACACACACAACCCCCACACACACAACCACAACCCCCAGACACATACAACCACAACCCCCCACACACACAACCCCCCACACAAAACCCCACAAACACACCCCCCAAAAACACCCACACACACAACCCCACACAACCAACCCCACACAACCACAAAACCTCCCCGCCACACACACAACCCCACACACTCCACAACCCCATACACACAACACCACAGCCCCACACAACCACACAGAAACCCACACAACCACACACAACCCCACACACATGCTACCCCCACACACAACCCCACACACACATACAACTCCACCACACCCCACACACCACACACACCCTACACACCACACACAACCCCACACACCACACACAACCACACACACCACACACACCACCCTACACACACACAACCCACCACACACACAACCCCCACACACAACCTCCCCCTCACACACAAACACACAACCCCACACACACAACCCCTAACACACAAAGCCCCACACACACAACCTCCCACACACACAAACACACACACAATCCCCCCCACACACAAACCCACACACACGCAACCACACACACATAAACCCCCCACACACACAACCTCACACACACACAACCAACCCCCCCACACACACAACCACACACACACACAACCCCACACACAGACAACCCCACACACACAAGACCCCTAACACACACAACCCTCATACACACACAACTCCACACACAACCCTGCACACATGCAACCCCACACCACACACACAACCCCACATGTACAACCCCACACACACAACCCCATACACATACAACCCCACACACAACTCCACACACACCACCCCCACAGTGAGAGTGTCAGTGAGAGTGTCAGTGAGAGTGTCGGTGAGTGTGTCATTGAGAGTGCCAGTGACAGTGAGAGTGTTGGTGAGAGTGTCAGTGAAAGTGTCAGTGAGAGTGTCAGTGAGTGTCAGTAAAAGTGTTGATGAGATTGTCAGTGAGAGTGTCAGTGAAAGTGTCAGTGTCAGTGAGTGTGTCAGTGAGTGTGTCAGTGAGTGTGTCAGTGAGAGTGTCAGTGAGAGTGTCAGTGAGAGTGTCAATGAGAGTGTCAGTGAGAGTGTCAATGAGTGTCAGCGAGAGTGTCAGTGTCAGTGAGAGTGTCAGTGAGAGTGTGAGTGTCAGTGTGAGTGTCAGTGTCAGTGTGAGTGTCAGTGAGAGTGTCAGTGTGAGTATGATTGTCAGTGAGAGTGTCAGTGTCAGTGAGAGTGTCAGTGTCAGTGAGAGTGTCAGTGAGAATGTCAGTGTCAGTGAGAGTCTCAATGAGAGTGTCAGTGTCAGTGTGAGTGTCAGTGAGAGTGTCAGTGTGAGTATGATTGTCAGTGAGAGTGTCAGTGTCAGTGAGAGTGTCAGTGTCAGTGAGAGTGTCAGTGAGAGTGTCAGTGAGAATGTCAGTGTCAGTGAGAGTCTCAATGAGAGTGTCAGTGTCAGTGAGAGTGTCAGTGAGAGTGTCAGTGAGTGTGTCAGTGAGTGTGTCAGTGAGTGTCAGTGAAAGTGTCAGTGAGAGTGTCAGTGAGAGTGTCAGTGAGTGTCCATGAGAGTGTCAGTGAGTGTCCATGAGTGTCAGTGAGGGTGTCAGTGTCAGTGAGAGTGTCAGTGAGTGTGTCCGTGAGAGTGTCAGTGAGTGTGTCCGTGAGAGTGTCAGTGAGAGTGTCAGTGAGAGTGTCAGTGAGTGTCAGTGAGAGTGTCAGTGAGTGTCAATGAGAGTGTTAGTGAGAGTGTCAGTGAGAGTGTCAGTGGGAGTGTCAGTGAGAGTGTCAATTAAGGGGAATGAATTTGTGAGGCACACTGACACCCTTACCATCTTCTTATTGCTTCCACTCGGCCCAGCCGCTTTTGCCGACACTCGGCGACGGTGGGCGCCATATTGAGTGAGGCGGGGAGAGCGCTCTAGTCGCGCCGTCCTCCCGCCCTCTTATCTCTCTATAATATGTGTAGGCCGGCCAGACGGCGCAGCGGGCTGGCGCAGCGGGCGCGCCGGACGCACGCCGAAGCCGCACCTAAGCCAAGCCCGTCTGTGCCCGTCCGCGACCGGACTGCGCCGGGCGCTGGGCATGCTGCTTGTATATCGCGGACTATCAGGTATGATAACACTGATTTACTCGCCTTACGTTCGAAAACTGTCATTAATTGTTCGGACTGCCCCCCTATCGATCCCCTCATTAGCCCCCTCTTATGTCCCCATTGCAAATGGACACCCCCCACGATATTTTTAGATGCTCCTCACCTGACTTGCTCTTCAAAGAGCAATCTCACTCACTTTAAGGGAGGTCTTATTAATGCCAGGTCAGTAGCTTGTCACGGCCAAGACATACATGACCTTATATTAGATCATGTGTTAGAAGCTCTTTTTATTACTGAAACTTGGCTAAATGACTCATCCAATCCCGATCTGGCCACTGTCCTCCCTCCAGATTTCACTATTTTTAGGCGAGACAGATCCACTGGACGCGGTGGTGGAATAGCACTTATCATTAAGAAGGTTTTTCCTTGCCACATCTTTGATCTAGGTCACCTTAAAGACAGTGAGGGCATGGGTTTTTCTATTAAACTCAATGCCTCTACCTCTTTTTCGGGGGGACTTCTATATCGTCCTCCTGGAAATGCCACTTCTTTTCTAGACTCTCTAGACGAGGTTCTTGGAGCACTTATGCTACAGTACCCCAACTTTACACTATTAGGTGACATGAACCTACACTTGGAATCTCTTGTCGACCCTCACACCATCTCCTTTCAACATTCTTTAAACATTTTTGGACTTTCCCAACGTGTTACTGCTGCGACCCACCGTGCTGGACATACTCTTGACGGCATTTGCTCTAATCTTACATCCTTGACCACGTCCCTCCCGCTATCTCAAATCTGGACTGACCATTGTTTTATTCCGTTTGATATTGCATTACCTGCCCCTGTCTCATCCAGCACAAAGCGACCCCACGCCTCCTTCACAGTCAACTGGAAGAAAGTGGTGGAACACATTAAGCAGGACTCTCAACCTCTCCCACATCCCCCAAAAATAACTGGAGATGTTGTAGTTGATTCTCGCAATTTCCGCACTTGGATAGACCAAATTGTTTCGGACAATACCGAATCTAAAAGCCACCATGCAAAATGTTATAAGAGAAAGCCTAATGCTCCCTGGTTCACCCACACTTTATCCGATAGTCATCTCCTCTGTCGGAGATTAGAAAGACAATGGCGAAAAACGTATGACGAGGCTGCAAGAGCACAGTACGTCCAACAGAGGAAACTATATCTTGCCAATATTAAAACGGCAAAAAAGGACTATTTTACTAGGGTTATAAATGAAGCCCAACATAACCAAAAAACTGTCTTTAAAATTGTCAAGTCTTTTACTCATCCTAAAGCCTTCATGCCCGAAATTCCTCCTTCAGAGAGCCTGTGTAATCAAATCGCAGACTTCTTTGAAGACAAAATCGTCAACATCCAGATACACTTTCCTCCTCCTCCGACTCATTTCCTAGAGGTAACTGATAACTATCCTCCGCTCTCCACTTTTAAACCGGTTTCCCTTCAACAAACAAGCAAGGAAATTCTGGCTTGTAAATCTGGAGCCCCCACTGATTCCTGTCCCCCTGTCATCTTACATCACTTGATAGAGACAGTAAACCCCTACATTAATAGTCTTATCAATGCATCTCTTGAATCTGGGCTAGTGCCGAACGATTGGAAGAAGGCCATTGTAAAGCCTCTGATGAAGAAGCAGAACAAATCGCCTACGGATCTTACCAGCATGCGCCCTATCTCTCTGCTACCTGTTCTTAGCAAAATCACGGAACGGTTAGTACATGATGAGCTCAAAACATTTGTAGAGGCCCATAATATCCTGCACCCTCAACAGTCGGGATTTCGTTCCGGCCATTCCACCGAAACAGCCTTGATCGAACTAGCTGATTCTATCAAGTTCCTGCAGGATGAGGGAAGGCAAGCAGTCCTCATCCTGCTCGACTTAACAGCAGCGTTCGACACCATCTCGCATGCCATCCTGATTAACAGAATGGCGTGACAGACACAGTCTTGGCATGGGTTACTTCTTTCCTATCTAATAGGTCCCAGACTGTGTCCCTGGGTCCCTATCTATCCAGCGAAAAACCCATTACATCAGGAGTGCCTCAGGGGTCCATACTAAGCCCTCTCTTTTTTAACATCTATATGGCGCCCCTTCTCGCTGTGATAGAATCTCATGGGATCCTTGTCACGTCTTATGCCGACGACACACAACTTGTCGTTACCATCGACAAAAAGTGGCCGGATGCAGATCTTCGTCTTAAAAACTGCCTCTCGGATGTTTTCCAATGGTTGAACAAAAACCATTTAAAATGCAACAGTGCTAAGACAGAAATCATACCACTGGGTAAAGATCTATCTTTCTGTCCGAAAGACTGGTGGCCCTTGGGATCGGAGGCCCCCCCAGTGCAGTATCATCAGCACGGAATCTAGGTGTGCAATTCGATTCACTTCTTTCTTTCGATGACCACATCAGGATTACGGCTGGACGCTGTTTTGGTCTCATTAAATCGCTGAATTTTTTTTTTGATTTCCTCCCCATTGCAGCTAGAAAATCAGTCGCGGTAGCCTTAATACTCTCCCGACTTGATTACTGCAACGGATTAATGGCTGGAGTGAAAAAGTCCACTCTCAAAAAGCTGCAGAGCATACAACACGCAGCTGCGAGAATGGTTTTACAACTCCCCAGAAGGTCATCAGCTTCAGCAGCACTAGGAGCTCTGCATTGGCTACCATTGCATAAAAGAATTCTTTTTAAATTGCTTCTCACCGTTTTCAAATCCATGCAAAACACAGGTCCCCACTACCTTGCAAATCGCTTTACGCGTTATAATCCTCCGCGATGTCTGAGATCCTCTGGGACAAATCTCATCACGATTCCCAGATTCAAATATAAAACCAAGGGTGGGAAAACTTTTACAGTCTTGGCAGCCAAGGCTTGGAACAACTTACCAGCCAACCTCAGACTAACCGAAAAGGAGGGCCTTTTCAGAAAACTCCTTAAGACATGGGTGTACCAACAATCAGACACCTCCGTACTGGCAGCCATTTAGTTCCATCGTTTCACCAAATACCATCTTTCATTTATTTACTGCTCGCAAGTTCAGCGCCAAGATGCTCCCCTGGGAGCGAATGTTCGTGCTTTATAAATACCCATAAATATCAAATATCAAAAATATCAAAAGTGTCAGTGGGAGTGTCAGTGAGAGTGTCAGTGAGTGTCAGTGAGAGTGTCAGTGAGTGTCAGCAAGAGTGTCAGTGAGAGTGTCAGTAAGAGTTTCAGTGAGAGTTTCAGTGTCAGTGAGAGTGTCATTTTCAGTGTGAGTTTCAGTGTGAGTGTCAGGGAGAGTGTCAGTGAGAGTGTTAGTGAGTGTCAGTGAGATTGTCATTGAGTGTCAGTAAGAGTGTCAGTGAGAGTGTCAGCGAGAGTGTCAGTGAGAGTTTCAGTGAGAGTGTCAGTGAGAGTGTCAGTGTCAGTGAGTGTCAGTGAGAGTGTCAGTGAGAGTGCCAGTGAGAGTGTCAGTGAGTTTCAGTGAGAGTGTCAGTGAGTGTCAGTGAGAGTGTCAGTGAGTGTCAGTGAGAGTGTCAGTGTCAGTGAGAGTGTCAGTGAGTGTGAGAGAGAGTGTGAGTGAGATTGTCAGTGTCAGTGACAGTGAGAGTGTCAGTGAGGGTGTCCGTGAGAGTTTCAGTGTCAGTGAGAGTATCAGTGAGAGTGTCAGTGAGTGTCCTTGAGTGTCAGTGAGTGTAAGTGAGAGTGTCAGTGAGATTCAGTGAGAGTGTCAGTGAGAGTCAGTGAGAGTGTCAGTGAGTGTCCTTGAGTGTCAGTGACAGTGTCAGTGAGAGTGTCAGTGAGAGTGTCAGTGTCAGCAAGAGTGTCAGTGAGAGTGTCAGTGAGTGTCATTGAGAGTGTCAGTGTCAGTGAGAGTGTCGATGAGATTGTCAGTGAGAGTGTCAGTGTCAGTGAAAGTGGCAGTGAGAGTGTCAGTGAGAGTGTCAGTGAGAGTGTCAGTGTCAGTCAGAGTGTCAGTGATAGTGTCAGTGAGAGTGTCAGCATCAGTGAGAGTGTCAGTGAGAGTGTCAGTGAGTGTCAGTGAGAGTGTCAGATTCACTGAGAGTGTCAGTGAGAGTGTCATTGAGTGTGAGTGAGAGTGTGAGTGTGGGTGATAGTGTCAGTGAGAGTGTCAGTGTCAGTGAGAGTGTAAGTGGGAGTGTGAGTGTCAGTGTGAGTGAGAGTGTCAATTAGAGTGTCAGTGAGTGTGTCTGTGAGAGTGTCAGTTTCAGTGTGCGTGTCAGTGAGTGTCAGTGAGAGTGTCAGTGAGAGTTTCAGTGAGAGTGTCAGTGAGTGTGTGAGTGAGAGTGTGAGTGAGAGTGAGTGTGTCAGTGAATGTGTCAGTGTCAGTGAGAGTGTCAGTGAGAGTGTCAGTGAGTGTCAGTGAGTGTCAGTGAGTGTCAGCGAGAGTGTCAGTGAGAGTGTCAGTGAGAGTTTCAGTGAGAGTGTCAGTGTCAGTGAGAGTGTCAGTGTCAGTGTTGATGAGAGCCTCAGTAAGAGTGTCAGTGAGAGTGTCAGTGTCAGTGAGAGTGTCAGTGAGAGTGTCGATGAGATTGTCAGTGAGAGTTTCAGTGTCAGTGAGAGTGTCAGTGAGAGTGTCAGTGTCAGTGAGAGTGTGAGTGTCAGTGTGAGTGAGAGTGTAAGTGAGAGTGTCAGTGAGAGTGTCAGTGAGAGTGTCAGTGTGAGTGTCAGTGAGAGTGTCAGTGAGAGTGTCAGTGAGTGTCAGTGAGATTGTCATTGAGTGTCAGTGAGAGTGTCAGCGAGAGTGTCAGTGTCAGTGAGAGTTTCAGTGAGAGTGTCAGTGAGAGTGTCAGTGGAAGTGTCAGTGAGAGTGTCAGTGAGAGTGTCAGTGAGAATGTCAGCATCAGTGAGAGTGTCAGCATCAGTGAGTGTCAGTGAGTGTCAGTGAGAGTGTCAGTTAGAGTGTCAGTGAGAGTGTCTGTGAGAGTGTCAGTTTCAGTGTGCGTGTCAGTGAGTGTCAGTGAGAGTGTCAGTGAGAGTTTCAGTGAGAGTGTCAGTGAGTGTGTGAGTGAGAGTGTGAGTGTGTCAGTGAGTGTGTCAGTGAGTGTGTCAGTGTCAGTGAGAGTGTCAGTGAGTGTCAGTGAGTGTCAGTGAGTGTCAGCAAGAGTGTCAGTGAGAGTGTCAGTAAGAGTTTCAGTGAGAGTTTCAGTGGCAGTGAGAGTGTCATTTTCAGTGTGAGTTTCAGTGTGAGTGTCAGTGAGAGTGTCAGTGAGAGTGTCAGTGAGTGTCAGTGAGAGTTTCAGTGAGAGTGTCAGTGTCAGTGAGAGTGTCAGTGAGTGTGAGAGAGAGTGTGAGTGAGATTGTCAGTGTCAGTGACAGTGAGAGTGTCAGTGAGGGTGTCCGTGAGAGTTTCAGTGTCAGTGAGAGTATCAGTGAGAGTGTCAGTGAGTGTCCTTGAGTGTCAGTGAGTGTAAGTGAGAGTGTCAGTGAGAGTCAGTGAGAGTGTCAGTGAGAGTCAGTGAGAGTGTCAGTGAGTGTCCTTGAGTGTCAGTGAGAGTGTCAGTGACAGTGTCAGTGAGAGTGTCAGTGAGAGTGTCAGTGTCAGCAAGAGTGTCATTGAGAGTGTCAGTGTCAGTGAGAGTGTCGATGAGATTGTCAGTGAGAGTGTCATTGTCAGTGAAAGTGGCAGTGAGAGTGTCAGTGAGAGTGTCAGTGAGAGTGTCAGTGTCAGTCAGAGTGTCAGTGATAGTGTCAGTGATAGTGTCAGCATCAGTGAGAGTGTCAGTGAGTGTCAGTGAGAGTGTGAGTTTCACTGAGAGTGCCAGTGAGAGTGTCATTGAGTGTGAATGAGAGTGTGAGTGTGGGTGATAGTGTCAGTGAGAGTGTCAGTGTCAGTGAGAGTGTAAGTGGGAGTGTGAGTGTCAGTGTGAGTGAGAGTGTCAGTGAGAGTGTCAGTGAGAGTGTCAGTGGAAGTGTCAGTGAGAGTGTCAGTGAGAGTGTCAGTGAGAGTGTCAGCATCAGTGAGAGTGTCAGCATCAGTGAGTGTCAGTGAGAGTGTCAGTTAGAGTGTCAGTGAGAGTGTCTGTGAGAGTGTCAGTTTCAGTGTGCGTGTCAGTGAGTGTCAGTGAGAGTGTCAGTGAGAGTTTCAGTGAGAGTGTCAGTGAGTGTGTGAGTGAGAGTGTGAGTGAGAGTGTGAGTGTGTCAGTGAGTGTGTCAGTGTCAGTGAGAGTGTCAGTGAGAGTGTCAGTGAGTGTCAGTGAGTGTCAGCGAGAGTGTCAGTGAGAGTTTCAGTGAGAGTGTCAGTGTCAGTGAGAGTGTCAGTGAGTGTGAGAGAGAGTGTGAGTGAGATTGTCAGTGTCAGTGACAGTGAGAGTGTCAGTAAGGGTGTCCATGAGAGTTTCAGTGTCAGTGAGAGTATGAGTGAGAGTGTCAGTGAGTGTCCTTGAGTGTCAGTGAGTGTCAGTGAGAGTGTCAGTGAGAGTCAGTGAGAGTGTCAGTGAGAGTCAGTGAGAGTGTCAGTGAGTGTCCTTGAGTGTCAGTGAGAGTGTCAGTGACAGTGTCAGTGAGAGTGTCAGTGAGAGTGTCAGTGAGTGTCATTGAGAGTGTCAGTGTCAGTGAGAGTGTCGATGAGATTGTCAGTGAGAGTGTCATTGTCAGTGAAAGTGGCAGTGAGAGTGTCAGTGAGAGTGTCAGTGAGAGTGTCAGTGTCAGTCAGAGTGTCAGTGATAGTGTCAGTGATAGTGTCAGCATCAGTGAGAGTGTCAGTGAGTGTCAGTGAGAGTGTCAGTTTCACTGAGAGTGCCAGTGAGAGTGTCATTGAGTGTGAGTGAGAGTGTGAGTGTGGGTGATAGTGTCAGTGAGAGTGTCAGTGTCAGTGAGAGTGTAAGTGGGAGTGTGGGTGTCAGTGTGAGTGAGAGTGTCAGTGAGAGTGTCAGTGAGAGTCTCAGTGGAAGTGTCAGTGAGAGTGTCAGTGAGAGTGTCAGCATCAGTGAGAGTGTCAGCATCAGTGAGAGTGTCAGCATCAGTGAGTGTCAGTGAGAGTGTCAGTTAGAGTGTCAGTGAGAGTGTCTGTGAGAGTGTCAGTTTCAGTGTGCGTGTCAGTGAGTGTCAGTGAGAGTGTCAGTGAGAGTTTCAGTGAGAGTGTCAGTGAGTGTGTGAGTGAGAGTGTGAGTGAGAGTGTGAGTGTGTCAGTGAGTGTGTCAGTGTCAGTGAGAGTGTCAGTGAGAGTGTCAGTGAGTGTCAGTGAGTGTCAGTGAGTGTCAGCGAGAGTGTCAGTGAGAGTTTCAGTGAGAGTGTCAGTGTCAGTGAGAGTGTCAGTGAGTGTGAGAGAGAGTGTGAGTGAGATTGTCAGTGTCAGTGAGAGTGTCAGTGAGGGTGTCCGTGAGAGTTTCAGTGTCAGTGAGAGTATCAGTGAGAGTGTCAGTGAGTGTCCTTGAGTGTCAGTGAGTGTCAGTGAGAGTGTCAGTGAGAGTCAGTGAGAGTGTCAGTGAGAGTCAGTGAGAGTGTCAGTGAGTGTCCTTGAGTGTCAGTGAGAGTGTCAGTGACAGTGTCAGTGAGAGTGTCAGTGAGAGTGTCAGTGTCAGCGAGAGTGTCAGTGAGAGTGTCAGTGAGTGTCATTGAGAGTGTCAGTGTCAGTGAGAGTGTCGATGAGATTGTCAGTGTCAGTCAGAGTGTCAGTGATAGTGTCAGTGAGAGCGTCAGCATCAGTGAGAGTGTCAGTGAGTGTCAGTGAGAGTGTCAGTTTCACTGAGAGTGTCAGTGAGATTGTCATTGAGTGTGAGTGAGAGTGTGAGTGTGGGTGATAGTTTCAGTGAGAGTGTCAGTGAGTGTCAGTGTCAGTGAGAGTGTGAGTGAGAGTGTGAGTGTCAGTGTGAGTGAGAGTGTCAGTGAGAGTGTCAGTGAGAGTGTCAGTGGAAGTGTCAGTGAGAGTGTCAGTGAGAGTGTCAGTGAGAGTGTCAGCATCAGTGAGAGTGTCAGCATCAGTGAGTGTCAGTGAGTGTCAGTGAGAGTGTCAGTTAGAGTGTCAGTGAGAGTTTCTGTGAGAGTGTCAGTTTCAGTGTGCGTGTCAGTGAGTGTCAGTGAGAGTGTCAGTGAGAGTTTCAGTGAGAGTGTCAGTGAGAGTCAGTGAGAGTGTCAGTGAGAGTCAGTGAGAGTGTCAGTGAGTGTCCTTGAGTGTCAGTGAGAGTGTCAGTGACAGTGTCAGTGAGAGTGTCAGTGAGAGTGTCAGTGTCAGCAAGAGTGTCAGTGAGAGTGTCAGTGAGTGTCATTGAGAGTGTCAGTGTCAGTGAGAGTGTCGATGAGATTGTCAGTGAGAGTGTCATTGTCAGTGAAAGTGGCAGTGAGAGTGTCAGTGAGAGTGTCAGTGAGAGTGTCAGTGTCAGTCAGAGTGTCAGTGATAGTGTCAGCATCAGTGAGAGTGTCAGTGAGTGTCAGTGAGAGTGTGAGTTTCACTGAGAGTGCCAGTGAGAGTGTCATTGAGTGTGAATGAGAGTGTGAGTGTGGGTGATAGTGTCAGTGAGAGTGTCAGTGTCAGTGAGAGTGTAAGTGGGAGTGTGAGTGTCAGTGTGAGTGAGAGTGTCAGTGAGAGTGTCAGTGAGAGTGTCAGTGGAAGTGTCAGTGAGAGTGTCAGTGAGAGTGTCAGTGAGAGTGTCAGCATCAGTGAGAGTGTCAGCATCAGTGAGTGTCAGTGAGAGTGTCAGTTAGAGTGTCAGTGAGAGTGTCTGTGAGAGTGTCAGTTTCAGTGTGCGTGTCAGTGAGTGTCAGTGAGAGTGTCAGTGAGAGTTTCAGTGAGAGTGTCAGTGAGTGTGTGAGTGAGAGTGTGAGTGAGAGTGTGAGTGTGTCAGTGAGTGTGTCAGTGTCAATGAGAGTGTCAGTGAGAGTGTCAGTGAGTGTCAGCGAGAGTGTCAGTGAGAGTTTCAGTGAGAGTGTCAGTGTCAGTGAGAGTGTCAGTGAGTGTGAGAGAGAGTGTGAGTGAGATTGTCAGTGTCAGTGACAGTGAGAGTGTCAGTGAGGGTGTCCGTGAGAGTTTCAGTGTCAGTGAGAGTATGAGTGAGAGTGTCAGTGAGTGTCCTTGAGTGTCAGTGAGTGTCAGTGAGAGTGTCAGTGAGAGTCAGTGAGAGTGTCAGTGAGAGTCAGTGAGAGTGTCAGTGAGTGTCCTTGAGTGTCAGTGAGAGTGTCAGTGACAGTGTCAGTGAGAGTGTCAGTGAGAGTGTCAGTGTCAGCAAGAGTGTCAGTGAGAATGTCAGTGAGTGTCATTGAGAGTGTCAGTGTCAGTGAGAGTGTCGATGAGATTGTCAGTGAGAGTGTCATTGTCAGTGAAAGTGGCAGTGAGAGTGTCAGTGAGAGTGTCAGTGAGAGTGTCAGTGTCAGTCAGAGTGTCAGTGATAGTGTCAGTGATAGTGTCAGCATCAGTGAGAGTGTCAGTGAGTGTCAGTGAGAGTGTCAGTTTCACTGAGAGTGCCAGTGAGAGTGTCATTGAGTGTGAGTGAGAGTGTGAGTGTGGGTGATAGTGTCAGTGAGAGTGTCAGTGTCAGTGAGAGTGTAAGTGGGAGTGTGAGTGTCAGTGTGAGTGAGAGTGTCAGTGAGAGTGTCAGTGAGAGTGTCAGTGGAAGTGTCAGTGAGAGTGTCAGTGAGAGTGTCAGCATCAGTGAGAGTGTCAGCATCAGTGAGAGTGTCAGCATCAGTGAGTGTCAGTGAGAGTGTCAGTTAGAGTGTCAGTGAGAGTGTCTGTGAGAGTGTCAGTTTCAGTGTGCGTGTCAGTGAGTGTCAGTGAGAGTGTCAGTGAGAGTTTCAGTGAGAGTGTCAGTGAGTGTGTGAGTGAGAGTGTGAGTGAGAGTGTGAGTGTGTCAGTGAGTGTGTCAGTGTCAGTGAGAGTGTCAGTGAGAGTGTCAGTGAGTGTCAGTGAGTGTCAGTGAGTGTCAGCGAGAGTGTCAGTGTCAGTGAGAGTGTCAGTGAGTGTGAGAGAGAGTGTGAGTGAGATTGTCAGTGTCAGTGAGAGTGTCAGTGAGGGTGTCCGTGAGAGTTTCAGTGTCAGTGAGAGTATCAGTGAGAGTGTCAGTGAGTGTCCTTGAGTGTCAGTGAGTGTCAGTGAGAGTGTCAGTGAGAGTCAGTGAGAGTGTCAGTGAGAGTCAGTGAGAGTGTCAGTGAGTGTCCTTGAGTGTCAGTGAGAGTGTCAGTGACAGTGTCAGTGAGAGTGTCAGTGAGAGTGTCAGTGTCAGCGAGAGTGTCAGTGAGAGTGTCAGTGAGTGTCATTGAGAGTGTCAGTGTCAGTGAGAGTGTCGATGAGATTGTCAGTGTCAGTCAGAGTGTCAGTGATAGTGTCAGTGAGAGCGTCAGCATCAGTGAGAGTGTCAGTGAGTGTCAGTGAGAGTGTCAGTTTCACTGAGAGTGTCAGTGAGATTGTCATTGAGTGTGAGTGAGAGTGTGAGTGTGGGTGATAGTTTCAGTGAGAGTGTCAGTGAGTGTCAGTGTCAGTGAGAGTGTGAGTGAGAGTGTGAGTGTCAGTGTGAGTGAGAGTGTCAGTGAGAGTGTCAGTGGGAGTGTCAGTGGAAGTGTCAGTGAGAGTGTCAGTGAGAGTGTCAGTGAGAGTGTCAGCATCAGTGAGAGTGTCAGCATCAGTGAGTGTCAGTGAGTGTCAGTGAGAGTGTCAGTTAGAGTGTCAGTGAGAGTTTCTGTGAGAGTGTCAGTTTCAGTGTGCGTGTCAGTGAGTGTCAGTGAGAGTGTCAGTGAGAGTTTCAGTGAGAGTGTCAGTGAGTGTGTGAGTGAGAGTGTGAGTGAGAGTGTGAGTGTGTCAGTGAATGTGTCAGTGTCAGTGAGAGTGTCAGTGAGAGTGTCAGTGAGTGTCAGTGAGTGTCAGTGAGTGTCAGCGAGAGTGTCAGTGAGAGTTTCAGTGAGAGTGTCAGTGTCAGTGAGAGTGTCAGTGTCAGTGTTGATGAGAGTGCCAGTAAGAGTGTCAGTGAGAGTGTCAGTGTCAGTGAGAGTGTCAGTCAGAGTGTCGATGAGATTGTCATTGAGAGTTTCAGTGTCAGTGAGAGTGTGAGTGAGAGTGTCAGTGTCAGTGAGAGTGTGAGTGAGAGTGTGAGTGTCAGTGTGAGTGAGAGTGTAAGTGAGAGTGTCAGTGAGAGTGTCAGTGAGAGTGTCAGTGTGAGTGTCAGTGAGAGTGTCAGTGAGCGTGTCAGTGAGTGTCAGTGAGATTGTAATTGAGTGTCAGTGAGAGTGTCAGCGAGAGTGTCAGTGTCAGTGAGAGTTTCAGTGAGAGTGTCAGTGAGAGTGTCAGTGGAAGTGTCAGTGAGAGTGTCAGTGAGAGTGTCAGTGAGAATGTCAGCATCAGTGAGAGTGTCAGCATCAGTGAGTGTCAGTGAGTGTCAGTGAGAGTGTCAGTTAGAGTGTCAGTGAGAGTGTCTGTGAGAGTGTCAGTTTCAGTGTGCGTGTCAGTGAGTGTCAGTGAGTGTGTCAGTGTCAGTGAGAGTGTCAGTGAGAGTGTCTGTGAGAGTGTCAGTTTCAGTGTGCGTGTCAGTGAGTGTCAGTGAGTGTGTCAGTGTCAGTGAGAGTGTCAGTGAGAGTGTCAGTGAGTGTCAGTGAGTGTCAGTGAGTGTCAGCAAGAGTGTCAGTGAGAGTGTCAGTAAGAGTTTCAGTGAGAGTTTCAGTGGCAGTGAGAGTGTCATTTTCAGTGTGAGTTTCAGTGTGAGTGTCAGTGAGAGTGTCAGTGAGAGTGTCAGTGAGTGTCAGTGAGAGTTTCAGTGAGAGTGTCAGTGTCAGTGAGAGTGTCAGTGAGTGTTTGAGAGAGTGTGAGTGAGATTGTCAGTGTCAGTGACAGTGAGAGTGTCAGTGAGGGTGTCCGTGAGAGTTTCAGTGTCAGTGAGAGTATCAGTGAGAGTGTCAGTGAGTGTCCTTGAGTGTCAGTGAGTGTAAGTGAGAGTGTCAGTGAGAGTCAGTGAGAGTGTCAGTGAGAGTGTCAGTGAGGGTGTCCGTGAGAGTTTCAGTGTCAGTGAGAGTATCAGTGAGAGTGTCAGTGAGTGTCCTTGAGTGTCAGTGAGTGTAAGTGAGAGTGTCAGTGAGAGTCAGTGAGAGTGTCAGTGAGAGTCAGTGAGAGTGTCAGTGTCAGTGAGAGTGTAAGTGGGAGTGTGAGTGTCAGTGTGAGTGAGAGTGTCAGTGAGAGTGTCAGTGAGAGTGTCAGTGGAAGTGTCAGTGAGAGTGTCAGTGAGAGTGTCAGTGAGAGTGTCAGCATCAGTGAGAGTGTCAGCATCAGTGAGTGTCAGTGAGAGTGTCAGTTAGAGTGTCAGTGAGAGTGTCTGTGAGAGTGTCAGTTTCAGTGTGCGTGTCAGTGAGTGTCAGTGAGAGTGTCAGTGAGAGTTTCAGTGAGAGTGTCAGTGAGTGTGTGAGTGAGAGTGTGAGTGAGAGTGTGAGTGTGTCAGTGAGTGTGTCAGTGTCAGTGAGAGTGTCAGTGAGAGTGTCAGTGAGTGTCAGTGAGTGTCAGCGAGAGTGTCAGTGAGAGTTTCAGTGAGAGTGTCAGTGTCAGTGAGAGTGTCAGTGAGTGTGAGAGAGAGTGTGAGTGAGATTGTCAGTGTCAGTGACAGTGAGAGTGTCAGTGAGGGTGTCCGTGAGAGTTTCAGTGTCAGTGAGAGTATGAGTGAGAGTGTCAGTGAGTGTCCTTGAGTGTCAGTGAGTGTCAGTGAGAGTGTCAGTGAGAGTGTTAGTGAGAGTCAGTGAGAGTGTCAGTGAGTGTCCTTGAGTGTCAGTGAGAGTGTCAGTGACAGTGTCAGTGAGAGTGTCAGTGAGAGTGTCAGTGTCAGCAAGAGTGTCAGTGAGAGTGTCAGTGAGTGTCATTGAGAGTGTCAGTGTCAGTGAGAGTGTCGATGAGATTGTCAGTGAGAGTGTCATTGTCAGTGAAAGTGAAAGTGGCAGTGAGAGTGTCAGTGAGAGTGTCAGTGAGAGTGTCAGTGTCAGTCAGAGTGTCAGTGATAGTGTCAGTGATAGTGTCAGCATCAGTGAGAGTGTCAGTGAGTGTCAGTGAGAGTGTCAGTTTCACTGAGAGTGCCAGTGAGAGTGTCATTGAGTGTGAGTGAGAGTGTGAGTGTGGGTGATAGTGTCAGTGAGAGTGTCAGTGTCAGTGAGAGTGTAAGTGGGAGTGTGAGTGTCAGTGTGAGTGAGAGTGTCAGTGAGAGTGTCAGTGAGAGTGTCAGTGGAAGTGTCAGTGAGAGTGTCAGTGAGAGTGTCAGCATCAGTGAGAGTGTCAGCATCAGTGAGAGTGTCAGCATCAGTGAGTGTCAGTGAGAGTGTCAGTTAGAGTGTCAGTGAGAGTGTCTGTGAGAGTGTCAGTTTCAGTGTGCGTGTCAGTGAGTGTCAGTGAGAGTGTCAGTGAGAGTTTCAGTGAGAGTGTCAGTGAGTGTGTGAGTGAGAGTGTGAGTGAGAGTGTGAGAGTGTCAGTGAGTGTGTCAGTGTCAGTGAGAGTGTCAGTGAGAGTGTCAGTGAGTGTCAGTGAGTGTCAGTGAGTGTCAGCGAGAGTGTCAGTGAGAGTTTCAGTGAGAGTGTCAGTGTCAGTGAGAGTGTCAGTGAGTGTGAGAGAGAGTGTGAGTGAGATTGTCAGTGTCAGTGAGAGTGTCAGTGAGGGTGTCCGTGAGAGTTTCAGTGTCAGTGAGAGTATCAGTGAGAGTGTCAGTGAGTGTCCTTGAGTGTCAGTGAGTGTCAGTGAGAGTGTCAGTGAGAGTCAGTGGGAGTGTCAGTGAGAGTCAGTGAGAGTGTCAGTGAGTGTCCTTGAGTGTCAGTGAGAGTGTCAGTGACAGTGTCAGTGAGAGTGTCAGTGAGAGTGTCAGTGTCAGCGAGAGTGTCAGTGAGAGTGTCAGTGAGTGTCATTGAGAGTGTCAGTGTCAGTGAGAGTGTCGATGAGATTGTCAGTGTCAGTCAGAGTGTCAGTGATAGTGTCAGTGAGAGCGTCAGCATCAGTGAGAGTGTCAGTGAGTGTCAGTGTCAGTGAGAGTGTGAGTGAGAGTGTGAGTGTCAGTGTGAGTGAGAGTGTCAGTGAGAGTGTCAGTGAGAGTGTCAGTGGAAGTGTCAGTGAGAGTGTCAGTGAGAGTGTCATTGTCAGTGAAAGTGGCAGTGAGAGTGTCAGTGAGAGTGTCAGTGAGAGTGTCAGTGTCAGTCAGAGTGTCAGTGATAGTGTCAGTGATAGTGTCAGCATCAGTGAGAGTGTCAGTGAGTGTCAGTGAGAGTGTCAGTTTCACTGAGAGTGCCAGTGAGAGTGTCATTGAGTGTGAGTGAGAGTGTGAGTGTGGGTGATAGTGTCAGTGAGAGTGTCAGTGTCAGTGAGAGTGTAAGTGGGAGTGTGAGTGTCAGTGTGAGTGAGAGTGTCAGTGAGAGTGTCAGTGAGAGTGTCAGTGGAAGTGTCAGTGAGAGTGTCAGTGAGAGTGTCAGCATCAGTGAGAGTGTCAGCATCAGTGAGAGTGTCAGCATCAGTGAGTGTCAGTGAGAGTGTCAGTTAGAGTGTCAGTGAGAGTGTCTGTGAGAGTGTCAGTTTCAGTGTGCGTGTCAGTGAGTGTCAGTGAGAGTGTCAGTGAGAGTTTCAGTGAGAGTGTCAGTGAGTGTGTGAGTGAGAGTGTGAGTGAGAGTGTGAGTGTGTCAGTGAGTGTGTCAGTGTCAGTGAGAGTGTCAGTGAGAGTGTCAGTGAGTGTCAGTGAGTGTCAGTGAGTGTCAGCGAGAGTGTCAGTGAGAGTTTCAGTGAGAGTGTCAGTGTCAGTGAGAGTGTCAGTGAGTGTGAGAGAGAGTGTGAGTGAGATTGTCAGTGTCAGTGAGAGTGTCAGTGAGGGTGTCCGTGAGAGTTTCAGTGTCAGTGAGAGTATCAGTGAGAGTGTCAGTGAGTGTCCTTGAGTGTCAGTGAGTGTCAGTGAGAGTGTCAGTGAGAGTCAGTGAGAGTGTCAGTGAGAGACAGTGAGAGTGTCAGTGAGTGTCCTTGAGTGTCAGTGAGAGTGTCAGTGACAGTGTCAGTGAGAGTGTCAGTGAGAGTGTCAGTGTCAGCGAGAGTGTCAGTGAGAGTGTCAGTGAGTGTCATTGAGAGTGTCAGTGTCAGTGAGAGTGTCGATGAGATTGTCAGTGTCAGTCAGAGTGTCAGTGATAGTGTCAGTGAGAGCGTCAGCATCAGTGAGAGTGTCAGTGAGTGTCAGTGAGAGTGTCAGTTTCACTGAGAGTGTCAGTGAGATTGTCATTGAGTGTGAGTGAGAGTGTGAGTGTGGGTGATAGTTTCAGTGAGAGTGTCAGTGAGTGTCAGTGTCAGTGAGAGTGTGAGTGAGAGTGTGAGTGTCAGTGTGAGTGAGAGTGTCAGTGAGAGTGTCAGTGAGAGTGTCAGTGGAAGTGTCAGTGAGAGTGTCAGTGAGAGTGTCAGTGAGAGTGTCAGCATCAGTGAGAGTGTCAGCATCAGTGAGTGTCAGTGAGTGTCAGTGAGAGTGTCAGTTAGAGTGTCAGTGAGAGTTTCTGTGAGAGTGTCAGTTTCAGTGTGCGTGTCAGTGAGTGTCAGTGAGAGTGTCAGTGAGAGTTTCAGTGAGAGTGTCAGTGAGTGTGTGAGTGAGAGTGTGAGTGAGAGTGTGAGTGTGTCAGTGAATGTGTCAGTGTCAGTGAGAGTGTCAGTGAGAGTGTCAGTGAGTGTCAGTGAGTGTCAGTGAGTGTCAGCGAGAGTGTCAGTGAGAGTTTCAGTGAGAGTGTCAGTGTCAGTGAGAGTGTCAGTGTCAGTGTTGATGAGAGTGCCAGTAAGAGTGTCAGTGAGAGTGTCAGTGTCAGTGAGAGTGTCAGTCAGAGTGTCGATGAGATTGTCATTGAGAGTTTCAGTGTCAGTGAGAGTGTGAGTGAGAGTGTCAGTGTCAGTGAGAGTGTGAGTGAGAGTGTGAGTGTCAGTGTGAGCGAGAGTGTAAGTGAGAGTGTCAGTGAGAGTGTCAGTGAGAGTGTCAGTGTGAGTGTCAGTGAGAGTGTCAGTGAGCGTGTCAGTGAGTGTCAGTGAGATTGTAATTGAGTGTCAGTGAGAGTGTCAGCGAGAGTGTCAGTGTCAGTGAGAGTTTCAGTGAGAGTGTCAGTGAGAGTGTCAGTGGAAGTGTCAGTGAGAGTGTCAGTGAGAGTGTCAGTGAGAATGTCAGCATCAGTGAGAGTGTCAGCATCAGTGAGTGTCAGTGAGTGTCAGTGAGAGTGTCAGTTAGAGTGTCAGTGAGAGTGTCTGTGAGAGTGTCAGTTTCAGTGTGCGTGTCAGTGAGTGTCAGTGAGTGTGTCAGTGAGTGTGTCAGTGTCAGTGAGAGTGTCAGTGAGAGTGTCAGTGAGTGTCAGTGAGTGTCAGTGAGTGTCAGCAAGAGTGTCAGTGAGAGTGTCAGTAAGAGTTTCAGTGAGAGTTTCAGTGGCAGTGAGAGTGTCATTTTCAGTGTGAGTTTCAGTGTGAGTGTCAGTGAGAGTGTCAGTGAGAGTGTCAGTGAGTGTCAGTGAGAGTTTCAGTGAGAGTGTCAGTGTCAGTGAGAGTGTCAGTGAGTGTTTGAGAGAGTGTGAGTGAGATTGTCAGTGTCAGTGACAGTGAGAGTGTCAGTGAGGGTGTCCGTGAGAGTTTCAGTGTCAGTGAGAGTATCAGTGAGAGTGTCAGTGAGTGTCCTTGAGTGTCAGTGAGTGTAAGTGAGAGTGTCAGTGAGAGTCAGTGAGAGTGTCAGTGAGAGTGTCAGTGAGGGTGTCCGTGAGAGTTTCAGTGTCAGTGAGAGTATCAGTGAGAGTGTCAGTGAGTGTCCTTGAGTGTCAGTGAGTGTAAGTGAGAGTGTCAGTGAGAGTCAGTGAGAGTGTCAGTGAGAGTCAGTGAGAGTGTCAGTGAGTGCCCTTGAGTGTCAGTGAGAGTGTCAGTGAGAGTGTCAGTGAGAGTGTCAGTGAGAGTGTCAGTGTCAGCAAGAGTGTCAGTGAGAGTGTCAGTGAGTGTCATTGAGAGTGTCAGTGTCAGTGAGAGTGTCGATGAGATTGTCAGTGAGAGTGTCATTGTCAGTGAAAGTGGCAGTGAGAGTGTCAGTGAGAGTGTCAGTGTCAGTCAGAGTGTCAGTGATAGTGTCAGTGATAGTGTCAGCATCAGTGAGAGTGTCAGTGAGTGTCAGTGAGAGTGTCAGTTTCACTGAGAGTGCCAGTGAGAGTGTCAGTTTGAGTGAGAGTGTCAGTGAGAGTGTCAGTGAGAGTTTCAGTGAGAGTGTCAGTGAGTGTGTGAGTGAGAGTGTGAGTGAGAGTGTGAGTGTGTCAGTGAGTGTGTCAGTGTCAGTGAGAGTGTCAGTGAGAGTGTCAGTGAGTGTCAGTGAGTGTCAGTGAGTGTCAGCGAGAGTGTCAGTGAGAGTTTCAGTGAGAGTGTCAGTGTCAGTGAGAGTGTCAGTGAGTGTGAGAGAGAGTGTGAGTGAGATTGTCAGTGTCAGTGAGAGTGTCAGTGAGGGTGTCCGTGAGAGTTTCAGTGTCAGTGAGAGTATCAGTGAGAGTGTCAGTGAGTGTCCTTGAGTGTCAGTGAGTGTCAGTGAGAGTGTCAGTGAGAGTCAGTGAGAGTGTCAGTGAGAGTCAGTGAGAGTGTCAGTGAGTGTCCTTGAGTGTCAGTGAGAGTGTCAGTGACAGTGTCAGTGAGAGTGTCAGTGTCAGCGAGAGTGTCAGTGAGAGTGTCAGTGAGTGTCATTGAGAGTGTCAGTGTCAGTGAGAGTGTCGATGAGATTGTCAGTGTCAGTCAGAGTGTCAGTGATAGTGTCAGTGAGAGCGTCAGCATCAGTGAGAGTGTCAGTGAGTGTCAGTGAGAGTGTCAGTTTCACTGAGAGTGTCAGTGAGATTGTCATTGAGTGTGAGTGAGAGTGTGAGTGTGGGTGATAGTTTCAGTGAGAGTGTCAGTGAGTGTCAGTGTCAGTGAGAGTGTGAGTGAGAGTGTGAGTGTCAGTGTGAGTGAGAGTGTCAGTGAGAGTGTCAGTGAGAGTGTCAGTGGAAGTGTCAGTGAGAGTGTCAGTGAGAGTGTCAGTGAGAGTTTCTGTGAGAGTGTCAGTTTCAGTGTGCGTGTCAGTGAGTGTCAGTGAGAGTGTCAGTGAGAGTTTCAGTGAGAGTGTCAGTGAGTGTGTGAGTGAGAGTGTGAGTGTGTCAGTGAATGTGTCAGTGTCAGTGAGAGTGTCAGTGAGAGTGTCAGTGAGTGTCAGTGAGTGTCAGTGAGTGTCAGCGAGAGTGTCAGTGAGAGTTTCAGTGAGAGTGTCAGCATCAGTGAGAGTGTCAGCATCAGTGAGTGTCAGTGAGTGTCAGTGAGAGTGTCAGTTAGAGTGTCAGTGAGAGTTTCTGTGAGAGTGTCAGTTTCAGTGTGCGTGTCAGTGAGTGTCAGTGAGAGTGTCAGTGAGAGTTTCAGTGAGAGTGTCAGTGAGTGTGTGAGTGAGAGGGTGAGTGAGAGTGTGAGTGTGTCAGTGAATGTGTCAGTGTCAGTGAGAGTGTCAGTGAGAGTGTCAGTGAGTGTCAGTGAGTGTCAGTGAGTGTCAGCGAGAGTGTCAGTGAGAGTTTCAGTGAGAGTGTCAGTGTCAGTGAGAGTGTCAGTGTCAGTGTTGATGAGAGTGTCAGTAAGAGTGTCAGTGAGAGTGTCAGTGTCAGTGAGAGTGTCAGTCAGAGTGTCGATGAGATTGTCATTGAGAGTTTCAGTGTCAGTGAGAGTGTCAGTGAGAGTGTCAGTGTCAGTGAGAGTGTGAGTGAGAGTGTGAGTGTCAGTGTGAGTGAGAGTGTAAGTGAGAGTGTCAGTGAGAGTGTCAGTGAGAGTGTCAGTGTGAGTGTCAGTGAGAGTGTCAGTGAGCGTGTCAGTGAGTGTCAGTGAGATTGTAATTGAGTGTCAGTGAGAGTGTCAGCGAGAGTGTCAGTGTCAGTGAGAGTTTCAGTGAGAGTGTCAGTGAGAGTGTCAGTGGAAGTGTCAGTGAGAGTGTCAGTGAGAGTGTCAGTGAGAATGTCAGCATCAGTGAGAGTGTCAGCATCAGTGAGTGTCAGTGAGTGTCAGTGAGAGTGTCAGTTAGAGTGTCAGTGAGAGTGTCTGTGAGAGTGTCAGTTTCAGTGTGCGTGTCAGTGAGTGTCAGTGAGTGTGTCAGTGAGTGTGTCAGTGTCAGTGAGAGTGTCAGTGAGAGTGTCAGTGAGTGTCAGTGAGTGTCAGTGAGTGTCAGCAAGAGTGTCAGTGAGAGTGTCAGTAAGAGTTTCAGTGAGAGTTTCAGTGGCAGTGAGAGTGTCATTTTCAGTGTGAGTTTCAGTGTGAGTGTCAGTGAGAGTGTCAGTGAGAGTGTCAGTGAGTGTCAGTGAGAGTTTCAGTGAGAGTGTCAGTGTCAGTGAGAGTGTCAGTGAGTGTTTGAGAGAGTGTGAGTGAGATTGTCAGTGTCAGTGACAGTGAGAGTGTCAGTGAGGGTGTCCGTGAGAGTTTCAGTGTCAGTGAGAGTATCAGTGAGAGTGTCAGTGAGTGTCCTTGAGTGTCAGTGAGTGTAAGTGAGAGTGTCAGTGAGAGTCAGTGAGAGTGTCAGTGAGAGTCAGTGAGAGTGTCAGTGAGGGTGTCCGTGAGAGTTTCAGTGTCAGTGAGAGTATCAGTGAGAGTGTCAGTGAGTGTCCTTGAGTGTCAGTGAGTGTAAGTGAGAGTGTCAGTGAGAGTCAGTGAGAGTGTCAGTGAGAGTCAGTGAGAGTGTCAGTGAGTGCCCTTGAGTGTCAGTGAGAGTGTCAGTGAGAGTGTCAGTGAGAGTGTCAGTGAGAGTGTCAGTGTCAGCAAGAGTGTCAGTGAGAGTGTCAGTGAGTGTCATTGAGAGTGTCAGTGTCAGTGAGAGTGTCGATGAGATTGTCAGTGAGAGTGTCATTGTCAGTGAAAGTGGCAGTGAGAGTGTCAGTGAGAGTGTCAGTGTCAGTCAGAGTGTCAGTGATAGTGTCAGTGATAGTGTCAGCATCAGTGAGAGTGTCAGTGAGTGTCAGTGAGAGTGTCAGTTTCACTGAGAGTGCCAGTGAGAGTGTCATTGAGTGTCAGTGTCAGTGAAAGTGTAAGTGGGAGTGTGAGTGTCAGTTTGAGTGAGAGTGTCAGTGAGAGTGTCAGTGAGAGTGTCAGTGGAAGTGTCAGTGAGAGTGTCAGCATCAGTGAGTGTCAGTGAGTGTCAGTGAGAGTGTCAGTTAGAGTGTCAGTGAGAGTGTCTGTGAGAGTGTCAGTTTCAGTGTGCGTGTCAGTGAGTGTCAGTGAGAGTGTCAGTGAGAGTTTCAGTGAGAGTGTCAGTGTCAGTGAGAGTGTCAGTGAGTGTTTGAGAGAGTGTGAGTGAGATTGTCAGTGTCAGTGACAGTGAGAGTGTCAGTGAGGGTGTCCGTGAGAGTTTCAGTGTCAGTGAGAGTATCAGTGAGAGTGTCAGTGAGTGTCCTTGAGTGTCAGTGAGTGTAAGTGAAAGTGTCAGTGAGAGTCAGTGAGAGTGTCAGTGAGAGTCAGTGAGAGTGTCAGTGAGGGTGTCCGTGAGAGTTTCAGTGTCAGTGAGAGTATCAGTGAGAGTGTCAGTGAGTGTCCTTGAGTGTCAGTGAGTGTACGTGAGAGTGTCAGTGAGAGTCAGTGAGAGTGTCAGTGAGAGTCAGTGAGAGTGTCAGTGAGTGTCCTTGAGTGTCAGTGAGAGTGTCAGTGAGAGTGTCAGTGAGAGTGTCAGTGAGAGTGTCAGTGTCAGCAAGAGTGTCAGTGAGAGTGTCAGTGAGTGTCATTGAGAGTGTCAGTGTCAGTGAGAGTGTCAATGAGATTGTCAGTGAGAGTGTCATTGTCAGTGAAAGTGGCAGTGAGAGTGTCAGTGAGAGTGTCAGTGTCAGTCAGAGTGTCAGTGATAGTGTCAGTGATAGTGTCAGCATCAGTGAGAGTGTCAGTGAGTGTCAGTGAGAGTGTCAGTTTCACTGAGAGTGCCAGTGAGAGTGTCATTGAGTGTCAGTGTCAGTGAAAGTGTAAGTGGGAGTGTGAGTGTCAGTTTGAGTGAGAGTGTCAGTGAGAGTGTCAGTGAGAGTGTCAGTGGAAGTGTCAGTGAGAGTGTCAGCATCAGTGAGTGTCAGTGAGTGTCAGTGAGAGTGTCAGTTAGAGTGTCAGTGAGAGTGTCTGTGAGAGTGTCAGTTTCAGTGTGCGTGTCAGTGAGTGTCAGTGAGAGTGTCAGTGAGAGTTTCAGTGAGAGTGTCAGTGAGTGTCAGTGAGTGTCAGTGAGTGTCAGCGAGAGTGTCAGTGAGAGTTTCATTGAGAGTGTCAGTGTCAGTGAGAGTGTCAGTGAGTGTGAGAGAGAGTGTGAGTGAGATTGTCAGTGTCAGTGACAGTGAGAGTGTCAGTGAGGGTGTCCGTGAGAGTTTCAGTGTCAGTGAGAGTATCAGTGAGAGTGTCAGTGAGTGTCCTTGAGTGTCAGTGAGTGTCAGTGAGAGTGTCAGTGAGAGTCAGTGAGAGTGTCAGTGAGAGTCAGTGAGAGTGTCAGTGAGTGTCCTTGAGTGTCAGTGAGAGTGTCAGTGACAGTGTCAGTGAGAGTGTCAGTGAGAGTGTCAATGTCAGCGAGAGTGTCAGTGAGAGTGTCAGTGAGTGTCATTGAGAGTGTCAGTGTCAGTGAGAGTGTCGATGAGATTGTCAGTGAGAGTGTCAGTGTCAGTGAAAGTGGCAGTGAGAGTGTCAGTGAGAGTGTCAGTGTCAGTCAGAGTGTCAGTGATAGTGTCAGTGAGAGCGTCAGCATCAGTGAGAGTGTCAGTGAGTGTCAGTGAGAGTGTCAGTTTCACTGAGAGTGTCAGTGGGAGTGTCATTGAGTGTGAGTGAGAGTGTGAGTGTGGGTGATAGTGTCAGTGAGAGTGTCAGTGAGTGTCAGTGTCAGTGAGAGTGTGAGTGAGAGTGTGAGTGTCAGTGTGAGTGAGAGTGTCAGTGAGAGTGTCAGTGAGAGTGTCAGTGGAAGTGTCAGTGAGAGTGTCAGTGAGAGTGTCAGCATCAGTGAGAGTGTCAGCATCAGTGAGTGTCAGTGAGAGTGTCAGTTAGAGTGTCAGTGAGAGTGTCTGTGAGAGTGTCAGTTTGAGTGTGCGTGTCAGTGAGTGTCAGTGAGAGTGTCAGGGAGAGTTTCAGTGAGAGTGTCAGTGAGTGTGTGAGTGAGAGTGTGAGTGAGAGTGTGAGTGTGTCAGTGAATGTGTCAGTGTCAGTGAGAGTGTCAGTGAGAGTGTCAGTGAGTGTCAGTGAGTGTCAGTGAGTGTCAGCGAGAGTGTCAGTGAGAGTTTCAGTGAGAGTGTCAGTGTCAGTGAGAGTGTCAGTGTCAGTGTTGATGAGAGTGTCAGTAAGAGTGTCAGTGAAAGTGTCAGTGTCAGTGAGACTGTCAGTGAGAGTGTCGATGAGATTGTCAGTGAGAGTGTCAGTGTCAGTGAGAGTGTCAGTGAGAGTATCAGTGTCCGTGAGAGTGTGAGTGAGAGTGTGAGTGTCAGTGTGAGTGAGAGTGTAAGTGAGAGTGTCAGTGAGAGTGTCAGTGAGAGTGTCAGTGTGAGTGTCAGTGAGAGTGTCAGTGAGAGTGTCAGTGAGTGTCAGTGAGATTGTCATTGAGTGTCAATGAGAGTGTCAGTGTCAGTGAGAGTTTCAGTGAGAGTGTCAGTGAGAGTGTCAGTGGAAGTGTCAGTGATGAGAGTGTCAGTGAGAGTGTCAGTGAGAGTGTCAGCATCAGTGAGAGTGTCAGCATCAGTGAGTGTCAGTGAGTGTCAGTGAGAGTGTCAGTTAGAGTGTCAGTGAGAGTGTCTGTGAGAGTCTCAGTTTCAGTGTGCGTGTCAGTGAGTGTCAGTGAGATGGTCAGTGAGAGTTTCAGTGAGAGTGTCAGTGAGTGTGTGAGTGAGAGTGTGAGTGAGAGTGTGAGTGTGTCAGTGAGTGTGTCAGTGTCAGTGAGAGTGTCAGTGAGAGTGTCAGTGAGTGTCAGTGAGTGTCAGAGAGAGTGTCAGTGAGAGTTTCAGTGAGAGTGTCAGTGTCAGTGAGAGTGTCAGTGTCAATGTTGATGAGAGTGTCAGTAAGAGTGTCAGTGAGAGTGTCAGTGTCAGTGAGAGTGTCAGTGAGAGTGTCGATGAGATTGTCAGTGAGAGTGTCAGTGTCAGTGAGAGTGTCAGTGAGAGTGTCAGTGTCAGTGAGAGTGTGAGTGAGAGTGTGAGTGTCAGTGTGAGTGAGAGTGTAAGTGAGAGTGTCAGTGAGAGTGTCAGTGAGAGTGTCAGTGTGAGTGTCAGTGAGAGTGTCAGTGAGAGTGTCAGTGAGTGTCAGTGAGATTGTCATTGAGTGTCAGTGAGAGTGTCAGCGAGAGTGTCAGTGTCAGTGAGAGTTTCAGTGAGAGTGTCATTGTCAGTGAGTGTCAGTGAGAGTGTCAGTGAGAGTGCCAGTGAGAGTGTCAGTGAGTTTCAGTGAGAGTGTCATTGAGTGTCAGTGAGAGTGTCAGTGAGAGTGTGAGTGAGAGTGTAAGTGTCAGTGAGAGTGTAAGTGAGGGTGTCCGTGAGAGTTTCAGTGTCAGTGAGAGTATCAGTGAGAGTGTCAGTGAGTGTGTCAGTGAGTGTCAGTGAGACTCAGTGGGAGTGTCAGTGAGTGTCCTTGAGTGTCAGTGAGAGTCAGTGAGAGTGTCAGTGAGAGTGTCAGTGTGTGTCATTGAGAGTGTCAGTGAGAGTGTCGATGAGATTGTCAGTGTCAGTGAAAGTGTCAATGAGAGTGTCAGTGAAAGTGTCAGTGAGAGTGTCAGTGAGAGTGTCAGTGATAGTGTCAGTGAGAGTGTCAGTTTCACTGAGAGTGTCAGTGAGTGTCAGTGAGAGTGTCTGTGACTGGAACACCTGTGACGTGCCAGGCTCTCCCCTGTGATGTCACGAGATCAACACTAGCACCAGCAGGGGAATCCTGTGGATGGAACACCTGTGACGTACCAGGCCCTCCACTGTGACGTCAAGAGATCGAGGCTAGCACCAGCAGGGGAATCCTGTGGATGGAACACCTGTGACGTGCCAGGCCCTGCACTGTGATGTCACGAGGTCCAGGCTAAAAGCAGAGGGGAATCCTGTGATTGGAACACCTATGACGTGCCAGGCCCTCCCCTGTGATATCACGAGATCCACACTAGCACCAGCAGGGGAATCCTGTGGATGGAACACCTGTGACGCGCCAGGCCCTCCAATGTGACGTCACGAGGTCGAGGCTAGCACCAGCAGGGGAATCCTGTGGATGGAACACCTGTGACGTTCCCGGCCCTCCCTCCCCTGTGATGTCATGAGGTCCAGGCTGGGGGGGGGGCCTCCGCCGGAGCAGAGACAAGGAGAGGCCCCTGAGGGGGGAGAAGGTCGGGCAGGATTAGATCGTCTTTGAGGTTCATCGCAGGATCCTTTTGTGACTAAATAGATCTTTGCTATTTTTTTTTAGGTAATTGAATTAAAACCGTGTCTCGGCTGCTCCCCCCCCTCCCCCCTCCCCTTACACTGCAACACTTGTCATCGCCCATAAGCCTGTGATGCATGATGACGGGTTGAATGTCTATTGTGACGTGTCCGTGGTATACAAGGCTTGTAACCAGGCAGCCGCGATATTGCACTCATGAGCACCGGACGGAGAGGACCACTGTTGGCGGCCGGAGCCGAGGCCCCCGAAAGGCCGAGGGTGCCGGGGCCTCACAGGCTCCAAAAAGAACTGGACGGGGCTGGGTGAAAGGGAGGTGAGTACAGAAACCAAATGAAAACCGAACTTGAAACCAAACTGAAACCGAACTTGAAACCAAACTTTAAACTGGCTTGATACTGGCTTGATACTGGCTTGATACTGGCTTGATACTGACTTGATACTGGCTTGATACTGACTTGATACTGGCTTGATGCTGACTTGATACTGGCTTGATACTGACTTGATACTGACTTGATACTGGCTTGAAACTTCCCTTCCCTCTTCCTTTCTCTTTCCAGTTTTTCCTTCTCTGCCTTACATTCCTATCTCTCATCTATCCCCTTCTCCCCCTTTCTTTTAAGTTCCCTTTTTCTCCATCACTCTTTAATCCTCTCCCATTCTGTCACTCCCCTCTCCTCCCCTTGCCATTCAATCCATTCCGGTCCCATCCTGCACTCTCTTATCTCCTTTTCCATTTCCACTCCTCCCCTTCCCTTCTCTTCCCCTCCATTCCCTCCCATTCACAGCCTCTTTCCCTTCCAATCTGTAACCATCACCTCTGCTCCTTTTCTGCTCCCCTTCCACTTACCCATCCTTTTTTCCTTATTCTTCCTTCCTTCACCTCCCTTCCTCTTCACCATTCCCTCACCTTTCCCCTCACCCATCCCTTCCCCTCATTACCCTTCCCCTCACCCCCCTCTCTCTCATTTGCCCTCTCCCCTCCATTCTTCCTTTCTTTCCCTGCCTTTCGCCTCCTTTCTCTTCTCCGCCTTCTTCCTCTCATTCCTGTCCTTTCCTTTCCATTCCATTCCCCAACCCATCCCTTCTTTCCCTTTACCCCACCCTCCAACTACCCCTCTCCTTCCACGTTCCCCCTTTATTTCCATTACTTTCTTCTTTACCTCTTTAATCCTCTACCCTTCTGTCACTCCCCCTTCCCTTCCATCCCATTCACTGCCTTACCTCCCCTCCCATCCCATTCTGTTACCCCACACACACAACCCCACACACAAACCCCCCCACACAACCCCACATACAACCCCCCACACACAACCCCTTCCACACACACAACCCCACCACACACACAACCTTACACACAAAACCCCATACACAAAACCCCACATACACACAACCCCCCACACACAACCCCCCACACACAACCACAACCCCCACACACACAACCACAACCCCCCACACACAACCCCACAAACACAATCCCCAACACACACACACACATACAACCCCACACACACAACCACAACACACACAACCCCCCACACACACAACCCCACAAACAACCTCCCCACACACACACACACAACCCCCCACACATACACAACACAACACCCCACACAAAACCCCACAACCACACACAACCACACATGACCACACTACCCCCCACACACACAACCCCACACACCGCACACAACCCCACACACCACACACAACCACACACCCACACAAACACACACAACCCGCACACACACAACCACAACCTCCAGACACATACAACCACAACCCCCCACACACACAACCCCCCACACAAACCCCCACAAACACCCCCCCCAAAAACACCCACACACACAACCCCACACAACCAACCCCACACAACCACAAAACCTCCCCCCACACACACACAATCCCACACACACAACCCCACAAACTCCACAACCCCATACACACAACACCACAGCCCCACACAACCACACAGAAACCCACACAACCACACACAACCCCACATACATGCTACCCCCCACACACAACCCCACACACACATACAACTCCACCACACCCCACACACCACACACACCCTACACACCACACACAACCCCACACACCACACACAACCACACACACCACACACACCACCCTACACACACACAACCCACCACACACACAACCCCCACACACAACCTCCCCCTCACACACAAACACACAACCCCACACACACAACCCCTAACACACAAAGCCCCACACACACAACCTCCCACACACACAAACACACACACACAATCCCCCCCCACACACAAACCCACACACACGCAACCACACACACATAAACCCCCCACACACACAACCTCACACACACACAACCAACCCCCCCCCACACACACAACCCCACACACACAACCCCACACACAGACAACCCCACACACACAAGACCCCTAACACACACAACCCTCACACACACACAACTCCACACACAACCCTGCACACATGCAACCCCACACCACACACACAACCCCACACACACAACCCGCATACACATACAACCCCACACACAACTCCACACACACCACCCCCACAGTGAGAGTGTCAGAGAGAGTGTCAGTGAGAGTGTCGGTGAGTGTGTCAGTGAGAGTGCCAGTGACAGTGAGAGTGTTGGTGAGAGTGTCAGTGTCAGTGAGAGTGTCAGTGAGTGTCAGTGAGAGTGTCAGTGAGTGTCAGTAAAAGTGTTGATGAGATTGTCAGTGAGAGTGTCAGTGAAAGTGTCAGTGTCAGTGAGTGTGTCAGTGAGTGTGTCAGTGAGTGTGTCAGTGAGAGTGTCAGTGAGAGTGTCAGTGAGAGTGTCAATGAGAGTGTCAGTGAGAGTGTCAATGAGTGTGTCAGTGAGAGTGTCAGTGAGTGTGTCAGTGAGAGTGTCAGTGTCAGTGAGAGTGTCAGTGAGAGTGTCAGTGTCAGTGTCGGTGAGAGTGTCAGTGAGAGTGTCAGTGAGAGTGTGATTGTCAGTGTGAGTGTCAGTGTCAGTGTGAGTGTCAGTGAGAGTGTCAGTGTGAGTATGATTGTCAGTGAGAGTGTCAGTGTCAGTGAGAGTGTCAGTGTCAGTGAGAGTGTCAGTGAGAGTGTCAGTGAGAATGTCAGTGTCAGTGAGAGTCTCAAAGAGAGTGTCAGTGTCAGTGAGAGTGTCAGTGAGAGTGTCAGTGAGTGTGTCAGTGAGTGTGTCAGTGAGTGTCAGTGAAAGTGTCAGTGAGAGTGTCAGTGAGTGTCCGTGAGAGTGTCAGTGAGTGTCCATGAGTGTCAGTGAGGGTGTCAGTGTCAGTGAGAGTGTCAGTGAGTGTGTCCGTGAGAGTGTCAGTGAGTGTGTCCGTGAGAGTGTCAGTGAGAGTGTCAGTGAGAGTGTCAGTGAGTGTCAGTGAGAGTGTCAGTGAGTGTCAATGAGAGTGTTAGTGAGAGTGTCAGTGAGAGTGTCAGTGGGAGTGTCAGTGAGAGTGTCAGTGGGAGTGTCATTGAGTGTCAGTGAGAGTGTCAGTGAGTGTCAGTGAGTGTCAGCAAGAGTGTCAGTGAGAGTGTCAGTAAGAGTTTCAGTGAGAGTTTCAGTGTCAGTGAGAGTGTCATTTTCAGTGTGAGTTTCAGTGTGAGTGTCAGGGAGAGTGTCAGTGAGAGTGTTAGTGAGTGTCAGTGAGATTGTCATTGAGTGTCAGTGAGAGTGTCACTGAGAGTGTCAGCGAGAGTGTCAGTGAGAGTTTCAGTGTCAGTGAGTGTCAGTGAGAGTGCCAGTGAGAGTGTCAGTGAGTTTCAGTGAGAGTGTCAGTGATAGTGTCAGTGAGAGTGTCAGTTTCACTGAGAGTGTCAGTGAGTGTCAGTGAGAGTGTCAGTGAGAGTGTCAGTGATAGTGTCAGTGAGAGTGTCAGTTTCACTGAGAGTGTCAGTGAGTGTCAGTGAGAGTGTCTGTGACTGGAACACCTGTGACGTGCCAGGCTCTCCCCTGTGATGTCACGAGATCAACACTAGCACCAGCAGGGGAATCCTGTGGATGGAACACCTGTGACGTACCAGGCCCTCCACTGTGACGTCAAGAGATCGAGGCTAGCACCAGCAGGGGAATCCTGTGGATGGAACACCTGTGACGTGCCAGGCCCTGCACTGTGATGTCACGAGGTCCAGGCTAAAAGCAGAGGGGAATCCTGTGATTGGAACACCTATGACGTGCCAGGCCCTCCCCTGTGATATCACGAGATCCACACTAGCACCAGCAGGGGAATCCTGTGGATGGAACACCTGTGACGCGCCAGGCCCTCCAATGTGACGTCACGAGGTCGAGGCTAGCACCAGCAGGGGAATCCTGTGGATGGAACACCTGTGACGTTCCCGGCCCTCCCTCCCCTGTGATGTCATGAGGTCCAGGCTGGGGGGGGGGCCTCCGCCGGAGCAGAGACAAGGAGAGGCCCCTGAGGGGGGAGAAGGTCGGGCAGGATTAGATCGTCTTTGAGGTTCATCGCAGGATCCTTTTGTGACTAAATAGATCTTTGCTATTTTTTTTTAGGTAATTGAATTAAAACCGTGTCTCGGCTGCTCCCCCCCCTCCCCCCTCCCCTTACACTGCAACACTTGTCATCGCCCATAAGCCTGTGATGCATGATGACGGGTTGAATGTCTATTGTGACGTGTCCGTGGTATACAAGGCTTGTAACCAGGCAGCCGCGATATTGCACTCATGAGCACCGGACGGAGAGGACCACTGTTGGCGGCCGGAGCCGAGGCCCCCGAAAGGCCGAGGGTGCCGGGGCCTCACAGGCTCCAAAAAGAACTGGACGGGGCTGGGTGAAAGGGAGGTGAGTACAGAAACCAAATGAAAACCGAACTTGAAACCAAACTGAAACCGAACTTGAAACCAAACTTTAAACTGGCTTGATACTGGCTTGATACTGGCTTGATACTGGCTTGATACTGACTTGATACTGGCTTGATACTGACTTGATACTGGCTTGATGCTGACTTGATACTGGCTTGATACTGACTTGATACTGACTTGATACTGGCTTGAAACTTCCCTTCCCTCTTCCTTTCTCTTTCCAGTTTTTCCTTCTCTGCCTTACATTCCTATCTCTCATCTATCCCCTTCTCCCCCTTTCTTTTAAGTTCCCTTTTTCTCCATCACTCTTTAATCCTCTCCCATTCTGTCACTCCCCTCTCCTCCCCTTGCCATTCAATCCATTCCGGTCCCATCCTGCACTCTCTTATCTCCTTTTCCATTTCCACTCCTCCCCTTCCCTTCTCTTCCCCTCCATTCCCTCCCATTCACAGCCTCTTTCCCTTCCAATCTGTAACCATCACCTCTGCTCCTTTTCTGCTCCCCTTCCACTTACCCATCCTTTTTTCCTTATTCTTCCTTCCTTCACCTCCCTTCCTCTTCACCATTCCCTCACCTTTCCCCTCACCCATCCCTTCCCCTCATTACCCTTCCCCTCACCCCCCTCTCTCTCATTTGCCCTCTCCCCTCCATTCTTCCTTTCTTTCCCTGCCTTTCGCCTCCTTTCTCTTCTCCGCCTTCTTCCTCTCATTCCTGTCCTTTCCTTTCCATTCCATTCCCCAACCCATCCCTTCTTTCCCTTTACCCCACCCTCCAACTACCCCTCTCCTTCCACGTTCCCCCTTTATTTCCATTACTTTCTTCTTTACCTCTTTAATCCTCTACCCTTCTGTCACTCCCCCTTCCCTTCCATCCCATTCACTGCCTTACCTCCCCTCCCATCCCATTCTGTTACCCCACACACACAACCCCACACACAAACCCCCCCACACAACCCCACATACAACCCCCCACACACAACCCCTTCCACACACACAACCCCACCACACACACAACCTTACACACAAAACCCCATACACAAAACCCCACATACACACAACCCCCCACACACAACCCCCCACACACAACCACAACCCCCACACACACAACCACAACCCCCCACACACAACCCCACAAACACAATCCCCAACACACACACACACATACAACCCCACACACACAACCACAACACACACAACCCCCCACACACACAACCCCACAAACAACCTCCCCACACACACACACACAACCCCCCACACATACACAACACAACACCCCACACAAAACCCCACAACCACACACAACCACACATGACCACACTACCCCCCACACACACAACCCCACACACCGCACACAACCCCACACACCACACACAACCACACACCCACACAAACACACACAACCCGCACACACACAACCACAACCTCCAGACACATACAACCACAACCCCCCACACACACAACCCCCCACACAAACCCCCACAAACACCCCCCCCAAAAACACCCACACACACAACCCCACACAACCAACCCCACACAACCACAAAACCTCCCCCCACACACACACAATCCCACACACACAACCCCACAAACTCCACAACCCCATACACACAACACCACAGCCCCACACAACCACACAGAAACCCACACAACCACACACAACCCCACATACATGCTACCCCCCACACACAACCCCACACACACATACAACTCCACCACACCCCACACACCACACACACCCTACACACCACACACAACCCCACACACCACACACAACCACACACACCACACACACCACCCTACACACACAACCCACCACACACACAACCCCCACACACAACCTCCCCCTCACACACAAACACACAACCCCACACACACAACCCCTAACACACAAAGCCCCACACACACAACCTCCCACACACACAAACACACACACACAATCCCCCCCCACACACAAACCCACACACACGCAACCACACACACATAAACCCCCCACACACACAACCTCACACACACACAACCAACCCCCCCCCACACACACAACCCCACACACACAACCCCACACACAGACAACCCCACACACACAAGACCCCTAACACACACAACCCTCACACACACACAACTCCACACACAACCCTGCACACATGCAACCCCACACCACACACACAACCCCACACACACAACCCGCATACACATACAACCCCACACACAACTCCACACACACCACCCCCACAGTGAGAGTGTCAGAGAGAGTGTCAGTGAGAGTGTCGGTGAGTGTGTCAGTGAGAGTGCCAGTGACAGTGAGAGTGTTGGTGAGAGTGTCAGTGTCAGTGAGAGTGTCAGTGAGTGTCAGTGAGAGTGTCAGTGAGTGTCAGTAAAAGTGTTGATGAGATTGTCAGTGAGAGTGTCAGTGAAAGTGTCAGTGTCAGTGAGTGTGTCAGTGAGTGTGTCAGTGAGTGTGTCAGTGAGAGTGTCAGTGAGAGTGTCAGTGAGAGTGTCAATGAGAGTGTCAGTGAGAGTGTCAATGAGTGTGTCAGTGAGAGTGTCAGTGAGTGTGTCAGTGAGAGTGTCAGTGTCAGTGAGAGTGTCAGTGAGAGTGTCAGTGTCAGTGTCGGTGAGAGTGTCAGTGAGAGTGTCAGTGAGAGTGTGATTGTCAGTGTGAGTGTCAGTGTCAGTGTGAGTGTCAGTGAGAGTGTCAGTGTGAGTATGATTGTCAGTGAGAGTGTCAGTGTCAGTGAGAGTGTCAGTGTCAGTGAGAGTGTCAGTGAGAGTGTCAGTGAGAATGTCAGTGTCAGTGAGAGTCTCAAAGAGAGTGTCAGTGTCAGTGAGAGTGTCAGTGAGAGTGTCAGTGAGTGTGTCAGTGAGTGTGTCAGTGAGTGTCAGTGAAAGTGTCAGTGAGAGTGTCAGTGAGTGTCCGTGAGAGTGTCAGTGAGTGTCCATGAGTGTCAGTGAGGGTGTCAGTGTCAGTGAGAGTGTCAGTGAGTGTGTCCGTGAGAGTGTCAGTGAGTGTGTCCGTGAGAGTGTCAGTGAGAGTGTCAGTGAGAGTGTCAGTGAGTGTCAGTGAGAGTGTCAGTGAGTGTCAATGAGAGTGTTAGTGAGAGTGTCAGTGAGAGTGTCAGTGGGAGTGTCAGTGAGAGTGTCAGTGGGAGTGTCATTGAGTGTCAGTGAGAGTGTCAGTGAGTGTCAGTGAGTGTCAGCAAGAGTGTCAGTGAGAGTGTCAGTAAGAGTTTCAGTGAGAGTTTCAGTGTCAGTGAGAGTGTCATTTTCAGTGTGAGTTTCAGTGTGAGTGTCAGGGAGAGTGTCAGTGAGAGTGTTAGTGAGTGTCAGTGAGATTGTCATTGAGTGTCAGTGAGAGTGTCACTGAGAGTGTCAGCGAGAGTGTCAGTGAGAGTTTCAGTGTCAGTGAGTGTCAGTGAGAGTGCCAGTGAGAGTGTCAGTGAGTTTCAGTGAGAGTGTCAGTGAGTGTCAGTGAGAGTGTCAGTGAGAGTGTGAGTGAGAGTGTAAGTGTCAGTGAGAGTGTAAGTGAGGGTGTCCGTGAGAGTTTCAGTGTCAGTGAGAGTATCAGTGAGAGTGTCAGTGAGTGTGTCAGTGAGTGTCAGTGAGACTCAGTGGGAGTGTCAGTGAGTGTCCTTGAGTGTCAGTGAGAGTCAGTGAGAGTGTCAGTGAGAGTGTCAGTGTGTGTCATTGAGAGTGTCAGTGAGAGTGTCGATGAGATTGTCAGTGTCAGTGAAAGTGTCAATGAGAGTGTCAGTGAGAGTGTCAGTGATAGTGTCAGTGAGAGTGTCAGTTTCACTGAGAGTGTCAGTGAGTGTCAGTGAGAGTGTCTGTGACTGGAACACCTGTGACGTGCCAGGCTCTCCCCTGTGATGTCACGAGATCAACACTAGCACCAGCAGGGGAATCCTGTGGATGGAACACCTGTGACGTACCAGGCCCTCCACTGTGACGTCAAGAGATCGAGGCTAGCACCAGCAGGGGAATCCTGTGGATGGAACACCCAACCCCACACACCGCACACAACCCCACACACCACACACAACCACACACCCACACAAACACACACAACCCCACATACACACAACCCCACACACAAACACACAACCCCCCACACACACAACCCGCACACACACAACCACAACCCCCAGACACATACAACCACAACCCCCCACACACACAACCCCCCACACAAACCCCCACAAACACACACCCCAAAAACACCCACACACACAACCCCACACAACCACAAAACCTCCCCCCCACACACACACAATCCCACACACACAACCCCACACACTCCACAACCCCATACACACAACACCACAGCCCCACACAACCACACAGAAACCCACACAACCACACACAACCCCACATACATGCTACCCCCCACACACAACCCCACACACACATACAACTCCACCACACCCCACACACCACACACACCCTACACACCACACACAACCCCACACACCACACACAACCACACACACCACACACACCACCCTACACACACACAACCCACCACACACACAACCCCCACACACAACCTCCCCCTCACACACAAACACACAACCCCACACACACAACCCCTAACACACAAAGCCCCACACACACAACCTCCCACACACACAAACACACACACACAATCCCCCCACACACACAAACCCACACACACGCTGTGGTAAATAAAATTACCTGGTATCTAATTTCTATGTGGTAAAGTTCAATAAAATAGCTCAATCAAAATAAGAGACACAGAGTCCGTGGCGTCTGAGTTTTAAGGGGTTTTATTCCATAAAATGGAATTGGTTCGAACCAGGTAGCATGATCCATCACCACGAGGGTTCAGGAAGGGAATCATGGACATGTACAATGATTTATTAACAGTACGCAGTATATATAATATCATTACAGTGGTGATGGGTTCAGAAGGCGTAACGGCTGAAAGAAACAAGATAAGAAACATGTGCGTAACAATATGTAATCAGAAGGCGTGCACAAGGGTGTACACGGAGGTGGGTGCCAGAAACGTCACATAGAAGAAGAAATATTTCAGCATTTCA
This sequence comes from Lissotriton helveticus, assembly GCF_964261635.1. Lineage (NCBI taxonomy): Eukaryota > Metazoa > Chordata > Amphibia > Caudata > Salamandridae > Lissotriton > Lissotriton helveticus. The sequence goes on along the minus strand of NC_136068.1, from coordinate 464,158,126 downwards.
GTCATAGAAGTGGGTGGATCCCTAGAAGAATCCTGCAGTGTCAGCAGAAATATATGGCAGAGATGCGCGCGCAGCAGCATGACGTGTGACTGACGTGGAACTGGAGGGTGAAGGGGACTTGACATTTAACACTAGGATTAGAGACAGAAGTCTGGTGGGTCAGATCAACTTGTTCCTAAATCATATCTGGTATTTTGTGTTTGGAGAACGGTATTATCTAAAGAAAAGGTCTCTCGGGCAGAGGCTATTCTATACTGACTGCTAATGCGTGCATGTGTGTCTACGTGTAATGCGAGGGCTATGGGCCTACCATGGCAACAGGAGCTATGAATTACGTACATGGAGATAGAAAAGCCGGGCCCTTTACTCTGCAGCTGGGGGGATGTTTACCTAAACTACTAGACAGGAATGTATTTTCGAGGAGCGGAGCAGATAACTTGAAGGCTGAATACAGTTTTGGCAGGCAGTCAGGCAGAGCCGGGCACCACTTGCCGCGTAGAGAGTAAGTCAAAGTTCAGGGATGCAGATGCAGGTCCTCGCTGCGGTTTTCAGAGGCAGAAGTCAGGAAAAAGGCTCGATGGCAGAAATCAGGGCCTTCGCCAGAGCCATGAAAACATGAAAGTGCACCATGTAAAGACGGTGGCACTGAAAAATTAGGAACTGAATTATTGATCCATTCATGGCGGATCAGAAAGAGGACATGTTAACGTTGGACGCAAATGTATTTGCGTCTTCATAGCGGGTTATGGAGGGAACTTACATGCGCTTTAGGCACATACATGGAGCCGTTGGGGTACGTAGTAGGAGACACAATTGAGCATAAAAATTCATATTACCTCATTCCCTCCTTGTCCCCTACGGACCCTTCATGATATATCAATCTTCATTAATCCATCTATGTGTTCATATAACATCATTTGCTCTTCCTTTTTCTGACGGGAATTTGAACTTGAACTTGAATGGGGAATACATGATGTGGCGCACAAACCGCATATCGTCGGCCCACATTGTAGACATAGGCAACAACTGAATACTATGAGAAGGGCTATCCCTAGGAAGGATAGGACTTTCCATCCCCAGGTGGATAACACGCTCCAGAACCAACCGGACCAAGTCCAGGTGCCTGGATTCTGGTGTATCTGACTAGCAATTTTGTGAAGACGGGTAATGGCTTTATATACTGAAGGTGCGTTTTGTGGAATGAAAATACAGCAACTCGATCCGATGACTCTACAAGCTCCGCCCCTATCGGCCAAGATGACGTCAAGAACAAGACGATTTTGAAGGACAACAAGTCTCATAGCAGACTGTTCCTCTGTTAAATTGCCTAGGGCGGAAGTAGTTTCATTCACTACTGCTTCAAGGGTTCTGGTCAATCTACGTATCAGTTTACTATTCGAGACAGTACCTAAGTAGGGAAAGAAACCTTTATTGAAATCTGTATATTGCTCCCATGCCGTTTCAGTATAATCGACAATCGGGAGTTCTCTCTTGTGTCTAGTATGTACTAGGTGGGAGTTCCTATGATAGTCAGGTGGGGCTAGAAAAACAGGTGGCAGAAGGAATGCAATGTAACAAGTACCATCCCAATCTAGGGGTAAACGTATGTATGCTGTATGGCCACAAACAAAATAGGAATGACGGGAAGCTTTGAATGTAGACTTGCCTTTATCACTGAATTTGACTACAGTGGTACATTCGCTATGACCTAGGTGTACTGAACCATTCTTTCTGACACATAATTCACCTTTAACAGGTAATACTGACATAGAGGGTAAGTCTGGCTTGGTTTCGGACTCGACATTCAGAATCATGAGGTTAAGTGTAAAATAACCTAATCCATATACTTCGTTTTCTAGATCGGTCCCTGTCCTTTTGGGAAGACCCTCCTTGTCAGGGAAACATACTTTGTGCAGAACAGTGTTCAGATTTCCCCATACCCAATTGCCTTGGTAAACTACGGAATCAGAATCTAAGGAATTTATTAAACTAAACCATGCACCACAGGAACCATTGTGTGTGAACGGGTATGGAAAGAGGGGCAGAACTCCCTTGTATTTCTGATAGGGGGGGAGTCGGCCACATATCCAACAATTGGTAGCATTGCTGGTCTGATGGGAATGTTGTAACATACTAATGAATGTATTGTTGCGCAGCGCAAGTCTGTATGACAATTCATGCGGGGGTAATTCACTGAAAGTGTGCTCGATAGTAACATTTGAAGAAGAATGTGTATGCTTGAAAATAGGGTAGTACAAGTTTAACAGTATACTTGCAGCAATAATCATAAGACTCAGAAAAAACATAATCAATAATGTCACTATGCAGTGACTGCGGAGAGATTTACAATATTCACGTTTCTTGAGCTGTTTCTGTCTATCTCTCTCTCTATCGGGGTCTAGCGGGAACATGTCAGAATCAGGTCTAACCGATTCACCTAGGGGAGGACTTAAACAATTAAACTGTCTGACTTGCTAGACCTCAGTTTGGATTTATACTCCTCGGACGGAGTTTTCTCTATCAGGGGAAGTTTAGAGTCACTGAAATCTGGGCAGTCCTTAGAGGGGGAGGGCTGAGAGTCTGTAACTGGAAGCAGTCCATGAAATATCTTGACGTGGCTGGAGTGGAGCCACCCTTTGCGGCCCTCGACCTTGATTGCAGTCCTCGTGGTTAGCAGGACAAGTTTCGGCTCCTGCCAACAGGGCTCCAGCGGACTCCTCCGATCAAAGTTCCTAATGAGGACAAGATTCCCCGGAATGATCCCATGTGGCTTTACATCGGTGTTGTCGGGAAAGGCTGCAGCAACCTGTGAACGACATGATTGTAGTGCAGACATCAAGGAGGCAAGGTAATCTGTCAGCATATTACAGTCAACATCTGTGATTTTTCTAGGCAGAGGAGTCCCCCACATATTCGGTGGCCTGCCAAAGACCACCTCATACGGGGATAGCCCTGTTCTCGAATGCGCTACCATCCTCATGTAGAAGAGGGCAACGGGTAATGCAACTATCCAGTCTACGCCCTTTTCTTTGCAAATCTTGGCGAGACGAATTTTCAGAGTCTGATTGTGACGTTCCACGAGACCTGCTGCCTCGGGATGTCGGACACAGTGAAACTTCCATTGATAGCCGAGCAGGAGTGATACCTGTTTCATTAACTCGGACGAGAATGGCTGACCGTTATCTGAGTACACGACACGGGGCAAACTGTACCGTGGGAAAAATTCACGTACCAGCTGCTTGGCAGTGGTCGGAGCAGTGTAATCTGGGACTGGATATGCTTCTGTCCAACGGGAAAGTGCACAGACAACTACGAGGACATATTTAAATCCTCGACAACGTTCCATCTGGATATAATCCATCTGGAGGACTTCAAAAGGGTGATCGGGAGGATGAAATCCACCTTGCTCTACGGGAATGCCTTTACCTGGATTGAACTGACAACAGATCATGCAAGTACGCACTTTCTGCTTTGCTGCTGTTCGTAAATGTTTATTGAACCAAAGGTTTTGAATACTGTCTAACATGGCTTTCTCTCCTAAATGTGCAGGACTATGTGCTGTGGTAATAATAACCTGAACCATAGAGTCGGGGAGAAACCATGTGGCCTTTCCCTTCGTCATCCATCCCTGTTCTGTCTGGATCCCTCCCAGTTCAGTCCATTTCCTGATTTCGTCTGGTGTAGCATGTGTCTGTATGTCAATTACATCTAGGGCGGGATCCTTAACTGTCATGCAATGAGTAGGCGTCGGGACTATTGTCTTTGTCAAGTCAGGTGTGTGAGTCTGTGCTGTGAGCTTGGCGGTTCGGTCTGCCAGGTCGTTGCCCTGGGAAATGTTGTCAGTGACTTTAATATGTGCTTTACACTTCATGATGGCTATTGCTGTAGGCAAATGTATTGCTTCTAACAGAGCTTGAATGAGGGGACCGTGCTGGATCTTGGCACCGTGTGAAGTTAAAAAACCTCGTTCTTGCCAGAGGACTCCGAAGTCGTGTACAACTCCGAATGCATAACGGGAATCTGTGTATATGTTAACTTTCTTGTTCTTGGCTAGAATACAAGCTTGGGTCAGAGCAATGAGCTCTGCCGCTTGGGCTGACAGGGTGTCAATACGATGTGTTTCTATGACATCAGTTTCTGTTGTTACTGCATATGCAGCCACTAACTCTCCTGTGCTTGTTCTCATACATGAACCATCCACATAAAGTGTCAGGTCTGGATCTGGTAATGCGGTGTCTGTCAAGTCTTGTCTGGGTTTCGTCATGATGGTAATGACTTCGACACAGTCATGTGCCAAAGGGTCTGTCATATTTAATGGCAAAAGTGTAGCTGGATTCAATGTGTTACAGCGTCTGATTTCTATGTGTGGCTGAAATAATGTCAATTCATAACCTGTTAGTCGTGCTATAGTCAAGTGCTGAGTCTGTGTACGGTTTAAAAGAACTTCCACGGAATGTGGAACTTGTACTGTCAATTGGTGTCCTAACACTATAGAATCACTTTGTCTGATTGCTAGAGCTGTTGCTGCTACTGATTTCAAGCACACAGGCAAAGCCTGGGCTACTGGATCTAATGTGCTGGAGAAATAGGCACACGGTTTGTGTGACCCTGCTTGGTCTTGAGTGAGGACTGACAATGCAGTACCTTCACGTTCTGTGACAAATAGTGTAAAAGGTTTGCTGTAACTTGGTGTCGCTAAGACTGGTGCTTGACATAAAGCTTTCTTTAATTCGTCAAAAGCCTGTGTATGTTCCTGAGTCCAAGGGAGGACAGTCGATGACGCTGCCTCCTGTGTTGTCAACTGTATAAGTGGCTTGGCTAGAAATGCATACTGAGGGATCCATTGTCTACAATAAGAAGTGAGGCCTATAAAGGCCCGCACCTCCTTTTGTGTTCTGGGCTGTGTCATATTTACAATTAACTGGATACGGTCGGGTGTTAGCTGTCTCCCCCATTTGGACAGCAAGTGCCCAAGGTAAACCACTTGCTGAACACAGAATTGCAACTTCGAAGGGGACACCTTGTGTCCCTTGTCAGCCAGAAAATGTAAGACTGTCAGTGAGGCATGTTCACATTCGTGTTCACTTCGAGCGGTGATCAACAGATCATCGACGTACTGGAGTAGGGCAGTATTGTCAGGCATGTGGATACTGTCGAGCTGTCTTTTCAATGCTTGGCTATAGATGCTGGGGCTTTCTGTGAATCCTTGAGGTGCGCGTGCGAATTTAAAGCTTCGACCATTTAAACAGAATCCGAAAAGGTATTGGCTATCCGGATTAATGGGGACACTAAAGAAGGCGTTCTTCAGATCAATTACAGTAAAGAACGTGGCTTCAGAATCAATTGCAGTCAATAAAGACGATATGTCTGGGACCACAGGATACTGTGGCACAATGCATTTATTCAATTCGCGCAAATCGATCACTAATCGATAAACTGGTGGTGCACTTGGATCAGTGCGTTTAAGAATCGGAATGATAGGGGAATTACAGATATTGGAGTCGGTCTCTACAACCACTCCTTGGGCAATGAGCTCGTCAATGATTTTCAGTAAAGCCACTACAGCATCTGGTGGTAACTTGTAATGTCGAATTCGGGGTAAGACAACTCCTGGCTTGAGTGTAACTCGATATGGTGTAATGTGCATACAACCTACATCAGTTGGGCTTTGTGCTCATAACTGTGCAGGAACATTCTGTAACCTGGGATCAATATCTCTCAACACATAGTGACCTTTAAAGTCATGTAAAAATAATCTAACTCCTTCCGGAGAACAACATATGACTGCTCCTAGAGCCTTCAGTGTCTTGATACCTAACAAGTTTTCTGGACATGATTTCGTAAGCAATAAGTCTGTAGTTTGTGATAACGGACCAATTGCTAGAGGAACTGGTTTTGATACTTCATTAATAATAGGTTTTCCTGAAAAACCAAGGGAAACATTCTGTGAGCCTGAGAGGGGTGCCCCTGGAACCTCGTCGTGACTTATCGTTGTTCTGCTTGCCCCTGTATCAATCAAAAACTTTCTATCTTTCCCTAATACCTGACTATGTACATAAGGACCCTCTTGATCTACAGGAATCTCAATGAGAGGCAAGCCAACTTCCCTCTCTAGGCTGTTTCATGTGTATCGCTGATACTCGGGATAGTCAGTTTGTGCATACTGGTACATCTGCTGAGTTGCGTGTTGTGTTGAGGCAATTGGCTGTGGCTGGGGTACCGCTATGGTCTGTACTGTCTGTTGTGGAGCATGCATAGGCTGTACATTCTGGGGTACGTGTTGGTGGACCTGATCCTGTCTAGGAGGACGCGGTCTCTCCTTAGTTTTGCCTGTTGCTATATTGTATTTTAAAACAGTGCATTCATTTATATAATGGCCTGGCTGTTTGCAGTAGTTGCATGTCCCTTTAACGGGAACTGCTGACTTATTGGACTGTGTCATGCCGTTTTTCTGACTGTCAGCTGGAACTGACTGAGCAACTAACATTTTCATTTTTGTGTCTTTCATACGTCTTTGTTCATGATCATGTTCTTCCCTGACTCTGTTCTGGTGGTACTGTAACATTTGTAACATCTGGGAAGGCGTGTTTGCTTGCCATGTGCTCTCGACTTTTAATACACGATTCTTAACTTGAGGCAAGGAATTCTCAACTAGTTTCATTACAAAAAGATGTGGGTATGACTCACTACTTGGTTTCAGGCCACTATTAATAATAAAACATTTCTCAAACCTAGAATAAAAATCACTAGTGTCTTCATCGGGTTTCTGTTTGCAGGCTGAGATTGCACCCCAGTCTTCCTTTTTAGTTGACAATAATCTTGGCAGAACCTGTACTAACAATCCTAGTAATGCTTTAGTTTTGTCCCCAAGCCCTAGACCTGGGGTTCGAGCCGTTTCTTCATTCTCTAATGCAGCCCAATCAATCTTTTGCTCTCCCACCTCCCAGTCTTTTTCTTTGAGTTTCTCGTAAATACCGGCAGGCAGTAATACTTTCAATATTTTCATAATGTCGGGATAGGTATAGTCTCCCATAAGTAACATGTCTTTTATTTCACGGTGAAAACCTGCTGGATCTTTATCATGACTAGGTACTATCTTCTTCATTTCTAATAATTCCATTTTAGATAACGGTGTGTACACGAAAACACGTCTAAGGGTGTCATCGGCATTCTGGACTGGATGTACTTCTCGTAAGGGATTCTGTCGGTCGAAGTAAAACATTTTCCTTTCTGGGGGTGGGGCTGAAACAAACTGTGGGTTCAAGAAAGCACTATATCTGTGTCGCTGTTCTAGAATTACTTTAATTAGATCGGTACCTAGACCTCTCCATTTATTCATGAGTAGTTCTATTAGTACATCAGATAAGGGACCTGGATCAGAACGTTGGCATTTATACAATAAAAGAAGGTGTTGTATCATGTACATACCAGCCAGTCGCTGTTCGTCTGGGGACAGATTCAAAAAGGTTTGTGCTACTGTGTCATCATTATACATACTAGAATTGTCAGCCCATTGCACTGCTGACCTGGCTAATTCTTGTTCATCCATAGAATTGAGTACATGGTACCCCATCCGATGTTGAAGTACCTTATCGGCAGCCTGAAATAGATGTTCAGGCGTTTTCGGATTTGACATAGCAGAGTGAAAAAGTCGCTTGCTTTCTGGGCGTAACGTTTTATCAAAGGATCTACCCTTACCTACATAGGCTATCGTGTCTTGACTTATTTGCTGCGATGTTTCTACTGTTTTCTCTGATTCATCCTCCTCCTGGGAGGAGGCTAGATCGTCTGATTCGAGTGGCTCCTCAGTTTCTCGACGAGCATGTATATCTATGATTTCTTTACGGACCTTTCTAACCATAGCATGTATACTTTTCTCTCTATCATGTTTACCCTCAGCCATGTTCTGACTCCATCTGTTCAATTTATCCATCTCACTTTGTGGAAATCCTGCCTGATCTTGTTCTCTTATCAGACAATTTACCAAAAATCGCATAATTAAACCTTTGTTCTCAATTTTCTGACGTGACATGGCGTCACCAACACTCTCGGGTCCTTCTCCTGTTCTAATAAAGTGATACATTTTGTCTAGATGTTCTGGCATTTCTGGTAACATTATCAGATAATCTGTAACTCGTCTTAAGCGTAAGGACGCTAACAACATGGGTCCTGAGGTACCAGGCACAGTGTCGTATCTACAATCTGTAAGCTGTTGTCTGAGCTGTTCTGCTGCGGCACCTTTACGTGTCCGCGCCATTGCGAAATCTCTCATTGTCATTCGATGTAACTGCGGCGGGGTTCGAAAACCTCCAGATGCGCCTCCTGAGCCGGAGGCTTGACCATAACCTGGCTGCGTTGGGACCTGAACTATGCCAATCCCAAAAGGATTAAGGGTATTTATAGGGGGTGCAAGATTCGGGACCAAAGCTGCAGCGAGGACCTGCTGTTGCGGACCCGGGGGCTGCTGATTATGGGGTGCAGGTACATGTGGGACGGGTACATGGGCAGGTGCATGAGTATAAGCTGGGGCTGCATCATCCAAATAGGAAGAAAGAAAAATCTCTGCTGCGGTCTTGTGACGTAATTTAGTCGGAACCAATGGAAGGGGCAGATTCTTTGGTACTTCTGGGGTCGCCTTGGGCAGGCCCTCGGCCCGAACTGGATACATGCCATTATTAAGCGTACTTAGTTGTCGGTCTACTTGTTCTGTTCGAACTCGTATACCTTCCTTGACTAATTCGTTTTCTCGAGTCTTTTCTGAATCTTCTCTATGTTTCTCTGCTTTTCTGAATTCTTTTTCTGTGCGTCTATGTGATTCTTTACGCCATAATTCTATGGCGTCTTTCTGTGACTGTCGGGCTTTCTTTTTCAATAATGCTTCCTCTACTCTCATGATGCACTCGGCATCCCATGTTCCTGAAACAGGCCATTTATATTTCTCCTCTAAGTGTTTGGTATAATCGACCCACAAGTCTAAGTACAGTATGGCATCTAAGCCATGCTTGTGGTACATAAAGTGCCCTGGAGTGTCCCTAGGTGGAACAGGCACTGCTTCTTCTAGAATCCCCTTTCTAGTTCCTATCTGTCGTAACTTACTGAACAGCGGCATTTTTGAACCTTGATACTTGATACTTATTCGAACTCGAACACCATAAATACAATATACACAGTAATGCAGATCAAACAATCACTCATACCACGACATTAAAACCACATATTAACTAGTAACATTTACTGGATGTACTGCTAAACAGCACAGATACACTGCTAAACAGTGCAGACCGGGTCTATGTACCCAAACCCGTCTCGACCGGGGCAAACTAATGCACCCGTCTAGATGCGTCCCCAGCAAAGGTACTCACCGGGAAGCACGGAACAGAAGGCCTCGGAAAACTCGACACTGGACTGGACTCGACTCGACTCGTGACGTAGGTACTTCGGAACTTCGGAACTGGTGGGCCTCAAGACACCTCGGACCTTGCACTCTCGGCTGGACTCGGGTCGGGATCCTCCGCACTCCTCACCGCCTCGTCTGGGTATCAATCGCAGTCTCAGTCACCTCCGTTGGCCTGAGGGAGATACAGGAAATCCTGTGGATGCGCATGAGTGTCCGTCCGGCTGTGGCAGGGGACTAGGGCTGCAACGCACCGCCGGCGCGTAAGGTGGGGGAGTGTCCCATCTGGGGTGCCAATTTCTGTGGTAAATAAAATTACCTGGTATCTAATTTCTATGTGGTAAAGTTCAATAAAATAGCTCAATCAAAATAAGAGACACAGAGTCCGTGGCGTCTGAGTTTTAAGGGGTTTTATTCCATAAAATGGAATTGGTTCGAACCAGGTAGCATGATCCATCACCACGAGGGTTCAGGAAGGGAATCATGGACATGTACAATGATTTATTAACAGTACGCAGTATATATAATATCATTACAGTGGTGAAGGGTTCAGAAGGCGTAACGGCTGAAAGAAACAAGATAAGAAACATGTGCGTAACAATATGTAATCAGAAGGCGTGCACAAGGGTGTACACGGAGGTGGGTGCCAGAAACGTCACATAGAAGAAGAAATATTTCAGCATTTCAGTCATAGAAGTGGGTGGATCCCTAGAAGAATCCTGCAGTGTCAGCAGAAATATATGGCAGAGATGCGCGCGCAGCAGCATGACGTGTGACTGACGTGGAACTGGAGGGTGAAGGGGACTTGACATTTAACACTAGGATTAGAGACAGAAGTCTGGTGGGTCAGATCAACTTGTTCCTAAATCATATCTGGTATTTTGTGTTTGGAGAACGGTATTATCTAAAGAAAAGGTCTCTCGGGCAGAGGCTATTCTATACTGACTGCTAATGCGTGCATGTGTGTCTACGTGTAATGCGAGGGCTATGGGCCTACCATGGCAACAGGAGCTATGAATTACGTACATGGAGATAGAAAAGCCGGGCCCTTTACTCTGCAGCTGGGGGGATGTTTACCTAAACTACTAGACAGGAATGTATTTTCGAGGAGCGGAGCAGATAACTTGAAGGCTGAATACAGTTTTGGCAGGCAGTCAGGCAGAGCCGGGCACCACTTGCCGCGTAGAGAGTAAGTCAAAGTTCAGGGATGCAGATGCAGGTCCTCGCTGCGGTTTTCAGAGGCAGAAGTCAGGAAAAAGGCTCGATGGCAGAAATCAGGGCCTTCGCCAGAGCCATGAAAACATGAAAGTGCACCATGTAAAGACGGTGGCACGGCACACTTAGGAACTGAATTATTGATCCATTCATGGCGGATCAGAAAGAGGACATGTTAACGTTGGACGCAAATGTATTTGCGTCTTCATAGCGGGTTATGGAGGGAACTTACATGCGCTTTAGGCACATACATGGAGCCGTTGGGGTACGTAGTAGGGGACACAATTGAGCATAAAAATTCATATTACCTCAACGCAACCACACACACATAAACCCCCACACACACAACCTCACACACACACAACCAACCCCCCCCACACACACAACCACACACACACAACCCCACACACAGACAACTCCACACACCCAAGACCCCTAACACACACAACCCTCACACACACACAACTCCACACATAACCCTGCACACATGCAACCCCACACCACACACACAACCCCACACACACAACCCGCATACACATACAACCCCACACACAACTCCACACACACCACCCCCACAGTGAGAGTGTCAGAGAGAGTGTCAGTGAGAGTGTCGGTGAGTGTGTCAGTGAGAGTGCCAGTGACAGTGAGAGTGTTGGTGAGAGTGTCAGTGTCAGTGAGAGTGTCAGTGAGTGTCAGTGAGAGTGTCAGTGAGTGTCAGTAAAAGTGTTGATGAGATTGTCAGTGAGAGTGTCAGTGAAAGTGTCAGTGTCAGTGAGTGTGTCAGTGAGTGTGTCAGTGAGTGTCAGTGAGAGTGTCAGTGAGAGTGTCAGTGAGAGTGTCAATGAGAGTGTCAGTGAGAGTGTCAATGAGTGTGTCAGTGAGAGTGTCAGTGAGTGTGTCAGTGAGAGTGTCAGTGTCAGTGAGAGTGTCAGTGAGAGTGTCAGTGTCGGTGAGAGTGTCAGTGAGAGTGTCAGTGAGAGTGTGAGTGTCAGTGTGAGTGTCAGTGTCAGTGTGAGTGTCAGTGAGAGTGTCAGTGTGAGTATGATTGTCAGTGAGAGTGTCAGTGTCAGTGAGAGTGTCAGTGTCAGTGAGAGTGTCAGTGAGAGTGTCAGTGAGAATGTCAGTGTCAGTGAGAGTCTCAATGAGAGTGTCAGTGTCAGTGAGAGTGTCAGTGAGAGTGTCAGTGAGTGTGTCAGTGAGTGTGTCAGTGAGTGTCAGTGAAAGTGTCAGTGAGAGTGTCAGTGAGAGTGTCAGTGAGTGTCCGTGAGAGTGTCAGTGAGTGTCCATGAGTGTCAGTGAGGGTGTCAGTGTCAGTGAGAGTGTCAGTGAGTGTGTCCGTGAGAGTGTCAGTGAGAGTGTCAGTGAGAGTGTCAGTGAGTGTCAGTGAGAGTGTCAGTGAGTGTCAATGAGAGTGTTAGTGAGAGTGTCAGTGAGAGTGTCAGTGGGAGTGTCAGTGAGAGTGTCAGTGGGAGTGTCATTGAGTGTCAGTGAGAGTGTCAGTGAGTGTCAGTGAGTGTCAGCAAGAGTGTCAGTGAGAGTGTCAGTAAGAGTTTCAGTGAGAGTTTCAGTGTCAGTGAGAGTGTCGTTTTCAGTGTGAGTTTCAGTGTGAGTGTCAGGGAGAGTGTCAGTGAGAGTGTTAGTGAGTGTCAGTGAGATTGTCATTGAGTGTCAGTGAGAGTGTCAGTGAGAGTGTCAGCGAGAGTGTCAGTGAGAGTTTCAGTGAGAGTGTCAGTGAGAGTGTCAGTGTCAGTGAGTGTCAGTGAGAGTGCCAGTGAGAGTGCCAGTGAGAGTGTCAGTGAGTTTCAGTGAGAGCATCAGTGAGTGTCAGTGAGAGTGTCAGTGAGAGTGTCAGTGAGTGTCAGTGAGAGTTTCAGTGAGAGTGTCAGTGTCAGTGAGAGTGTCAGTGAGTGTGAGAGAGAGTGTGAGTGAGATTGTCAGTGTCAGTGACAGTGAGAGTGTCAGTGAGGGTGTCCGTGAGAGTTTCAGTGTCAGTGAGAGTATCAGTGAGAGTGTCAGTGAGTGTCCTTGAGTGTCAGTGAGTGTAAGTGAGAGTGTCAGTGAGAGTCAGTGAGAGTGTCAGTGAGAGTCAGTGAGAGTGTCAGTGAGTGTCCTTGAGTGTCAGTGAGAGTGTCAGTGACAGTGTCAGTGAGAGTGTCAGTGTCAGCAAGAGTGTCAGTGAGAGTGTCAGTGAGTGTCATTGAGAGTGTCAGTGTCAGTGAGAGTGTCGATGAGATTGTCTGTGAGAGTGTCAGTGTCAGTGAAAGTGGCAGTGAGAGTGTTTGTGAGAGTGTCAGTGAGAGTGTCAGTGTCAGTCAGAGTGTCAGTGATAGTGTTAGTGAGAGTGTCAGCATCAGTGAGAGTGTCAGTGAGTGTCAGTGAGAGTGTCAGTTTCACTGAGAGTGTCAGTGAGAGTGTCATTGAGTGTGAGTGAGAGTATGAGTGTGGGTGATAGTGTCAGTGAGAGTGTCAGTGAGTGTCAGTGTCAGTGAGAGTGTAAGTGGGAGTGCGAGTGTCAGTGTGAGTGAGAGTGTCAGTGAGAGTGTCAGTGAGAGTGTCAGTGGAAGTGTCAGTGAGAGTGTTAGTGAGAGTGTCAGTGAGAGTGTCAGCATCAGTGAGAGTGTCAGCATCAGTGAGTGTCAGTGAGTGTCAGTGAGAGTGTCAGTTAGAGTGTCAGTGAGAGTGTCAGTTTCAGTGTGCGTGTCAGTGAGTGTCAGTGAGAGTGTCAGTGAGAGTTTCAGTGAGAGTGTCAGTGAGTGTGTGGAAAAGTACATTTTGCCATGTTCTGTGTCCCTACGTGTCATCCATCATATGTTATCTGTGCATGATTAATATGCATATGTTATTCCCCATGTTCGATTAAAGACGCAATTACAGTTGTGTCCACCTCTAGTATGTCAGTTCCCAGTTCTCGTGAATACTACGAATATCAGGCCTATGTAAAGTTACGTTGCCACGTTTCTCAGTGTGCACGTTATTCCATTGTAAAGTCCCCGTTTCTAGGCCTCAGAAGGGCCTGGACACCAGATTCAGCTCCTGTCTCCTGAAGCCTCGCTGAGGAGCGATACAGCCCCCACCTGTATCCTCGACCCTTCACTTACTTCCTGCCTCACCGTGCCCGGTTCAGCCTGGCTATGCCTCTGAGTCTGCCAAGAGTATGTTATGATTCTAGTTATCAGTACAGCCCTCCTTCTCTGCATTCCTAAAGCTACTGAATCGCATCAATAGTTTCCGTCATTGTCTAGCCTTCACGTCTCCATGTAAGAGAAATACTGCATTTAATGGTCATTTAATATTCTTCATCACGCACTACATGTAGAATAATGCATGCTCCAGTCTTAGAGTCTGTTCGCCTTTACTCCGATAACTTTTGGATTCTATCAACATGTTCTCTAAACATCAGATACTAGATACTGTTTAGGTACATGTCGCCCTGACTCTCTAGACTTCAGTCTCTGCTCCTAGCACAGAGTTCGTAGCCCCCAGCTTCTCCTAGTAACACGTCATTGCCAGTTTGCGCGCACCATCAGGTCAGAGGTCCCGGCTCCTTAGGTAGCCCCCTCCATGTTTCCGCCCCATTCATGACATATTCTGTTACGTTTGCATCACATGTCTATGTATACGCCTCTGTTACACCTACTTTCACCCTTATCTTTCGCGACTGCTACGCGTCACGCCTATTGCTCCACCCACTGCTACGCCTATCGTATGTATTATAATGCAACTGTTTTAGTATATATGATCGTGTATTGTTATTAAATGTCAGCGCGCTCATCCCAGATCCAGCCCCAGCAGCTGCTGGGCCCTGCCATCCTATTCCTATGCAGGTTGTCCTGTTCCTGTCCTTTATGCTGTAATAAACCTGCAAAACTCCTACTACCTCGAATCTTGACTCTTATTTATTGAGCTATCTGTTATTCATTTATTCATCCAAAAATAGAGGTATTATTTATTTATTTACCACATAATGGCGCCCGAACAGGGACTTGCCCTTTCCTCACGCGCCGGTGAAGCCACGCCGGCCCCCTGACCCTCTGCAGCCGTGACGGAACCATACCGTGCACGTGCAGATATTTCTGCTTCAAGTATCCCTCAGGCCCACGGAGGAGACGGAGGAGGCGGTCCAGCATCCAGACGAGGCGGTGGAGGAACGCGGCGAGTCCCGACCAGAGCCCAAGCCGAGAGTCCAAGGTCCGAGGTATCCGGAGGTCCACCCGTAACAGAAGTCCGAAGTTCGTCCGTCCGGCGTCCAAGCAGTCCCGTCCAGTCTGAGGCCTTCCGTTCTTGCTGCCCGGTGAGTACCGTTACTGGGGTAGTATCTAGACAGGGTCAATTTAATTGACTCTGGTCCGTGGGTTGGTGGTACACAGACCCACAAACGAAGTGTCCACTTCGGTGGATACGGGTCCTGACGTGTCTCTGTAGGAGACCGGTAAGTTTCGTACTGTTTCAGCAGTGCATCTAGTTTCTGTTCTAGTCAGTTCTGTTCTCGAGAAAATTCAGGTATTCTGTGTCCTGTATTCCAGGTTGTATTCTGTTCGAACTGTTATTCTAAATGTTCTTCATGTATTTTGATGTTGTGGTATGAGTGTGAAGTAGTTATCGTGTTTATTGTGTAATTACGTATTGTGTCTCAGTTACAGTTCAGTCATGCCCTTGTTTTCTAAGTTACGTCAGTTAAAAACTAGAAAGGGTCTGCTGGAAGCAGCAGTTCCTGTCCCGCCTAGGGACAGTCCAGGTCATTTTATGTATCAGAAGCATGGCATAAGTGCCATATTATATCTAGATTTATGGGTCGAGTATACCAAACAGTTAGAGGAAAAGTATAGATGGCCTGTGTCAGGCACATGGGATGCCGAGTGCATCATGAGAGTAGAAGAAGCATTATGGAAAAAGAAAGCCAGACAGTCACAGAAAGATGCCATCGAGTTATGGCGCAAAGAATCTCATAAAAGAACCGAAAAAGAAATCAGAAAGTCAGAATTAAGTAGAGAATCCTTGGAACGAGCCCAAGAAAAGGAATTAATCGAGATTGGTGAACGAGTTAAAACCGAACAGTCAGACAGACAGAGGCATGCTCTTATTAAGGGTATGTATCCTCTTCTTGCCGAGGGCTTGCCAAAAGCGACCCCGGAGGCATCCAGTAACTTCCCGCCACCATTAGTTCCGATCAAGCTACGTCACAAACAGACCGCAGCTGATATTTTCATTTCGTCCTATTTGGACGATACAGTCCCAGAATATGCAAATCCTGTTCGCGCTCCGCCAGTCCCTGTAAATCAGGCACTCCCCGTTTCTCCAGACACCGGGGTACCACTTGCAGTACCTGTTACGGTCCCCCCGGTCCAGCCCGCCATACCAGTTCAGCCCGCATTTCAATTTCCTGCCACACTAGTACGAAGAGGATCAGTCGACGATTCTAGTTTAGGGGCCGCAGGAGGAGGTCCTCCTCAAACCCCGCCGCCACACAAGCGTTTAACGTCAGCCGAATTACATGCACAAGCGTCACAGCGTACGCCCAGACATCAGTCTGTTGCAGAAATCAGAAAAGCCCTTAATGAATGTGGCTATGATCCAGTCCCAGGCGAGGATAATATGGTTTTATATTCATTACGCGTAAGAAAGGTGGCCGAGTATCTAGTCACCCTACCGAATATGAAAGAAGATCTAGACAGAATATATCGTTTCATCTGTACAGGGGATGATCCAGAATGCATTGGCGAAGTCATGTCTCAAAGGAAAGCCGAGATCCAGCTCATGATACTAAAGTTTTTGATTAATTGTCTAATAAGGGAACAAGATTACCCATCCAAAGATCAAGCCGAAATGAGAACCCTGACAAAGTGGAGTGATAATATAGCCGAGGGTAAGCACAGGACCATCAGTGCTATGGAAAGTATGTACAAGAAAATCCGTAAAGAAATAATAAAGTTACACGAACAACGCAAAGCAGCACAAGTAAGCGAGAAAGAAAGTAACTCTGATACTGAAGAGGTAGACGACGAGAATCCCGCCAGAATAGCGTATGTAGGAAAATCTAGATTTCCAGATCGCCATTTACGCCTAGAACACAAGTCAACTTTCCATCATCCAGCACCAGAACAAGGTTCTCTAGAACAAGTGTTTCAAGCTACCGATCACATTCTGAAATCACGAATCGGTTACAGTGAGTTAAGTACTATGTATGAACAAGAACTAGCCCGATCAGCAGTCCGATGAACTACTGATTCTACCACTTTTCCAGACGAAATAGTGGCACAAATGTTTCTGAAAATGCCCCCAGCCGAGCAACGACTGGCGGGTATGTATATGATTCAGCACCTCATTACATTGTATGAGGGTCAGCATTCTGATCCAGGCCCGTTACATGATATCCTGAACGAGTTACTCCAGTATAGATGGAAAGGTTTAGGTACCGATTTAATTAGTGTCATTCTAGAACAGCGTCACAAATATAGAACGTTTTTGAACCCGCATTTTGTTCATGTCTCACCCCCAGAAAGTAAACCATTTTACATAGAGAGACAGAATCCGTTACGAGAAGTCCACCCAGTTAGAGGAACGGGTGGCGAACTAGAACGAGTGTTTGTTTACACCCCGATCACAAAGATGGAACTCTTAGAGATGAAAAAATTAATCCCCTGTCATGATAAAGATCCAGCAGGGTTCCATCGAGAATTAAAAGACATGCTCCGTATGGGAGAATACACGTATCCAGATATAATTAAAATGTTAAAGGTTCTACTGCCCGCAGGGGTGTATGAAAAGCTCAAGGAAAAAGAATGGGAGGTGGGAGAGAAAAAGATCGATTGGGCAGTTCTAGAAGCTGAAGACAAGGCACGAGTACCAGGTACCGGTCTTGGAGCGAAATGTAAAGAATTACCTGAATTATTGATTCAAGTTTTACCCAGATTGTTAACAACGAAAAAGGAAGACTGGGATGCAATCTCAGCCTGTAAACAGAAACAAGACGAAGACATTAGTGATTTTTATTCTAGATTTGAGAAATGTTTTAGCATCAACAGTGGCCTCAAGACAAGTAGTGAGTCATACCCTCACCTTTTTGTTACTAAATTAGTCGAGAATTCAAGTCCACCAATTAAAAATCGAGTTTTGAAAGTCGAAAGTACCTGGCAAGCTAATACCCCGTCCCAGATGTTACAGATGCTCCAATACCACCAGAATAGAATCAGGGAAGAGCAAGAACACGAGAGAAAGCGTATGAAAGACACGAAAATGAAAGTACTAGTTGCACAATCTATTCCACAAGACAGCCAGAAGAGGGGTCCGAATCAAGCCAGTCATCCTGCAGCTCCCGTTAAAGGGAACTGCAATTATTGTAAACAGCCAGGTCATTTTATAAACGAGTGTGCAGTTCTGAAACACAACATAGCTACTGGTAAGACTAAAGAAAGACCACGTCCGTCTAGACAAGAACAAGTTTCACAGACTCCTCAGCCACAGAATGCACCACAGACAGTTACAGCACCGCAGCCCATCGCTGCAACACAGCACGTTACACAGCAGATGTACCAGTATGCACAGTCCGAGTATCCAGAGTATCAACCGTATTCATGAAACAGCCTAGAGAGGGAGGTAGGCTTGCCTCTCATCGAGATACCTGTAGATCAAGAAGGTCCCTATGTTCACAGTCAAGTATTAGGGAAAGACAGAAAGTTTCTGATTGATACAGGGGCAAGTAGGACCACTATAAGTCACGCCGAAGTTCCAGGGGCTCCGCTCTCAGGCTCAAGAAATGTTTCCCTTGGATTTTCAGGAAAACCCATTGTAAATGAAATATCAAAGCCAGTTACTCTAGAAGTAGGTCCATTGTCTCGTACTACTGACCTGTTACTTACTAAGTCATGTCCAGAGAATCTATTAGGTATTAAAACACTGAAAGAGTTAGGTGCAGTTATATGCTGTTCCCCAGAGGGAATACGATTGTTCCTGCGTGACTTCAAGGGTCACTATGTATTACGAGATTTTGATCCCAGATTGTCCAATGTTCCGCAGCATCTATGGGCGCAAGGTCCAACTGATGTTGGTTATATGCAAATCACACCCCATCGTGTGACTCTCAAGCCAGGTGTAGTGTTACCACGAATCAGACAGTACAGATTGCCACCTGAGGCTGTAGCAGCCTTATCCAAAATTATTGACGAGCTCATCGCTCAAGGAGTGGTTGTAGAAACTGACTCCAATGTATGCAATTCTCCGATCATTCCAGTCATGAAACGTACTGATCCAAATGCACCCCCAGTATATCGATTAGTGATTGACCTACGAGAGCTTAATAAATGTATTATTCCCCAGTACCCAGTTGTCCCAGATATCTCTTCCCTATTGACAGCCATTGATTCAGAAGCTTCATTTTTCACTGTCATAGACCTCAAGAACGCGTTTTTTAGTGTCCCCATTCATCCAGACAGCCAGTTCCTTTTCGGATTTTGTTTAAATGGAAGGAGCTATATGTTCACACGCGCTCCTCAAGGTTTCACAGAAAGTCCTAGTATTTACAGTCAAGCACTCAAGAGACAACTAGACAACATTCACATGCCAACTGACACTGCCCTGCTCCAGTATGTCGATGATCTATTGATCACAGCCCGTTCTGAACGTGCTTGCGAGCGAGCATCCCTCACAGTTCTGTATTTCCTAGCCGAGATGGGGCACAAGGTGTCCCCTTCGAAGCTTCAATTCTGTGTCCAGCAAGTGGTCTACTTAGGACACTTACTGTCCAAGAGGGGTAGGCAGTTGACACCAGACCGTATCCAGTTAATAGCGAGTCTTCCTCAGCCCAAGACCCAGAAGGAGGTACGTGCTTTTATCGGCCTCACTTCTTACTGCCGACAATGGATTCCTCAGTATGCATTTCTAGCTAAACCACTGATACAGTTAACGACACAGGAGGCAGCCGTATCGACTGTCCTCCCTTGGACATCTGAACATACACTCAGTTTTAATGAGTTAAAGAAAGCCCTATGTCAAGCTCCAGTCCTAGCTACACCAAACTACAGTAAGCCTTTTACACTTTTCGTCACAGAACGCGAAGGTACCGCATTATCTGTCCTCACACAAGATCAAGCAGGACAATACAAGCCATGTGCTTATTTTTCGAGCACATTAGATCCTGTAGCCCAGGCTCTGCCTGCGTGCCTCAAGTCAGTTGCAGCCACAGCACTAGCTATCAGACAAAGTGATTCCATAGTATTAGGACACTCCCTGACAGTACAAGTTCCACACTCCGTGGAAGTTCTTTTAAACCGAACACAGACTCAGCACTTGACAATTGCACGTTTAACAGGTTATGAATTGACACTGTTCCAGCCACACATAGAAATCAGACGCTGCAACATCCTGAACCCTGCTACACTGTTACCATCAGTTACTTTAAGTCCGGACACACACGACTGTGTGGAAGTAGTTAATATTACGACAAAGCCAAGACAAGATCTGACAGATATTCCGTTACCAGACCCTGACCTGACACTTTATGTGGATGGTTCATGTATGAGAACAAGTACAGGAGAACTAGTCGCCGCGTATGCAGTGACCACTGACACTGAAGTTATAGAGACACATCGTATTGACACCCTGTCCGCTCAAGCAGCAGAGCTAGTTGCTCTGACACAAGCCTGCATACACGCTAAGAACCGGAAAGTTAATGTTTACACAGATTCACGCTACGCATTTGGAGTCGTACACGACTTTGGAGTGCTCTGGCAAGAGAGAGGTTTCATGACTTCTCATGGAACCAAGATTCAGCATGGTCTCCTCATTCAAGCTCTGTTAGATGCAATACATTTACCGACATCCATTGCTATCATGAAATGCAAAGCACATACGAAGGTTACTGACACTATTTCCCAAGGTAATGATCTAGCAGATCGCACAGCCAAGCTTACAGCTCAGACTCCAGACATTCCAGCTAACATGACACACACTCCAGATCCGACTACATGTATGACAGTTAAGGACCCTACTCAAGATGTCATAGATATACAGTTACATGCTACTCCCGAAGAAATCAAGAAATGGTCCGAACAAGGAGGGGTCCAGACAGATCAAGGATGGTTGACGAAGGGAAAAGCCACATGGTTTCTCCCCGACTCTATGGTTCAAGTCATTATTAATACCGCACATAGTCCAGCACATTTAGGAGAAAAAGCTATGTTAGACAGTATCCAGAACATTTGGTTCAACAAGCATTTACGAGCTGCAGCCAAGCAGAAAGTCCGTACCTGTATGATATGTTGTCAGTTTAATCCAGGTAAAAGTGTCCCGGTGGAACAAGGGGGATTCCAACCTCCTGACCACCCTTTTGAAGTCCTCCAGATGGATTACATTCAGATGGAGCGATGTCGAGGTTTCAAGTATGTCCTCGTAGTTGTATGCGCTTTGTCCAGGTGGACAGAAGCATATCCAGTCCCAGATTACACAGCCGCGACCACTGCCAAGCAGTTGGTTCGTGAGTTCTTCCCCCGTTATGGACTCCCTAGGGTCGTATATTCTGATAACGGCCAGCCATTCTCCTCAGAGTTAATGAAGCATGTTTCCCTTTTGTTAGGGTACCAGTGGAAGTTCCATTGTGTACGCCATCCTGAAGCAGCAGGTCTAGTAGAGAGACATAACCAGACCCTGAAAATTCGCATCGCCAAAGTATGTAAAGAGAAAGGTGTGGACTGGCTAGTAGCTCTGCCAGTCGCTTTGTTCTATATGCGCATGGTCGCACATTCCAGATCAGGTCTGTCCCCGTATGAGGTCGTTTTCGGCCGCCCCCCCTAACATGTGGGGTACACCCAGACCCCGAAGTATTACCGATGTTTCAAGTAATATGCTGACAGATTACCTAGCTTCCTTGATGTCTGCCCTCAACTCTTGTCGTTCACAGGTTGCCGCCGCATTTCCAGACAACACCGAGGTGGCACCGCATGAAATCGTTCCAGGATCCATGGTCCTTGTCCGGAATTTTGA
Organism: Lissotriton helveticus; assembly: GCF_964261635.1. NCBI lineage: Eukaryota > Metazoa > Chordata > Amphibia > Caudata > Salamandridae > Lissotriton > Lissotriton helveticus. The sequence goes on along the minus strand of NC_136068.1, from coordinate 464,136,543 downwards.
CCGCTCAAGTCCGCTAGAGCCTCGCTGGAAGGAGCCCCGACAGGTCCTCCTCGCCACCCGTACAGCCGTGAAGTTGGAGGGACGCAAAGGCTGGGTGCACCTTTCGCACGTAAAGAAATTTTATGGACTGAAACCCGTCTCAAAGAACATTTCCCAGGATTTGAAGGATTGCCAAAGTACTATTCTCAAGGACTGTCCCGCAAAGAACAATGATACTGCACCCTCCCTGTTAGAGAAAACTCCACAGCAGGAGTATAAGTTGAAACTCCGGTCTAGTAAAATAAGTCAGCCAGTTTGATTGTCTAAGTCCTCCCCTAGGTGAAACGGTTAGACTGTTTCTGACATGTATAAAATAGACCCCCATAGTGAGAGAGTTAGTCGAAACTCAATCCGATGTATCGTTTTTCTATGTTTCATATTATTTCTCAGCATTATGATTTCCTGCACCAGTTATGCATTTTACCTGTATTTTCCAGTTTCTCATGTAAATAAGTCTTCTAATGTTACAGTAGAACACACGTTTAGTGATCTGCCTCCTCATGAACTCTCTTACCGCCTCGCTATGCGAAATAATTCTTTCATCCGCATGTTACATTATTCACACCAGACCAGCAATGCCACTAATTGTTGGGTGTGTGGTCGACTCCCCCCTTTCCAGACACCGAAGGGAGTTCTGCCACTCTTTCCTTATCCTTTTTCACATAATGGTTCGTGTGGAGCATGGTCCACGTTAACGTCATCCTCAACAGATATGTCTTTTCTTAACAGTACATGTTTTCCAGACAAGCAAGGTCTCCCCCACAGAACCGGGTTAGATCTAGAAAATGAAGTGTATAATTTAGGTAATTATTCTTCGAATTTCATGGTCCTGAATGTTCAGTCTGATACTACTCCAGACTTACCTGCAATTTCAGTACTACCAGTCAAAGGCGAATTATGTGTCCGAAATAATGGTTCTACACACGTAGGACATAGTGATTGTACTACTATTGTCAAGTATAGTGACAGTAGGAAATCTATTTTCAAAGCTTCACGTCATTCTTATTTTATTTGTGGTCAAATCGCATATGTTCGTCTGCCCCTCGATTGGGAGGGAACCTGTTACATTGCCTTCCTACTGCCACCTGTTTTCCTAGCCCCATCTGATTATCATAGAAACACACATCTAGTACACATTAGACATAGAAGGGAGATCGAGTCCCCCATTGTCGATTATACTGAAACTGCTCTAGAACAATATACAGATTTCAACAGAGGTTTCTTCTTTTTTATAGGACCTATCCAGAATAGTAAGCTAATTCGTAGGTTAACCAGAACCCTTGAAGCAGTAGTCAATGAGACTGCCTCTGCCCTAGGTAACTTAACTGAAGAGCAATCTGCTATGAGATTTGTCGTTTTACAGAATCGTCTCGTCCTTGACGTCATATTGGCCGATAGGGGCGGGGCCTGTAGAGTCATCGGATCTAGTTGCTGCATTTTCATTCCAAATAACGCGCCGTCTGTTTATTCAGCTATAACCAGACTCCATAAAATTGCCCATCTGTTACACCAAAATCCAGGCACCTGGACATGGTCCGGTTGGTTCTGGAATATAATTTCCGCTTGGGGATGGAAAGTCTTGTCCTTTCTAGGTATTGCAGTAGCGATCATATTTAGCTGCTGCCTCTGTATACAATGTGGCCCTGCGATTTGCGGCATTTGTGCTACCTCTTGTATTCCTAGTCCCAAGCCCCGTTCTAAATCCCGTTCCAAGAAAATTCGAGACGAGCAAATGATACTGTATGAAATGATAGATGGTATCATGAATATTGATGTTTCCTGATGGAAACGTAGTGACAAGGAGGGAATGTGGAAAAGTAAATTTTGCCATGTTCTGTGTCCCTACGTGTCATCCATCATATGTTATCTGTGCATGATTAATATGCATATGTTATTCCCCATGTTCGATTAAAGACGCAATTACAGTTGTGTCCACCTCTAGTATGTCAGTTCCCAGTTCTCGTGAATACTACGAATATCAGGCCTATGTAAAGTTACGTTGCCACGTTTCTCAGTGTGCACGTTATTCCATTGTAAAGTCCCCGTTTCTAGGCCTCAGAAGGGCCTGGACACCAGATTCAGCTCCTGTCTCCTGAAGCCTCGCTGAGGAGCGATACAGCCCCCACCTGTATCCTCGACCCTTCACTTACTTCCTGCCTCACCGTGCCCGGTTCAGCCTGGCTCTGCCTCTGAGTCTGCCAAGAGTATGTTATGATTCTAGTTATCAGTACAGCCCTCCTTCTCTGCATTCCTAAAGCTACTGAATCGCATCAATAGTTTCCGTCATTGTCTAGCCTTCACGTCTCCATGTAAGAGAAATACTGCATTTAATGGTCATTTAATATTCTTCATCACGCACTACATGTAGAATAATGCATGCTCCAGTCTTAGAGTCTGTTCGCCTTTACTCCGATAACTTTTGGATTCTATCAACATGTTCTCTAAACATCAGATACTAGATACTGTTTAGGTACATGTCGCCCTGACTCTCTAGACTTCAGTCTCTGCTCCTAGCACAGAGTTCGTAGCCCCCAGCTTCTCCTAGTAACACGTCATTGCCAGTTTGCGCGCACCATCAGGTCAGAGGTCCCGGCTCCTTAGGTAGCCCCCTCCATGTTTCCGCCCCATTCATGACATATTCTGTTACGTTTGCATCACATGTCTATGTATACGCCTCTGTTACACCTACTTTCACCCTTATCTTTCGCGACTGCTACGCGTCACGCCTATTGCTCCACCCACTGCTACGCCTATCGTATGTATTATAATGCAACTGTTTTAGTATATATGATCGTGTATTGTTATTAAATGTCAGCGCGCTCATCCCAGATCCAGCCCCAGCAGCTGCTGGGCCCTGCCATCCTATTCCTATGCAGGTTGTCCTGTTCCTGTCCTTTATGCTGTAATAAACCTGGAAAACTCCTACTACCTCGAATCTTGACTCTTATTTATTGAGCTATCTGTTATTCATTTATTCATCCAAAAATAGAGGTATTATTTATTTATTTACCACAAGTGTGTGAGTGAGAGTGTGAGTGAGAGTGTGAGTGTGTCAGTGAGTGTGTCAGTGTCAGTGAGAGTGTCAGTGAGTGTCAGTGAGTGTCAGTGAGTGTCAGCGAGAGTGTCAGTGAGAGTTTCAGTGAGAGTGTCAGTGTCAGCGAGAGTGTCAGTGAGTGTGAGAGAGAGTGTGAGTGAGATTGTCAGTGTCAGTGACAGTGAGAGTGTCAGTCATGGTGTCCGTGAGAGTTTCAGTGTCAGTGAGAGTATCAGTGAGAGTGTCAGTGAGTGTCCTTGAGTGTCAGTGAGTGTCAGTGAGAGTGTCAGTGAGAGTGTCAGTGAGTGTCCTTGAGTGTCAGTGAGAGTGTCAGTGACAGTGTCAGTGAGAGTGTCAGTGAGAGTGTCAGTGTCAGCGAGAGTGTCAGTGAGAGTGTCAGCGAGTCCGAGCGCAGCGAGCACAGAGCACAGAGCAGCTGAGTAGCCGAGCGGGTCCAGGAGCAAGAGCAGGAAGGACTCGTGATCGCCTGTGTCCGTTTTAGAAGACCGCCGGACCGCCGTTATTTTCAGCGGTAAACGGGAAGAGGGCATACTGCGGTAAAATACACCCGCGGTAAGCGGGAACTCACCCGCGGTAAGCGGGAAGAGGGCAAACTGCCGGAATCCTCGCCCCCGCCTGGGATTACAGCGGAGGCTTCGGGGGAGAGGGTGCACGAGCCGGAGGGCCGCCGAGAGTCACGAAAAAGGCAGGAGAAACGAGAAAGCGGAGGACGCTAACGTCGGCTATCCCCACCCAGACCCCACTTAGCCCCTATCATCCCCCTTTAGCAGACTTGGACATCTTGCTGGATCAGAGATTCAGCAGAGTCTGCAAGGGGAAATAGGGTGATTTAACCGCGCAACGGAGGCTCCAAAAGGTGCAAAAGACATTAAAGAAAAGCTTGGAATTCAAGCACCAGCCTAAGTAAGCCTAAGACCTACAGTGAAGTAGGTCCATACTAAGATCAACTGAAAGTGTAATCGTGGCTAAGAAAGTGGGCGGAAGGCACCCAAGGCAATTAAGGCAGAACAGAGGTAAGTGGCTAAATATTAAGAAAGTAAAAACCAATAATTAAGTGTTTCACCTATAACTGATCAACAGTTTTGTACCTAGAAATGGTACCCAAAAAAGGGACAAAAGTACGTACAGGGGACGAACAAGGGAGGAGTAAATCAATGGAGGGCTCAAATTCTCTGGAAGAGAGCAAGGAAAGTCAAGTATCATCCTTGGATAACAGTAAGGGGAAAAGAAAGAAAAGGAAAGTTAAAAAAGCAACGAAGAACGCCCAGAAGGTAAAAAGAGGCGGCAACCAAATAACTAACAAACAAAAAGAGAACACGGTAGTGACAAAGTCCATAAAGGAGTTTGTGGGTAAACACTATAAATCATTAAACCCAGCAATAAGATCGGAGATAGATGAAGAAATAGTGGAAATTGGTGGAGAAATTGGTGAAACTTCAGGCAAGCCGGACGAAAGTCAAAGACGGCTAGAAAAGGGAGAATACCATAAAGAAGGCAATCTGGATTTCGAAGAGGAAGGGGAGAACCACAAAACTCTAAACCTGACTCTGCAAAGCCAAAATCACCAAATTTTGGCGCCTCGATTATCATCATCTCCCAAGTTGTTCTCACAGCTGACACCAGGAAACGAAGGTCACAGGGGAAATGAAGGCCAGAATCAGAGTGTTATCTGGGGAGGCGCGCCAGATCATTTCCAGCAGTCCTATCCACAGCAAAAAAAAACAATTCATCAAGAGAGCATAAGGTCGAGCATCCCAGTAAATCCTGCTAGAAACACTATACAGGATTCGGTAATCTCTGAAACCCCTACATCTTCGTTGATGGAGTTAATCTTGCTACTCCAGAAGGCATTACAAGGAATCCTGGAAGTGAGTCTTTCAAATAACGGCCTGATGAAAGCTCAGAAACAACACCTAAAGAAATTAGAAGAAGAACTAGGAGAAATAAAGAGCAAAATGCCAAGCAAGGAAATGACAATGGATACAACCCCTTCAATGGAGAAAAGTGATATGATAATACTAGAAGAAGAAAGTAGGGTACCTCCGGAAAGAGCTCCCCAGCCTACTGTACAAACAGCAAAGGAGGCAGAAGAGTCTGCAGCTAATGTATACATATCAAGAAGACCAATGCTGATAAAAAGGCGTGGGAGGTATGTTACACGTGGGACCACGAACAGGACAGGAAACAACAAGCAACTGAAACAAGTAGGGAACAGAAAAGGGAAGGAAACAACGAAGGGGGAGGTACAGTTAGGCCTAAATGCATCTGCACCGACTTTTATAACAAATAGACCCACACAGGTGGAGGCAAAACCCCCAAAGACCCTAAGGTCCCCGAGAGAATCAAGGAAAAAGCAGAGCTGTAAGGAGGTAATTGAGATCCCCCACTCCATCCGTTCGACGAAACAGAAAGTAAGGCTAATGGATGAACGAGCTACTGAACAAAGGACAGTAAGACCTCAGGTACACGAAGAACCCAATTTGAGAAAGATTGGTCGACAAACAGGGAGAACAATCGCCAGTCAACAGGCAAAGGAAACAAACATGAATCTATATGAGAGAGACAAGAACAATTGGTTATTTCTGGACCTAGTACCAGCTGGGAGGAAAGAGAAGCCGACAAGAAAACCTAAATAGGGCATCGATTTTGACCGCATTTGAAAAATGCGGCAGTCTGAGGGGGATCGGCACAAAAGACCTCCAGCAGGTTGGATTTGTAGAAAATAGGTATGGACAGGAAATAACAAAAATCACCCTTCATTCAGACCTGGTAAAAAGGGCAATCCAGAAAGCCTCAAATGAGATACCTCAACAGGGAATAAGGATTATCCCAGAGAGAGAAATAAAATCCTCCAATGACAATAATTTCTTAAAACAGCATGCCGGGCTACAGAAGAGACAAGTGATTCTCTATAGAGAAACGGAAAAGGATTTAAGCTGCCTGAACATCGTAATAGACAACACAAGGAACGACTCCTCATGGGGTAACTGGTCGTTACATAGTACTCCATTGGGAGAAGGTATCGTAGGTAATTCGTTGGATATGGAAGAGGATGGAGGTTTGAGTGATGTAGAATAGGATGGAGGGGGGTCGCAAGATTTAGGTCTCTTAACCTGGAACATAAATGGGCTAGGCAATGAGCAAAAACGGGAATACCTAAAGGAAGTTATAAACAAAGTGGACATTGCCTGCCTGCAAGAGACCTGGCTATGCGACGACACCCCTATATTTGACGGATATGTCCAAATACAGCAGCCAGCCATAAAGAAAATTATGGACGGCCCTCGGGGGGGGCTGCTGACATTGGTATCAACAAAAGTTATGAGGGAAATAGAACTGTTGAATACAAAATGTAAATGGGTACAATTATGCAGAATTGAACTAATGAAGGTGGAACAGAAGTATAAAATGATGATTTTAATGAATGTATACATGCAGTGGGATAATGGGGAGGAGTATGAAAGGGAAATGAGGTGTTTTAAAGAAGATCTGGACAGTACTCTAGAAAAATACCCCGCAGATACAATAATAATAATGGGGGATTTTAACCACAAACTAAACCCAAAAAAGGCAGACCTATGGAATAGGGAACAGTTAGAGGTGTATGGAATAAACCCGGCTAAGTTCCCAATTGGGGAGATTTCGAAACAAGACCTTGGTCTAGGGTACACCCTAGGAGGTAGGGGCTTTCACTGCGTAAATGGGAGAATTGAGACAGACACACCAGCAGGAAAGACATTCATCCAAGGGCAACAAAACTGCCCAATTGATTATATTTTCCTACAGGCCTGGAATTTTACCCAGATTAGGGATTTTAGGTTAGAACAAAAAGAAGTGAGTGATCACAAACTGCTACATATAATAATATCAGGGGGAAGGGAACTACAGAGAGAAAGGGTGATCACCCAGGAGGTCGAATATCCCAAACGGGTGACGACACGTCTTACTGAGGATTATATAGAAAAATTGAAGGCCATGCAAATAAAAATTGTACCTGAAAACTGTGAGAATAAAAAACTGGAATGGTTTATAGGGAAAATAGAAGAGGTGGTTCAATGCCTAAAAATAAAATTAAAAGGGAACAAACCCACAAGGGTAAAACAAATAAACCGATGCAAAGGGTTTTCTGTGGTGTGCCAAAACAAGAAAAAGGAGATACGAGCAGTACAAAGAAGACAAAAAAAGAATTTTACACTAGAGAGACAGGACCTGCTAGTTAAGCAAAAAAAAGAATTCAAGATAATGGTAACCAATGCAAAAAGGGAATATAAAGAAACATGCTGGTTAGAACTATTAGAAGCCATAGAGAATAAAAACCTAAGGCAATTCTGGAGATTAGTAAAGTCTGTAGCGGGAACATCAGATGGAGAAATGAACTGTGTGGTGAGTGAGGCTGCATGGGAAGGGTACATAAGGGATCTGTACGGAGTAAGGACTCCCAGAGTGGAGGTGGAGACCAAAATTTGGCGAAAAATCTCTGATGACCTATTAATTCAATTCAAGGAAGAACAAGTTGAGCTCACAATAAAAGAACTTAAGTTAACCAGGGCAGCAGGTCCGGACAACCTTCCTGCTATAATTCTGAAATCCGATGTTAACTGGTGGGCAAGATTTCTTGCTAAGATGTTCCAGGTAGTCCTAAAAGATGGGGCGATGCCACCAACCTGGAAGGGGGCCATAATCAGGCCAATCCACAAGAAAGGGAGCAAAGAGGCGCCTCAAAATGACCGGTTGATTAATCTCCTAGATATAGGTGAAAAAGTGTTTTCTAAAATAGTACTGAAACAACTGAATGCATGGGTAGACGAGTTTCAAATAATACCCACAGAACAGGGTGGATTTAGAGCAGGCCACTCGACAATTGACCACGGATTTGCTCTATGGGCGATGGCGATGAAGTCGACGGAACAGAACGGCAAGTTATGCTGCTGTTTCGTCGACTTCAAAGCAGCCTTTGACTCTGTGGATCGGGCCTGTCTATGGGAGATATTAGAGAGGTTGAATATTCCTAAGGATCTCCTTACAATAATAAAAGAACTCCACAGGGAAAATTGGGGGCAAGTAATTAAGGATAAGGTGGGTTCTTTGACCCCAAAAATACCCATTGCCAATGGATTAAGACAGGGCTGTGTGCTGGCCCCACAGCTTTTTTCGATCTTCCTGACAGATCTCCCGGCACATTTAGAGGTGGAGGGTAGTGCCAGTCCAAAAATGGATGGCAATAAAATACCCTGCTTATTGTACGCGGACGATCTGGTAATAGTAGACCAGACTGAGAGGGGCCTCCAAAGGAAGCTTAACGCCTTTAATACATACTGTGCAAGCAAATTTTTAACTATTAATTTGGATAAAACCAAAACCCTATGCTTCGGGAAAAAGATAAGCAAATTCACATGGTATATAGGAGAGCTCAAACTGGAGACAGTTAATGAATATCGATACCTGGGTTTATGGTTCGATAGGGCTTTAAATTGGACCTCCCACCTGGAAACCCAAAAAGCAAAGGCACTCTCTTCCATATGTGGTCTAAAAAAGTTTAATGGGGACTATGGAGAGATGTCACACCGACCTATGCTGAGAGCCTTCGAAGCAATGATACCTTCTCAAGTTTTATATGGCGTTGAGATCCTTTATTTGAGCGGTAAGGGATCCTGGGACGTGATAGAGGGGAATTGCTTAAAAAGGCTCCTGTCCCTTCCCCAATCTTCAATGATACAAGCCATCAGGACAGAAATAGGCACTACATCCTGGAAGATACAAACCCAGACGGCAGTGATTAGATTTTGGAAGAGATTGGAAGACCCCGAAAGCCAAAAAGTAGTACACTGGTGCCGCAAAGAAATTCTGAGAAGCGAGCTAAAATGGGCAAAGGTCAGTAGGGATAAACTGAAAGGGATCTGTAACTCATTAGAGATCGACTGGGACCAGGAAACGTTTCAAGTTTTAAGTACCAAAGGGGAGTTGAAGCAAAGAGGGAAAGAAGCCTCTAAAGCAATTGATATAGGCTATTTAACAGAGAAAAAATCTGTGGCACATATGTTAAATGCCTGGCCCAATGAAAATTGGTTCCCCTACCTTGATAAACTACCTAACCGCGGGCTTAGGCAAGAGATCCTGAGGTACCGAATTGGGATTAACCCGTGGCTAATAAACAAAGATCTCAAAACAAAAATGCTAGATCAAGAAGGCCGTTGTAGGTGTAAGTTGGGAACTAAGGGAGACTTGCCGCATATCCTGTTGGACTGTCTGCTACTCCTAGAGCAGAGGAAACTGTGGCTGCGCCCGGTTTTCCTAAAATATGGAATAAAAACAAGGTCGCAGCCAGCCAGCCTTCTAGCAGATATACCCTTCATTGATACTGTAATTGCTCTGGGGAAATTTTTAAAAGTGGCCCTGAGTACACAGAGATCCAAGGAATAATAGGTAGTACTGTATAAATTTTAACTGATCGAAATTGTTATGGTGGTAAGAAAGTGAATAGGTTTTACATTCTATGCATAAGTTTTAAGGTAAATGTAATTTTTATTGGTAGTTGTATTTTATAGTCTGGACTCTGTATCTTATGAAAATGAAATGTAAGATGCTTTTAAACTGACAACATTTTTAAGAATAAGTTTATGAAGTTACTGTATATACTCCATATTGCGTTATGCTCACTGCTTTGTTTAAAGACTATGGTCATAATAAACATACATTTTGACCATATTGAGTGTCATTGAGAGTGTCAGTGTCAGTGAGAGTGTCGATGAGATTGTCAGTGAGAGTGTCAGTGTCAGTGAAAGTGGCAGTGAGAGTGTCAGTGAGAGTGTCAGTGTCAGTCAGAGTGTCAGTGATAGTGTCAGTGAGAGCGTCAGCATCAGTGAGAGTGTCAGTGAGTGTGAGTGAGAGTGTCAGTTTCACTGAGAGTGTCAGTGAGAGTGTCATTGAGTGTGAGTGAGAGTGTGAGTGTGGGTGATAGTGTCAGTGAGAGTGTCAGTGAGTGTCAGTGTCAGTGAGAGTGTGAGTGAGAGTGTGAGTGTCAGTGTGAGTGAGAGTGTCAGTGAGAGTGTCAGTGGAAGTGTCAGTGAGAGTGTCAGTGAGAGTGTCAGTGAGAGTGTCAGCATCAGTGAGAGTGTCAGCATCAGTGAGTGTCAGTGAGTGTCAATGAGAGTGTCAGTTAGAGTGTCAGTGAGAGTGTCAGTTTCAGTGTGCATATCAGTGAGTGTCAGTGAGAGTGTCAGTGAGAGTTTCAGTGAGAGTGTCAGTGAGTGTGTGAGTGAGAGTGTGAGTGAGAGTGTGAGTGTGTCAGTGAATGTGTCAGTGTCAGTGAGAGTGACAGTGAGAGTGTCAGTGAGTGCCAGTGAGTGTCAGCGAGAGTGTCAGTGAGAGTTTCAGTGAGAGTGTCAGTGTTGATGAGAGTGTCAGTAAGAGTGTCAGTGAGAGTGTCAGTGTCAGTGAGAGTGTCAGTGAGAGTGTCGATGAGATTGTCAGTGAGAGTGTCAGTGTCAGTGAGAGTGTGAGTGCGAGAGTGAGTGTCAGTGTGAGTGAGAGTGTAAGTGAGAGTGTCAGTGAGAGTGTCAGTGAGAGTGTCAGTGTGAGTGTCAGTGAGAGTGTCAGTGAGTGTCAGTGAGATTGTCATTGAGTGTCAGTGAGAGTGTCAGCGAGAGTGTCAGTGTCAGTGAGAGTGTCAGTGAGAGTGTCAGCATCGGTGAGAGTGTCAGCATCAGTGAGTGTCAGTGAGTGTCAGCGAGAGTGTCAGTTAGAGTGTCAGTGAGAGTGTCTATGAGAGTGTCAGTTTCAGTGTGCGTGTCAGTGAGTGTGAGTGAGAGTGTCAGTGAGAGTTTCAGTGAGAGTGTCAGTGAGTGTGTGAGTGAGAGTGTGAGTGAGAGTGTGAGTGTGTCAGTGAGTGTGTCAGTGTCAGTGAGAGTGTCAGTGAGAGTGTCAGTGAGTGTCAGTGAGTGTCAGCAAGAGTGTCAGTGAGGATGTCAGTAAGAGTTTCAGTGAGAGTTTCAGTGGCAGTGAGAGTGTCATTTTCAGTGTGAGTTTCAGTGTGAGTGTCAGTGAGAGTGTCAGTGAGAGTGTCAGTGAGTGTCAGTGAGAGTTTCAGTGAGAGTGTCAGTGTCAGTGAGAGTGTCAGTGAGTGTGAGAGAGAGTGTGAGTGAGATTGTCAGTGTCAGTGACAGTGAGAGTGTCAGTGAGGGTGTCCATGAGAGTTTCAGTGTCAGTGAGAGTATCAGTGAGAGTGTCAGTGAGTGTCCTTGAGTGTCAGTGAGTGTAAGTGAGAGTGTCAGTGAGTGTCAGTGAGAGTGTCAGTGACAGTGTCAGTGAGAGTGTCAGTGAGAGTGTCAGTGTCAGCAAGAGTGTCAGTGAGAGTGTCAGTGAGTGTCATTGAGAGTGTCAGTGTCAGTGAGAGTGTCGATGAGATTGTCAGTGAGAGTGTCAGTGTCAGTGAAAGTGGCAGTGAGAGTGTCAGTGAGAGTGTCAGTGAGAGTGTCAGTGTCAGTCAGAGTGTCAGTGATAGTGTCAGTGAGAGTGTCAGCATCAGTGAGAGTGTCAGTGAGTGTCAGTGAGAGTGTCAGTTTCACTGAGAGTGTCAGTGAGAGTGTCATTGAGTGTGAGTGAGAGTGTGAGTGTGGGTGATAGTGTCAGTGAGAGTGTCAGTGAGTGTCAGTGTCAGTGAGAGTGTAAGTGGGAGTGTGAGTGTCAGTGTGAGTGAGAGTGTCAGTGAGAGTGTCAGTGAGAGTGTCAGTGGAAGTGTCAGTGAGAGTGTCAGCATCAGTGAGTGTCAGTGAGTGTCAGTGAGAGTGTCTGTGAGAGTGTCAGTTTCAGTGTGCGTGTCAGTGAGTGTCAGTGAGAGTGTCAGTGAGAGTTTCAGTGAGAGTGTCAGTGAGTGTGTGAGTGAGAGTGTGAGTGTGTCAGTGAGTGTGTCAGTGTCAGTGAGAGTGTCAGTGAGAGTGTCAGTGAGTGTCAGTGAGTGTCAGCGAGAGTGTCAGTGAGAGTTTCAGTGAGAGTGTCAGTGTCAGTGAGAGTGTCAGTGAGTGTGAGAGAGAGTGTGAGTGAGATTGTCAGTGTCAGTGACAGTGAGAGTGTCAGTGAGGATGTCCGTGAGAGTTTCAGTGTCAGTGAGAGTATCAGTGAGAGTGTCAGTGAGTGTCCTTGAGTGTCAGTGAGTGTCAGTGAGAGTGTCAGTGAGAGTCAGTGAGAGTGTCAGTGAGAGTCAGTGAGAGTGTCAGTGAGTGTCCTTGAGTGTCAGTGAGAGTGTCAGTGACAGTGTCAGTGAGAGTGTCAGTGTCAGCGAGAGTGTCAGTGAGAGTGTCAGTGAGTGTCATTGAGAGTGTCAGTGTCAGTGAGAGTGTTGATGAGATTGTCAGTGAGAGTGTCAGTGTCAGTGAAAGTGGCAGTGAGAGTGTCAGTGAGAGTGTCAGTGAGAGTGTCAGTGTCAGTCAGAGTGTCAGTGATAGTGTCAGTGAGAGCGTCAGCATCAGTGAGAGTGTCAGTGAGTGTCAGTGAGAGTGTCAGTTTCACTGAGAGTGTCAGTGAGAGTGTCATTGAGTGTGAGTGAGAGTGTGAGTGTGGGTGATAGTGTCACTGAGAGTGTCAGTGAGTGTCCTTGAGTGTCAGTGAGTGTCAGTGAGAGTTTCAGTGAGAGTGTCAGTGTCAGTGAGAGTGTCAGTGAGTGTGAGAGAGAGTGTGAGTGAGATTGTCAGTGTCAGTGACAGTGAGAGTGTCAGTGAGGGTGTCCGTGAGAGTTTCAGTGTCAGTGAGAGTATCAGTGAGAGTGTCAGTGAGTGTCCTTGAGTGTCAGTGAGTGTAAGTGAGAGTGTCAGTGAGAGTCAGTGAGAGTCAGTGAGAGTGTCAGTGAGTGTCCTTGAGTGTCAGTGAGAGTGTCAGTGACAGTGTCAGTGAGAGTGTCAGTGAGAGTGTCAGTGTCAGCAAGAGTGTCAGTGAGAGTGTCAGTGAGTGTCATTGAGAGTGTCAGTGTCAGTGAGAGTGTCGATGAGATTGTCAGTGAGAGTGTCAGTGTCAGTGAAAGTGGCAGTGAGAGTGTCAGTGAGAGTGTCAGTGTCAGTCAGAGTGTCAGTGATAGTGTCAGTGAGAGTGTCAGCATCAGTGAGAGTGTCAGTGAGTGTCAGTGAGAGTGTCAGTTTCACTGAGAGTGTCAGTGAGAGTGTCATTGAGTGTGAGTGAGAGTGTGAGTGTGGGTGATAGTGTCAGTGAGAGTGTCAGTGAGTGTCAGTGTCAGTGAGAGTGTAAGTGGGAGTGTGAGTGTCAGTGTGAGTGAGAGTGTCAGTGAGAGTGTCAGTGAGAGTGTCAGTGGAAGTGTCAGTGAGAGTGTCAGCATCAGTGAGTGTCAGTGAGTGTCAGTGAGAGTGTCTGTGAGAGTGTCAGTTTCAGTGTGCGTGTCAGTGAGTGTCAGTGAGAGTGACAGTGAGAGTTTCAGTGAGAGTGTCAGTGAGTGTGTGAGTGAGAGTGTGAGTGTGTCAGTGAGTGTGTCAGTGTCAGTGAGAGTGTCAGTGAGAGTGTCAGTGAGTGTCAGTGAGTGTCAGCGAGAGTGTCAGTGAGAGTTTCAGTGAGAGTGTCAGTGTCAGTGAGAGTGTCAGTGAGTGTGAGAGAGAGTGTGAGTGAGATTGTCAGTGTCAGTGACAGTGAGAGTGTCAGTGAGGATGTCCGTGAGAGTTTCAGTGTCAGTGAGAGTATCAGTGAGAGTGTCAGTGAGTGTCCTTGAGTGTCAGTGAGTGTCAGTGAGAGTGTCAGTGAGAGTCAGTGAGAGTGTCAGTGAGAGTCAGTGAGAGTGTCAGTGAGTGTCCTTGAGTGTCAGTGAGAGTGTCAGTGACAGTGTCAGTGAGAGTGTCAGTGTCAGCGAGAGTGTCAGTGAGAGTGTCAGTGAGTGTCATTGAGAGTGTCAGTGTCAGTGAGAGTGTTGATGAGATTGTCAGTGAGAGTGTCAGTGTCAGTGAAAGTGGCAGTGAGAGTGTCAGTGAGAGTGTCAGTGAGAGTGTCAGTGTCAGTCAGAGTGTCAGTGATAGTGTCAGTGAGAGCGTCAGCATCAGTGAGAGTGTCAGTGAGTGTCAGTGAGAGTGTCAGTTTCACTGAGAGTGTCAGTGAGAGTGTCATTGAGTGTGAGTGAGAGTGTGAGTGTGGGTGATAGTGTCAGTGAGAGTGTCAGTGAGTGTCCTTGAGTGTCAGTGAGTGTCAGTGAGAGTTTCAGTGAGAGTGTCAGTGTCAGTGAGAGTGTCAGTGAGTGTGAGAGAGAGTGTGAGTGAGATTGTCAGTGTCAGTGACAGTGAGAGTGTCAGTGAGGGTGTCCGTGAGAGTTTCAGTGTCAGTGAGAGTATCAGTGAGAGTGTCAGTGAGTGTCCTTGAGTGTCAGTGAGTGTAAGTGAGAGTGTCAGTGAGAGTCAGTGAGAGTGTCAGTGAGAGTGTCAGTGAGAGTGTCAGTGAGAGTGTCAGTGTCAGCAAGAGTGTCAGTGAGAGTGTCAGTGAGTGTCATTGAGAGTGTCAGTGTCAGTGAGAGTGTCGATGAGATTGTCAGTGAGAGTGTCAGTGTCAGTGAAAGTGGCAGTGAGAGTGTCAGTGAGAGTGTCAGTGAGAGTGTCAGTGTCAGTCAGAGTGTCAGTGATAGTGTCAGTGAGAGTGTCAGCATCAGTGAGAGTGTCAGTGAGTGTCAGTGAGAGTGTCAGTTTCACTGAGAGTGTCAGTGAGAGTGTCATTGAGTGTGAGTGAGAGTGTGAGTGTGGGTGATAGTGTCAGTGAGAGTGTCAGTGAGTGTCAGTGTCAGTGAGAGTGTAAGTGGGAGTGTGAGTGTCAGTGTGAGTGAGAGTGTCAGTGAGAGTGTCAGTGAGAGTGTCAGTGGAAGTGTCAGTGAGAGTGTCAGCATCAGTGAGTGTCAGTGAGTGTCAGTGAGAGTGTCTGTGAGAGTGTCAGTTTCAGTGTGCGTGTCAGTGAGTGTCAGTGAGAGTGTCAGTGAGAGTTTCAGTGAGAGTGTCAGTGAGTGTGTGAGTGAGAGTGTGAGTGTGTCAGTGAGTGTGTCAGTGTCAGTGAGAGTGTCAGTGAGAGTGTCAGTGAGTGTCAGTGAGTGTCAGCGAGAGTGTCAGTGAGAGTTTCAGTGAGAGTGTCAGTGTCAGTGAGAGTGTCAGTGAGTGTGAGAGAGAGTGTGAGTGAGATTGTCAGTGTCAGTGACAGTGAGAGTGTCAGTGAGGATGTCCGTGAGAGTTTCAGTGTCAGTGAGAGTATCAGTGAGAGTGTCAGTGAGTGTCCTTGAGTGTCAGTGAGTGTCAGTGAGAGTGTCAGTGAGAGTCAGTGAGAGTGTCAGTGAGAGTCAGTGAGAGTGTCAGTGAGTGTCCTTGAGTGTCAGTGAGAGTGTCAGTGACAGTGTCAGTGAGAGTGTCAGTGTCAGCGAGAGTGTCAGTGAGAGTGTCAGTGAGTGTCATTGAGAGTGTCAGTGTCAGTGAGAGTGTTGATGGGATTGTCAGTGAGAGTGTCAGTGTCAGTGAAAGTGGCAGTGAGAGTGTCAGTGAGAGTGTCAGTGAGAGTGTCAGTGTCAGTCAGAGTGTCAGTGATAGTGTCAGTGAGAGCGTCAGCATCAGTGAGAGTGTCAGTGAGTGTCAGTGAGAGTGTCAGTTTCACTGAGAGTGTCAGTGAGAGTGTCATTGAGTGTGAGTGAGAGTGTGAGTGTGGGTGATAGTGTCAGTGAGAGTGTCAGTGAGTGTCCTTGAGTGTCAGTGAGTGTCAGTGAGAGTTTCAGTGAGAGTGTCAGTGTCAGTGAGAGTGTCAGTGAGTGTGAGAGAGAGTGTGAGTGAGATTGTCAGTGTCAGTGACAGTGAGAGTGTCAGTGAGGGTGTCCGTGAGAGTTTCAGTGTCAGTGAGAGTATCAGTGAGAGTGTCAGTGAGTGTCCTTGAGTGTCAGTGAGTGTAAGTGAGAGTGTCAGTGAGAGTCAGTGAGAGTCAGTGAGAGTGTCAGTGAGTGTCCTTGAGTGTCAGTGAGAGTGTCAGTGACAGTGTCAGTGAGAGTGTCAGTGAGAGTGTCAGTGTCAGCAAGAGTGTCAGTGAGAGTGTCAGTGAGTGTCATTGAGAGTGTCAGTGTCAGTGAGAGTGTCGATGAGATTGTCAGTGAGAGTGTCAGTGTCAGTGAAAGTGGCAGTGAGAGTGTCAGTGAGAGTGTCAGTGTCAGTCAGAGTGTCAGTGATAGTGTCAGTGAGAGTGTCAGCATCAGTGAGAGTGTCAGTGAGTGTCAGTGAGAGTGTCAGTTTCACTGAGAGTGTCAGTGAGAGTGTCATTGAGTGTGAGTGAGAGTGTGAGTGTGGGTGATAGTGTCAGTGAGAGTGTCAGTGAGTGTCAGTGTCAGTGAGAGTGTAAGTGGGAGTGTGAGTGTCAGTGTGAGTGAGAGTGTCAGTGAGAGTGTCAGTGAGAGTGTCAGTGGAAGTGTCAGTGAGAGTGTCAGCATCAGTGAGTGTCAGTGAGTGTCAGTGAGAGTGTCTGTGAGAGTGTCAGTTTCAGTGTGCGTGTCAGTGAGTGTCAGTGAGAGTGACAGTGAGAGTTTCAGTGAGAGTGTCAGTGAGTGTGTGAGTGAGAGTGTGAGTGTGTCAGTGAGTGTGTCAGTGTCAGTGAGAGTGTCAGTGAGAGTGTCAGTGAGTGTCAGTGAGTGTCAGCGAGAGTGTCAGTGAGAGTTTCAGTGAGAGTGTCAGTGTCAGTGAGAGTGTCAGTGAGTGTGAGAGAGAGTGTGAGTGAGATTGTCAGTGTCAGTGACAGTGAGAGTGTCAGTGAGGATGTCCGTGAGAGTTTCAGTGTCAGTGAGAGTATCAGTGAGAGTGTCAGTGAGTGTCCTTGAGTGTCAGTGAGTGTCAGTGAGAGTGTCAGCGAGAGTCAGTGAGAGTGTCAGTGAGAGTCAGTGAGAGTGTCAGTGAGTGTCCTTGAGTGTCAGTGAGAGTGTCAGTGACAGTGTCAGTGAGAGTGTCAGTGTCAGCGAGAGTGTCAGTGAGAGTGTCAGTGAGTGTCATTGAGAGTGTCAGTGTCAGTGAGAGTGTTGATGAGATTGTCAGTGAGAGTGTCAGTGTCAGTGAAAGTGGCAGTGAGAGTGTCAGTGAGAGTGTCAGTGAGAGTGTCAGTGTCAGTCAGAGTGTCAGTGATAGTGTCAGTGAGAGCGTCAGCATCAGTGAGAGTGTCAGTGAGTGTCAGTGAGAGTGTCAGTTTCACTGAGAGTGTCAGTGAGAGTGTCATTGAGTGTGAGTGAGAGTGTGAGTGTGGGTGATAGTGTCAGTGAGAGTGTCAGTGAGTGTCCTTGAGTGTCAGTGAGTGTCAGTGAGAGTTTCAGTGAGAGTGTCAGTGTCAGTGAGAGTGTCAGTGAGTGTGAGAGAGAGTGTGAGTGAGATTGTCAGTGTCAGTGACAGTGAGAGTGTCAGTGAGGGTGTCCGTGAGAGTTTCAGTGTCAGTGAGAGTATCAGTGAGAGTGTCAGTGAGTGTCCTTGAGTGTCAGTGAGTGTAAGTGAGAGTGTCAGTGAGAGTCAGTGAGAGTCAGTGAGAGTGTCAGTGAGTGTCCTTGAGTGTCAGTGAGAGTGTCAGTGACAGTGTCAGTGAGAGTGTCAGTGAGAGTGTCAGTGTCAGCAAGAGTGTCAGTGAGAGTGTCAGTGAGTGTCATTGAGAGTGTCAGTGTCAGTGAGAGTGTCGATGAGATTGTCAGTGAGAGTGTCAGTGTCAGTGAAAGTGGCAGTGAGAGTGTCAGTGAGAGTGTCAGTGTCAGTCAGAGTGTCAGTGATAGTGTCAGTGAGAGTGTCAGCATCAGTGAGAGTGTCAGTGAGTGTCAGTGAGAGTGTCAGTTTCACTGAGAGTGTCAGTGAGAGTGTCATTGAGTGTGAGTGAGAGTGTGAGTGTGGGTGATAGTGTCAGTGAGAGTGTCAGTGAGTGTCAGTGTCAGTGAGAGTGTAAGTGGGAGTGTGAGTGTCAGTGTGAGTGAGAGTGTCAGTGAGAGTGTCAGTGAGAGTGTCAGTGGAAGTGTCAGTGAGAGTGTCAGCATCAGTGAGTGTCAGTGAGTGTCAGTGAGAGTGTCTGTGAGAGTGTCAGTTTCAGTGTGCGTGTCAGTGAGTGTCAGTGAGAGTGACAGTGAGAGTTTCAGTGAGAGTGTCAGTGAGTGTGTGAGTGAGAGTGTGAGTGTGTCAGTGAGTGTGTCAGTGTCAGTGAGAGTGTCAGTGAGAGTGTCAGTGAGTGTCAGTGAGTGTCAGCGAGAGTGTCAGTGAGAGTTTCAGTGAGAGTGTCAGTGTCAGTGAGAGTGTCAGTGAGTGTGAGAGAGAGTGTGAGTGAGATTGTCAGTGTCAGTGACAGTGAGAGTGTCAGTGAGGATGTCCGTGAGAGTTTCAGTGTCAGTGAGAGTATCAGTGAGAGTGTCAGTGAGTGTCCTTGAGTGTCAGTGAGTGTCAGTGAGAGTGTCAGCGAGAGTCAGTGAGAGTGTCAGTGAGAGTCAGTGAGAGTGTCAGTGAGTGTCCTTGAGTGTCAGTGAGAGTGTCAGTGACAGTGTCAGTGAGAGTGTCAGTGTCAGCGAGAGTGTCAGTGAGAGTGTCAGTGAGTGTCATTGAGAGTGTCAGTGTCAGTGAGAGTGTTGATGAGATTGTCAGTGAGAGTGTCAGTGTCAGTGAAAGTGGCAGTGAGAGTGTCAGTGAGAGTGTCAGTGAGAGTGTCAGTCAGTCAGAGTGTCAGTGATAGTGTCAGTGAGAGCGTCAGCATCAGTGAGAGTGTCAGTGAGTGTCAGTGAGAGTGTCAGTTTCACTGAGAGTGTCAGTGAGAGTGTCATTGAGTGTGAGTGAGAGTGTGAGTGTGGGTGATAGTGTCAGTGAGAGTGTCAGTGAGTGTCCTTGAGTGTCAGTGAGTGTCAGTGAGAGTTTCAGTGAGAGTGTCAGTGTCAGTGAGAGTGTCAGTGAGTGTGAGAGAGAGTGTGAGTGAGATTGTCAGTGTCAGTGACAGTGAGAGTGTCAGTGAGGGTGTCCGTGAGAGTTTCAGTGTCAGTGAGAGTATCAGTGAGAGTGTCAGTGAGTGTCCTTGAGTGTCAGTGAGTGTAAGTGAGAGTGTCAGTGAGAGTCAGTGAGAGTCAGTGAGAGTGTCAGTGAGTGTCCTTGAGTGTCAGTGAGAGTGTCAGTGACAGTGTCAGTGAGAGTGTCAGTGAGAGTGTCAGTGTCAGCAAGAGTGTCAGTGAGAGTGTCAGTGAGTGTCATTGAGAGTGTCAGTGTCAGTGAGAGTGTCGATGAGATTGTCAGTGAGAGTGTCAGTGTCAGTGAAAGTGGCAGTGAGAGTGTCAGTGAGAGTGTCAATGAGAGTGTCAGTGTCAGTCAGAGTGTCAGTGATAGTGTCAGTGAGCGTGTCAGCATCAGTGAGAGTGTCAGTGAGTGTCAGTGAGAGTGTCAGTTTCACTGAGAGTGTCAGTGAGAGTGTCATTGAGTGTGAGTGAGAGTGTGAGTGTGGGTGATAGTGTCAGTGAGAGTGTCAGTGAGTGTCAGTGTCAGTGAGAGTGTAAGTGGGAGTGTGAGTGTCAGTGTGAGTGAGAGTGTCAGTGAGAGTGTCAGTGGAAGTGTCAGTGAGAGTGTTAGTGAGAGTGTCAGTGAGAGTGTCAGCATCAGTGAGAGTGTCAGCATCAGTGAGTGTCAGTGAGTGTCAGTGAGAGTGTCAGTTAGAGTGTCAGTGAGAGTGTCAGTTTCAGTGTGCGTGTCAGTGAGTGTCAGTGAGAGTGTCAGTGAGAGTTTCAGTGAGAGTGTCAGTGAGTGTGTGAGTGAGAGTGTGAGTGAGAGTGTGAGTGTGTCAGTGAGTGTGTCAGTGTCAGTGAGAGTGTCAGTGAGTGTCAGTGAGTGTCAGTGAGTGTCAGTGAGAGTGTCAGTGAGAGTTTCAGTGAGAGTGTCAGTGTCAGTGAGAGTGTCAGTGAGTGTGAGAGAGAGTGTGAGTGAGATTGTCAGTGTCAGTGACAGTGAGAGTGTCAGTGAGGGTGTCTGTGAGAGTTTCAGTGTCAGTGAGAGTATCAGTGAGAATGTCAGTGAGTGTCCTTGAGTGTCAGTGAGTGTCAGTGAGAGTGTCAGTGAGAGTCAGTGAGAGTGTCAGTGAGAGTCAGTGAGAGTGTCAGTGAGTGTCCTTGAGTGTCAGTGAGAGTGTCAGTGACATTGTCAGTGAGAGTGTCAGTGAGAGTGTCAGTGTCAGCGAGAGTGTCAGTGAGAGTGTCAGTGAGTGTCATTGAGAGTGTCAGTGTCAGTGAGAGTGTCGATGAGATTGTCAGTGAGAGTGTCAGTGTCAGTGAAAGTGGCAGTGAGAGTGTCAGTGAGAGTGTCAATGAGAGTGTCAGTGTCAGTCAGAGTGTCAGTGATAGTGTCAGTGAGAGCGTCAGCATCAGTGAGAGTGTCAGTGAGTGTCAGTGAGAGTGTCAGTTTCACTGAGAGTGTCAGTGAGAGTGTCATTGAGTGTGAGTGAGAGTGTGAGTGTGGGTGATAGTGTCAGTGAGAGTGTCAGTGAGTGTCAGTGTCAGTGAGAGTGTAAGTGGGAGTGTGAGTGTCAGTGTGAGTGAGAGTGTCAGTGAGAGTGTCAGTGAGAGTGTCAGTGGAAGTGTCAGTGAGAGTGTTAGTGAGAGTGTCAGTGAGAGTGTCAGCATCAGTGAGAGTGTCAGCATCAGTGAGTGTCAGTGAGTGTCAGTGAGAGTGTCAGTTAGAGTGTCAGTGAGAGTGTCTGTGAGAGTGTCAGTTTCAGTGTGCGTGTCAGTGAGTGTCAGTGAGAGTGTCAGTGAGAGTTTCAGTGAGAGTGTCAGTGAGTGTGTGAGTGAGAGTGTGAGTGAGAGTGTGAGTGTGTCAGTGAGTGTGTCAGTGTCAGTGAGAGTGTCAGTGAGAGTGTCAGTGAGTGTCAGTGAGTGTCAGCAAGAGTGTCAGTGAGAGAGTCAGTAAGAGTTTCAGTGAGAGTTTCAGTGGCAGTGAGAGTGTCATTTTCAGTGTGAGTTTCAGTGTGAGTGTCAGTGAGAGTGTCAGTGAGAGTGTCAGTGAGTGTCAGTGAGAGTTTCAGTGAGAGTGTCAGTGTCAGTGAGAGTGTCAGTGAGTGTGAGTGAGATTGTCAGTGTCAGTGACAGTGAGAGTGTCAGTGAGGGTGTCCGTGAGAGTTTCAGTGTCAGTGAGAGTATCAGTGAGAGTGTCAGTGAGTGTCCTTGAGTGGCAGTGAGTGTAAGTGAGAGTGTCAGTGAGTGTCAGTGAGAGTGTCAGTGACAGTGTCAGTGAGAGTGTCAGTGAGAGTGTCAGTGTCAGCAAGAGTGTCAGTGAGAGTGTCAGTGAGTGTCATTGAGAGTGTCAGTGTCAGTGAGAGTGTCGATGAGATTGTCAGTGAGAGTGTCAGTGTCAGTGAAAGTGGCAGTGAGAGTGGCAGTGAGAGTGTCAGTGAGAGTGTCAGTGTCAGTCAGAGTGTCAGTGATAGTGTCAGTGAGAGTGTCAGCATCAGTGAGAGTGTCAGTGAGTGTCAGTGAGAGTGTCAGTTTCACTGAGAGTGTCAGTGAGAGTGTCATTGAGTGTGAGTGAGAGTGTCAGTTTGGGTGATAGTGTCAGTGAGTGTCAGTGTCAGTGAGAGTGTAAGTGGGAGTGTGAGTGTCAGTGTGAGTGAGAGTGTCAGTGAGAGTGTCAGTGAGAGTGTCAGTGAGAGTGTCAGTGGAAGTGTCAGTGAGAGTGTCAGCATGAGTGTCAGTGAGAGTTTCAGTGAGAATGTCAGTGAGTGTGTGAGTGAGAGTGTGAGTGAGAGTGTGAGTGTGTCAGTGAGTGTGTCAGTGTCAGTGAGAGTGTCAGTGAGTGTCAGTGAGTGTCAGTGAGAGTGTCAGTGAGAGTTTCAGTGAGAGTGTCAGTGTCAGTGAGAGTGTCAGTGAGTGTGAGAGAGAGTGTGAGTGAGATTGTCAGTGTCAGTGACAGTGAGAGTGTCAGTGAGGGTGTCTGTGAGAGTTTCAGTGTCAGTGAGAGTATCAGTGAGAGTGTCAGTGAGTGTCCTTGAGTGTCAGTGAGTGTCAGTGAGAGTGTCAGTGAGAGTCAGTGAGAGTGTCAGTGAGAGTCAGTGAGAGTGTCAGTGAGTGTCCTTGAGTGTCAGTGAGAGTGTCAGTGACAGTGTCAGTGAGAGTGTCAGTGAGAGTGTCAGTGTCAGCGAGAGTGTCAGTGAGAGTGTCAGTGAGTGTCATTGAGAGTGTCAGTGTCAGTGAGAGTGTCGATGAGATTGTCAGTGAGAGTGTCAGTGTCAGTGAAAGTGGCAGTGAGAGTGTCAGTGAGAGTGTCAATGAGAGTGTCAGTGTCAGTCAGAGTGTCAGTGATAGTGTCAGTGAGAGCGTCAGCATCAGTGAGAGTGTCAGTGAGTGTCAGTGAGAGTGTCAGTTTCACTGAGAGTGTCAGTGAGAGTGTCATTGAGTGTGAGTGAGAGTGTGAGTGTGGGTGATAGTGTCAGTGAGAGTGTCAGTGAGTGTCAGTGTCAGTGAGAGTGTAAGTGGGAGTGGGAGTGTCAGTGTGAGTGAGAGTGTCAGTGAGAGTGTCAGTGAGAGTGTCAGTGGAAGTGTCAGTGAGAGTGTTAGTGAGAGTGTCAGTGAGAGTGTCAGCATCAGTGAGAGTGTCAGCATCAGTGAGTGTCAGTGAGTGTCAGTGAGAGTGTCAGTTAGAGTGTCAGTGAGAGTGTCTGTGAGAGTGTCAGTTTCAGTGTGCATGTCAGTGAGTGTCAGTGAGAGTGTCAGTGAGAGTTTCAGTCAGAGTGTCAGTGAGTGTGTGAGTGAGAGTGTGAGTGAGAGTGTGAGTGTGTCAGTGAGTGTGTCAGTGTCAGTGAGAGTGTCAGTGAGAGTGTCAGTGAGTGTCAGTGAGTGTCAGTGAGTGTCAGCAAGAGTGTCAGTGAGAGTGTCAGTAAGAGTTTCAGTGAGAGTTTCAGTGGCAGTGAGAGTGTCATTTTCAGTGTGAGTTTCAGTGTGAGTGTCAGTGAGAGTGTCAGTGAGAGTGTCAGTGAGTGTCAGTGAGAGTTTCAGTGAGAGTGTCAGTGTCAGTGAGAGTGTCAGTGAGTGTGAGAGAGAGTGTGAGTGAGATTGTCAGTGTCAGTGACAGTGAGAGTGTCAGTGAGGGTGTCCGTGAGAGTTTCAGTGTCAGTGAGAGTATCAGTGAGAGTGTCAGTGAGTGTCCTTGAGTGGCAGTGAGTGTAAGTGAGAGTGTCAGTGAGTGTCAGTGAGAGTGTCAGTGACAGTGTCAGTGAGAGTGTCAGTGAGAGTGTCAGTGTCAGCAAGAGTGTCAGTGAGAGTGTCAGTGAGTGTCATTGAGAGTGTCAGTGTCAGTGAGAGTGTCGATGAGATTGTCAGTGAGAGTGTCAGTGTCAGTGAAAGTGGCAGTGAGAGTGTCAGTGAGAGTGTCAGTGAGAGTGTCAGTGTCAGTCAGAGTGTCAGTGATAGTGTCAGTGAGAGTGTCAGCATCAGTGAGAGTGTCAGTGAGTGTCAGTGAGAGTGTCAGTTTCACTGAGAGTGTCAGTGAGAGTGTCATTGAGTGTGAGTGAGAGTGTCAGTTTGGGTGATAGTGTCAGTGAGTGTCAGTGTCAGTGAGAGTGTAAGTGGGAGTGTGAGTGTCAGTGTGAGTGAGAGTGTCAGTGAGAGTGTCAGTGAGAGTGTCAGTGAGAGTGTCAGTGGAAGTGTCAGTGAGAGTGTCAGCATCAGTGTCAGTGAGAGTATCTGTGAGAGTGTCAGTTTCAGTGTGCGTGTCAGTGAGTGTCAGTGAGAGTGTCAGTGAGAGTTTCAGTGAGAGTGTCAGTGAGTGTGTGAGTGAGAGTGTGAGTGAGAGTGTGAGTGTGTAAGTGAGTGTGTCAGTGTCAGTGAGAGTGTCAGTGAGAGTGTCAGTGAGTGTCAGTGAGTGTCAGCGAGAGTGTCAGTGAGAGTTTCAGTGAGAGTGTCAGTGTCAGTGAGAGTGTCAGTGAGTGTGAGAGAGAGTGTGAGTGAGATTGTCAGTGTCAGTGACAGTGAGAGTGTCAGTGAGGGTGTCCGTGAGAGTTTCAGTGTCAGTGAGAGTATCAGTGAGAGTGCCAGTGAGTGTCCTTGAGTGTCAGTGAGTGTCAGTGAGAGTGTCAGTGAGAGTCAGTGAGAGTGTCAGTGAGTGTCCTTGAGTGTCAGTGAGAGTGTCAGTGAGAGTGTCAGTGAGAGTGTTGTGAGAGTGTCAGTGAGAGTGTCAGTGTCAGCGAGAGTGTCAGTGAGAGTGTCAGTCAGTGTCATTGAGAGTGTCAGTGTCAGTGAGAGTGTTGATGAGATTGTCAGTGAGAGTGTCAGTGTCAGTGAAAGTGGCAGTGGGAGTGTCAGTGAGAGTGTCAGTGAGAGTGTCAGTGTCAGTCAGAGTGTCAGTGATAGTGTCAGTGAGAGCGTCAGCATCAGTGAGAGTGTCAGTGAGTGTCAGTTTCACTGAGAGTGTCAGTGAGAGTGTCATTGAGTGTGAGTGAGAGTGTGAGTGTGGGTGATAGTGTCAGTGAGAGTGTCAGTGAGTGTCAGTGTCAGTGAGAGTGTGAGTGAGAGTGTCAGTGTGAGTGAGAGTGTCAGTGAGAGTGTCAGTGAGAGTGTCAGTGGAAGTGTCAGTGAGAGTGTCAGTGAGAGTGTCAGTGAGAGTGTCAGCATCAGTGAGAGTGTCAGCATCAGTGAGTGTCAGTGAGAGTGTCAGTTAGAGTGTCAGTGAGAGTGTCTGTGAGAGTGTCAGTTTCAGTGTGCGTGTCAGTGAGTGTCAGTGAGAGTGTCAGGGAGAGTTTCAGTGAGAGTGTCAGTGAGTGTGTGAGTGAGAGTGTGAGTGAGAGTGTGAGTGTGTCAGTGAATGTGTCAGTGAGAGTTTCAGTGAGAGTGTCAGTGTCAGTGAGAGTGTCAGTGTCAGTGTTGATGAGAGTGACAGTAAGAGTGTCAGTGAGAGTGTCAGTGTCAGTGAGAGTGTCAGTGAGAGTGTCGATGAGATTGTCAGTGAGAGTGTCAGTGTCAGTGAGAGTGTCAGTGAGAGTGTCAGTGTCAGTGAGAGTGTGAGTGAGAGTGTGAGTGTCAGTGTGAGTGAGAGTGTAAGTGAGAGTGTCAGTGAGAGTGTCCGTGAGAGTTTCAGTGTCAGTGAGAGTATCAGTGAGAGTGTCAGTGAGTGTCCTTGAGTGTCAGTGAGTGTAAGTGAGAGTGTCAGTGAGAGTCAGTGAGAGTGTCAGTGAGAGTCAGTGAGAGTGTCAGTGAGTGTCCTTGAGTGTCAGTGAGAGTGTCAGTGACAGTGTCAGTGAGAGTGTCAGTGTCAGCAAGAGTGTCAGTGAGAGTGTCAGTGAGTGTCATTGAGAGTGTCAGTGTCAGTGAGAGTGTCGATGAGATTGTCTGTGAGAGTGTCAGTGTCAGTGAAAGTGACAGTGAGAGTGTTTGTGAGAGTGTCAGTGAGAGTGTCAGTGTCAGTCAGAGTGTCAGTGATAGTGTTAGTGAGAGTGTCAGCATCAGTGAGAGTGTCAGTGAGTGTCAGTGAGAGTGTCAGTTTCACTGAGAGTGTCAGTGAGAGTGTCATTGAGTGTGAGTGAGAGTGTGAGTGTGGGTGATTGTGTCAGTGAGAGTGTCAGTGAGTGTCAGTGTCAGTGAGAGTGTAAGTGGGAGTGCGAGTGGCAGTGTGAGTGAGAGTGTCAGTGAGAGTGTCAGTGAGAGTGTCAGTGGAAGTGTCAGTGAGAGTGTTAGTGAGAGTGTCAGTGAGAGTGTCAGCATCAGTGAGAGTGTCAGCATCAGTGAGTGTCAGTGAGTGTCAGTGAGAGTGTCAGTTAGAGTGTCAGTGAGAGTGTCAGTTTCAGTGTGCGTGTCAGTGAGTGTCAGTGAGAGTGTCAGTGAGAGTTTCAGTGAGAGTGTCAGTGAGTGTGTGAGTGAGAGTGTGAGTGAGAGTGTGAGTGTGTCAGTGAGTGTGTCAGTGTCAGTGAGAGTGTCAGTGAGTGTCAGTGAGTGTCAGTGAGTGTCAGCGAGAGTGTCAGTGAGAGTTTCAGTGAGAGTGTCAGTGTCAGCGAGAGTGTCAGTGAGTGTGAGAGAGAGTGTGAGTGAGATTGTCAGTGTCAGTGACAGTGAGAGTGTCAGTGAGGGTGTCCGTGAGAGTTTCAGTGTCAGTGAGAGTATCAGTGAGAGTGTCAGTGAGTGTCCTTGAGTGTCAGTGAGTGTCAGTGAGAGTGTCAGTGAGAGTCAGTGAGAGTGTCAGTGAGAGTCAGTGAGAGTGTCAGTGAGTGTCCTTGAGTGTCAGTGAGAGTGTCAGTGACAGTGTCAGTGAGAGTGTCAGTGAGAGTGTCAGTGTCAGCGAGAGTGTCAGTGAGAGTGTCAGCGAGTCCGAGCGCAGCGAGCACAGAGCACAGAGCAGCTGAGTAGCCGAGCGGGTCCAGGAGCAAGAGCAGGAAGGACTCGGTGATCGCCTGTGTCCGTTTTAGAAGACCGCCGGACCGCCGTTATTTTCAGCGGTAAACGGGAAGAGGGCATACTGCGGTAAAATACACCCGCGGTAAGCGGGAACTCACCCGCGGTAAGCGGGAAGAGGGCAAACTGCCGGAATCCTCGCCCCCGCCTGGGATTACAGCGGAGGCTTCGGGGGAGAGGGTGCACGAGCCGGAGGGCCGCCGAGAGTCACGAAAAAGGCAGGAGAAACGAGAAAGCGGAGGACGCTAACGTCGGCTATCCCCACCCAGACCCCACTTAGCCCCTATCATCCCCCTTTAGCAGACTTGGACATCTTGCTGGATCAGAGATTCAGCAGAGTCTGCAAGGGGAAATAGGGTGATTTAACCGCGCAACGGAGGCTCCAAAAGGTGCAAAAGACATTAAAGAAAAGCTTGGAATTCAAGCACCAGCCTAAGTAAGCCTAAGACCTACAGGGAAGTAGGTCCATACTAAGATCAACTGAAAGTGTAATCGTGGCTAAGAAAGTGGGCGGAAGGCACCCAAGGCAATTAAGGCAGAACAGAGGTAAGTGGCTAAATATTAAGAAAGTAAAAACCAATAATTAAGTGTTTCACCTATAACTGATCAACAGTTTTGTACCTAGAAATGGTACCCAAAAAAGGGACAAAAGTACGTACAGGGGACGAACAAGGGAGGAGTAAATCAATGGAGGGCTCAAATTCTCTGGAAGAGAGCAAGGAAAGTCAAGTATCATCCTTGGATAACAGTAAGGGGAAAAGAAAGAAAAGGAAAGTTAAAAAAGCAACGAAGAACGCCCAGAAGGTAAAAAGAGGCGGCAACCAAATAACTAACAAACAAAAAGAGAACACGGTAGTGACAAAGTCCATAAAGGAGTTTGTGGGTAAACACTATAAATCATTAAACCCAGCAATAAGATCGGAGATAGATGAAGAAATAGTGGAAATTGGTGGAGAAATTGGTGAAACTTCAGGCAAGCCGGACGAAAGTCAAAGACGGCTAGAAAAGGGAGAATACCATAAAGAAGGCAATCTGGATTTCGAAGAGGAAGGGGAGAACCACAAAACTCTAAACCTGACTCTGCAAAGCCAAAATCACCAAATTTTGGCGCCTCGATTATCATCATCTCCCAAGTTGTTCTCACAGCTGACACCAGGAAACGAAGGTCACAGGGGAAATGAAGGCCAGAATCAGAGTGTTATCTGGGGAGGCGCGCCAGATCATTTCCAGCAGTCCTATCCACAGCAAAAAAAAACAATTCATCAAGAGAGCATAAGGTCGAGCATCCCAGTAAATCCTGCTAGAAACACTATACAGGATTCGGTAATCTCTGAAACCCCTACATTTTCGTTGATGGAGTTAATCTTGCTACTCCAGAAGGCATTACAAGGAATCCTGGAAGTGAGTCTTTCAAATAACGGCCTGATGAAAGCTCAGAAACAACACCTAAAGAAATTAGAAGAAGAACTAGGAGAAATAAAGAGCAAAATGCCAAGCAAGGAAATGACAATGGATACAACCCCTTCAATGGAGAAAAGTGATATGATAATACTAGAAGAAGAAAGTAGGGTACCTCCGGAAAGAGCTCCCCAACCTACTGTACAAACAGCAAAGGAGGCAGAAGAGTCTGCAGCTAATGTATACATATCAAGAAGACCAATGCTGATAAAAAGGCGTGGGAGGTATGTTACACGTGGGACCACGAACAGGACAGGAAACAACAAGCAACTGAAACAAGTAGGGAACAGAAAAGGGAAGGAAACAACGAAGGGGGAGGTACAGTTAGGCCTAAATGCATCTGCACCGACTTTTATAACAAATAGACCCACACAGGTGGAGGCAAAACCCCCAAAGACCCTAAGGTCCCCGAGAGAATCAAGGAAAAAGCAGAGCTGTAAGGAGGTAATTGAGATCCCCCACTCCATCCGTTCGACGAAACAGAAAGTAAGGCTAATGGATGAACGAGCTACTGAACAAAGGACAGTAAGACCTCAGGTACACGAAGAACCCAATTTGAGAAAGATTGGTCGACAAACAGGGAGAACAATCGCCAGTCAACAGGCAAAGGAAACAAACATGAATCTATATGAGAGAGACAAGAACAATTGGTTATTTCTGGACCTAGTACCAGCTGGGAGGAAAGAGAAGCCGACAAGAAAACCCAGACCCCTAAATAGGGCATCGATTTTGACCGCATTTGAAAAATGCGGCAGTCTGAGGGGGATCGGCACAAAAGACCTCCAGCAGGTTGGATTTGTAGAAAATAGGTATGGACAGGAAATAACAAAAATCACCCTTCATTTAGACCTGGTAAAAAGGGCAATCCAGAAAGCCTCAAATGAGATAACTCAACAGGGAATAAGGATTATCCCAGAGAGAGAAATAAAATCCTCCAATGACAATAATTTCTTAAAACAGCATGCCGGGCTACAGAAGAGACAAGTGATTCTCTATAGAGAAACGGAAAAGGATTTAAGCTGCCTGAACATCGTAATAGACAACACAAGGAACGACTCCTCATGGGGTAACTGGTCGTTACATAGTACTCCATTGGGAGAAGGTATCGTAGGTAATTCGTTGGATATGGAAGAGGATGGAGGTTTGAGTGATGTAGAATAGGATGGAGGGGGGTCGCAAGATTTAGGTCTCTTAACCTGGAACATAAATGGGCTAGGCAATGAGCAAAAACGGGAATACCTAAAGGAAGTTATAAACAAAGTGGACATTGCCTGCCTGCAAGAGACCTGGCTATGCGACGACACCCCTATATTTGACGGATATGTCCAAATACAGCAGCCAGCCATAAAGAAAAATTATGGACGGCCCTCGGGGGGGGCTGCTGACATTGGTATCAACAAAAGTTATGAGGGAAATAGAACTGTTGAATACAAAATGTAAATGGGTACAATTATGCAGAATTGAACTAATGAAGGTGGAACAGAAGTATAAAATGATGATTTTAATGAATGTATACATGCAGTGGGATAATGGGGAGGAGTATGAAAGGGAAATGAGGTGTTTTAAAGAAGATCTGGACAGTACTCTAGAAAAATACCCCGCAGATACAATAATAATAATGGGGGATTTTAACCACAAACTAAACCCAAAAAAGGCAGACCTATGGAATAGGGAACAGTTAGAGGTGTATGGAATAAACCCGGCTAAGTTCCCAATTGGGGAGATTTCGAAACAAGACCTTGGTCTAGGGTACACCCTAGGAGGTAGGGGCTTTCACTGCGTAAATGGGAGAATTGAGACAGACACACCAGCAGGAAAGACATTCATCCAAGGGCAACAAAACTGCCCAATTGATTATATTTTCCTACAGGCCTGGAATTTTACCCAGATTAGGGATTTTAGGTTAGAACAAAAAGAAGTGAGTGATCACAAACTGCTACATATAATAATATCAGGGGGAAGGGAACTACAGAGAGAAAGGGTGATCACCCAGGAGGTCGAATATCCCAAACGGGTGACGACACGTCTTACTGAGGATTATATAGAAAAATTGAAGGCCATGCAAATAAAAATTGTACCTGAAAACTGTGAGAATAAAAAACTGGAATGGTTTATAGGGAAAATAGAAGAGGTGGTTCAATGCCTAAAAATAAAATTAAAAGGGAACAAACCCACAAGGGTAAAACAAATAAACCGATGCAAAGGGTTTTCTGTGGTGTGCCAAAACAAGAAAAAGGAGATACGAGCAGTACAAAGAAGACAAAAAAAGAACTTTACACTAGAGAGACAGGACCTGCTAGTTAAGCAAAAAAAAGAATTCAAGATAATGGTAACCAATGCAAAAAGGGAATATAAAGAAAAATGCTGGTTAGAACTATTAGAAGC
The DNA here is from genome assembly GCF_964261635.1 of Lissotriton helveticus. Classification (NCBI taxonomy): domain Eukaryota; kingdom Metazoa; phylum Chordata; class Amphibia; order Caudata; family Salamandridae; genus Lissotriton; species Lissotriton helveticus. Next base: position 464,106,262 of record NC_136068.1, on the reverse strand, counting down.
CATAGAGAATAAAAACCTAAGGCAATTCTGGAGATTAGTAAAGTCTGTAGCGGGAACATCAGATGGAGAAATGAACTGTGTGGTGAGTGAGGCTGCATGGGAAGGGTACATAAGGGATCTGTACGGAGTAAGGACTCCCAGAGTGGAGGTGGAGACCAAAATTTGGCGAAAAATCTCTGATGACCTATTAATTCAATTCAAGGAAGAACAAGTTGAGCTCACAATAAAAGAACTTAAGTTAACCAGGGCAGCAGGTCCGGACAACCTTCCTGCTATAATTCTGAAATCCGATGTTAACTGGTGGGCAAGATTTCTTGCTAAGATGTTCCAGGTAGTCCTAAAAGATGGGGTGATGCCACCAACCTGGAAGGGGGCCATAATCAGGCCAATCCACAAGAAAGGGAGCAAAGAGGCGCCTCAAAATGACCGGTTGATTAATCTCCTAGATATAGGTGAAAAAGTGTTTTCTAAAATAGTACTGAAACAACTGAATGCATGGGTAGACGAGTTTCAAATAATACCCACAGAACAGGGTGGATTTAGAGCAGGCCACTCGATAATTGACCACGGATTTGCTCTATGGGCGATGGCGATGAAGTCGACGGAACAGAACGGCAAGTTATGCTGCTGTTTCGTCGACTTCAAAGCAGCCTTTGACTCTGTGGATCGGGCCTGTCTATGGGAGATATTAGAGAGGTTGAATATTCCTAAGGATCTCCTTACAATAATAAAAGAACTCCACAGGGAAAATTGGGGGCAAGTAATTAAGGATAAGGTGGGTTCTTTGACCCCAAAAATACCCATTGCCAATGGATTAAGACAGGGCTGTGTGCTGGCCCCACAGCTTTTTTCGATCTTCCTGACAGATCTCCCGGCACATTTAGAGGTGGAGGGTAGTGCCAGTCCAAAAATGGATGGCAATAAAATACCCTGCTTATTGTACGCGGACGATCTGGTAATAGTAGACCAGACTGAGAGGGGCCTCCAAAGGAAGCTTAACGCCTTTAATACATACTGTGCAAGCAAATTTTTAACTATTAATTTGGATAAAACCAAAACCCTATGCTTCGGGAAAAAGATAAGCAAATTCACATGGTATATAGGAGAGCTCAAACTGGAGACAGTTAATGAATATCGATACCTGGGTTTATGGTTCGATAGGGCTTTAAATTGGATCTCCCACCTGGAAACCCAAAAAGCAAAGGCACTCTCTTCCATATGTGGTCTAAAAAAGTTTAATGGGGACTATGGAGAGATGTCACACCGACCTATGCTGAGAGCCTTCGAAGCAATGATACCTTCTCAAGTTTTATATGGCGTTGAGATCCTTTATTTGAGCGGTAAGGGATCCTGGGACGTGATAGAGGGGAATTGCTTAAAAAGGCTCCTGTCCCTTCCCCAATCTTCAATGATACAAGCCATCAGGACAGAAATAGGCACTACATCCTGGAAGATACAAACCCAGACGGCAGTGATTAGATTTTGGAAGAGATTGGAAGACCCCGAAAGCCAAAAAGTAGCACACTGGTGCCGCAAAGAAATTCTGAGAAGCGAGCTCAAATGGGCAAAGGTCAGTAGGGATAAACTGAAAGGGATCTGTAACTCATTAGAGATCGACTGGGACCAGGAAACGTTTCAAGTTTTAAGTACCAAAGGGGAGTTGAAGCAAAGAGGGAAAGAAGCCTCTAAAGCAATTGATATAGGCTATTTAACAGAGAAAAAATCAGTGGCACATATGTTAAATGCCTGGCCCAATGAAAATTGGTTCCCCTACCTTGATAAACTACCTAACCGCGGGCTTAGGCAAGAGATCCTGAGGTACCGAATTGGGATTAACCCGTGGCTAATAAACAAAGATCTCAAAACAAAAATGCTAGATCAAGAAGGCCGTTGTAGGTGTAAGTTGGGAACTAAGGGAGACTTGCCGCATATCCTGTTGGACTGTCTGCTACTCCTAGAGCAGAGGAAACTGTGGCTGCGCCCGGTTTTCCTAAAATATGGAATAAAAACAAGGTCGCAGCCAGCCAGCCTTCTAGCAGATATACCCTTCATTGATACTGTAATTGCTCTGGGGAAATTTTTAAAAGTGGCCCTGAGTACACAGAGATCCAAGGAATAATAGGTAGTACTGTATAAATTTTAACTGATCGAAATTGTTATGGTGGTAAGAAAGTGAATAGGTTTTACATTCTATGCATAAGTTTTAAGGTAAATGTAATTTTTATTGGTAGTTGTATTTTATAGTCTGGACTCTGTATCTTATGAAAATGAAATGTAAGATGCTTTTAAACTGACAACATTTTTAAGAATAAGTTTATGAAGTTACTGTATATACTCCATATTGCGTTATGCTCACTGCTTTGTTTAAAGACTATGGTCATAATAAACATACATTTTGACCATATTGAGTGTCATTGAGAGTGTCAGTGTCAGTGAGAGTGTCGATGAGATTGTCAGTGAGAGTGTCAGTGTCAGTGAAAGTGGCAGTGAGAGTGTCAGTGAGAGTGTCAGTGTCAGTCAGAGTGTCAGTGATAGTGTCAGTGAGAGCGTCAGCATCAGTGAGAGTGTCAGTGAGTGTCAGTGAGAGTGTCAGTTTCACTGAGAGTGTCAGTGAGAGTGTCATTGAGTGTGAGTGAGAGTGTGAGTGTGGGTGATAGTGTCAGTGAGAGTGTCAGTGAGTGTCAGTGTCAGTGAGAGTGTGAGTGAGAGTGTGAGTGTCAGTGTGAGTGAGAGTGTCAGTGAGAGTGTCAGTGAGAGTGTCAGTGGAAGTGTCAGTGAGAGTGTCAGTGAGAGTGTCAGTGAGAGTGTCAGCATCAGTGAGAGTGTCAGCATCAGTGAGTGTCAGTGAGTGTCAGTGAGAGTGTCAGTTAGAGTGTCAGTGAGAGTGTCTGTGAGAGTGTCAGTTTCAGTGTGCGTATCAGTGAGTGTCAGTGAGAGTGTCAGTGAGAGTTTCAGTGAGAGTGTCAGTGAGTGTGTGAGTGAGAGTGTGAGTGAGAGTGTGAGTGTGTCAGTGAATGTGTCAGTGTCAGTGAGAGTGACAGTGAGAGTGTCAGTGAGTGTCAGTGAGTGTCAGTGAGTGCCAGTGAGTGTCAGCGAGAGTGTCAGTGAGAGTTTCAGTGAGAGTGTCAGTGTTGATGAGAGTGTCAGTAAGAGTGTCAGTGAGAGTGTCAGTGTCAGTGAGAGTGTCAGTGAGAGTGTCGATGAGATTGTCAGTGAGAGTGTCAGTGTCAGTGAGAGTGTGAGTGCGAGAGTGAGTGTCAGTGTGAGTGAGAGTGTAAGTGAGAGTGTCAGTGAGAGTGTCAGTGAGAGTGTCAGTGTGAGTGTCAGTGAGAGTGTCAGTGAGTGTCAGTGAGATTGTCATTGAGTGTCAGTGAGAGTGTCAGCGAGAGTGTCAGTGTCAGTGAGAGTGTCAGTGAGAGTGTCAGCATCGGTGAGAGTGTCAGCATCAGTGAGTGTCAGTGAGTGTCAGCGAGAGTGTCAGTTAGAGTGTCAGTGAGAGTGTCTATGAGAGTGTCAGTTTCAGTGTGCGTGTCAGTGAGTGTCAGTGAGAGTGTCAGTGAGAGTTTCAGTGAGAGTGTCAGTGAGTGTGTGAGTGAGAGTGTGAGTGAGAGTGTGAGTGTGTCAGTGAGTGTGTCAGTGTCAGTGAGAGTGTCAGTGAGAGTGTCAGTGAGTGTCAGTGAGTGTCAGTGAGTGTCAGCAAGAGTGTCAGTGAGAGTGTCAGTAAGAGTTTCAGTGAGAGTTTTAGTGGCAGTGAGAGTGTCATTTTCAGTGTGAGTTTCAGTGTGAGTGTCAGTGAGAGTGTCAGTGAGAGTGTCAGTGAGTGTCAGTGAGAGTTTCAGTGAGAGTGTCAGTGTCAGTGAGTGTGAGAGAGAGTGTGAGTGAGATTGTCAGTGTCAGTGACAGTGAGAGTGTCAGTGAGGGTGTCCATGAGAGTTTCAGTGTCAGTGAGAGTATCAGTGAGAGTGTCAGTGAGTGTCCTTGAGTGTCAGTGAGTGTAAGTGAGAGTGTCAGTGAGTGTCAGTGAGAGTGTCAGTGACAGTGTCAGTGAGAGTGTCAGTGAGAGTGTCAGTGTCAGCAAGAGTGTCAGTGAGAGTGTCAGTGAGTGTCATTGAGAGTGTCAGTGTCAGTGAGAGTGTCGATGAGATTGTCAGTGAGAGTGTCAGTGTCAGTGAAAGTGGCAGTGAGAGTGTCAGTGAGAGTGTCAGTGAGAGTGTCAGTGTCAGTCAGAGTGTCAGTGATAGTGTCAGTGAGAGTGTCAGCATCAGTGAGAGTGTCAGTGAGTGTCAGTGAGAGTGTCAGTTTCACTGAGAGTGTCAGTGAGAGTGTCATTGAGTGTGAGTGAGAGTGTGAGTGTGGGTGATAGTGTCAGTGAGAGTGTCAGTGAGTGTCAGTGTCAGTGAGAGTGTAAGTGGGAGTGTGAGTGTCAGTGTGAGTGAGAGTGTCAGTGAGCGTGTCAGTGAGAGTGTCAGTGGAAGTGTCAGTGAGAGTGTCAGCATCAGTGAGTGTCAGTGAGTGTCAGTGAGAGTGTCTGTGAGAGTGTCAGTTTCAGTGTGCGTGTCAGTGAGTGTCAGTGAGAGTGTCAGTGAGAGTTTCAGTGAGAGTGTCAGTGAGTGTGTGAGTGAGAGTGTGAGTGAGAGTGTGAGTGTGTCAGTGAGTGTGTCAGTGTCAGTGAGAGTGTCAATGAGAGTGTCAGTGAGTGTCAGTGAGTGTCAGCGAGAGTGTCAGTGAGAGTTTCAGTGAGAGTGTCAGTGTCAGTGAGAGTGTCAGTGAGTGTGAGAGAGAGTGTGAGTGAGATTGTCAGTGTCAGTGACAGTGAGAGTGTCAGTGAGGGTGTCCGTGAGAGTTTCAGTGTCAGTGAGAGTATCAGTGAGAGTGTCAGTGAGTGTCCTTGAGTGTCAGTGAGTGTCAGTGAGAGTGTCAGTGAGAGTCAGTGAGAGTGTCAGTGAGAGTCAGTGAGAGTGTCAGTGAGTGTCCTTGAGTGTCAGTGAGAGTGTCAGTGACAGTGTCAGTGAGAGTGTCAGTGTCAGCGAGAGTGTCAGTGAGAGTGTCAGTGAGTGTCATTGAGAGTGTCAGTGTCAGTGAGAGTGTTGATGAGATTGTCAGTGAGAGTGTCAGTGTCAGTGAAAGTGGCAGTGAGAGTGTCAGTGAGAGTGTCAGTGAGAGTGTCAGTGTCAGTCAGAGTGTCAGTGATAGTGTCAGTGAGAGTGTCAGCATCAGTGAGAGTGTCAGTGAGTGTCAGTGAGAGTGTCAGTTTCACTGAGAGTGTCAGTGAGAGTGTCATTGAGTGTGAGTGAGAGTGTGAGTGTGGGTGATAGTGTCAGTGAGAGTGTCAGTGAGTGTCCTTGAGTGTCAGTGAGTGTCAGTGAGAGTTTCAGTGAGAGTGTCAGTGTCAGTGACAGTGAGAGTGTCAGTGAGGGTGTCCGTGAGAGTTTCAGTGTCAGTGAGAGTATCAGTGAGAGTGTCAGTGAGTGTCCTTGAGTGTCAGTGAGTGTAAGTGAGAGTGTCAGTGAGAGTCAGTGAGAGTCAGTGAGAGTGTCAGTGAGTGTCCTTGAGTGTCAGTGAGAGTGTCAGTGACAGTGTCAGTGAGAGTGTCAGTGAGAGTGTCAGTGTCAGCAAGAGTGTCAGTGAGAGTGTCAGTGAGTGTCATTGAGAGTGTCAGTGTCAGTGAGAGTGTCGATGAGATTGTCAGTGAGAGTGTCAGTGTCAGTGAAAGTGGCAGTGAGAGTGTCAGTGAGAGTGTCAATGAGAGTGTCAGTGTCAGTCAGAGTGTCAGTGATAGTGTCAGTGAGAGTGTCAGCATCAGTGAGAGTGTCAGTGAGTGTCAGTGAGAGTGTCAGTTTCACTGAGAGTGTCAGTGAGAGTGTCATTGAGTGTGAGTGAGAGTGTGAGTGTGGGTGATAGTGTCAGTGAGAGTGTCAGTGAGTGTCAGTGTCAGTGAGAGTGTAAGTGGGAGTGTGAGTGTCAGTGTGAGTGAGAGTGTCAGTGAGAGTGTCAGTGGAAGTGTCAGTAAGAGTGTTAGTGAGAGTGTCAGTGAGAGTGTCAGCATCAGTGAGAGTGTCAGCATCAGTGAGTGTCAGTGAGAGTGTCAGTTAGAGTGTCAGTGAGAGTGTCAGTTTCAGTGTGCGTGTCAGTGAGTGTCAGTGAGAGTGTCAGTGAGAGTTTCAGTGAGAGTGTCAGTGAGTGTGTGAGTGAGAGTGTGAGTGAGAGTGTGAGTGTGTCAGTGAGTGTGTCAGTGTCAGTGAGAGTGTCAGTGAGTGTCAGTGAGTGTCAGTGAGTGTCAGTGAGAGTGTCAGTGAGAGTTTCAGTGAGAGTGTCAGTGTCAGTGAGAGTGTCAGTGAGTGTGAGAGAGAGTGTGAGTGAGATTGTCAGTGTCAGTGACAGTGAGAGTGTCAGTGAGGGTGTCTGTGAGAGTTTCAGTGTCAGTGAGAGTATCAGTGAGAGTGTCAGTGAGTGTCCTTGAGTGTCAGTGAGTGTCAGTGAGAGTGTCAGTGAGAGTCAGTGAGAGTGTCAGTGAGAGTCAGTGAGAGTGTCAGTGAGTGTCCTTGAGTGTCAGTGAGAGTGTCAGTGACAGTGTCAGTGAGAGTGTCAGTGAGAGTGTCAGTGTCAGCAAGAGTGTCAGTGAGAGTGTCAGTGAGTGTCATTGAGAGTGTCAGTGTCAGTGAGAGTGTCGATGAGATTGTCAGTGAGAGTGTCAGTGTCAGTGAAAGTGGCAGTGAGAGTGTCAGTGAGAGTGTCAATGAGAGTGTCAGTGTCAGTCAGAGTGTCAGTGATAGTGTCAGTGAGAGCGTCAGCATCAGTGAGAGTGTCAGTGAGTGTCAGTGAGAGTGTCAGTTTCACTGAGAGTGTCAGTGAGAGTGTCATTGAGTGTGAGTGAGAGTGTGAGTGTGGGTGATAGTGTCAGTGAGAGTGTCAGTGAGTGTCAGTGTCAGTGAGAGTGTAAGTGGGAGTGTGAGTGTCAGTGTGAGTGAGAGTGTCAGTGAGAGTGTTAGTGAGAGTGTCAGTGAGAGTGTCAGCATCAGTGAGAGTGTCAGCATCAGTGAGTGTCAGTGAGTGTCAGTGAGAGTGTCAGTTAGAGTGTCAGTGAGAGTGTCTGTGAGAGTGTCAGTTTCAGTGTGCGTGTCAGTGAGTGTCAGTGAGAGTGTCAGTGAGAGTTTCAGTGAGAGTGTCAGTGAGTGTGTGAGTGAGAGTGTGAGTGAGAGTGTGAGTGTGTCAGTGAGTGTGTCAGTGTCAGTGAGAGTGTCAGTGAGAGTGTCAGTGAGTGTCAGTGAGTGTCAGTGAGTGTCAGCAAGAGTGTCAGTGAGAGTGTCAGTAAGAGTTTCAGTGAGAGTTTCAGTGGCAGTGAGAGTGTCATTTTCAGTGTGAGTTTCAGTGTGAGTGTCAGTGAGAGTGTCAGTGAGAGTGTCAGTGAGTGTCAGTGAGAGTTTCAGTGAGAGTGTCAGTGTCAGTGAGAGTGTCAGTGAGTGTGAGAGAGAGTGTGAGTGAGATTGTCAGTGTCAGTGACAGTGAGAGTGTCAGTGAGGGTGTCCGTGAGAGTTTCAGTGTCAGTGAGAGTATCAGTGAGAGTGTCAGTGAGTGTCCTTGAGTGGCAGTGAGTGTAAGTGAGAGTGTCAGTGAGTGTCAGTGAGATTGTCAGTGAGAGTGTCAGTGAGAGTGTCAGTGAGAGTGTCAGTGTCAGCAAGAGTGTCAGTGAGAGTGTCAGTGAGTGTCATTGAGAGTGTCAGTGTCAGTGAGAGTGTCGATGAGATTGTCAGTGAGAGTGTCAGTGTCAGTGAAAGTGGCAGTGAGAGTGTCAGTGAGAGTGTCAGTGAGAGTGTCAGTGTCAGTCAGAGTGTCAGTGATAGTGTCAGTGAGAGTGTCAGCATCAGTGAGAGTGTCAGTGAGTGTCAGTGAGAGTGTCAGTTTCACTGAGAGTGTCAGTGAGATTGTCATTGAGTGTGAGTGAGAGTGTCAGTTTGGGTGATAGTGTCAGTGAGTGTCAGTGTCAGTGAGAGTGTAAGTGGGAGTGTGAGTGTCAGTGTGAGTGAGAGTGTCAGTGAGAGTGTCAGTGAGAGTGTCAGTGAGAGTGTCAGTGGAAGTGTAAGTGAGAGTGTCAGCATCAGTGTCAGTGAGAGTGTCTGTGAGAGTGTCAGTTTCAGTGTGCGTGTCAGTGAGTGTCAGTGAGAGTGTCAGTGAGAGTTTCAGTGAGAGTGTCAGTGAGTGTGTGAGTGAGAGTGTGAGTGAGAGTGTGAGTGTGTAAGTGAGTGTGTCAGTGTCAGTGAGAGTGTCAGTGAGAGTGTCAGTGAGTGTCAGTGAGTGTCAGCGAGAGTGTCAGTGAGAGTTTCAGTGAGAGTGTCAGTGTCAGTGAGAGTGTCAGTGAGTGTGAGAGAGAGTGTGAGTGAGATTGTCAGTGTCAGTGACAGTGAGAGTGTCAGTGAGGGTGTCCGTGAGAGTTTCAGTGTCAGTGAGAGTATCAGTGAGAGTGCCAGTGAGTGTCCTTGAGTGTCAGTGAGTGTCAGTGAGAGTGTCAGTGAGAGTCAGTGAGAGTGTCAGTGAGAGTCAGTGAGAGTGTCAGTGAGTGTCCTTGAGTGTCAGTGAGAGTGTCAGTGAGAGTGTCAGTGAGAGTGTCAGTGAGAGTGTCAGTGTCAGCGAGAGTGTCAGTGAGAGTGTCAGTGAGTGTCATTGAGAGTGTCAGTGTCAGTGAGAGTGTTGATGAGATTGTCAGTGAGAGTGTCAGTGTCAGTGAAAGTGGCAGTGAGAGTGTCAGTGAGAGTGTCAGTGAGAGTGTCAGTGTCAGTCAGAGTGTCAGTGATAGTGTCAGTGAGAGCGTCAGCATCAGTGAGAGTGTCAGTGAGTGTCAGTGAGAGTGTTGTGGTAAATAAATAAATAATACCCTATTTTTGACTAGACTTATAGCATAACAGATAGCTCAATAAAATAAGAGTCAAGATTCGAGGTAGTAGGAGTTTCTGCAGGTTTATTACAGCATAAGGACAGGATCAGGACAACCTGCATGGGAATAGGACAATAAGGCTCGGCAGCTGCCGGGGCTGGGTCTGGGATGAGCGCGCTAACATTCAATAACAAAACATTGACTTATATACATAGCGCAAACACATAGCATTACATTGCAGTAGGCGTAGCAGTGGGTGGAGCAGAAGTCGTGACGCGTAGCAGTCGCGAGAGATAACAGTAAAAGTAGGTGTAACTGGGCGTATACATAGACATGTGGTGCAAACGTAACAGAATATGTCATGAATGGGCGGAAACTTTGGAGGGGGCTACCTAAGGAGCCGGGACCTCTAACCTAATGGTGCGCGAAAACTGGCAATGACGTGTTACTAGGAGAAGCTGGGGGCTATGAACTCTGTGCTAGGAGCAGAGACTAGAGTCTGAAGGGTCGGAGCGACATGTACCTAAACCCTATCTGGTATCTGATGTTTAGGGAACATGTTGATATAAACTAGAAGTCATGAGGGGAATAGCTAACTTGATTCTAAGACTGGACCATGCATTATTCTACATGTAGTGCGTGATGAAGAATATTAAATGACCATTAAATACAGTATTTCTCTAACATGGAGACGAGAAGGCTAGACAATGACGGAAACTATTGATGCAGTTCAGTAGCTTAGGAATGCAGAGAGGAGGACTGAACTGATAACTGGAACTATAACATACTTTTGGCAGACTCAGAGGCAGAGCCAAGCTGCACCGGGCACTGCGAGGCAGGAAGTAAGTGAAGGGTCGAGGATACAGGTGGGGGCTGTATCGCTCCTTAGCGAGGCTTTCAGGAGACTGGAGCTGAATCTGTGGTCTGGGCCCTTTTGAGGCCTAGAAACGGGGATTTTATAATGGAATAACGTGCACACTAAGAAACGTGGCAACATTACTTTACATAGGCCTGATATTCGTAGTATTCACGAGGACTGGAAAATAGCATACTAGAGGTGGACACAACTGGAATTGCGTCATTAATCAGGCATGGGGAATAACATATGCATATTGGTCATGCACACATAACATATGATGGATGAAGCGTAGGGACACAGAACATGGCAAAATTTACTTTTCCACATTCCCTCCTTGTCACTACGTTTCCATCAGGAAACATCAATTTTCATGATACCATCTATCATTTCATACAGTACCATTTGCTCGTCTCGAATTGTCTTGGAACGGGATTTAGAACGGGGCTTGGGACTAGGAATACAAGAGGTAGCACACATGCTGCAAATCGCAGGGCCACATTGTATACAGAGGCAGCAGCTAAATATAATCGCTACTGCAATACCTAAAAAGGACAGGACTTTCCATCCCCATGCGGAAATTATATTCCAGAACCAACCGGACCATGTCCAGGTGCCTGGATCTTGGTGTAACAGATGGGCAATTTTATGGAGTCTGGTTATAGCTGAATAAACAGACGGCGCGTTATTTGGAATGAAAATGCAGCAACTAGATCCGATGACTCTACAGGCCCCGCCCCTATCGGCCAGTATGACGTCAAGGACGAGACGATTTTGCAAAACGACAAATCTCATAGCAGATTGTTCTTCGGTTAGGTTGCCTAGAGCAGAGGCAGTCTCATTAACTACAGCTTCAAGGGTTCTTGTTAACCTACGGATCAGTTTACTATTCTGGACAGGTCCTATAAAGAAGAAGAAACCTTTATTGAAATCTGTATACTGTTCTAGAGTAGTTTCAGTATAATCGACAATTGGGGACTCCCTTCTATGTCTAATGTGTACTAGATGTGTGTTTCTATGATAATCAGATGGGGCCAGGAAAACAGGTGGCAGTAGGAAAGCAATGTAACAGGTTCCCTCCCAATCGAGGGGCAGACGGACATATGCAGTTTGACCACAAATAAAATAAGAATGACGTGAAGCTTTGAAAACAGATTTCCCACTGTCACTATACTTGATAACAGTAGTACATACACTATGACCTATGCGTACAGAACCATAATTACGGACACATAATTCGCCTTTGACAGGTAGTACTGAAATAGCAGGTAAGTCTGGAGTAGTATCAGACTGAACATTCAGGACCATGAAATTCGACGAATAATTACCTAAATTATAAACTTCATTTTCTAGATCTAAACCTGTTCTGTGGGGGAGACCTTGCTTGTCTGGAAAACATGTACTGTTAAGAAAAGACATATCTGTTGAGGATGACGTTAACGTGGACCATGCTCCACACGAACCATTATGTGAGAATGGATAAGGAAAAAGTGGCAGAACTCCCTTCGGTGTCTGGAAAGGGGGGAGTCGACCACACACCCAACAATTAGTAGCATTGCTGGTCTGGTGTGAATAATGTAACATACGGATAAATGTGTTGTTGCGCATAGCGAGGCGGTAAGAATATTCGTGAGGAGGCAGATCACTAAACGTGTGCTCTACTGTAGCATTAGCAGACATATTTACATGAGTAACTGGAAAACACAGGAAAAGTGCGTAGCTGGTGCAGGAAATCATTATGCTGAGAAATAATATGAAACTCAGAAAAACGATACATTTGATTGAACTTTGACTGACTCTCTCACTATGGGGGTCTATTTTATACATGTCAGAAACAATCTAACCGTTTCACCTAGGGGAGGACTTATACAATCAAACTGACTGACTTATTTTACTAGACCTGAGCTTCAACTTATACTCCTGCTGCGGAGTTTTCTCTAACAAGGGAGGGGTTGTAATAATGTCTAGTGCGGGACAGTCCTTAAGAGCAATATTTTGGCAGTCTTTCGAATCCTGGAAAATGTTTTTAGACGCTGGTTTCAATCCTTTGAAAAGTTTTACATGAGAAAGGTGGACCCACCCCTTCCTGCCTTCCAACTTGACGGCAGTTCGGGTGGTCAAGAGGACCTGGCGTGGCTCCTTCCAACGTGGTTCCAGCGGACTTGATCTGTCAAAATTTCTGATCATCACAAGGGAGCCTGGAACGATCTCGTGCGGTGCCACCTCGGTATTGTCTGGAAATGCGGCGGCAACCTGTGAACGACATGAGTTGAGGGCAGACATCAAGGAAGCTAGGTAATCTGTCAGCATATTACATGGAACATCGGTAATACTTCGGGGTCTAGGAGTACCCCACATGTTAGGGGGGCGGCCGAATACGACCTCATACGGGGACAGACCTGATCTGGAATGTGCGACCATACGCATATAAAATAAAGCGACTGGCAGAGCTATTAACCAGTCCACACCTTTGTCCTTACAGACTTTTGCAATGCGGATTTTCAGAGTCTGATTATGCCTTTCGACTAGTCCAGCTGCTTCAGGATGGCGTACACAATGAAACTTCCACTGGTACCCTAACAACAGGGAAACGTGTTTCATGAGTTCAGATGAGAATGGCTGGCCGTTATCAGAATATACGACTCTAGGGAGTCCGTATCTAGGGAAAAATTCACGAACCAACTGCTTGGCAGTGGTCGCGGCTGTGTAATCTGGGACTGGATATGCTTCTGTCCACCTGGACAAAGCGCATACAACTACAAGGACATACTTGAAACCTCGACATCGCTCCATCTGAATATAATCCATCTGGAGGACCTCAAAAGGGTGGTCAGGGGGCTGGAAACCACCTTGTTCCACCGGGACACTTTTACCTGGATTAAACTGACAACATATCATACAGGTACGGACTTTCTGCTTGGCTGCAGCTCGTAAATGCTTGTTGAACCAAATGTTCTGGATACTGTCTAACATAGCTTTTTCTCCTAAATGTGCTGGACTATGTGCGGTATTGATAATGACTTGAACCATAGAATCGGGGAGAAACCATGTGGCTCTACCCTTCGTTAACCATCCTTGATCTGTCTGGACCCCTCCTTGTTCAGACCATTTCTTGATTTCATCGGGAGTAGCATGTAACTGTATATCTATGACATCTTGTGTAGGGTCCTTAACTGTCATGCATGCAATCGGATCTGGAGTATGTGTCATATTAACTGGAATGTCTGGGGTCTGTGCTGTAAGCTTGGCTGTGCGGTCTGCTAGATCATTACCTTGGGAAATAATGTCAGTGACTTTCGTATGTGCTTTGCATTTCATAATGGCAATAGATGTCGGTAAATGTATGGCATCTAACAGGGCTTGAATAAGGAGACCATGCTGAATCTTGGTTCCATGAGAAGTCATGAAACCTCTCTCCTGCCAGAGCACTCCGAAGTCGTGTACAACTCCGAATGCGTAACGTGAATCTGTGTAAACATTGACTTTCAGGTTCTTGGCATGTATACAGGCTTGTGTCAGAGCGACTAGCTCTGCTGCTTGAGCGGACAGGGTATCAATACGGTGTGTTTCAATAACTTCAGTGTCAGTAGTCACTGCATACGCGGCGACTAGTTCTCCTGTACTAGTTCTCATACATGAACCATCTACATAAAGTGTCAGGTCAGGATCTGGTAACGGAATGTCTGTCAGGTCTTGTCTTGGCTTTGTCGTAATGTTAACTACTTCCACACAGTCATGTGGGTCTGGATTTGAATTAACTGATGGTAACAGTGTAGCAGGATTCAGAACGTTGCAGCGTCTAATTTCTATGTGTGGCTGGAACAGTGTCAATTCATAACCTGTTAAACGTGCAATTGTCAAGTGCTGAGTTTGTGTTCGGTTTAAAAGAACTTCTACTGAATGTGGGACTTGTACTGTCAAGGAATGTCCTAAAACTATGGAATCACTTTGTCTGATAGCTAGTGCTGTGGCTGCAACTGACTTGAGGCACGCAGGCAACGCCTGGGCGACTGGATCTAATGTGCTCGAAAAATAAGCACAGGGCTTGTATTGACCTGCTTGATCTTGTGTGAGAACAGATAATGCTGTACCGTCCCGTTCAGTAACGAAAAGTGTAAAAGGCTTACTGTAGTTCGGTGTAGCTAGAACTGGAGCTTGACATAGGGCTTTCTTTAACTCGTTAAAACTAAGTGTATGGTCAGATGTCCAAGGGAGGACAGTCGATACGGCTGCCTCCTGTGTCGTTAACTGTATCAGTGGCTTTGCTAGAAATGCATACTGGGGAATCCATTGTCTACAATAAGAAGTAAGGCCGATAAAGGCACGTACCTCCTTCTGGGTTCTGGGCTGGGGAAGACTCGCTATTAACTGGATACGGTCTGGTGTCAACTGCCTACCCCTCTTGGACAGCAAGTGTCCTAAGTATACCACTTGCTGGACACAGAATTGAAGCTTCGAAGGTGACACCTTGTGCCCCATCTCGGCTAGAAAATACAGAACTGTAAGTGATGCTCGCTCGCAAGCACGTTCAGAACGGGCTGTGATCAGTAGATCATCGACATACTGGAGCAGGGCTGTGTCAGTTGGCATGTGAATATTGTCTAGTTGTCTCTTGAGTGCTTGACTGTAAATACTAGGACTTTCTGTGAAACCTTGAGGAGCGCGTGTGAACATATAGCTCCTTCCATTTAAACAAAATCCAAAAAGAAACTGGCTGTCTGGATGAATTGGAACACTAAAAAATGCATTCTTGAGGTCAATGACAGTGAAAAACATGGCTTCGGAATCAATGGCTGTTAACAGGGAAGAGATGTCTGGAACAACTGGGTACTGAGGAATGATACATTTGTTAAGCTCTCGTAAATCAATCACTAATCGATATACTGGGGGTGCATTCGGATCAGTACGTTTCATGACTGGAATGATCGGAGAATTACATATATTGGAGTCAGTTTCTACAACTACTCCTTGAGCCATGAGCTCGTCAATAATTTTGGATAAGGCTGCTACAGCCTCAGGTGGCAATCTGTACTGTCTGATTCGTGGTAACACTACACCTGGTTTGAGAGTCACACGATGGGGTGTGATTTGCATGTAACCTACATCAGTCGGACCTTGCGCCCATAAATGCTGTGGAACATTAGACAATCTTGAATCAAAATCTCGTAATACATAGTGACCCTTAAAGTCACGTAGGAACAGACGTATTCCCTCTGGGGAACAGCAAATAACTGCACCTAACTCTTTCAGTGTCTTAATACCTAATAGATTTTCTGGACATGACTTAGTAAGTAACAGATCAGTAGTGCGGGACAATGGACCTACTTCTAGAGTAACTGGCTTAGATATTTCATTAACTATTGGTTTTCCTGAAAATCCAAGGGAAACATTTCTTGAGCCTGAGAGCGGAGCCCCTGGAACTTCGGCATGACTAATTGTGGTCCTACTTGCCCCTGTATCGATCAAAAACTTTCTATCTTTCCCTAATACTTGACTGTGAACATAGGGACCTTCTTGGTCTACAGGTATCTCGATGAGAGGCAAGCCTACCTCCCTCTCTAGGCTGTTTCATGAATATGACTGGTACTCTGGATACTCGGACTGTGCATACTGGTACATCTGTGATGTAACGTGCTGTGTTGCAGCAATAGGCTGCGGTGCGGAAACTGTCTGTTGTGCATTCTGTGACTGAGGAATCTGTGAAACTTGTTCTTGTCTAGGCGGACGTGGTCTTTCTTTAGTCTTACCGGTAGCTATGTTGTGTTTCAGAACTGCACACTCGTTTATAAAATGACCTGGCTGTTTACAATAATTGCAGTTCCCTTTAACGGGAGCTGCAGGATGACTGGCTTGATTCGGACCCCTCTTCTGACTGTCTTGAGGAACAGATTGTGCAACTAGCACTTTCATTTTCGTGTCTTTCATACGTTTTCTCTCGTGTTCTTGCTCTTCCCTGATTCTATTCTGGTGATACTGGAGCATCTGGAGCATCTGGGACGGAGTATTAGCTTGCCAGGTGCTTTCGACTTTCAAAACTCGGTTTTTAATTTGTGGACTTGAATTCTCGACTAATTTGGTGACGAAAAGATGAGGGTATGACTCACTACTTGTCTTGAGACCACTGTTGATACTGAAACATTTTTCAAATCTAGAATAAAAATCACTAATATCCTCATCTTGCTTCTGTTTACAGGCTGAGATTGCATCCCAGTCTTCTTTCCTAGTTGTCAATAATCTGGGTAAAACTTGAATCAATAATTCTGGTAAATCTTTACATTTATCTCCAAGACCGGTACCTGGTACTCGTGCCTTGTCTTCAGCTTCTAGAGCTGCCCAATCGATCTTTTTCTCTCCCACCTCCCATTCTTTTTCCTTTAACTTTTCATACACCCCTGCGGGTAACAGGACCTTTAACATTTTAATGATATCTGGGTACGTGTATTCTCCCATACGGAGCATGTCTTTTAATTCTCTATGGAACCCTGCTGGATCTTTGTCATGACAGGGAATTAATTTCTTCATTTCAAGAAGTTCCATCTTTGATATTGGAGTGTATACAAACACTCGTTGCATTACGCCACCCGCCCCTTGGACTGGGTGGACTTCTCGTAACGGATTCTGTCTGTCTATGTAGAATGGTTTACTTTCTGGGGGTGAGACATGAACAAAATGCGGGTTCAGGAACGTTCTATACTTGTGACGCTGTTCTAGAATGACACTAATTAAATCGGTACCTAGACCTCTCCATCTATACTGGAGTAACTCGTTCAGGATATCGTGTAACGGGCCTGGATCAGAATGTTGACCCTCATATAGAGTAATGAGGTGCTGGATCATATACATACCCACCAGTCGTTGCTCGGCTGGGGGCAATTTCAGAAACATTTGTGCCACTATTTCGTCTGGAAAAGTGGTAGAATCAGTAATCCATCGGACTGCTGATCGGGCTAGTTCTTGTTCATGCATAGTACTTAATTCACTGTAACCGACTCGTGATTTCAGAATGTGATCGGTAGCTTGAAATACTTGTTCTAGAGAACCTTGTTCTGGTGCTAGATGAAAAATAGACTTGGGTTCTAGGCGTAAATGGCGATCTGGAAATCTGGATTTTCCTACATACGCTATTCTGGCGGGATTCTCGTTCTCTTCCTCTTCAGGATCAGAGATACTTTCTTTCTCGCTTACTTGTGCTGCTTTACGCTGGTCGTGTAACCTTATTATTTCTTTACGAATTTTCTTGTACATACTCTCCATGGCACTGACGGTCTTGTGCTTACCCTCGGCTATATTATCACTCCACCTTGTCAGGATTCTCATTTCGGCGGGATCTTTAGACGGGTAATCTTGTTCTCTTATTAAACAATTGATCAGGAACTTTAATATCATGAGCTGAATCTCGGCTTTCCTTTGAGACATAATTTCGCCAATACTTTCTGGATCATCCCCTGTACGGATGAAACGATATATTCTGTCTAGATCTTCTTTCATATTCGGCAAGGTGACTAGATATTCGGTCACTCTCCTTACACGTAAGGAATATAAAACCATAGTATATTCGCCTGGAACTGGATCATAGACACATTCGTTAAGGGCTTGCCTGATTTCTGTGACAGACTTATTACTTTTAGGAGTACGCTGTGATGCTTGAGCATGTAATTCGAGTGCCGATAAACGCTTGTGTGGCGGCGGGGTTTGAGGAGTAGCTCCTCCTGCGGCCCCTAGACTGGAGTCGTCTACTGAGGCTCTACATCCTGGCAGAGTGGGAAATGGAACTGTAGGCTGGACCGGGGGTACCGTAACAGGTACTCCGGTGTCTGGAGAAGCGGGAAGTGCCTGATTTACAGGGACTGGCGGAGCACGAACAGGATTTGCATATTCGGGGACTGTGTCGTCCAAATAGGACGAAATAAAAATATCAGCTGCGGTCGGTTTGTGACGTAGCTTGGTCGGAACTAATGGCGGCGGGAAATTACTGGATGCCTCTGGGGTCGCTTTTGGCAGGCCCTCGGCAAGAAGAGGATACATACCCTTAATAAGGGCATGCCTCTGTCTGTCTGACTGTTCGGTTTTGACTTGTTCACCTATCTCGATTAATTCTCTTTCTTGGGCTCGTCCTTGGGATTCTCTACTTAACTCTGACTTTCTGACTTCCTTTTCCGTTCTTTTATGAGCTTCCTTGCGCCATAACTCGATGGCATCTTTCTGTGACTGTCTGGCTTTCTTTTTCCATAATGCTTCTTCTACTCGCATGATACATTCGGCATCCCATGTACCCGATACGGGCCATCTATACTTTTCTTCTAACTGTTTGGTATACTCTACCCATAAATCTAGATACATTATGGCGCTTATGCCATGTTTCTGATACATAAAATGACCTGGACTGTCCCTAGGCGGGACAGGAACTGCTTCCTCTAACAGACCCTTTCTAGTTTTTAACTGACGTAACTTGGAAAAGAGCGGCATTCTATACTTGAATTGGAACACAATACAATACACGAAAAACAATAACAATTGGGAAAACAATTCAGGCATACCACGACATTGGAAATACATTAAACAATATCATAACATAACAGTTCGAACAGAATACTACCTGAAAATACTGAAAACAGAAACAGAACAGAATTCTCGAGAACGGAACAGACTAGAGTTACTGGATGCACTGCTGTAACAGTACGGAACATACCGGTCCCATAAAGGAACGCATCAAGACCCGTATCCACCTAGGTGAACACTTCGTTTGTGGGCTTGGGTACCACCAACCCACGGACCAGGAGTCAATTTAGATTGGTCCTGTCTAGATACTACCCCAGCAATGGTACTCACCGGGCAGCACGGAACGGAAAGCCTCGAACGGGACTGGACTACGACGGACTTCGGACTTCGGACTTCAGTTACGGGTGGGCCTCCGGATACCTCGGACCTTGGACTCTCGGCTTGGGCTCTGGTCGGGACTCGCCGCGTTCCTCCACCGTCTCGTTTGGATGCTGGACCGCCTCCTCCGTCTCCTCCGTGGGCCTGAGGGATACTTGGAGCAGAAATATCTGCCAGTGCACGGTATGGTTCCGTCACGACTGCAGAGGGTCAGGGGGTCGGCGTGGCTTCACCGACGCGTGGGGAAAGGGCAAGTCCCTATTCGGGCGCCATTATGTGGTAAATAAATAAATAATACCCTATTTTTGACTAGACTTATAGCATAACAGATAGCTCAATAAAATAAGAGTCAAGATTCGAGGTAGTAGGAGTTTCTGCAGGTTTATTACAGCATAAGGACAGGATCAGGACAACCTGCATGGGAATAGGACAATAAGGCTCGGCAGCTGCCGGGGCTGGGTCTGGGATGAGCGCGCTAACATTCAATAACAAAACATTGACTTATATACATAGCGCAAACACATAGCATTACATTGCAGTAGGCGTAGCAGTGGGTGGAGCAGAAGTCGTGACGCGTAGCAGTCGCGAGAGATAACAGTAAAAGTAGGTGTAACTGGGCGTATACATAGACATGTGGTGCAAACGTAACAGAATATGTCATGAATGGGCGGAAACTTTGGAGGGGGCTACCTAAGGAGCCGGGACCTCTAACCTAATGGTGCGCGAAAACTGGCAATGACGTGTTACTAGGAGAAGCTGGGGGCTATGAACTCTGTGCTAGGAGCAGAGACTAGAGTCTGAAGGGTCGGAGCGACATGTACCTAAACCCTATCTGGTATCTGATGTTTAGGGAACATGTTGATATAAACTAGAAGTCATGAGGGGAATAGCTAACTTGATTCTAAGACTGGACCATGCATTATTCTACATGTAGTGCGTGATGAAGAATATTAAATGACCATTAAATACAGTATTTCTCTAACATGGAGACGAGAAGGCTAGACAATGACGGAAACTATTGATGCAGTTCAGTAGCTTAGGAATGCAGAGAGGAGGACTGAACTGATAACTGGAACTATAACATACTTTTGGCAGACTCAGAGGCAGAGCCAAGCTGCACCGGGCACTGCGAGGCAGGAAGTAAGTGAAGGGTCGAGGATACAGGTGGGGGCTGTATCGCTCCTTAGCGAGGCTTTCAGGAGACTGGAGCTGAATCTGTGGTCTGGGCCCTTTTGAGGCCTAGAAACGGGGATTTTATAATGGAATAACGTGCACACTAAGAAACGTGGCAACATTACTTTACATAGGCCTGATATTCGTAGTATTCACGAGGACTGGAAAATAGCATACTAGAGGTGGACACAACTGGAATTGCGTCATTAATCAGGCATGGGGAATAACATATGCATATTGGTCATGCACACATAACATATGATGGATGAAGCGTAGGGACACAGAACATGGCAAAATTTACTTTTCCACAGTGTCAGTTTCACTGAGAGTGTCAGTGAGAGTGTCATTGAGTGTGAGTGAGAGTGTGAGTGTGGGTGATAGTGTCAGTGAGAGTGTCAGTGAGTATCAGTGTCAGTGAGAGTGTGAGTGAGAGTGTCAGTGTGAGTGAGAGTGTCAGTGAGAGTGTCAGTGAGAGTGTCAGTGGAAGTGTCAGTGAGAGTGTCAGTGAGAGTGTCAGTGAGAGTGTCAGCATCAGTGAGAGTGTCAGCATCAGTGAGTGTCAGTGAGAGTGTCAGTTAGAGTGTCAGTGAGAGTGTCTGTGAGAGTGTCAGTTTCAGTGTGCGTGTCAGTGAGTGTCAGTGAGAGTGTCAGGGAGAGTTTCAGTGAGAGTGTCAGTGAGTGTGTGAGTGAGAGTGTGAGTGAGAGTGTGAGTGTGTCAGTGAATGTGTCAGTGAGAGTTTCAGTGAGAGTGTCAGTGTCAGTGAGAGTGTCAGTGTCAGTGTTGATGAGAGTGACAGTAAGAGTGTCAGTGAGAGTGTCAGTGTCAGTGAGAGTGTCAGTGAGAGTGTCGATGAGATTGTCAGTGAGAGTGTCAGTGTCAGTGAGAGTGTCAGTGAGAGTGTCAGTGTCAGTGAGAGTGTGAGTGAGAGTGTGAGTGTCAGTGTGAGTGAGAGTGTAAGTGAGAGTGTCAGTGAGAGTGTCAGTGAGAGTGTCAGTGTGAGTGTCAGTGAGAGTGTCAGTGAGAGTGTCAGTGAGTGTCAGTGAGATTGTCAATGAGTATCAGTGAGAGTGTCAGCGAGAGTGTCAGTGTCAGTGAGAGTTTCAGTGAGAGTGTCAGTGAGAGTGTCAGTGGAAGTGTCAGTGTCAGTGAAAGTGGCAGTGAGAGTGTCAGTGAGAGTGTCAATGAGAGTGTCAGTGTCAGTCAGAGTGTCAGTGATAGTGTCAGTGAGAGCGTCAGCATCAGTGAGAGTGTCAGTGAGTGTCAGTGAGAGTGTCAGTTTCACTGAGAGTGTCAGTGAGAGTGTCATTGAGTGTGAGTGAGAGTGTGAGTGTGGGTGATAGTGTCAGTGAGAGTGTCAGTGAGTGTCAGTGTCAGTGAGAGTGTAAGTGGGAGTGTGAGTGTCAGTGTGAGTGAGAGTGTCAGTGAGAGTGTCAGTGAGAGTGTCAGTGGAAGTGTCAGTGAGAGTGTTAGTGAGAGTGTCAGTGAGAGTGTCAGCATCAGTGAGAGTGTCAGCATCAGTGAGTGTCAGTGAGTGTCAGTGAGAGTGTCAGTTAGAGTGTCAGTGAGAGTGTCTGTGAGAGTGTCAGTTTCAGTGTGCGTGTCAGTGAGTGTCAGTGAGAGTGTCAGTGAGAGTTTCAGTGAGAGTGTCAGTGAGTGTGTGAGTGAGAGTGTGAGTGAGAGTGTGAGTGTGTCAGTGAGTGTGTCAGTGTCAGTGAGAGTGTCAGTGAGAGTGTCAGTGAGTGTCAGTGAGTGTCAGTGAGTGTCAGCAAGAGTGTCAGTGAGAGTGTCAGTAAGAGTTTCAGTGAGAGTTTCAGTGGCAGTGAGAGTGTCATTTTCAGTGTGAGTTTCAGTGTGAGTGTCAGTGAGAGTGTCAGTGAGAGTGTCAGTGAGTGTCAGTGAGAGTTTCAGTGAGAGTGTCAGTGTCAGTGAGAGTGTCAGTGAGTGTGAGAGAGAGTGTGAGTGAGATTGTCAGTGTCAGTGACAGTGAGAGTGTCAGTGAGGGTGTCCGTGAGAGTTTCAGTGTCAGTGAGAGTATCAGTGAGAGTGGCAGTGAGTGTCCTTGAGTGGCAGTGAGTGTAAGTGAGAGTGTCAGTGAGTGTCAGTGAGAGTGTCAGTGACAGTGTCAGTGAGAGTGTCAGTGAGAGTGTCAGTGTCAGCAAGAGTGTCAGTGAGAGTGTCAGTGAGTGTCATTGAGAGTGTCAGTGTCAGTGAGAGTGTCGATGAGATTGTCAGTGAGAGTGTCAGTGTCAGTGAAAGTGGCAGTGAGAGTGTCAGTGAGAGTGTCAGTGTCAGTCAGAGTGTCAGTGATAGTGTCAGTGAGAGTGTCAGCATCAGTGAGAGTGTCAGTGAGTGTCAGTGAGAGTGTCAGTTTCACTGAGAGTGTCAGTGAGAGTGTCATTGAGTGTGAGTGAGAGTGTCAGTTTGGGTGATAGTGTCAGTGAGTGTCAGTGTCAGTGAGAGTGTAAGTGGGAGTGTGAGTGTCAGTGTGAGTGAGAGTGTCAGTGAGAGTGTCAGTGAGAGTGTCAGTGAGAGTGTCAGTGGAAGTGTCAGTGAGAGTGTCAGCATCAGTGTCAGTGAGAGTGTCTGTGAGAGTGTCAGTTTCAGTGTGCGTGTCAGTGAGTGTCAGTGAGAGTGTCAGTGAGAGTTTCAGTGAGAGTGTCAGTGAGTGTGTGAGTGAGAGTGTGAGTGAGAGTGTGAGTGTGTAAGTGAGTGTGTCAGTGTCAGTGAGAGTGTCAGTGAGAGTGTCAGTGAGTGTCAGTGAGTGTCAGCGAGAGTGTCAGTGAGAGTTTCAGTGAGAGTGTCAGTGTCAGTGAGAGTGTCAGTGAGTGTGAGAGAGAGTGTGAGTGAGATTGTCAGTGTCAGTGACAGTGAGAGTGTCAGTGAGGGTGTCCGTGAGAGTTTCAGTGTCAGTGAGAGTATCAGTGAGAGTGCCAGTGAGTGTCCTTGAGTGTCAGTGAGTGTCAGTGAGAGTGTCAGTGAGAGTCAGTGAGAGTGTCAGTGAGAGTCAGTGAGAGTGTCAGTGAGTGTCCTTGAGTGTAAGTGAGAGTGTCAGTGAGAGTGTCAGTGAGAGTGTCAGTGAGAGTGTCAGTGAGAGTGTCAGTGTCAGCGAGAGTGTCAGTGAGAGTGTCAGTGAGTGTCATTGAGAGTGTCAGTGTCAGTGAGAGTGTTGATGAGATTGTCAGTGAGAGTGTCAGTGTCAGTGAAAGTGGTAGTGAGAGTGTCAGTGAGAGTGTCAGTGAGAGTGTCAGTGTCAGTCAGAGTGTCAGTGATAGTGTCAGTGAGAGCGTCAGCATCAGTGAGAGTGTCAGTGAGTGTCAGTGAGAGTGTCAGTTTCACTGAGAGTGTCAGTGAGAGTGTCATTGAGTGTGAGTGAGAGTGTGAGTGTGGGTGATAGTGTCAGTGAGAGTGTCAGTGAGTGTCAGTGTCAGTGAGAGTGTGAGTGAGAGTGTCAGTGTAAGTGAGAGTGTCAGTGAGAGTGTCAGTGAGAGTGTCAGTGGAAGTGTCAGTGAGAGTGTCAGTGAGAGTGTCAGTGAGAGTGTCAGCATCAGTGAGTGTCAGCATCAGTGAGTGTCAGTGAGAGTGTCAGTTAGAGTGTCAGTGAGAGTGTCTGTGAGAGTGTCAGTTTCAGTGTGCGTGTCAGTGAGTGTCAGTGAGAGTGTCAGGGAGAGTTTCAGTGAGAGTGTCAGTGAGTGTGTGAGTGAGAGTGTGAGTGAGAGTGTGAGTGTGTCAGTGAGTGTGTCAGTGTCAGTGAGAGTGTCAGTGAGAGTGTCAGTGAGTGTCAGTGAGTGTCAGTGAGTGTCAGCAAGAGTGTCAGTGAGAGTGTCAGTAAGAGTTTCAGTGAGAGTTTCAGTGGCAGTGAGAGTGTCATTTTCAGTGTGAGTTTCAGTGTGAGTGTCAGTGAGAGTGTCAGTGAGAGTGTCAGTGAGTGTCAGTGAGAGTTTCAGTGAGAGTGTCAGTGTCAGTGAGAGTGTCAGTGAGTGTGAGAGAGAGTGTGAGTGAGATTGTCAGTGTCAGTGACAGTGAGAGTGTCAGTGAGGGTGTCCGTGAGAGTTTCAGTGTCAGTGAGAGTATCAGTGAGAGTGTCAGTGAGTGTCCTTGAGTGGCAGTGAGTGTAAGTGAGAGTGTCAGTGAGTGTCAGTGAGAGTGTCAGTGACAGTGTCAGTGAGAGTGTCAGTGAGAGTGTCAGTGTCAGCAAGAGTGTCAGTGAGAGTGTCAGTGAGTGTCATTGAGAGTGTCAGTGTCAGTGAGAGTGTCGATGAGATTGTCAGTGAGAGTGTCAGTGTCAGTGAAAGTGGCAGTGAGAGTGTCAGTGAGAGTGTCAGTGAGAGTGTCAGTGTCAGTCAGAGTGTCAGTGATAGTGTCAGTGAGAGTGTCAGCATCAGTGAGAGTGTCAGTGAGTGTCAGTGAGAGTGTCAGTTTCACTGAGAGTGTCAGTGAGAGTGTCATTGAGTGTGAGTGAGAGTGTCAGTTTGGGTGATAGTGTCAGTGAGTGTCAGTGTCAGTGAGAGTGTAAGTGGGAGTGTGAGTGTCAGTGTGAGTGAGAGTGTCAGTGAGAGTGTCAGTGAGAGTGTCAGTGAGAGTGTCAGTGGAAGTGTCAGTGAGAGTGTCAGCATCAGTGTCAGTGAGAGTGTCTGTGAGAGTGTCAGTTTCAGTGTGCGTGTCAGTGAGTGTCAGTGAGAGTGTCAGTGAGAGTTTCAGTGAGAGTGTCAGTGAGTGTGTGAGTGAGAGTGTGAGTGAGAGTGTGAGTGTGTAAGTGAGTGTGTCAGTGTCAGTGAGAGTGTCAGTGAGAGTGTCAGTGAGTGTCAGTGAGTGTCAGCGAGAGTGTCAGTGAGAGTTTCAGTGAGAGTGTCAGTGTCAGTGAGAGTGTCAGTGAGTGTGAGAGAGAGTGTGAGTGAGATTGTCAGTGTCAGTGACAGTGAGAGTGTCAGTGAGGGTGTCTGTGAGAGTTTCAGTGTCAGTGAGAGTATCAGTGAGAGTGCCAGTGAGTGTCCTTGAGTGTCAGTGAGTGTCAGTGAGAGTGTCAGTGAGAGTCAGTGAGAGTGTCAGTGAGAGTCAGTGAGAGTGTCAGTGAGTGTCCTTGAGTGTCAGTGAGAGTGTCAGTGAGAGTGTCAGTTAGAGTGTCAGTGAGAGTGTCAGTGAGAGTGTCAGTGTCAGCGAGAGTGTCAGTGAGAGTGTCAGTGAGTGTCATTGAGAGTGTCAGTGTCAGTGAGAGTGTTGATGAGATTGTCAGTGAGAGTGTCAGTGTCAGTGAAAGTGGCAGTGAGAGTGTCAGTGAGAGTGTCAGTGAGAGTGTCAGTGTCAGTCAGAGTGTCAGTGATAGTGTCGGTGAGAGCGTCAGCATCAGTGAGAGTGTCAGTGAGTGTCAGTGAGAGTGTCAGTTTCACTGAGAGTGTCAGTGAGAGTGTCATTGAGTGTGAGTGAGAGTGTGAGTGTGGGTGATAGTGTCAGTGAGAGTGTCAGTGAGTGTCAGTGTCAGTGAGAGTGTGAGTGAGAGTGTCAGTGTGAGTGAGAGTGTCAGTGAGAGTGTCAGTGAGAGTGTCAGTGGAAGTGTCAGTGAGAGTGTCAGTGAGAGTGTCAGTGAGAGTGTCAGCATCAGTGAGAGTGTCAGCATCAGTGAGTGTCAGTGAGAGTGTCAGTTAGAGTGTCAGTGAGAGTGTCTGTGAGAGTGTCAGTTTCAGTGTGCGTGTCAGTGAGTGTCAGTGAGAGTGTCAGGGAGAGTTTCAGTGAGAGTGTCAGTGAGTGTGTGAGTGAGAGTGTGAGTGAGAGTGTGAGTGTGTCAGTGAATGTGTCAGTGAGAGTTTCAGTGAGAGTGTCAGTGTCAGTGAGAGTGTCAGTGTCAGTGTTGATGAGAGTGACAGTAAGAGTGTCAGTGAGAGTGTCAGTGTCAGTGAGAGTGTCAGTGAGAGTGTCGATGAGATTGTCAGTGAGAGTGTCAGTGTCAGTGAGAGTGTCAGTGAGAGTGTCAGTGTCAGTGAGAGTGTGAGTGAGAGTGTGAGTGTCAGTGTGAGTGAGAGTGTAAGTGAGAGTGTCAGTGAGAGTGTCAGTGAGAGTGTCAGTGTGAGTGTCAGTGAGAGTGTCAGTGAGAGTGTCAGTGAGTGTCAGTGAGATTGTCAATGAGTATCAGTGAGAGTGTCAGCGAGAGTGTCAGTGTCAGTGAGAGTTTCAGTGAGAGTGTCAGTGAGAGTGTCAGTGGAAGTGTCAGTGTCAGTGAAAGTGGCAGTGAGAGTGTCAGTGAGAGTGTCAATGAGAGTGTCAGTGTCAGTCAGAGTGTCAGTGATAGTGTCAGTGAGAGCGTCAGCATCAGTGAGAGTGTCAGTGAGTGTCAGTGAGAGTGTCAGTTTCACTGAGAGTGTCAGTGAGAGTGTCATTGAGTGTGAGTGAGAGTGTGAGTGTGGGTGATAGTGTCAGTGAGAGTGTCAGTGAGTGTCAGTGTCAGTGAGAGTGTAAGTGGGAGTGTGAGTGTCAGTGTGAGTGAGAGTGTCAGTGAGAGTGTCAGTGAGAGTGTCAGTGGAAGTGTCAGTGAGAGTGTTAGTGAGAGTGTCAGTGAGAGTGTCAGTTAGAGTGTCAGTGAGAGTGTCTGTGAGAGTGTCAGTTTCAGTGTGCGTGTCAGTGAGTGTCAGTGAGAGTGTCAGTGAGAGTTTCAGTGAGAGTGTCAGTGAGTGTGTGAGTGAGAGTGTGAGTGAGAGTGTGAGTGTGTCAGTGAGTGTGTCAGTGTCAGTGAGAGTGTCAGTGAGAGTGTCAGTGAGTGTCAGTGAGTGTCAGTGAGTGTCAGCAAGAGTGTCAGTGAGAGTGTCAGTAAGAGTTTCAGTGAGAGTTTCAGTGGCAGTGAGAGTGTCATTTTCAGTGTGAGTTTCAGTGTGAGTGTCAGTGAGAGTGTCAGTGAGAGTGTCAGTGAGTGTCAGTGAGAGTTTCAGTGAGAGTGTCAGTGTCAGTGAGAGTGTCAATGAGTGTGAGAGAGAGTGTGAGTGAGATTGTCAGTGTCAGTGACAGTGAGAGTGTCAGTGAGGGTGTCCGTGAGAGTTTCAGTGTCAGTGAGAGTATCAGTGAGAGTGTCAGTGAGTGTCCTTGAGTGGCAGTGAGTGTAAGTGAGAGTGTCAGTGAGTGTCAGTGAGAGTGTCAGTGACAGTGTCAGTGAGAGTGTCAGTGAGAGTGTCAGTGTCAGCAAGAGTGTCAGTGAGAGTGTCAGTGAGTGTCATTGAGAGTGTCAGTGTCAGTGAGAGTGTCGATGAGATTGTCAGTGAGAGTGTCAGTGTCAGTGAAAGTGGCAGTGAGAGTGTCAGTGAGAGTGTCAGTTTCACTGAGAGTGTCAGTGAGAGTGTCATTGAGTGTGAGTGAGAGTGTCAGTTTGGGTGATAGTGTCAGTGAGTGTCAGTGTCAGTGAGAGTGTAAGTGGGAGTGTGAGTGTCAGTGTGAGTGAGAGTGTCAGTGAGAGTGTCAGTGAGAGTGTCAGTGAGAGTGTCAGTGGAAGTGTCAGTGAGAGTGTCAGCATCAGTGTCAGTGAGAGTGTCTGTGAGAGTGTCAGTTTCAGTGTGCGTGTCAGTGAGTGTCAGTGAGAGTGTCAGTGAGAGTTTCAGTGAGAGTGTCAGTGAGTGTGTGAGTGAGAGTGTGAGTGAGAGTGTGAGTGTGTAAGTGAGTGTGTCAGTGTCAGTGAGAGTGTCAGTGAGAGTGTCAGTGAGTGTCAGTGAGTGTCAGCGAGAGTGTCAGTGAGAGTTTCAGTGAGAGTGTCAGTGTCAGTGAGAGTGTCAGTGAGTGTGAGAGAGAGTGTGAGTGAGATTGTCAGTGTCAGTGACAGTGAGAGTGTCAGTGAGGGTGTCCGTGAGAGTTTCAGTGTCAGTGAGAGTATCAGTGAGAGTGCCAGTGAGTGTCCTTGAGTGTCAGTGAGTGTCAGTGAGAGTGTCAGTGAGAGTCAGTGAGAGTGTCAGTGAGAGTCAGTGAGAGTGTCAGTGAGTGTCCTTGAGTGTCAGTGAGAGTGTCAGTGAGAGTGTCAGTGAGAGTGTCAGTGAGAGTGTCAGTGAGAGTGTCAGTGTCAGCGAGAGTGTCAGTGAGAGTGTCAGTGAGTGTCATTGAGAGTGTCAGTGTCAGTGAGAGTGTTGATGAGATTGTCAGTGAGAGTGTCAGTGTCAGTGAAAGTGGCAGTGAGAGTGTCAGTGAGAGTGTCAGTGAGAGTGTCAGTGTCAGTCAGAGTGTCAGTGATAGTGTCAGTGAGAGCGTCAGCATCAGTGAGAGTGTCAGTGAGTGTCAGTGAGAGTGTCAGTTTCACTGAGAGTGTCAGTGAGAGTGTCATTGAGTGTGAGTGAGAGTGTGAGTGTGGGTGATAGTGTCAGTGAGAGTGTCAGTGAGTGTCAGTGTCAGTGAGAGTGTGAGTGAGAGTGTCAGTGTAAGTGAGAGTGTCAGTGAGAGTGTCAGTGAGAGTGTCAGTGGAAGTGTCAGTGAGAGTGTCAGTGAGAGTGTCAGTGAGAGTGTCAGCATCAGTGAGTGTCAGCATCAGTGAGTGTCAGTGAGAGTGTCAGTTAGAGTGTCAGTGAGAGTGTCTGTGAGAGTGTCAGTTTCAGTGTGCGTGTCAGTGAGTGTCAGTGAGAGTGTCAGGGAGAGTTTCAGTGAGAGTGTCAGTGAGTGTGTGAGTGAGAGTGTGAGTGAGAGTGTGAGTGTGTCAGTGAATGTGTCAGTGAGAGTTTCAGTGAGAGTGTCAGTGTCAGTGAGAGTGTCAGTGTCAGTGTTGATGAGAGTGACAGTAAGAGTGTCAGTGAGAGTGTCAGTGTCAGTGAGAGTGTCAGTGAGAGTGTCGATGAGATTGTCAGTGAGAGTGTCAGTGTCAGTGAGAGTGTCAGTGAGAGTGTCAGTGTCAGTGAGAGTGTGAGTGAGAGTGTGAGTGTCAGTGTGAGTGAGAGTGTAAGTGAGAGTGTCAGTGAGAGTGTCAGTGAGAGTGTCAGTGTGAGTGTCAGTGAGAGTGTCAGTGAGAGTGTCAGTGAGTGTCAGTGAGATTGTCAATGAGTATCAGTGAGAGTGTCAGCGAGAGTGTCAGTGTCAGTGAGAGTTTCAGTGAGAGTGTCAGTGAGAGTGTCAGTGGAAGTGTCAGTGATGAGAGTGTCAGTGAGAGTGTCAGTGAGAGTGTCAGCATCAGTGAGAGTGTCAGCATCAGTGAGTGTCAGTGAGTGTCAGTGAGAGTGTCAGTTAGAGTGTCAGTGAGAGTGTCTGTGAGAGTGTCTGTGAGAGTGTCAGTTTCAGTGTGCGTGTCAGTGAGTGTCAGTGAGAGTGTCAGTGAGAGTTTCAGTGAGAGTGTCAGTGAGTGTGTGAGTGAGAGTGTGAGTGAGAGTGTGAGTGTGTCAGTGAGTGTGTCAGTGTCAGTGAGAGTGTCAACGAGAGTGTGAGTGAGAGTGTGAGTGTCAGTGTGAGTGAGAGTGTAAGTGAGAGTGTCAGTGAGAGTGTCAGTGAGAGTGTCAGTGTGAGTGTCAGTGAGAGTGTCAGTGAGAGTGTCAGTGAGTGTCAGTGAGATTGTCAATGAGTGTCAGTGAGAGTGTCAGCGAGAGTGTCAGTGTCAGTGAGAGTTTCTGTGAGAGTGTCAGTGAGAGTGTCAGTGGAAGTGTCAGTGATGAGAGTGTCAGTGAGAGTGTCAGCATCAGTGAGAGTGTCAGCATCAGTGAGTGTCAGTGAGTGTCAGTGAGAGTGTCAGTTAGAGTGTCAGTGAGAGTGTCTGTGAGAGTGTCAGTTTCAGTGTGCGTGTCAGTGAGTGTCAGTGAGAGTGTCAATGAGAGTTTCAGTGAGAGTGTCAGTGAGTGTGTGAGTGAGAGTGTGAGTGAGAGTGTGAGTGTGTCAGTGAGTGTGTCAGTGTCAGTGAGAGTGTCAACGAGAGTGTCAGTGAGTGTCAGTGAGTGTCAGTGAGTGTCAGTGAGAGTTTCAGTGAGAGTGTCAGTGAGAGTGTGGAAAAGTAAATTTCGCCATGTTCTGTGTCCCTACGCCTCATCCATCATATGTTATGTGTGCATGACCAATATGCATATGTTATTCCCCATGTCTGATTACTGACGCAATTATAGTTGTGTCCATCTCTGATATGTCATTTTCCAGTCCTCGTGAATAATACGAATATCAGGCCTATGTAAAGTTATGTTGCCACGTTTCTCAGTGTGCACGTTATTCCATTATAAAGTCCCCGTTTCTAGGCCTCAACAGGGCCCGGACCACAGATTCAGCTCCTGTCTCCTGAAAGCCTCGCTGAGGAGCGATACAGCCCCCACCTGTATCCTCGACCTTTCACTTACTTCCTGCCTCGCAGTGCCCGGTGCAGCTTGGCTCTGCCTCTGAGTCTGCCAAAAGTATGTTATAGTTCCAGTTATCAGTTCAGTCCTCCTCTTCTGCATTCCTAAGCTACTGAACTGCATCAATAGTTTCCGTCATTGTCTAGCCTATTCGGCTCCACGTTAGAGAAATACTGTATTAATGGTCATTTAATATTCTTCATCACGCACTACGTGTAGAATAATGCATGGTCCAGTCTTAGAATCAAGTTAGCTTTTCCCCTCCTGACTCTTAGTTTATATCAACATGTTCCCTAAACATCAGATACTAGATAGGGTTTAGGTACATGTCGCTCCGACCCTCCAGACTCTAGTCTCTACTCCTAGCACAGAGTTCGTAGCCCCCAGCTTCTCCTAGTAACACGTCATTGCCCGTTTTCGCGCACCATTAGGTTAGAGGTCCCGGCTCCTTAGGTAGCCCCCTCCTATGTTTCCGCCCATTCATGACATATTCTGTTACGTTTGCATCACATGTCTATGTAAACTCCCAGTTACACCCACTTTTACTGTTATCTTTCGCGACTGCTACACGTCACGCCTTCTACTCCACCCACTGTTACGCCTACTGCAATGTACTGCTATGTGTTTGCGCTATGTATATATGCCTGTATCTTGTTATTGAATGCTAGCGCGCTCATTCCAAGCTCATCCCAGACCTAGCCCCAGCAGCTGCTGGGCATCCTTTTCCCCTACTGGGTCCCAGTTGTCCTGCTGGGCCCTGTCATTCTGCTCTTCCTATGCAGGTTGTCCTGATCCTGTCTTTATGCTGTAATAAACCTGCAAAAACTCCTACTACCTCGAATCTTGACTCTTATTTATTGAGCTATCTGTTATTCATTTAAGCATTCAAAAATAGGGTATTATTTATTTATTTACCACATAATGGCGCCCGAATAGGGACTTGCCCTTTCCCCACGCGTCGGTGAAGCCACGCCGACCCCCTGACCCTCTGCAGCCGTGACGGAACCATACCGGCCACGTGCAGATATTTCTGCTTCAAGTATCCCTCAGGCCCACGGAGGAGACGGAGGAGGCGGTCCAGCATCCGAACGAGACGGTGGAGGAACGCGGCGAGTCCCGACCAGAGCCCAAGCTGAGAGTCCAAGGTCCGAGGTATCCGGAGGCCCACCCGTAACTGAAGTCCGAAGTCCGAAGTTCGTCGTCGTAGCAGTCCAGTCCCGTCCGAGGCTTTCCGTTCCGTGCTGCCCGGTGAGTACCATTGCTGGGGTAGTATCTAGACAGGACCAATCTAAATTGACTCCTGGTCCGTGGGTTGGTGGTGCCCAGACTCACAAACGAAGTGTTCACCTAGGTGGATACGGGTCTTGATGCGTCCCTTTGTGGGACCGGTATGTTCCGTACTGTTACAGCAGTGCATCCGGTAACTCTAGTCTGTTCCGTTCTCGAGAAAATCTGTTCTGTTTCTGTTTTCAGTATTTTCAGGTAATATTCTGTTCGAACTGTTATGTTATGATATTGTTTAATGTAATTCCAATGTCGTGGTATGCCTGAATTGTTTTTCCACTTGTTATTGTTCTTCGTGTATTGTATTGTGTTCCGATTTAAGTTTACAATGCCGCTCTTTTCAAGATTACGTCAGTTGAAAACTAGAAAGGGTCTGTTAGAGGAAGCAGTTCCTGTTCCGCCTAGGGACAGTCCAGGTCATTTTATGTATCAGAAACATGGCATAAGCGCCATAATGTATCTAGATTTATGGGTAGAGTATACCAAACAGTTAGAAGAAAAGTATAGATGGCCCGTATCGGGTACATGGGATGCCGAATGTATCATGCGAGTAGAAGAAGCATTATGGAAAAAGAAAGCCAGACAGTCACAGAAAGATGCCATCGAGTTATGGCGCAAGGAAGCTCATAGAAGAACGGAAAAGGAAGTCAGAAAGTCAGAGTTAAGTAGAGAATCCCAGGAACGAGCCCAAGAAAGAGAATTAATCGAGATAGGTGAACAAGTCAAAACCGAACAGTCAGACAGACAGAGGCATGCCCTAATTAAGGGTATGTATCCTCTCCTTGCCGAAGGTTTGCCAAAAGCGACCCCAGAGGCATCCAGTAATTTCCCGCCGCCATTAGTTCCGACCAAGCTACGTCACAAACAGACCGCAGCTGATATTTTTATTTCGTCCTATTTGGACGACACAGTCCCCGAATATGCAAATCCTGTTCGCGCTCCGCCAGTCCCTGTAAATCAGGCACTTCCTGCTCCTCCAGACACCGGGGTGCCCTTAACAGCTCCCCCGGCCCAGTCCGCCATACAAGTCCAGCCCACGTTACAATTACCGACTCTGCCAGGACGAAGAATGTCAGTCGACGATTCCAGTTTAGGGGCCGCGGGAGGAGGTCTTCCTCAAACCCCGCCGCCACACAAGCGTTTATCAGCACTCGAATTACATGCTCAAGCATCACAGCGTACTCCTAAAAGTAATAAGTCTGTCACAGAAATCAGACAAGCCCTTGGCGAATGTGTCTATGATCCAGTCCCAGGCGAGTATAATATGGTTTTATATTCCGTACGTGTAAGGAGAGTGACCGAGTATCTAGTCACCTTACCGAATATGAAAGAAGATCTAGACAGAATATATCGTTTCATCCGTACAGGGGATGATCCAGAAAGTATTGGCGAGATTATGTCTCAAAGGAAAGCCGAGATCCAGCTCATGATATTAAAGTTCCTGATCAATTGTCTAATAAGAGAACAAGATTATCCGTCTAAAGATCCCGCCGAAATGAGAATCCTGACAAGGTGGAGTGATAATATAGCCGAGGGTAAGCACAAGACCGTCGGTGCCATGGAGAGTATGTACAAGAAAATTCGTAAAGAAATAATAAGGTTACACGAACAGCGTAAAGCAGCACAAGTAAGCGAGAAAGAAAGTATCTCTGATCCTGAAGAAGAGGACGAGAATCCCGGCAGAATAGCGTATGTAGGAAAATCTAGATTTCCAGATCGCCATTTACGCCTAGAACACAAGTCTATTTTTCATCATCCAGCACCAGAACAAGGTTCCCTAGAACAAGTATTTCAAGTTACCGATCACATTCTGAAATCACGAGTCGGTTACAGTGAATTAAGTACTATGCATGAACAAGAACTAGCCCGATCAGCAGTCCGATGGATTACTGATTCTACCACTTTTCCAGACGAAATAGTGGCACAAATGTTTCTGAAATTGCCCCCAGCCGAGCAACGACTGGTGGGTATGTATATGATTCAGCACCTCATTACTCTGTAT
This sequence comes from Lissotriton helveticus, assembly GCF_964261635.1. Classification (NCBI taxonomy): domain Eukaryota; kingdom Metazoa; phylum Chordata; class Amphibia; order Caudata; family Salamandridae; genus Lissotriton; species Lissotriton helveticus. The sequence continues at coordinate 464,072,944 of NC_136068.1, read as the reverse complement.
GAGGGTCAACATTCTGACCCAGGTCCGTTACACGATGTCCTGAACGAGTTACTCCAGTATAGATGGAGAGGTCTAGGTACCGATTTAATTAGTGTCATTCTAGAACAGCGCCACAAATATAGAACGTTTCTGAACCCGCATTTCGTTCATGTCTCACCCCCAGAAAATAAATCATTCTACATAGACAGACAGAATCCGTTACGAGAAGTCCACCCAGTCCAAGGGGCGGGTGGCGTAATGCAACGAGTGTTTGTATACACTCCAATATCAAAGATGGAACTTCTTGAAATGAAGAAATTAATTCCCTGTCATGACAAAGATCCAGCAGGGTTCCATAGAGAATTAAAAGACATGCTCCGTATGGGAGAATACACTTACCCAGATATCATTAAAATGTTAAAGGTCCTGTTACCCGCAGGGGTATATGAAAAGTTAAAAGAAAAAGAATGGGAGGTGGGAGAGAAAAAGATCGATTGGACAGCTCTAGAAGCTGAAGACAAGGCACGAGTACCAGGTACCGGTCTTGGAGATAAATGTAAAGAATTACCAGAATTATTGATTCAAGTTTTACCCAGATTATTGACAACGAGAAAAGAAGACTGGGATGCAATCTCAGCCTGTAAACAGAAACAAGATGAAGATATTAGTGATTTTTATTCTAGATTTGAGAAATGTTTCAGTATTAACAGTGGTCTCAAGACAAGTAGTGAGTCATACCCTCACCTTTTCGTTACCAAATTAGTCGAGAATTCAAGTCCACAAATTAAAAATCGAGTTTTGAAAGTCGAAAGCACCTGGCAAGCTAATACCCCGTCCCAGATGCTCCAGATGCTCCAGTATCACCAGAATAGAATCAGAGAAGAGCAAGAACACGAGAGAAAACGTATGAAAGACACGAAAATGAAAGTGCTAGTTGCACAATCTGTTCCTCAAGACAGTCAGAAGAGGGGTCCGAATCAAGCCAGTCATCCTGCAGCTCCCGTTAAAGGGAACTGCAATTATTGTAAACAGCCAGGTCATTTTATAAACGAGTGTGCAGTTCTGAAACATAACATAGCTACTGGTAAGACTAAAGAAAGACCACGTCCGCCTAGACAAGAACAAGTTTCACAGATTCCTCAGTCACAGAATGCACAACCGACAGTTACAGTACCGCAGCCTATTGCTGCAACACAGCACGTTACATCGCAGATGTACCAGTATGCACAGTCTGAGTATCCAGAATACCAGTCATATTCATGAAACAGCCTAGAGAGGGAGGTAGGCTTGCCTCTCATCGAGATACCTGTAGACCAAGAAGGTCCCTATGTTCATAGTCAAGTATTGGGGAAAGACAGAAAATTTCTGATCGATACAGGGGCAAGTAGGACCACAATTAGTCATGCCGAAGTTCCAGGGGCTCCGCTCTCAGGCTCAAGAAATGTTTCCCTTGGATTTTCAGGAAAACCCATAGTTAATGAAATATCTCAGCCAGTTACTCTAGAAGTAGGTCCATTGTCCCGTACTACTGATCTGTTACTCACTAAGTCATGTCCAGAGAATCTGTTAGGTATTAAGACTCTGAAAGAATTAGGTGCAGTTATTTGTTGTTCCCCAGAGGGAATACGTCTGTTCCTACGTGACTTTAAGGGTCACTATGTATTACGAGATTTTGATTCAAGATTGTCTAATGTTCCGCAACATTTATGGGCGCAAGGTCCAACTGATGTAGGTTACATGCAAATCACACCCTATCGTGTGACTCTCAAACCAGGTGTAGTGTTACCCCGAATCAGACAGTACAGATTGCCACCTGAGGCTGTAGCAGCCTTATCCAAAATTATTGACGAGCTCATGGCTCAAGGAGTAGTTGTAGAAACTGACTCCAATGTATGTAATTCTCCGATCATTCCTGTTATGAAACGTACTGATCCGAATGCACCCCCAGTATATCGATTAGTGATTGATTTACGAGAGCTTAATAAATGTATTGTTCCTCAGTACCCAGTTGTTCCAGACATTTCTTCCCTGTTAACTGCCATTGATTCCGAAGCCATGTTTTTCACTGTTATTGATCTCAAGAATGCATTTTTCAGTGTTCCAATTCATCCAGACAGCCAGTTTCTTTTCGGATTTTGTTTAAATGGAAGGAGCTATATGTTTACACGCGCTCCTCAAGGTTTCACAGAAAGCCCTAGTATTTACAGTCAAGCACTTAAGAGACAACTAGACAACATTCACATGCCAACTGACACTGCCCTGCTCCAGTATGTCGATGATCTACTGATCACAGCCCGTTCTGAACGTGCTTGCGAGCGAGCATCACTTACAGTTCTGTATTTTCTAGCCGAGATGGGGCACAAGGTGTCACCTTCGAAGCTTCAATTCTGTGTCCAGCAAGTGGTATACTTAGGACACTTGCTGTCCAAGAGGGGTAGGCAGTTGACACCCGACCGTATCCAGTTAATAGCGAGTCTTCCCCAGCCCAGAACCCAGAAGGAGGTACGTGCTTTTATCGGCCTTACTTCTTATTGTAGACAATGGATTCCCCAGTATGCATTTCTAGCCAAGCCACTGATACAGTTAACGACACAGGAGGCAGCCGTATCGACTGTCCTCCCTTGGACACCTGATCATACACTTAGTTTCAACGAGTTAAAGAAAGCCCTATGTCAAGCTCCAGTTCTAGCTACACCGAACTACAGTAAGCCTTTTACACTTTTCGTTACAGAACGCGAAGGTACAGCATTATCTGTTCTCACACAAGATCAAGCAGGTCAATACAAGCCCTGTGCTTATTTTTCGAGCACATTAGATCCAGTCGCCCAGGCGTTACCTGCGTGCCTGAAGTCAGTTGCAGCCACAGCACTAGCTATCAGACAAAGTGATTCCATAGTTTTAGGACATTCCCTGACAGTACAAGTACCACATTCAGTAGAAGTTCTTTTAAACCGAACACAGACTCAGCACTTGACGATTGCACGTTTGACAGGTTATGAATTGACATTGTTCCAGCCACACATAGAAATTAGACGCTGCAACGTCCTGAATCCTGCTACACTGTTACCATCAGTTAGTTCAAATCCAGACACACATGATTGTGTGGAAGTAGTTAACATTACGACAAAGCCAAGACAAGATCTGACAGACATTCCGTTACTAGATCCTGACCTGACACTTTATGTGGATGGTTCATGTATGAGAACTAGTACAGGAGAACTAGTCGCCGCGTATGCAGTGACTACTGACACTGAAGTTATTGAAACACAACGTATTGATACTCTGTCCGCTCAAGCAGCAGAGCTAGTCGCTCTAACACAAGCCTGTATACACGCTAAGAACCTGAAAGTTAATGTTTACACAGATTCACGTTACGCATTCGGAGTTGTACACGACTTCGGAGTGCTCTGGCAAGAAAGAGGTTTTATGACGTCTCATGGAACCAAGATTCAGCATGGTCTCCTTATTCAAGCTCTGTTAGATGCCATACATTTACCGACATCTATTGCTATCATGAAGTGCAAAGCACACACGAAAGTTACAGACATTATTTCCCAAGGTAATGATTTAGCAGACCGCACAGCCAAGCTTACAGCACAGACACCAGACATTCCAGTTAATCAGACACATACTCCAGATCTGATTACATGCATGACAGTTAAGGACCCTACACAAGATGTCATAGATATCCAGTCACATGCTACTCCCGATGAAATCAAGAAATGGTCTGTACAAGGAGGGGTCCAGACAGATCAAGGATGGTTAACGAAGGGTAGAGCCACATGGTTTCTCCCCGATTCTATGGTTCAAGTCATTATCAATACCGCACATAGTCCAGCACATTTAGGAGAAAAAGCTATGTTAGACAGTATCCAGAACATTTGGTTCAACAAGCATTTACGAGCTGCAGCCAAGCAGAAAGTCCGTACCTGTATGATATGTTGTCAGTTTAATCCAGGTAAAAGTGTCCCGGTGGAACAAGGTGGTTTCCAGCCCCCTGACCACCCTTTTGAGGTCCTCCAGATGGATTATATTCAAATGGAGCGATGTCGAGGTTTCAAGTATGTCCTTGTAGTAGTATGCGCTTTGTCCAGATGGACAGAGGCATATCCAGTCCCAGATTACACAGCTGCGACCACTGCCAAGCAGTTGGTTCGTGAATTTTTCCCTAGATACGGACTCCCTAGAGTCGTATATTCTGATAACGGTCAGCCATTCTCATCAGAACTCATGAAGCACGTTTCCCTGTTGTTAGGGTACCAGTGGAAGTTTCATTGTGTACGCCATCCAGAAGCAGCTGGTCTAGTCGAGAGACATAATCAGACTCTGAAAATCCGTATAGCAAAAGTCTGTAAAGACAAAGGTGTAGACTGGTTAGTAGCTTTGCCAGTCGCTCTGTTCTACATGCGCATGGTCGCACATTCCAGATCAGGTCTGTCCCCGTATGAGGTCGTTTTCGGCCGTCCCCCTAACATGTGGGGTACTCCTAGACCCCGAAGTATTACCGATGTTTCATGTAATATGCTGACAGATTACCTAGCTTCCTTGATGTCTGCCCTCAACTCATGTCGTTCACAGGTTGCCGCCGCATTTCCAGACAATACCGAGGTGGCACCGCACGAGATCGTTCCAGGATCGATGGTTCTTGTCCGCAACTTTGACCGATCAAGTCCGCTGGAACCACGTTGGAAAGAGCCACGTCAAGTCCTTTTGACCACCCGAACTGCCGTCAAGCTAGAAGGCAGGAAGGGGTGGGTGCACCTCTCCCATGTAAAACTTTTTAAAGGATCAAAGCCAGTCGTCAAAGACATTGCCAAGAACATTTCCCAGGATTCGAAGGATTGCCAGAACATTGTTTTAAAGGACTGTCCCGCACCAGACTTTGTTACAACCCCTCCCTTGTTAGAGAAAACTCCGCAACAGGAGTATAAGTTAAAGCTCAGGTCTAATAAGTCAGCCAGTTTGATTGTATAAGTCCTCCCCTAGGTGAAACGGTTAGACTGTTTCTGACATGTATAAAATAGACCCCCATAGTGAGAGAGTTAGTCGCAGTTCACTACAATGTATCGTTTTTCTGAGTTTCATATTATTTCTCAGCATAATGATTTCCTGCACCAGCTACGCATTTTTCCTGTATTTACCTGTTCCTCATGTAAATATGTCTGCTAATGCTACAGTAGAGCACACGTTTAGTGATCTGCCTCCTCACGAATATTCATACCGCCTTGCCATGCGTAATAACACATTCATCCGTACGTTACATTATTCACACCAGACCAGCAATGCCACTAATTGTTGGGTGTGTGGTCGACTCCCCCCTTTCCAGACATCGAAGGGAGTTCTGCCACTCTTTCCTTATCCATTCTCACACAATGGTTCGTGTGGAGCATGGTCCACGTTAACGTCATCCTCAACAGATATGTCTTTTCTTAACAGTACATGTTTTCCAGACAAGCAAGGTTTCCCCCACAGAACAGGTTTAGATTTAGAAAATGAGGTATATAATTTAGGAAATTATTCGTCGAATTTCATGGTCCTGAATGTTCAGTCTGATACTACTCCAGACTTACCTGCTATTTCAGTACTACCAGTTAAAGGCGAATTATGTGTCCGTAGTTATGGTTCTGTACATATAGGACATAGTGAATGTACTACTGTTATCCAGTATAGTGACAGTGGGAAATCTATTTTTAAAGCTTCACGTCATTCTTATTTTGTTTGTGGTCAAACTGCATATGTCCGTCTGCCCCTCGATTGGGAGGGAACCTGTTACATTGCCTTCCTACTGCCACCTGTTTTTCTAGCCCCACCTGATTATCATAGGAATTCTTTCTTAGTACACACTAGACATCGAAGAGAGTCCCCAATTGTCGATCAAACTGAAACTACTCTAGAACAGTATACAGATTTCAATAAGGGTTTCTTCTTTTTCATAGGACCTGTCCAGAATAGTAAACTGATCCGTAGGCTAACAAGAACCCTTGAAGCTGTAGTAAATGAGACTGCCTCTGCTCTAGGTAACCTCACCGAAGAACAATCTGCTATGAGATTTGTCGTTTTACAGAATCGTCTCGTCCTTGACGTCATACTGGCCGATAGGGGCGGGGCCTGTAGAATTCTCGGATCCAGTTGTTGCATTTTCATTCCAAATAACGCGCCGTCTGTTTATTCAGCTATAACCAGACTCCATAAAATTGCCCACCTGTTACATCAAGATCCAGGCACCTGGACATGGTCCGGTTGGTTCTGGAATGTAATTTCCGCATGGGGATGGAAAGTCCTGTCCTTTCTAGGTATTGCAGTAGCGATTATATTTAGCTGCTGCCTCTGTATACAATGTGGCCCTGCGATTTGCAGCATGTGTGCTACCTCTTGTATTCCTAGTCCCAAGCCCCGTTCTAAATCCCGTTCTAAGACAATTCGAGACGAGCAAATGGTACTGTATGAAATGATAGACGGTATCATGAATATTGATGTTTCCTGATGAAAACGTAGTGACAAGGAGGGAATGTGGAAAAGTAAATTTCGCCATGTTCTGTGTCCCTACGCCTCATCCATCATATGTTATGTGTGCATGACCAATATGCATATGTTATTCCCCATGTCTGATTACTGACGCAATTATAGTTGTGTCCATCTCTGATATGTCATTTTCCAGTCCTCGTGAATAATACGAATATCAGGCCTATGTAAAGTTATGTTGCCACGTTTCTCAGTGTGCACGTTATTCCATTATAAAGTCCCCGTTTCTAGGCCTCAACAGGGCCCGGACCACAGATTCAGCTCCTGTCTCCTGAAAGCCTCGCTGAGGAGCGATACAGCCCCCACCTGTATCCTCGACCTTTCACTTACTTCCTGCCTCGCAGTGCCCGGTGCAGCTTGGCTCTGCCTCTGAGTCTGCCAAAAGTATGTTATAGTTCCAGTTATCAGTTCAGTCCTCCTCTTCTGCATTCCTAAGCTACTGAACTGCATCAATAGTTTCCGTCATTGTCTAGCCTATTCGGCTCCACGTTAGAGAAATACTGTATTAATGGTCATTTAATATTCTTCATCACGCACTACGTGTAGAATAATGCATGGTCCAGTCTTAGAATCAAGTTAGCTTTTCCCCTCCTGACTCTTAGTTTATATCAACATGTTCCCTAAACATCAGATACTAGATAGGGTTTAGGTACATGTCGCTCCGACCCTCCAGACTCTAGTCTCTACTCCTAGCACAGAGTTCGTAGCCCCCAGCTTCTCCTAGTAACACGTCATTGCCCGTTTTCGCGCACCATTAGGTTAGAGGTCCCGGCTCCTTAGGTAGCCCCCTCCTATGTTTCCGCCCATTCATGACATATTCTGTTACGTTTGCATCACATGTCTATGTAAACTCCCAGTTACACCCACTTTTACTGTTATCTTTCGCGACTGCTACACGTCACGCCTTCTACTCCACCCACTGTTACGCCTACTGCAATGTACTGCTATGTGTTTGCGCTATGTATATATGCCTGTATCTTGTTATTGAATGCTAGCGCGCTCATTCCAAGCTCATCCCAGACCTAGCCCCAGCAGCTGCTGGGCATCCTTTTCCCCTACTGGGTCCCAGTTGTCCTGCTGGGCCCTGTCATTCTGCTCTTCCTATGCAGGTTGTCCTGATCCTGTCTTTATGCTGTAATAAACCTGCAAAAACTCCTACTACCTCGAATCTTGACTCTTATTTATTGAGCTATCTGTTATTCATTTAAGCATTCAAAAATAGGGTATTATTTATTTATTTACCACAAGAGTGTCAGTGTCAGTTTTGATGAGAGTGTCAGTGAGAGTGTCAGTGAGAGTGTCAGTGTCAGTGAGAGTGTCAGTGAGAGTGTCGATGAGATTGTCAGTGAGAGTGTCAGTGTCAGTGAGAGTGTCAGTGAGAGTGTCAGTGAGAGTGTGAGTGAGAGTGTGAGTGTCAGTGTGAGTGAGAGTGTAAGTGAGAGTGTCAGTGAGAGTGTCAGTGAGAGTGTCAGTGTTAGTGTCAGTGAGAGTGTCAGTGAGAGTGTCAGTGAGTGTCAGTGAGATTGTCATTGAGTGTCAGTGAGAGTGTCAGCGAGAGTGTCAGTGTCAGTGAGAGTTTCAGTGAGAGTGTCAGTGTCAGTGAGAGTGTCAGTGAGAGTGTCAGTGAGTTTCAGTGAGAGTGTCAGTGAGTGTCAGTGAGAGTGTCAGTGAGAGTGTGAGTGAGAGTGTAAGTGTCAGTGAGAGTGTCAGTGAGGGTGTCCGTGAGAGTTTCAGTGTCAGTGAGAGTATCAGTGAGAGTGTCAGTGAGTGTCCTTGAGTGTCAGTGAGTGTCAGTGAGAGTGTCAGTGAGAGTCAGTGAGAGTGTCAGTGAGAGTCAGTGAGAGTGTCAGTGAGTGTCCTTGAGTGTCAGTGAGAGTGTCAGTGACAGTGTCAGTGAGAGTGTCAGTGTCAGCGAGAGTGTCAGTGAGAGTGTCAGTGAGTGTCATTGAGAGTGTCAGTGTCAGTGAGAGTGTCGATGAGATTGTCAGTGAGAGTGTCAGTGTCAGTGAAAGTGGCAGTGAGAGTGTCAGTGAGAGTGTCAATGAGAGTGTCAGTGTCAGTCAGAGTGTCAGTGATAGTGTCAGTGAGAGCGTCAGCATCAGTGAGAGTGTCAGTGAGTGTCAGTGAGAGTGTCAGTTTCACTGAGAGTGTCAGTGAGAGTGTCATTGAGTGTGAGTGAGAGTGTGAGTGTGGGTGATAGTGTCAGTGAGAGTGTCAGTGAGTGTCAGTGTCAGTGAGAGTGTAAGTGGGAGTGTGAGTGTCAGTGTGAGTGAGAGTGTCAGTGAGAGTGTCAGTGAGAGTGTCAGTGGAAGTGTCAGTGAGAGTGTTAGTGAGAGTGTCAGTGAGAGTGTCAGCATCAGTGAGAGTGTCAGCATCAGTGAGTGTCAGTGAGTGTCAGTGAGAGTGTCAGTTAGAGTGTCAGTGAGAGTGTCTGTGAGAGTGTCAGTTTCAGTGTGCGTGTCAGTGAGTGTCAGTGAGAGTGTCAGTGAGAGTTTCAGTGAGAGTGTCAGTGAGTGTGTGAGTGAGAGTGTGAGTGAGAGTGTGAGTGTGTCAGTGAGTGTGTCAGTGTCAGTGAGAGTGTCAGTGAGTGTCAGTGAGTGTCAGTGAGTGTCAGTGAGAGTGTCAGTGAGAGTTTCAGTGAGAGTGTCAGTGTCAGTGAGAGTGTCAGTGAGTGTGAGAGAGAGTGTGAGTGAGATTGTCAGTGTCAGTGACAGTGAGAGTGTCAGTGAGGGTGTCTGTGAGAGTTTCAGTGTCAGTGAGAGTATCAGTGAGAGTGTCAGTGAGTGTCCTTGAGTGTCAGTGAGTGTCAGTGAGAGTGTCAGTGAGAGTCAGTGAGAGTGTCAGTGAGAGTCAGTGAGAGTGTCAGTGAGAGTCAGTGAGAGTGTCAGTGAGTGTCCTTGAGTGTCAGTGAGAGTGTCAGTGACAGTGTCAGTGAGAGTGTCAGTGAGAGTGTCAGTGTCAGCGAGAGTGTCAGTGAGAGTGTCAGTGAGTGTCATTGAGAGTGTCAGTGTCAGTGAGAGTGTCGATGAGATTGTCAGTGAGAGTGTCAGTGTCAGTGAAAGTGGCAGTGAGAGTGTCAGTGAGAGTGTCAATGAGAGTGTCAGTGTCAGTCAGAGTGTCAGTGATAGTGTCAGTGAGAGCGTCAGCATCAGTGAGAGTGTCAGTGAGTGTCAGTGAGAGTGTCAGTTTCACTGAGAGTGTCAGTGAGAGTGTCATTGAGTGTGAGTGAGAGTGTGAGTGTGGGTGATAGTGTCAGTGAGAGTGTCAGTGAGTGTCAGTGTCAGTGAGAGTGTAAGTGGGAGTGTGAGTGTCAGTGTGAGTGAGAGTGTCAGTGAGAGTGTCAGTGAGAGTGTCAGTGGAAGTGTCAGTGAGAGTGTTAGTGAGAGTGTCAGTGAGAGTGTCAGCATCAGTGAGAGTGTCAGCATCAGTGAGTGTCAGTGAGTGTCAGTGAGAGTGTCAGTTAGAGTGTCAGTGAGAGTGTCTGTGAGAGTGTCAGTTTCAGTGTGCGTGTCAGTGAGTGTCAGTGAGAGTGTCAGTGAGAGTTTCAGTGAGAGTGTCAGTGAGTGTGTGAGTGAGAGTGTGAGTGAGAGTGTGAGTGTGTCAGTGAGTGTGTCAGTGTCAGTGAGAGTGTCAGTGAGAGTGTCAGTGAGTGTCAGTGAGTGTCAGTGAGTGTCAGCAAGAGTGTCAGTGAGAGTGTCAGTAAGAGTTTCAGTGAGAGTTTCAGTGGCAGTGAGAGTGTCATTTTCAGTGTGAGTTTCAGTGTGAGTGTCAGTGAGAGTGTCAGTGAGAGTGTCAGTGAGTGTCAGTGAGAGTTTCAGTGAGAGTGTCAGTGTCAGTGAGAGTGTCAGTGAGTGTGAGAGAGAGTGTGAGTGAGATTGTCAGTGTCAGTGACAGTGAGAGTGTCAGTGAGGGTGTCCGTGAGAGTTTCAGTGTCAGTGAGAGTATCAGTGAGAGTGTCAGTGAGTGTCCTTGAGTGGCAGTGAGTGTAAGTGAGAGTGTCAGTGAGTGTCAGTGAGAGTGTCAGTGACAGTGTCAGTGAGAGTGTCAGTGAGAGTGTCAGTGTCAGCAAGAGTGTCAGTGAGAGTGTCAGTGAGTGTCATTGAGAGTGTCAGTGTCAGTGAGAGTGTCGATGAGATTGTCAGTGAGAGTGTCAGTGTCAGTGAAAGTGGCAGTGAGAGTGTCAGTGAGAGTGTCAGTGTCAGTCAGAGTGTCAGTGAGAGTGTCAGCATCAGTGAGAGTGTCAGTGAGTGTCAGTGAGAGTGTCAGTTTCACTGAGAGTGTCAGTGAGAGTGTCATTGAGTGTGAGTGAGAGTGTCAGTTTGGGTGATAGTGTCAGTGAGTGTCAGTGTCAGTGAGAGTGTAAGTGGGAGTGTGAGTGTCAGTGTGAGTGAGAGTGTCAGTGAGAGTGTCAGTGAGAGTGTCAGTGAGAGTGTCAGTGGAAGTGTCAGTGAGAGTGTCAGGATCAGTGTCAGTGAGAGTGTCTGTGAGAGTGTCAGTTTCAGTGTGCGTGTCAGTGAGTGTCAGTGAGAGTGTCAGTGAGAGTTTCAGTGAGAGTGTCAGTGAGTGTGTGAGTGAGAGTGTGAGTGAGAGTGTGAGTGTGTAAGTGAGTGTGTCAGTGTCAGTGAGAGTGTCAGTGAGAGTGTCAGTGAGTGTCAGTGAGTGTCAGCGAGAGTGTCAGTGAGAGTTTCAGTGAGAGTGTCAGTGTCAGTGAGAGTGTCAGTGAGTGTGAGAGAGAGTGTGAGTGAGATTGTCAGTGTCAGTGACAGTGAGAGTGTCAGTGAGGGTGTCCGTGAGAGTTTCAGTGTCAGTGAGAGTATCAGTGAGAGTGCCAGTGAGTGTCCTTGAGTGTCAGTGAGTGTCAGTGAGAGTGTCAGTGAGAGTCAGTGAGAGTGTCAGTGAGAGTCAGTGAGAGTGTCAGTGAGTGTCCTTGAGTGTCAGTGAGAGTGTCAGTGAGAGTGTCAGTGAGAGTGTCAGTGTCAGCGAGAGTGTCAGTGAGAGTGTCAGTGAGTGTCATTGAGAGTGTCAGTGTCAGTGAGAGTGTTGATGAGATTGTCAGTGAGAGTGTCAGTGTCAGTGAAAATGGCAGTGAGAGTGTCAGTGAGAGTGTCAGTGAGAGTGTCAGTGTCAGTCAGAGTGTCAGTGATAGTGTCAGTGAGATCGTCAGCATCAGTGAGAGTGTCAGTGAGTGTCAGTGAGAGTGTCAGTTTCACTGAGAGTGTCAGTGAGAGTGTCATTGAGTGTGAGTGAGAGTGTGAGTGTGGGTGATAGTGTCAGTGAGAGTGTCAGTGAGTATCAGTGTCAGTGAGAGTGTGAGTGAGAGTGTCAGTGTGAGTGAGAGTGTCAGTGAGAGTGTCAGTGAGAGTGTCAGTGGAAGTGTCAGTGAGAGTGTCAGTGAGAGTGTCAGTGAGAGTGTCAGCATCAGTGAGAGTGTCAGCATCAGTGAGTGTCAGTGAGAGTGTCAGTTAGAGTGTCAGTGAGCGTGTCTGTGAGAGTGTCAGTTTCAGTGTGCGTGTCAGTGAGTGTCAGTGAGAGTGTCAGGGAGAGTTTCAGTGAGAGTGTCAGTGAGTGTGTGAGTGAGAGTGTGAGTGAGAGTGTGAGTGTGTCAGTGAATGTGTCAGTGAGAGTTTCAGTGAGAGTGTCAGTGTCAGTGAGAGTGTCAGTGTCAGTGTTGATGAGAGTGACAGTAAGAGTGTCAGTGAGAGTGTCAGTGTCAGTGAGAGTGTCAGTGAGAGTGTCGATGAGATTGTCAGTGAGAGTGTCAGTGTCAGTGAGAGTGTCAGTGAGAGTGTCAGTGTCAGTGAGAGTGTGAGTGAGAGTGTGAGTGTCAGTGTGAGTGAGAGTGTAAGTGAGAGTGTCAGTGAGAGTGTCAGTGAGAGTGTCAGTGTGAGTGTCAGTGAGAGTGTCAGTGAGAGTGTCAGTGAGTGTCAGTGAGATTGTCAATGAGTATCAGTGAGAGTGTCAGCGAGAGTGTCAGTGTCAGTGAGAGTTTCAGTGAGAGTGTCAGTGAGAGTGTCAGTGGAAGTGTCAGTGTCAGTGAAAGTGGCAGTGAGAGTGTCAGTGAGAGTGTCAATGAGAGTGTCAGTGTCAGTCAGAGTGTCAGTGATAGTGTCAGTGAGAGCGTCAGCATCAGTGAGAGTGTCAGTGAGTGTCAGTGAGAGTGTCAGTTTCACTGAGAGTGTCAGTGAGAGTGTCATTGAGTGTGAGTGAGAGTGTGAGTGTGGGTGATAGTGTCAGTGAGAGTGTCAGTGAGTGTCAGTGTCAGTGAGAGTGTAAGTGGGAGTGTGAGTGTCAGTGTGAGTGAGAGTGTCAGTGAGAGTGTCAGTGAGAGTGTCAGTGGAAGTGTCAGTGAGAGTGTTAGTGAGAGTGTCAGTGAGAGTGTCAGCATCAGTGAGAGTGTCAGCATCAGTGAGTGTCAGTGAGTGTCAGTGAGAGTGTCAGTTAGAGTGTCAGTGAGAGTGTCTGTGAGAGTGTCAGTTTCAGTGTGCGTGTCAGTGAGTGTCAGTGAGAGTGTCAGTGAGAGTTTCAGTGAGAGTGTCAGTGAGTGTGTGAGTGAGAGTGTGAGTGAGAGTGTGAGTGTGTCAGTGAGTGTGTCAGTGTCAGTGAGAGTGTCAGTGAGAGTGTCAGTGAGTGTCAGTGAGTGTCAGTGAGTGTCAGCAAGAGTGTCAGTGAGAGTGTCAGTAAGAGTTTCAGTGAGAGTTTCAGTGGCAGTGAGAGTGTCATTTTCAGTGTGAGTTTCAGTGTGAGTGTCAGTGAGAGTGTCAGTGAGAGTGTCAGTGAGTGTCAGTGAGAGTTTCAGTGAGAGTGTCAGTGTCAGTGAGAGTGTCAGTGAGTGTGAGAGAGAGTGTGAGTGAGATTGTCAGTGTCAGTGACAGTGAGAGTGTCAGTGAGGGTGTCCGTGAGAGTTTCAGTGTCAGTGAGAGTATCAGTGAGAGTGTCAGTGAGTGTCCTTGAGTGGCAGTGAGTGTAAGTGAGAGTGTCAGTGAGTGTCAGTGAGAGTGTCAGTGACAGTGTCAGTGAGAGTGTCAGTGAGAGTGTCAGTGTCAGCAAGAGTGTCAGTGAGAGTGTCAGTGAGTGTCATTGAGAGTGTCAGTGTCAGTGAGAGTGTCGATGAGATTGTCAGTGAGAGTGTCAGTGTCAGTGAAAGTGGCAGTGAGAGTGTCAGTGAGAGTGTCAGTGAGAGTGTCAGTGTCAGTCAGAGTGTCAGTGATAGTGTCAGTGAGAGTGTCAGCATCAGTGAGAGTGTCAGTGAGTGTCAGTGAGAGTGTCAGTTTCACTGAGAGTGTCAGTGAGAGTGTCATTGAGTGTGAGTGAGAGTGTCAGTTTGGGTGATAGTGTCAGTGAGTGTCAGTGTCAGTGAGAGTGTAAGTGGGAGTGTGAGTGTCAGTGTGAGTGAGAGTGTCAGTGAGAGTGTCAGAGAGAGTGTCAGTGAGAGTGTCAGTGGAAGTGTCAGTGAGAGTGTCAGCATCAGTGTCAGTGAGAGTGTCTGTGAGAGTGTCAGTTTCAGTGTGCGTGTCAGTGAGTGTCAGTGAGAGTGTCAGTGAGAGTTTCAGTGAGAGTGTCAGTGAGTGTGTGAGTGAGAGTGTGAGTGAGAGTGTGAGTGTGTAAGTGAGTGTGTCAGTGTCAGTGAGAGTGTCAGTGAGAGTGTCAGTGAGTGTCAGTGAGTGTCAGCGAGAGTGTCAGTGAGAGTTTCAGTGAGAGTGTCAGTGTCAGTGAGAGTGTCAGTGAGTGTGAGAGAGAGTGTGAGTGAGATTGTCAGTGTCAGTGACAGTGAGAGTGTCAGTGAGGGTGTCCGTGAGAGTTTCAGTGTCAGTGAGAGTATCAGTGAGAGTGCCAGTGAGTGTCCTTGAGTGTCAGTGAGTGTCAGTGAGAGTGTCAGTGAGAGTCAGTGAGAGTGTCAGTGAGAGTCAGTGAGAGTGTCAGTGAGTGTCCTTGAGTGTCCGTGAGAGTGTCAGTGAGAGTGTCAGTGAGAGTGTCAGTGAGAGTGTCAGTGAGAGTGTCAGTGTCAGCGAGAGTGTCAGTGAGAGTGTCAGTGAGTGTCATTGAGAGTGTCAGTGTCAGTGAGAGTGTTGATGAGATTGTCAGTGAGAGTGTCAGTGTCAGTGAAAGTGGCAGTGAGAGTGTCAGTGAGAGTGTCAGTGAGAGTGTCAGTGTCAGTCAGAGTGTCAGTGATAGTGTCAGTGAGAGCGTCAGCATCAGTGAGAGTGTCAGTGAGTGTCAGTGAGAGTGTCAGTTTCACTGAGAGTGTCAGTGAGAGTGTCATTGAGTGTGAGTGAGAGTGTGAGTGTGGGTGATAGTGTCAGTGAGAGTGTCAGTGAGTGTCAGTGTCAGTGAGAGTGTGAGTGAGAGTGTCAGTGTGAGTGAGAGTGTCAGTGAGAGTGTCAGTGAGAGTGTCAGTGGAAGTGTCAGTGAGAGTGTCAGTGAGAGTGTCAGTGAGAGTGTCAGCATCAGTGAGAGTGTCAGCATCAGTGAGTGTCAGTGAGAGTGTCAGTTAGAGTGTCAGTGAGAGTGTCTGTGAGAGTGTCAGTTTCAGTGTGCGTGTCAGTGAGTGTCAGTGAGAGTGTCAGGGAGAGTTTCAGTGAGAGTGTCAGTGAGTGTGTGAGTGAGAGTGTGAGTGAGAGTGTGAGTGTGTCAGTGAATGTGTCAGTGAGAGTTTCAGTGAGAGTGTCAGTGTCAGTGAGAGTGTCAGTGTCAGTGTTGATGAGAGTGACAGTAAGAGTGTCAGTGAGAGTGTCAGTGTCAGTGAGAGTGTCAGTGAGAGTGTCAATGAGATTGTCAGTGAGAGTGTCAGTGTCAGTGAGAGTGTCAGTGAGAGTGTCAGTGTCAGTGAGAGTGTAAGTGAGAGTGTGAGTGTCAGTGTGAGTGAGAGTGTAAGTGAGAGTGTCAGTGAGAGTGTCAGTGAGAGTGTCAGTGTGAGTGTCAGTGAGAGTGTCAGTGAGAGTGTCAGTGAGTGTCAGTGAGATTGTCAATGAGTATCAGTGAGAGTGTCAGCGAGAGTGTCAGTGTCAGTGAGAGTTTCAGTGAGAGTGTCAGTGAGAGTGTCAGTGGAAGTGTCAGTGATGAGAGTGTCAGTGAGAGTGTCAGTGAGAGTGTCAGCATCAGTGAGAGTGTCAGCATCAGTGAGTGTCAGTGAGTGTCAGTGAGAGTGTCAGTTAGAGTGTCAGTGAGAGTGTCTGTGAGTGTCTGTGAGAGTGTCAGTTTCAGTGTGCGTGTCAGTGAGTGTCAGTGAGAGTGTCAGTGAGAGTTTCAGTGAGAGTGTCAGTGAGTGTGTGAGTGAGAGTGTGAGTGAGAGTGTGAGTGTGTCAGTGAGTGTGTCAGTGTCAGTGAGAGTGTCAACGAGAGTGTGAGTGAGAGTGTGAGTGTCAGTGTGAGTGAGAGTGTAAGTGAGAGTGTCAGTGAGAGTGTCAGTGAGAGTGTCAGTGTGAGTGTCAGTGAGAGTGTCAGTGAGTGTCAGTGAGATTGTCAATGAGTGTCAGTGAGAGTGTCAGCGAGAGTGTCAGTGTCAGTGAGAGTTTCAGTGAGAGTGTCAGTGAGAGTGTCAGTGGAAGTGTCAGTGATGAGAGTGTCAGTGAGAGTGTCAGTGAGAGTGTCAGCATCAGTGAGAGTGTCAGCATCAGTGAGTGTCAGTGAGTGTCAGTGAGAGTGTCAGTTAGAGTGTCAGTGAGAGTGTCTGTGAGAGTGTCTGTGAGAGTGTCAGTTTCAGTGTGCGTGTCAGTGAGTGTCAGTGAGAGTGTCAGTGAGAGTTTCAGTGAGAGTGTCAGTGAGTGTGTGAGTGAGAGTGTGAGTGAGAGTGTGAGTGTGTCAGTGAGTGTGTCAGTGTCAGTGAGAGTGTCAACGAGAGTGTCAGTGAGTGTCAGTGAGTGTCAGTGAGAGTTTCAGTGAGAGTGTCAGTGTCAGTGAGAGTGTCAGTGTCAGTTTTGATGAGAGTGTCAGTGAGAGTGTCAGTGAGAGTGTCAGTGTCAGTGAGAGTGTCAGTGAGAGTGTCGATGAGATTGTCAGTGAGAGTGTCAGTGTCAGTGAGAGTGTCAGTGAGAGTGTCAGTGTCAGTGAGAGTGTGAGTGAGAGTGTGAGTGTCAGTGTGAGTGAGAGTGTAAGTGAGAGTGTCAGTGAGAGTGTCAGTGAGAGTGTCAGTGTTAGTGTCAGTGAGAGTGTCAGTGAGAGTGTCAGTGAGTGTCAGTGAGATTGTCATTGAGTGTCAGTGAGAGTGTCAGCGAGAGTGTCAGTGTCAGTGAGAGTTTCAGTGAGAGTGTCAGTGTCAGTGAGAGTGTCAGTGAGAGTGTCAGTGAGTTTCAGTGAGAGTGTCAGTGAGTGTCAGTGAGAGTGTCAGTGAGAGTGTGAGTGAGAGTGTAAGTGTCAGTGAGAGTGTCAGTGAGGGTGTCCGTGAGAGTTTCAGTGTCAGTGAGAGTATCAGTGAGAGTGTCAGTGAGTGTGTCAGTGAGTGTCAGTGAGACTCAGTGAGAGTGTCAGTGAGTGTCCTTGAGTGTCAGTGAGAGTCAGTGAGAGTGTCAGTGAGTGTCCTTGAGTGTCAGTGAGTGTCAGTGAGAGTGTCAGTGAGAGTGTCAGTGTGTGTCATTGAGAGTGTCAGTGTCAGTGAGTGTCGATGAGATTGTCAGTGTCAGTGAAAGTGTCAATGAGAGTGTCAGTGAAAGTGTCAGTGAGAGTGTCAGTGAGAGTGTCAGTGATAGTGTCAGTGAGAGTGTCAGTTTCACTGAGAGTGTCAGTGAGTGTCAGTGAGAGTGTCTGTGACTAGAACACCTGTGACGTGCCAGGCTCTCCCCTGTGATGTCACGAGATCAACACTAGCACCAGCAGGGGAATCCTGTGGATGGAACACCTGTGACGTACCAGGCCCTCCACTGTGACGTCAAGAGATCGAGGCTAGCACCAGCAGGGGAATCCTGTGGATGGAACACCTGTGACGTGCCAGGCCCTGCACTGTGATGTCACGAGGTCCAGGCTAAAAGCAGAGGGGAATCCTGTGATTGGAACACCTATGACGTGCCAGGCCCTCCCCTGTGATGTCACGAGATCCACACTAGCACCAGCAGGGGAATCCTGTGGATGGAACACCTGTGACGTGCCAGGCCCTCCAATGTGACGTCACGAGGTCGAGGCTAGCACCAGCAGGGGAATCCTGTGGATGGAACACCTGTGACGTTCCCGGCCCTCCCTCCCCTGTGATGTCATGAGGTCCAGGCTAAGTGCAGAGGGGGGGGGCCTCCGCCGGAGCAGAGACAAGGAGAGGCCCCTGAGGGGGGAGAAGGTCGGGCAGGATTAGATCGTCTTTGAGGTTCATCGCAGGATCCTTTTGTGACTAACTAGATCTTTGCTTTTTTTTTTAGGTAATTGAATTAAAACCGTGTCTCGGCTGCTCCCCCCCCTCCCCCCCTCCCCTTACACTGCAACACTTGTCATCGCCCATAAGCCTGTGATGCATGATGACGGGTTGAATGTCTATTGTGACGTGTCCGTGGTATACAAGGCTGGTAACCAGGCAGCCGCGCCATTGCACTCATGAGCACCGGACGGAGAGGACCACTGCTGGCGGCCGGAGCCGAGGCCCCCGAGAGGCCGAGGGGGCCGGGGCCTCACAGGCTCCAAAAAAACTGGACGGGGCTGGGTGAAAGGGAGGTGAGTACAGAAACCAAATGAAAACCGAACTTGAAACCAAACTGAAACCGAACTTGAAACCAAACTTTAAACTGGCTTGATACTGGCTTGATACTGGCTTGATACTGGCTTGATACTGGCTTGATACTGACTTGATACTGACTTGATACTGGCTTGATACTGACTTGATACTGGCTTGATACTGACTTGATACTGGCTTGATACTGACTTGATACTGGCTTGAAACTTCCCTTCCCTCTTCTTTTCTCTTTCCCGTTTTTCCTTCTCTGCCTTACATTCCTATCTGTCATCTATCCCCTTCTCCCCCTTTCTTTTAAGTTCCCTTTTTCTCCATCACTCTTTAATCCTCTCCCATTCTGTCACTCCCCTCTCCTCCCCTTGCCATTCAATCCATTCCGGTCCCATCCTGCACTCTCCTATCTCCTTTTCCATTTCCACTCCTCCCCTTCCCTTCTCTTCCCCTCCATTCCCTCCCATTCACAGCCTCTTTCCCTTCCAATCTTTAACCATCACCTCTGTTCCTTTTCTGCTCCCCTTCCACTTACCCATCCTTTTTTCCTTATTCTTCCTTCCTTCACCTCCCTTCCTCTTCACCATTCCCTCCCCTTTCCCCTCACCCATCCCTTCCCCTCATTACCCTTCCCCTCACCCCCCTCTCTCTCATTTGCCCTCTCCCCTCCATTCTTCCTTTCTTCCCCTGCCTTTCGCCTCCTTTCTCTACTCCGCCTTCTTCCTCTCATTCCTGTCCTCTCCTTTCCATTCCATTCCCCAACCCATCCCTTCTTTCCCTTTACCCCACCCTCCAACTACCCCTCTCCGTCCACGTTCCCCCTTTATTTCCATTACTTTCTTCTTTACCTCTTTAATCCTCTACCCTTCTGTCACTCCCCCTTCCCTTCCATCCCATTCACTGCCTTACCTCCCCTCCCATCCCATTCTGTTACCCCACACACAACCCCACACACAAACCCCCACACACAACCCCACATACAACCCCCCACACACAACCCCTTCCACACACACAACCCCACCACACACACAACCTTACACACACAACCCCATACACAAAACCCCACATACACACAACCCCCCACACACAACCCACCACACACAACCACAACCCCTACACACACAACCACAACCCCCCACACACAACCCCACAAACACAATCCCCCACACACACCCACACATACAACCCCACACACACAACCACAACACACACAACCCCCACACACACAACCCCACAAACAACCTTCCCACACAAACACACACAACCCCCCACACATACACAACACAACACCCCACACAAGACCCCACAACCACACATGACCACACTAACCCCCACACACACAACCCCACACACCGCACACAACCCCACACACCACACACAACCACACACCCACACAACCCCACATACACACAACCCCACACACAAACACACAACCACCCACGCACACAACCCCCACACACACAACCACAACCCCCAGACACATACAACCACAAACCCCCACACACACAACCCCCCACACAAAACCCCACAAACACCCCCCCCACAAACACCCACACACACAACCCCACACAACCAACCCCACACAACCACAAACCCTCCCCCCACACACACACAATCCCACACACACAACCCCACACACTCCACAACCCCATACACACAACACCACAGCCCCACACAACCACACAGAAACCCACACAACCACACACAACCCCACACACATGCTACTCCCCACACACAACCCCACACACACATACAACTCCACCACACCCCACACACCACACACACCCTACACACCACACACAACCCCACACACCACACACAACCACACACACCACACACACCACCCTACACACACAACCCACCACACACACAACCCCCACACACAACCTCCCCCTCACACACAAACACACAACCCCACACACACAACCCCTAACACACAAAGCCCCACACACACAACCTCCCACACATACAACCCCACACACACAATCCCCCCACACACACAAACCCACACACACGCAACCACACACACATAAACCCCCCACACACACAACCTCAAACACACACAACCAACCCCCCCCCACACACACACACACACACATACACAACCCCACACACAGAGAACCTCACACACACAAGACCCCTAACACACACAACCCTCACACACACACAACTCCACACACAACCCTGCACACATGCAACCCCACACCACACACACAACCCCACATGTACAACCCCGCACACACAACCCCATACACATACAACCCCACACATAACCCCACACACACCACCCCCCACAGTGAGAGTGTCAGTGAGAGTGTCAGTGAGAGTGTCGGTGAGTGTGTCAGTGAGAGTGCCAGTGACAGTGAGAGTGTTGGTGAGAGTGTCAGTGAAAGTGTCAGTGAGAGTGTCAGTGTCAGTGAGAGTGTCAGTGAGTGTCAGTGAGAGTGTCAGTGAGTGTCAGTAAAAGTGTTGATGAGATTGTCAGTGAGAGTGTCAGTGAGAGTGTCAGTGTCAGTGAGTGTGTCAGTGAGAGTGTCAGTGAGAGTGTCAATGAGAGTGTCAGTGAGAGTGTCAATGAGTGTGTCAGTGAGAGTGTCAGTGAGTGTGTCAGTGAGAGTGTCAGTGTCAGTGAGAGTGTCAGTGAGAGTGTCAGTGTCGGTGAGAGTGTCAGTGAGAGTGTCAGTGAGAGTGTGAGTGTCAGTGTGGAAGTGTGGCTCAGGGGTTAGAGGCAGCAGACCCGGAAGCTGAGATCGGTCCTGGACCAGGGTTCAATTCCCCACCTCGGCGGGTCTTGGGCTAAAAATTCCACGGACTCGATAATTCTCGCCCCGGTGCCTCCTCGACTCACGGGTTCACACTCTGCGACTCTGGGCAATAGCTTGCTTAATCTCCACAACGGCCCCTCGCGGCGGGATGCCTGACTTTCACCTTGTGGATACCCTGCTATCTCACAGGGGAATACCAGGAAGGGTTCCCTAAGCAAGCGCCGGGAAACCCACTGCGGGTAGCTGTGCGCTATATAAGCTCAACTACATTTACATTTACATTTACAGTGTGAGTGTCAGTGTCAGTGTGAGTGTCAGTGAGAGTGTCAGTAAGAGTATGATTGTCAGTGAGAGTGTCAGTGTCAGTGAGAGTGTCAGTGTCAGTGAGAGTGTCAGTGAGAATGTCAGTGTCAGTGAGAGTCTCAATGAGAGTGTCAGTGTCAGTGAGAGTGTCAGTGAGAGTGCCAGTGAGTGTGTCAGTGAGTGTGTCAGTGAGTGTCAGTGAAAGTGTCAGTGAGAGTGTCAGTGAGAGTGTCAGTGAGTGTCCGTGAGAGTGTCAGTGAGTGTCCATGAGTGTCAGTGAGGGTGTCAGTGTCAGTGAGAGTGTCAGTGAGTGTGTCCGTGAGAGTGTCAGTGAGTGTGTCTGTGAGAGTGTCAGTGAGAGTGTCAGTGTGAGTGTCAGTGAGAGTGTCAGTGAGTGTCAGTGAGTGTCAGTGAGTATCAGTGAGAGTGTCAGTGAGAGTGTCAGTGTCAGTGAGAGTGTCAGTGAGAGTGTCGGTTTCAGTGTGTCAGTGTGAGAGTCAGTGAGAGAGTCAGTGAGAGTGTCAGTGTCAGAGTGTAAGTGAGTGTGAGTGAGAGTATGAGTGAGAGTGTGAGTGAAAATGTCAGTGAGTGTCAGTGAGTGAGTGTGTCTGTGAGAGTGTCAGTGAGTGTCAGTCAGAGTGTCAGTGAGTGTCAGTGAGAGTGTCAGTGAGTGTCAGTGAGTATCAGTGAGAGTGTCAGTGAGAGTGTCAGTGTTAGTGAGAGTGTCAGTGAGAGTGTCAGTTTCAAAGTGAGTGTCAGTGTGAGAGTCAGTGATAGAGTCAGTGAGAGTGTCAGTGTCAGAGTGTAAGTGAGTGTGAGTGAGAGTGTGAGTGAGAGTGTGAGTGAAAATGTCAGTGAGTTTCAGTGAGTGTCAGTGATAGTGTCAGTGAGAGTGTCAGTGAGAATGTCACTGAGTGTCACTGAGTGTCAGTGGGTCAGTGAGAGTGTCAGTGAGAGTGTCCACTTCAGTGTGAGTGTCAGTGAGAGTGTCAGTGTCAGTGAGAGTGTCAGTGGGTGTGAGTGAGAGTGAGTGTGTCAGTGACTGTGTCAGTGAGAGTGTCAGTGTCAGTGAGAGTGTCAGAGTCAGTGTCAGTGAGAGTGTCAGTGAGTGTGTCAGTGAGAGTGTTAGTGTCAGTGAGAGTGTCATTGAAATGTCAGTGAGAGTGTCATTGAAAGTGTCATTGAAAGTGTCAGTGAGAGTGTCAGTGAGTGTCAGTGAGTGTGTCAGTGAGAGTGTCAGTGCGTGTCAGTGAGAGTGTCAGTGAGAGTGTCAGTGTCAGTGAGAGTGTCAGTGAGAGTGTCAGTGTCAGTGAGAGTGTCAGTGAGAGTGTCAGCTTGAGTGTCAGTGACAGTGTCAGTGTCAGTGAGAGTGTCAGTGTCAGTGAAAGTGTCAGTGTCAGTGAGAGTGTCAGTGAGTGTGAGTGAGAGTGAGAGTGTCAGAGTCAGTGTCAGTGAGAGTGTCAGTGAGTGTGTCAGTGAGTGTGTCAATGAGTATGTCAGTGAAAGTGTCAGTCAGAGTGTCAGTGAGAGTGTCAGTGAGTGTCAGAGAGAGTGTCAGTGAGAGTGTCAGTGAGTGTCAGTGAGAGTTTCAGTGAGAGTGTCAGTGTCAGTGAGAGTCATTGAGAGTGTCAGTTTCAGTCTGAGTGTCAGTGAGAGTGTCAGTGAAAGTGTCAGTGAGAGTGTCAGTGAGAGTGTCGGTGAGTGTCAGTGAGTATCAGTGAGAGTGTCAGTGAAAGTGTCAGTGAGTGTCAGTGAGTGTCAGTGAGAGTGTCAGTGAGAGTCTCAGTGAGTGTCAGTGAGTGTCAGTGAGAGTGTCAGTGAGAGTGCCAGTGAGAGTGTCAGTGAGTGTCAGTGAGAGTGTCAGGGAGAGTGTCAGTAAGTGTTAGTGAGAGTGTCAGTGTCTGTGAGAGTGTCAGTGAGATTGTCAGTGAGAATGACAGTGAGTGTCAGTGAGAGTGTCAGTGAGAGTGTCAGTGTCAGTGAGAGTGTCAGTGAGTGTGAGTGAGAGTGTGAGTGTGAAAGTCAGTGTCAGTAAGAGTGTCTACAAGAGTGTCAGTGAGATTGTCAGTGAGAGTGAGAGTGTCAGTGAGAGTGTCAGTGAGAGTCAGAGTGAGTGTCAGTGTGAGTGTCAGTGAGAGTGTCCGTGAGAGTGTCAGTGAGAGTGTCAGTGTCAGTGATAGTGTCAGTGAGAGTGTCAGTGAGAGTGTCAGTGTCAGTGAGCATGTCAGTGAGAGTGTCAGTGAGTGTGTCAGTGAGTGTGTCAGTGAGTGTCAGTGTCAGTGAGAGTGTCAGTGAGTGTGTCAGAGAAAGTGTCAGTTAGAGTGTCAGTGTCAGTGAGAGTGTCAGTGAGAATGTCAGTGAGAGTGTCAGTGAGTGTCAGTGAGTGTCAGTGAGAGTGTCAGTGAGTATCCTTGAGTGTCAGTGAGAGTGTCAGTGAGTGTCAGTGAGAGTGTCAGAGTCAGTAAGAGTGTCAGTGTCAGTGAGAGTGTCAGTGAGAATGTCAGTGAGAGTGTCAGTGAGTGTCAGTGAGAGTGTCAGTGAGTATCCTTGAGTGTCAGTGAGAGTGTTAGTGAGAGTGTCAGTGAGTGTCAGTGAGTGTCAGTGAGAGTGTCTGTGTCAGTGAGAGTGTCAGTGAGAGTGTCGATGAGATTGTCAGTGAGAGTGTCAGTGTCAGTGAGAGTGTCAGTGAGAGTGTCAGTGTAAGTGAGAGTGTCAGTGAGAGTGTCAGTGTCAGTGAGAGTGTCAGTGAAAGTGTCAGTGAAAGTGTCGGTGAGAGTGTCGGTGAGTGTCAGTGAGTATCAGTGAGAGTGTCAGTGAAAGTGTCAGTGAGTGTCAGTGAGTGTCAGTGAGAGTGCCAGTGAGAGTGTCAGTGAGTGTCAGTGAGAGTGTCAGTATTAGTGTCAGTAAGTGTTAGTGAGAGTGTCAGTGTCTGTGAGAGTGTCAGTGAGAGTGTCAGTGAGTGTCAGTGAGAGTGACAGTGAGTGTCAGTGAGAGTGTCAGTGAGAGTGTCAGTGAGAGTTTCAGTGAGAGTGTCAGTGTCAATGAGAGTGTCATTGAGAGTGTCAGTTTCAGTGTGAGTGTAAGTGAGAGTGTCAGTGAGAGTGTCAGTGTCAATGAGAGTGTCAGTGAGTTTCAGTGAGTGTGAGTGAGAGTGTGAGTGAGTGTCAGTGTCAGTAAGAGTGCAGTGAGAGTGCAGTGAGAGTGTCAGTGAGAGTGTCAGTGAGAGTGTCAGTGAGAGTGTCAGTGAGTGTCAGTGAGTATCAGTGAGAGTGTCAGTGAGAGTGTCAGTGAGTGTCAGTGTGTGTCAGTGAGAGTGTCAGTGAGAGTGTCAGTGAGAGTATCAGTGAGTGTCAGTGAGAGTGTCAGTGAGAGTGTCAGTGTCTGTGAGAGTTTCAGTGAGAGTGTCAGTGAGAGTGTCAGTGAGAGTGTCCGTTTCAGTGTGAGTGTCAGTGAGAGTGTCAGTGAGAGTGTCAGTGTCAGTGAAAGTCTCAGTGAGTGTGAGTGACGGTGTGAGTGAGCGTGTCAGTGAGTGTGTCAGTGAGAGTGTCAGTGTCAGTGAGAGTGTCATTGAAAGAGTCATTGAAAGTGTCAGTGAGTGTCAGTGAGAGTGTCAGTGAGAGTGTCAGTGAGTGTCAGTGTCAGTGAGTGTCAGTGAGAGTGTCAGTGAGAGTGTCAGTGAGAGTATCAGTGAGTGTCAGTGAGAGTTTCAGTGAGAGTGTCAGTGCCAGTGAGAGTGTCAGTGAGTTTCAGTGAGAGTGTCAGTGAGAGTGTCAGTGAGAGTGTCAGTGAGTGTCAGTGAGAGTTTCAGTGAGAGTGTCAGTGTCAGTGAGAGTGTCAGTGAGTGTGAGTGAGATTATCAGTGACAGTGACAGTGAGAGTGTCAGTGAGGGTGTCCGTGAGAGTTTCAGTGTCAGTGAGAGTGTCAGTGAGAGTGTCAGTGAGTGTCCTTGAGTGTCAGTGAGTGTCAGTGAGAGTGTCAGTGAGAGTCAGTGAGAGTGTCAGTGAGAGTCAGTGAGAGTGTCAGTGAGTGTCCTTGAGTGTCAGTGAGAGTGTCAGTGAGAGTGTCAGTGTCAGCGAGAGTGTCAGTGAGAGTGTCAATGAGTGTCATTGAGAGTGTCAGTATCAGTGAGAGTGTCAATGAGATTGTCAGTGAGAGTGTCAGTGTCAGTGAAAGTGTCAGTGAGAGTGTCAGTGAGAGTGTCAGTGAGAGTGTCAGTCAGAGTGTCAGTGATAGTGTCAGTGAGAGTGTCAGTGAGTGTCAGTGAGAGTGTCAGTTTCACTGAGAGTGTCAGTGAGAGTGTCATTGAGTGTGAGTGAGAGTGTGAGTTTGGGTGATAGTGTCAATGAGAGTGTCAGTGAGTGTCAGTGTCAGTGAGAGTGTGAGTGAGAGTGTCGTGCATTTCTATAGGTTCTGAATCAGTCCCCCTATTCCTGACCCTATTCTGGTTAAACTAACTATCAAGTTAACTAACAGTCAGCCCATGAGGCATGAAAACCCCCATGATGCAGATACCGCTATCTGACGCAGTCACACTACGGCACAGGAACGTGTTATCTGATTAGGTCATAACGCTTGAGATCTAATTAGACAAGCGACATTCCTCCAGCCCCTGATAAGGCATACGACGTTCTCATAACAAATCAAACCTATGACAACCTGGATAATCCGTGCGGCCATTGTTTTGATTTCACAGAGAACTTTTGCAAAAGAATGTGCTAACGAGCAAGTCGTATGACATCTTTATTGACGTACCTATGTCCATCCTTACGTCAATCTCGGCACCTTTAAGGTATAAATATTGCCGACCTTGCCTTATGCAAACACACGCGTGGTGACAAGACGGAGCAGCCATACTTGCCGAAGCCGAGAGCAGAAGCAGACCCCGCTGGCAGCAGCCCCGCCTTCCTGACGCGCTGAGAGACGCGCTGCTATCTCAAGCCGAGAGACCCAGCACCGGCGCTTCTGGGCAGCCCTCGCAGGCAGCCTGGAATATCGAGAGCAGAGAAAGAGATACCATTCCTCATTCATCCTAACTTCCAGGTACAGAACTGAATAACCCCTCACAGAGAATTCTTTAGTTATTCACTTGGCAAAAACAAACTTAACTTAAACTGTAACTTTCTATTCCCGCCCACGCATTAGACTTAGGTCAGGTACACGGGGTAGGCGTATTTAGAAACACCAGTTGAGTACGTTTAGTCAAATGTATATGTGTATGTAAATATATTTTAAATCATTTTAAAACATCATATGGCTCAGAAACCATATCAATGTTTTTATAGTATTATTTTATACTATTGCTTTTAATGTATGCACTTTACTTAACTATAAGTATTGCAATAATATCGATCCATTTCTCATGTATGAGAAAAGAGACTGATCAATAAATAACACCTTTTTATTGAACACGCCCGTCTCTTCCTTTTCTCTACATTCTGATGAGACTAAGAATGCACGTACTGACTGAGTAAAATAATTGCCTTGTGCTCACACGACTCTTGAGATTGACTCTTGATTAGGGGAGAGCAAAGTTGTCATGTTCTATGGTTGTCAGAAACTAAATCCCTTCTTGTCTAATCAGGGAAGTTAATCCTTCCTTGAACATTCGAGAAAGTTTCTAGCGAACTCTGAGCTTAGCTGGCAAGCCCAAAAATTAAGTCTAGTATCGACAGTAGTAGACCTAGTTAACGTCTGGCCTAGGCCTTTACTGCTGTAGGTACTATTCCAATGCGCAGAGCCTATTGGGAAGATAGGAGCTACACTACATGGCGCCCAACGCGTTTGGAAAGGGCGATAAAACTAACGTAAGACATTTAGAGTAACTCAGTCGTGCTTTCTCACTCAGACCCCTTTTCCCAAATACTCCAAAGACGTCTGGAGTGGGTGAAAGGTTATATCCTCCAAAACCCCGCAGGAGGGAACTCCTATGTATGGTTCTTGGTCAAGTCAACGTTGAAGGATAAAAACAGTTCCAAAATATTGTGCATCTAATCTTTGTTCCATAAAGAAACCTGATCTGCAAATAAACATAATACCATCCTATCTGTAAAATGGCAGAGAGTGATGACGAAAGAGAGGCAGTTAGATTAGCTACTGAACTCGCAGATGCTGATGCTACCATGCAAGCAGCAGACCCGAATATAACACTCATTCCGGTCATTAAAAGGAGATCTATAACCTTAAAACTTATAGAAAATGGACTGACACCTAGAGGTGGCACAGTCATATTCGTAATTGAGGCACACGAATATCGGCAGACAGAGGTATACTATACATGGATACATTTTCCAGCAGCAAATGCTGTAACAAAGTACTTCCACTATTACAAAGTAGAGGAACCTCCTGAAACATACACTCCTTTCGAGGAGGTGGAAGTACCACTCAAATTCCAAGAGCATTTGCTCTTATTTGATGGCGCCCTAAAACATAACAATCACATTACAAGGCTCGGTCCTTTAGGAAGACCAGGAGCAACGTGGCCGGTCCTAGCCGGATACACACCACATCCAGACATCGATAGGATGCCTGCAGCTGAACTATTAACACAGCTGAAACAATTACTAAAAATTCATAGACAATTAGTTCAGTATGTAATGCGGACTTCAACAATTCAGCCAGCGATTAAACTACCACAGCTGACCCCTCACCAGGGGAACACAAATAAAATTACACCACAGAACATCCAATCCTGCCTAGGTAAAGTTCCAGCTAAACGGGAACAAATACCATTCTGGTTGGCACAGAAAATCACCCAAATAGAGGCGGTGTTTCCTGACACCACCCCATTAGAAAAACACAGGATTCTGACTATATGTCTCCCAATGGGAATCGCACCACACATTGAGGACTGTGACACTTGGGGTACAGTCTTTGCTTCCATCTATACAAAAACGCACGGTGTTCCATCCATTTCGGTAATACCAGATGTAAAACAAATTCAAGATGAATACGGTCCAGAACCTGCTTTAACTCTTGGTATGAAATTACTAAAAGACTTCAAGCAGGTCTCGGCTATATTACTAGCCAACATAAAAGGTGAAGCAGCAAACGTGGCGATCCGCCAGAGGTTAAAAGAGACAGATATAGCAGACCAACCAGCTGAAATTGCCAGAATCATAGAAAAATCCTATGAAGAACTAGGCAGAGATAGTCTAGGTGGAATACCAGTAAAACCGCAACTGACTACAAGTCCAGAAAAAATATTTTTTAATAATAATAATTCACCAAAAAAGAACTGGGATGGAAACAAACAATCCAATCCCAAAGAAAAGAAATTCCAGCCCAGAGGAAGGTCTCCTAGGCGAAGAGAGAAATCTCCAAACCAAAGACAGAGGTCACCGCAGAGTGACCCCTCTGGGAATAGATATAACCTTAGAAATAGGGATAATATTAAAAAACCTGATAGATATCAAGACATTGATACGCGTCCCTCTCAATCTTTTCAGAATTCCTCGCAGAAATCGGAAAGAAGAGGACGATCAGAAGAGCACGCCAAGTCCAAAGACAAGGAACCTGCTCAACTGAAAAAGAAATTACAATTTCCAAAAAAGAAGGTAGCCAGTATCAAGGTAGTTAACAATGCCGAGAATACTGAGGACACAACTGAAAAACGGAGAATGGGCTCAGACAATGCTAGACAGCGCAGCAGAGGTGAGCATAGCTCGCAAAGTCCTTATGAATCATCTGGAGACAGTGGACACGAATGAATATCTTCAAGTGGAAACTGCAGATACCAGAGTTAGCAAGCCCCACAAGATATACGAGATAACATTACGTATAGAGGGAGATAAGGTACCAATTGCATTCAAATCACACATGTACACAGAAGCTGAACAGAAATTCAGTAATACAGAAAAAATCATTTGTGCAGTTCAAACCGCAATAGCTAGAGAAAAAGACATAGCTGACGGTAGACATATCACAGTCAGAACAGCAGAATCAGCCTTTGAGGCACTAACAACACCGTGTAATTTACCAACAACAACATTGAATCCGGAATGGATACAATGGGTGAATTCAATCACAACGGACAAAGTATACTACTACTTTGATCCAGAACTAGAAGAATTAAAAAATCTAAAATATGAAAAGACGTATCCTCTGCCAATCGACATTCTGCCTCTACGACATTACGCCTGTGTAATCTATACAGACGGACATGCTCAACCCTCCGTTTGGGGAGAACAAGCATACAACCCCACATGTGAGATTACAAAAGAAGTGTGGCGCGGAGGTAAATTAAAACCTCTATTAACAAAATCACATTCAGTAGAAACTAATTCAGAAAAACAAACTGAAATAATCGCATTGAAAATGGCGCTAGATAATGCGGATCGCGAATTCCCGACACTTATAGTGTCAGATTCATATTACTGCGTCAAATCATATAACAGCGATTTGCAGACATGGATTCAGAACGGTTACAAAGATGACACAGATGCACCAATAAAGCAGAGACTGCTCTGGGAACAAGTAGCTCTTTTGAAAAAAGAACTACCAAAGACTCACGTGACTCACTCACTGAGTCATCAGCGTGATGGCGTTCACGTTGTAGGGAATTCATTGGCTGAAGCAGCCGCAGCGGCAGCCACTAAACCGGCTCCCGTAGATCGAAAAAAGCGTACATTAAAATACATTGACGGTGAAACATTGCTGGCGGTGAAAACGTCATCAAAAGGCGACTGCTCAGCATTACCGATCAACTATCCACTCAATTATACATACATAATCGATGCAAACTCCGTCCCTTTTGCTCGAATCCCTGGAGTGGGGGATAGAGTGATTCCAAACATGGACAGGAGAAACTTGTTAATCGCAGACGCACACATGGGCGAGGGTCTCAGACACCTTAAATTAAAAGATTCTCTGGAAGAATTACAATCACGGTACTGGTGGCCAGGCATGAGCCTGCACTACACCATGTTTGTAAAAAACTGCCCAAACTGCAACAGAGATCGCAGTGGGGAGAGAAGCAGTTTAATACCTCGTCGTATCAAGGTAGATAATATTACCAGCAAAAAGATTGGCTTGCGATTAACATATACAGGCTAGTTTCCACTTATAATGTAGATCACCAGCACTCGGCTGACGTCCGGACTATTATACAAGATTTGCGAGTCTAAATGGCATATACGCTAAGAGCATGCTACGTTCGACCATTGTTTTCACTCAGGCACACCAGCCTGGGGGGAAACATGGCCAAATGAGCACAGCCCAGCGGGAATCTTCTCACTTCCTTCCTGAGGGTATGGGATGGTGTAAAGAAAAAACCAAGGCAGAAAGCAATCTATAATAGAAAGGATATTAGGTTCGGGAGCTGGGTGGGTCAAACATCTAATAAGTGTCCAACGTAGTCTAAATAACTTGCCAAGAAATTCTCTGAAGGGATTCAGTCCGTACGAATTATTATTCGGAACTAGGATGTTGATCTCTGACCTTGATAGTCAGACTTCAGTGGTAATAGAAAAAACCTTTGATGTCAAAGACCGTTTGGCTATTTTGCAGGACTTAAACAAAACAAGAAAAGACCTGAGCAACATACAGTTGAAACAACAGCCAACAACCACTGAAGAATCACCACCTGTCCCAGCAAGACCTGTCTGGATTCCAAAAGTCAGGGATCTAGTCAGGGAGAAGATCGCGGTAAAGAAGGAATTTGGGCCTTCTTACAGAAAAGCAGTTCCTGTCTTGTCTGTCAACGGGACAAGATCAGTTGTACTACCGCCACTTGCTGGAAAAAAGGAGAACCGAGTTGTATCCATCGACCTGGTAATACCACAACATGTGGCCGATAACAAACAGTAGGCCAAGTGGACTCCCAATAAGTAGCAGAACACCAAGGTTTGCTACGAGTACAGAGGTCCTATCAAAGAGGCTCATCACATTCGAAACGCCTACAGAAGAACAGCAAGGACTATGCAACAATGCAATAGAACTCAGACCTCTGAAAACCCAAATAAAGACATTTAGCAGAGACACACCAATCTATACTGAAGTACCAAGTGAAAATGCAAGAAACAAAAATCCTGAACCAATTGGAACAATTGACAGAACTGCATCTGGTTACTTCATCAACTTCGATGATTCCTCTGAAGGTTTCAGTGAATCAAAGACACAGCCATCATCCAAATCCTTTAAAGACAAAGCTAAGGAACTTTTGAAACAACTGAAAGAAACATATCTGGTTTCTCCATGGATTGAATTTTGGGTGGGTTTTGGTGCATTTATCCTCATACTTTGGCTCATCATGGTTTTTACTTTGGGACGCTTCATTGAGGGAAAATATGCTAAAATGGACACAGCAAGTCAGAACATCAACTTGGTCCTCAAACCACACACATCTTCGCACGTCGAGAAAAGAGAACTTTCTTCAGAACTTTCTTCAGCCAACTTCACAGCAATTCCAATACCTGGTGGGGTAGCCTGGGACAACACTGACTATGAAATTTATGGTCCGGTCGAGATCCTGAAATATCCACACCAAATCAAGATCTCCTTGAGTGACTTTGTAAAACCAAACTCATTTGCTGATGATTGGGACTTTGAAAGTATTAATAACATGATGTCTGACTTAGTAATGTCTGCTAAATTTACAAAACATGATTATTTGCAAGGTTCTACAAATTATGATAGTATGTATTGCTATAACCATTATGGTAACCATTTCTTGCATAAATCTGCACAACCTAGAAATGTTTTAAATTATAATCAATGGGAACATTGTGCAACACCTCCAAAAGGGAGTTCAAGAACCGTTTATGACAAATATTCATACTTTCAAGGTTTTAACACAAGTAATGCTGAAACATTTTATTACAAATTGTCAAACAAGACAGGGATGAAAACCATGATAACCAACACAAAATTGATATATTCAGATTCATTCTTTGAAAAAATGAATACTTTTGGATTTGATTATTGGGACAAAAATGTTGATTTGAAAAGTGTTTGGGGTACAAAAGAATGGCAAGTACAGGGTTTAGAAGCTTTGTTTAGAGCCTGCATGATCCCAGAACAAATGATATTTTTAAATGACACTGTTCAACAAACCACCTGTCTTGGCTTAGCCAAAATCAAAGATTTAAATAACCTGTCTATTCCAAAGCCAACAATGTTTAGCAATAACTCTGATACAGATGAAGAAATAGACGTAAACCATATACTTAACCAAAACAGAACACATCCTGATTGGAAACAATGGTTGATCTGGCCCACAGATACAAATAACTGTCAAGATAGATTCCTGAATAAAACACAGGGTTTCAAAATGAACAGGCCAGACCCTAGATATGCTCAAAGACATCACCCAGGGATAATAACAACCTACAGTGTGGGCAAATTATGCCTTCAATGGCTACAGACTTCCACACTGCCTGAAATTAAGCAACACCTAACTTTACTTACTGATGGTGCCGACTTGCGTGATTTCATAATGGGACCACGCAAACAGCGTCAAAAGCGTTTCATAGCAGCCTCTGTATATGCAGCATATAATGAGGCCTGGAAGGTTACTCAAATTGAAACAGCAGAGAGAATACGTGAAATTGATCGTATTAATTTGGAAAAATCACTTTCTGTAGTGGACAATGGGTTAATGACTCTGTCCTCCAGAATATTTTCATTGGACAGCATTGTGTCTTCAGCAATCGATATAATATCGCAAGACTTACTGTTATTACAACATGGGCAGTCACAATTGCGTTCTATTGTACAGCTTGGCTGGACGTTACAAAATCTGCGTTCAGGCTATGTGCCTTGGCGTTTAATCAACACAACGTCACTATTCCAAATCTTTAACCTTACTGATAGACAAATCGGTATGGCGCAAAAGGGTGCTGATTATACAATCTTGAGCATTGAAAAACTAGAAAGATTACCAATGACAATGTCAGAACGACCTGTCAGTGAATGGATAATCCACGGAATCATAAATATTCCTATCTCAACCTTCAGGTTTCAATACTGCCAAAAATATATACAGGCTGGCATGTACGAGAAATTGGGAAAGGGGTACCTTAAAACAACTTGGAACCTGCCCTATTCACATGCATGTGTCAGTAATAAAGGACAGAAAGTGTTTCTTAGTGGCAACAATTGTGCTATGTCACTAAGCGGCACGCTTCTGTGTAACGGTATTAGTTTGCACGGAGCCTGTGAAGGGAATTCATACAACCTTTCATGTCACCAGCATGGCGCACCTGCAACTGAAATAGAACCATTCTTTCAAAGACTCTATAATGGGAGTTACATTCTTATTGTAGACCGCAGATGTTGTAGTCTTATGCCCGGGACTCCTTATCTAGTCACTACGACGGCCAAGGTCAAGTGCTGTGGACGTTCTTTGTTCCCCAGCTCCTTTCCAGACAGGGAGGCAAGGGCATGGCCTAGTTTGAAAATTACTTCTATTCGAATAGACACTTTAAGCAGAATGAAAACAGTGCTTCTTCAGACGCCTACAAGGCTCACGTCATCTAAAGAAACGTATGATCTACAAGTCGCAAGGACGACTGCAGAGATACATACATTATTATCAACTAATTCCCCCGTACATTTCGCGGAAATCCTGAGCGAAATCTTAAATATTTCTGATACCACTGGGGTCTCAAAGGTATTTAAGACAGTATTTTCGATGGCATTAACACCATTCAAAGCCATACTGGGTATTTTTCCAGATTTCGTCCATTCGATTTTTGGCGGACTTCACCTGATCCTGGGACTAATTGCAGGAATCCTATTCCTAGTCCTTATTTTTCGTTATGGCAACCCATGTCACAGATCAAACTCTCGCGACAATGGAAGATACGATCCTAGCCATTGGATACCGGGACCGGATATCAAAAATCCTGGGACTCTCCCGGCTTAGAGACCTGAACATGACTTGGTTTCTATCATTTCGACCAATGTGGCAAAGGTGTGTTTTACCTGTACTAAGGTGTCTGCTATGCGGAGAAGAATGCGTGTTAGACACCTGTCTGACGCTACAATCGGATGCGCCGGTGGATGCAGATACACTGTTGGTTCCTACCAAGGTTCACGCTTTGTGCTGCCCTCAAAGGCTGCCAATCCTGATGACGGCATTCCTGGAATCTTCACCACTACGATTGAAGAGTAGTGAAGTTCAAGATGAAAGCAGCATCGAACAGGTACGACCCTCTGTCAGTGATGCAAATCAGAATGTCAATGGAGACAATCATGCGCACGAATGCATGGTTACCCCTATTTCCGACTTAGTGGAACTTTCCCATGAAGCTGTTGACAGTTTTTTCGAAAGCCTGAATGATATGATGTTCTCGCCAGAACAGAAATAGAGACTTTTGAGTAAACTCGCACACGGCGTTCCCTGAATTCGGCCTTCAACTTTAAAAATAAAGTCACATGAACAATTACAATCCAGTTCACGGACAGCAATTTTTTCAGCAAGCCCCTAAAATATTTTTCTACATATTTTTTTCCGGGACACTGATCTTCTGCTTAAAGTAAGAAACTATTCCTAGAGAACTAAGATTTCTATTTTTAGATACTTAATATAGACTTTAGCTGCCCGCTGGTATGTTCACAAATATATTTTATTATGTGATGAAATGGTCTCGAACTTCCTTTCTGTATAGCCATATTAAGAGCCATTTCATGTGTATTTCTCATATACCAAAAAGCAATAATGCATAACAATGCGTGTTTACTTTTGCATTTAATTCATAGCTTAAGTGCATACAATATATATGACTGCAATTTTTCAGTATATTTGAAAATTTCGAAATGCATTTATGTATTTTGGGGTGGTAAGGTATACACTATACTCTATAGTATGTTGTACTATGTTATACTATGCATAGATTAGTAGATATGACCATAGTTAGCGTGGAGTGGGTGTCGTGTATTTCTATAGGTTCTGAATCAGTCCCCCTATTCCTGACCCTATTCTGGTTAAACTAACTATCAAGTTAACTAACAGTCAGCCCATGAGGCATGAAAACCCCCATGATGCAGATACCGCTATCTGACGCAGTCACACTACGGCACAGGAACGTGTTATCTGATTAGGTCATAACGCTTGAGATCTAATTAGACAAGCGACATTCCTCCAGCCCCTGATAAGGCATACGACGTTCTCATAACAAATCAAACCTATGACAACCTGGATAATCCGTGCGGCCATTGTTTTGATTTCACAGAGAACTTTTGCAAAAGAATGTGCTAACGAGCAAGTCGTATGACATCTTTATTGACGTACCTATGTCCATCCTTACGTCAATCTCGGCACCTTTAAGGTATAAATATTGCCGACCTTGCCCTATGCAAACACACGCGTGGTGACAAGACGGAGCAGCCATACTTGCCGAAGCCGGGAGCAGAAGCAGACCCCGCTGGCAGCAGCCCCGCCTTCCTGACGCGCTGAGAGACGCGCTGCTATCTCAAGCCGAGAGACCCAGCACCGGCGCTTCTGGGCAGCCCTCGCAGGCAGCCTGGAATATCGAGAGCAGAGAAAGAGATACCATTCCTCATTCATCCTAACTTCCAGGTACAGAACTGAATAACCCCTCACAGAGAATTCTTTAGTTATTCACTTGGCAAAAACAAACTTAACTTAAACTGTAACTTTCTATTCCCGCCCACGCATTAGACTTAGGTCAGGTACACGGGGTAGGCGTATTTAGAAACACCAGTTGAGTACGTTTAGTCAAATGTATATGTGTATGTAAATATATTTTAAATCATTTTAAAACATCATATGGCTCAGAAACCATATCAATGTTTTTACAGTATTATTTTATACTATTGCTTTTAATGTATGCACTTTACTTAACTATAAGTATTGCAATAATATCGATCCATTTCTCATGTATGAGAAAAGAGACTGATCAATAAATAACACCTTTTTATTGAACACGCCCGTCTCTTCCTTTTCTCTACATTCTGATGAGACTAAGAATGCACGTACTGACTGAGTAAAATAATTGCCTTGTGCTCACACGACTCTTGAGATTGACTCTTGATTAGGGGAGAGCAAAGTTGTCATGTTCTATGGTTGTCAGAAACTAAATCCCTTCTTGTCTAATCAGGGAAGTTAATCCTTCCTTGAACATTCGAGAAAGTTTCTAGCGAACTCTGAGCTTAGCTGGCAAACCCAAAAAATGGTGTCTAGTATCGACAGTAGTAGACCTAGTTAACGTCTGGCCTAGGCCTTTACTGCTGTAGGTACTATTCCAATGCGCAGAGCCTATTGGGAAGATAGGAGCTACACTACAAGAGTGTGAGTGTCAGTGTGACTGAGAGTGTCAGTGAGAGTGTCAGTGGAAGTGTCAGTGAGAGTGTCAGTGAGAGTGTCAGCATCAGTGAGAGTGTCAGCATCAGTGAGTGTCAGTGAGTGTCAGTGAGAGTGTCAGTTAGAGTGTCAGTGAGAGTGTCTGTGAGAGTGTCAGTTTCAGTGTGCGTGTCGGTGAGTGTCAGTGAGAGTGTCAGTGAGAGTTTCAGTGAGAGTGACAGTGAGTGTGTGAGTGAGAGTGTGAGTGAGAGTGTGAGTGTGTCAGTGAGTGTGTCAGTGTCAGTGAGAGTGTCAGTGAGTGTCAGTGAGTGTCAGTGAGTGTCAGCGAGAGTGTCAGTGAGAGTTTCAGTGAGAGTGTCAGTGTCAGTGAGAGTGTCAGTGAGTATCCTTGAGTGTCAGTGAGAGTGTCAGTGAGAGTGTCAGTGAGTGTCAGTGAGTGTCAGTGAGAGTGTCAGTGTCAGTGAGAGTGTCAGTGAGAGTGTCGATGAGATTGTCAGTGAGAGTGTCAGTGTCAGTGAGAGTGTCAGTGAGAGTGTCAGTGTCAGTGAGAGTGTCAGTGAAAGTGTCAGTGAGAGTGTCAGTGAGAGTGTCGGTGAGTGTCAGTGAGTATCAGTGAGAGTGTCAGTGAAAGTGTCAGTGAGTGTCAGTGAGTGTCAGTGAGAGTGTCAGTGAGAGTGCCAGTGAGAGTGTCAGTGAGTGTCAGTGAGAGTGTCAGTGAGAGTGTCAGTAAGTGTTAGTGAGAGTGTCAGTGTCTGTGAGAGTGTCAGTGAGAGTGTCAGTGAGAGTGACAGTGAGTGTCAGTGAGAGTGTCAATGAGTGTCAGTGAGAGTTTCAGTGAGAGTGTCAGTGTCAATGAGAGTGTCATTGAGAGTGTCAGTTTCAGTGTGAGTGTAAGTGAGAGTGTCAGTGAGAGTGTCAGTGTCAGTGAGAGTGTCAGTGAGAGTGTCAGTGAGTGTGAGTGAGAGTGTGAGTGAGTGTCAGTGTCAGTAAGAGTGCAGTGAGAGTGTCAGTGAGAGTGTCAGTGAGAGTGTCAGTGAGTGTCAGTGAGTATCAGTGAGAGTGTCAGTGAGAGTGTCAGTGAGTGTCAGTGTCAGTGAGTGTCAGTGAGAGTGTCAGTGAGAGTATCAGTGAGTGTCAGTGAGAGTGTCAGTGAGAGTGTCAGTGAGAGTGTCAGTGTCTGTGAGAGTGTCAGTGAGAGTGTCAGTGAGAGTGTCAGTGAGAGTGTCCGTTTCAGTGTGAGTGTCAGTGAGAGTGTCAGTGAGAGTGTCAGTGTCAGTGAAAGTCTCAGTGAGTGTGAGTGACGGTGTGAGTGAGAGTGTCAGTGAGTGTGTCAGTGAGTGTGTCAGTGAGAGTGCCAGTGTCAGTGAGAGTGTCATTGAAAGAGTCATTGAAAGTGTCAGTGAGTGTCAGTGAGAGTGTCAGTGAGTGTCAGTGAGAGTGTCAGTGAGAGTGCCAGTGAGAGTGTCAGTGAGTTTCAGTGAGTGTCAGTGAGTGTCAGTGAGAGTGTCAGTGAGAGTGTCAGTGAGAGTTTCAGTGAGAGTTTCAGTGAGAGTGTCAGTGTCAGTGAGAGTGTCAGTGAGTGTGAGTGAGATTGTCAGTGTCAGTGACAGTGAGAGTGTCAGTGAGGGTGTCCGTGAGAGTTTCAGTGTCAGTGAGAGTATCAGTGAGAGTGTCAGTGAGTGTCCTTGAGTGTCAGTGAGTGTCAGTGAGAGTGTCAGTGAGAGTCAGTGAGAGTGTCAGTGAGAGTGTCAGTGTCAGCGAGAGTGTCAGTGAGAGTGTCAATGAGTGTCATTGAGAGTGTCAGTGTCAGTGAGTGTCAATGAGATTGTCAGTGAGAGTGTCAGTGTCAGTGAAAGTGGCAGTGAGAGTGTCAGTGAGAGTGTCAGTGTCAGTCAGAGTGTCAGTGATAGTGTCAGTGAGAGTGTCCGTGAGTGTCAGTGAGAGTGTCAGTTTCACTGAGAGTGTCAGTGAGAGTGTCATTGTGTGTGAGTGAGAGTGTGGGTGATAGTGTCAGTGAGAGTGTCAGTGAGTGTCAGTGTCAGTGAGAGTGTGAGTGAGAGTGAGAGTGTCAGTGAGAGTGTCAGTGGAAGTGTCAGTGAGAGTGTCAGCATCAGTGAGAGTGTCAGCATCAGTGAGTGTCAGTGAGTGTCAGTGAGAGTGTCAGTTAGAGTGTCAGTGAGAGTGTCTGTGAGAGTGTCAGTTTCAGTGTGCATGTCAGTGAGTGTCGGTGAGAGTGTCAGTGAGAGTTTCAGTGAGAGTGTCAGTGAGTGTGTGAGTGAGAGTGAGTGAGAGTGTGAGTGTGTCCGTGAGTGTGTCAGTGTCAGTGAGAGTGTCAGTGAGTGTCAGTGAGTGTCAGCGAGAGTGTCAGTGAGAGTTTCAGTGAGAGTGTCAGTGTCAGTGAGAGTGTCAGTGTCAGTGTTGATGAGTGTCAGTAAGAGTGTCAGTGAGAGTGTCAGTGAGAGTGTCAGTGAGAGTGTCGATGAGATTGTCAGTGAGAGTGTCAGCATCAGTGAGAGTGTCATTGAGTGTGAGTGAGAGTGTGAGTGTGGGTGATAGTGTCAGTGAGAGTGTCAGTGAGTGTCAGTGTCAGTGAGAGTGTAAGTGGGAGTGTGAGTGTCAGTGTGAGTGAGAGTGTCAGTGAGAGTGTCAGTGAGAGTGTCAGTGGAAGTGTCAGTGAGAGTGTTAGTGAGAGTGTCAGTGAGAGTGTCAGCATCAGTGAGAGTGTCAGCATCAGTGAGTGTCAGTGAGAGTGTCAGTTAGAGTGTCAGTGAGAGTGTCTGTGAGAGTGTCAGTTTCAGTGTGCGTGTCAGTGAGTGTCAGTGAGAGTGTCAGTGAGAGTTTCAGTGAGAGTGTCAGTGAGTGTGTGAGTGAGAGTGTGAGTGAGAGTGTGAGTGTGTCAGTGAGTGTGTCAGTGTCAGTGAGAGTGTCAGTGAGAGTGTCAGTGAGTGTCAGTGAGTGTCAGTGAGTGTCAGCAAGAGTGTCAGTGAGAGTGTCAGTAAGAGTTTCAGTGAGAGTTTCAGTGGCAGTGAGAGTGTCATTTTCAGTGTGAGTTTCAGTGTGAGTGTCAGTGAGAGTGTCAGTGAGAGTGTCAGTGAGTGTCAGTGAGAGTTTCAGTGAGAGTGTCAGTGTCAGTGAGAGTGTCAGTGAGTGTGAGAGAGAGTGTGAGTGAGATTGTCAGTGTCAGTGACAGTGAGAGTGTCAGTGAGGGTGTCCGTGAGAGTTTCAGTGTCAGTGAGAGTATCAGTGAGAGTGTCAGTGAGTGTCCTTGAGTGGCAGTGAGTGTAAGTGAGAGTGTCAGTGAGTGTCAGTGAGAGTGTCAGTGACAGTGTCAGTGAGAGTGTCAGTGAGAGTGTCAGTGTCAGCAAGAGTGTCAGTGAGAGTGTCAGTGAGTGTCATTGAGAGTGTCAGTGTCAGTGAGAGTGTCGATGAGATTGTCAGTGAGAGTGTCAGTGTCAGTGAAAGTGGCAGTGAGAGTGTCAGTGAGAGTGTCAGTGAGAGTGTCAGTGTCAGTCAGAGTGTCAGTGATAGTGTCAGTGAGAGTGTCAGCATCAGTGAGAGTGTCAGTGAGTGTCAGTGAGAGTGTCAGTTTCACTGAGAGTGTCAGTGAGAGTGTCATTGAGTGTGAGTGAGAGTGTCAGTTTGGGTGATAGTGTCAGTGAGTGTCAGTGTCAGTGAGAGTGTAAGTGGGAGTGTGAGTGTCAGTGTGAGTGAGAGTGTCAGTGAGAGTGTCAGTGAGAGTGTCAGTGAGAGTGTCAGTGGAAGTGTCAGTGAGAGTGTCAGCATCAGTGTCAGTGAGAGTGTCTGTGAGAGTGTCAGTTTCAGTGTGCGTGTCAGTGAGTGTCAGTGAGAGTGTCAGTGAGAGTTTCAGTGAGAGTGTCAGTGAGTGTGTGAGTGAGAGTGTGAGTGAGAGTGTGAGTGTGTAAGTGAGTGTGTCAGTGTCAGTGAGAGTGTCAGTGAGAGTGTCAGTGAGTGTCAGTGAGTGTCAGCGAGAGTGTCAGTGAGAGTTTCAGTGAGAGTGTCAGTGTCAGTGAGAGTGTCAGTGAGTGTGAGAGAGAGTGTGAGTGAGATTGTCAGTGTCAGTGACAGTGAGAGTGTCAGTGAGGGTGTCCGTGAGAGTTTCAGTGTCAGTGAGAGTATCAGTGAGAGTGCCAGTGAGTGTCCTTGAGTGTCAGTGAGTGTCAGTGAGAGTGTCAGTGAGAGTCAGTGAGAGTGTCAGTGAGAGTCAGTGAGAGTGTCAGTGAGTGTCCTTGAGTGTCAGTGAGAGTGTCAGTGAGAGTGTCAGTGAGAGTGTCAGTGAGAGTGTCAGTGAGAGTGTCAGTGTCAGCGAGAGTGTCAGTGAGAGTGTCAGTGAGTGTCATTGAGAGTGTCAGTGTCAGTGAGAGTGTTGATGAGATTGTCAGTGAGAGTGTCAGTGTCAGTGAAAGTGGCAGTGAGAGTGTCAGTGAGAGTGTCAGTGAGAGTGTCAGTGTCAGTCAGAGTGTCAGTGATAGTGTCAGTGAGAGCGTCAGCATCAGTGAGAGTGTCAGTGAGTGTCAGTGAGAGTGTCAGTTTCACTGAGAGTGTCAGTGAGAGTGTCATTGAGTGTGAGTGAGAGTGTGAGTGTGGGTGATAGTGTCAGTGAGAGTGTCAGTGAGTGTCAGTGTCAGTGAGAGTGTGAGTGAGAGTGTCAGTGTGAGTGAGAGTGTCAGTGAGAGTGTCAGTGGAAGTGTCAGTGAGAGTGTCAGTGAGAGTGTCAGTGAGAGTGTCAGCATCAGTGAGAGTGTCAGCATCAGTGAGTGTCAGTGAGAGTGTCAGTTAGAGTGTCAGTGAGAGTGTCTGTGAGAGTGTCAGTTTCAGTGTGCGTGTCAGTGAGTGTCAGTGAGAGTGTCAGGGAGAGTTTCAGTGAGAGTGTCAGTGAGTGTGTGAGTGAGAGTGTGAGTGAGAGTGTGAGTGTGTCAGTGAATGTGTCAGTGAGAGTTTCAGTGAGAGTGTCAGTGTCAGTGAGAGTGTCAGTGTCAGTGTTGATGAGAGTGACAGTAAGAGTGTCAGTGAGAGTGTCAGTGTCAGTGAGAGTGTCAGTGAGAGTGTCAATGAGATTGTCAGTGAGAGTGTCAGTGTCAGTGAGAGTGTCAGTGAGAGTGTCAGTGTCAGTGAGAGTGTGAGTGAGAGTGTGAGTGTCAGTGTGAGTGAGAGTGTAAGTGAGAGTGTCAGTGAGAGTGTCAGTGAGAGTGTCAGTGTGAGTGTCAGTGAGAGTGTCAGTGAGAGTGTCAGTGAGTGTCAGTGAGATTGTCAATGAGTATCAGTGAGAGTGTCAGCGAGAGTGTCAGTGTCAGTGAGAGTTTCAGTGAGAGTGTCAGTGAGAGTGTCAGTGGAAGTGTCAGTGATGAGAGTGTCAGTGAGAGTGTCAGTGAGAGTGTCAGCATCAGTGAGAGTGTCAGCATCAGTGAGTGTCAGTGAGTGTCAGTGAGAGTGTCAGTTAGAGTGTCAGTGAGAGTGTCTGTGAGAGTGTCTGTGAGAGTGTCAGTTTCAGTGTGCGTGTCAGTGAGTGTCAGTGAGAGTGTCAGTGAGAGTTTCAGTGAGAGTGTCAGTGAGTGTGTGAGTGAGAGTGTGAGTGAGAGTGTGAGTGTGTCAGTGAGTGTGTCAGTGTCAGTGAGAGTGTCAACGAGAGTGTGAGTGAGAGTGTGAGTGTCAGTGTGAGTGAGAGTGTAAGTGAGAGTGTCAGTGAGAGTGTCAGTGAGAGTGTCAGTGTGAGTGTCAGTGAGAGTGTCAGTGAGTGTCAGTGAGATTGTCAATGAGTGCCAGTGAGAGTGTCAGCGAGAGTGTCAGTGTCAGTGAGAGTTTCAGTGAGAGTGTCAGTGAGAGTGTCAGTGGAAGTGTCAGTGATGAGAGTGTCAGTGAGAGTGTCAGTGAGAGTGTCAGCATCAGTGAGAGTGTCAGCATCAGTGAGTGTCAGTGAGTGTCAGTGAGAGTGTCAGTTAGAGTGTCAGTGAGAGTGTCTGTGAGAGTGTCTGTGAGAGTGTCAGTTTCAGTGTGCGTGTCAGTGAGTGTCAGTGAGAGTGTCAGTGAGAGTTTCAGTGAGAGTGTCAGTGAGTGTGTGAGTGAGAGTGTGAGTGAGAGTGTGAGTGTGTCAGTGAGTGTGTCAGTGTCAGTGAGAGTGTCAACGAGAGTGTCAGTGAGTGTCAGTGAGTGTCAGTGAGAGTTTCAGTGAGAGTGTCAGTGTCAGTGAGAGTGTCAGTGTCAGTTTTGATGAGAGTGTCAGTGAGAGTGTCAGTGAGAGTGTCAGTGTCAGTGAGAGTGTCAGTGAGAGTGTCGATGAGATTGTCAGTGAGAGTGTCAGTGTCAGTGAGAGTGTCAGTGAGAGTGTCAGTGTCAGTGAGAGTGTGAGTGAGAGTGTGAGTGTCAGTGTGAGTGAGAGTGTAAGTGAGAGTGTCATTGAGAGTGTCAGTGAGAGTGTCAGTGTTAGTGTCAGTGAGAGTGTCAGTGAGAGTGTCAGTGAGTGTCAGTGAGATTGTCATTGAGTGTCAGTGAGAGTGTCAGCGAGAGTGTCAGTGTCAGTGAGAGTTTCAGTGAGAGTGTCAGTGTCAGTGAGAGTGTCAGTGAGAGTGTCAGTGAGTTTCAGTGAGAGTGTCAGTGAGTGTCAGTGAGAGTGTCAGTGAGAGTGTGAGTGAGAGTGTAAGTGTCAGTGAGAGTGTCAGTGAGGGTGTCCGTGAGAGTTTCAGTGTCAGTGAGAGTATCAGTGAGAGTGTCAGTGAGTGTGTCAGTGAGTGTCAGTGAGACTCAGTGAGAGTGTCAGTGAGTGTCCTTGAGTGTCAGTGAGAGTCAGTGAGAGTGTCAGTGAGTGTCCTTGAGTGTCAGTGAGTGTCAGTGAGAGTGTCAGTGAGAGTGTCAGTGTGTGTCATTGAGAGTGTCAGTGTCAGTGAGTGTCGATGAGATTGTCAGTGTCAGTGAAAGTGTCAATGAGAGTGTCAGTGAAAGTGTCAGTGAGAGTGTCAGTGAGAGTGTCAGTGATAGTGTCAGTGAGAGTGTCAGTTTCACTGAGAGTGTCAGTGAGTGTCAGTGAGAGTGTCTGTGACTAGAACACCTGTGACGTGCCAGGCTCTCCCCTGTGATGTCACGAGATCAACACTAGCACCAGCAGGGGAATCCTGTGGATGGAACACCTGTGACGTACCAGGCCCTCCACTGTGACGTCAAGAGATAGAGGCTAGCACCAGCAGGGGAATCCTGTGGATGGAACACCTGTGACGTGCCAGGCCCTGCACTGTGATGTCACGAGGTCCAGGCTAAAAGCAGAGGGGAATCCTGTGATTGGAACACCTATGACGTGCCAGGCCCTCCCCTGTGATGTCACGAGATCCACACTAGCACCAGCAGGGGAATCCTGTGGATGGAACACCTGTGACGTGCCAGGCCCTCCAATGTGACGTCACGAGGTCGAGGCTAGCACCAGCAGGGGAATCCTGTGGATGGAACACCTGTGACGTTCCCGGCCCTCCCTCCCCTGTGATGTCATGAGGTCCAGGCTAAGTGCAGAGGGGGGGGGCCTCCGCCGGAGCAGAGACAAGGAGAGGCCCCTGAGGGGGGAGAAGGTCGGCCAGGATTAGATCGTCTTTGAGGTTCATCGCAGGATCCTTTTGTGACTAACTAGATCTTTGCTTTTTTTTTTAGGTAATTGAATTAAAACCGTGTCTCGGCTGCTCCCCCCCCTCCCCCCCTCCCCTTACACTGCAACACTTGTCATCGCCCATAAGCCTGTGATGCATGATGACGGGTTGAATGTCTATTGTGACGTGTCCGTGGTATACAAGGCTGGTAACCAGGCAGCCGCGCCATTGCACTCATGAGCACCGGACGGAGAGGACCACTGCTGGCGGCCGGAGCCGAGGCCCCCGAGAGGCCGAGGGGGCCGGGGCCTCACAGGCTCCAAAAAAACTGGACGGGGCTGGGTGAAAGGGAGGTGAGTACAGAAACCAAATGAAAACCGAACTTGAAACCAAACTGAAACCGAACTTGAAACCAAACTTTAAACTGGCTTGATACTGGCTTGATACTGGCTTGATACTGGCTTGATACTGGCTTGATACTGACTTGATACTGACTTGATACTGGCTTGATACTGACTTGATACTGGCTTGATACTGACTTGATACTGGCTTGATACTGACTTGATACTGGCTTGAAACTTCCCTTCCCTCTTCTTTTCTCTTTCCCGTTTTTCCTTCTCTGCCTTACATTCCTATCTGTCATCTATCCCCTTCTCCCCCTT
The DNA here is from genome assembly GCF_964261635.1 of Lissotriton helveticus. Classification (NCBI taxonomy): domain Eukaryota; kingdom Metazoa; phylum Chordata; class Amphibia; order Caudata; family Salamandridae; genus Lissotriton; species Lissotriton helveticus. The sequence continues at coordinate 464,028,229 of NC_136068.1, read as the reverse complement.
TCTTTTAAGTTCCCTTTTTCTCCATCACTCTTTAATCCTCTCCCATTCTGTCACTCCCCTCTCCTCCCCTTGCCATTCAATCCATTCCGGTCCCATCCTGCACTCTCCTATCTCCTTTTCCATTTCCACTCCTCCCCTTCCCTTCTCTTCCCCTCCATTCCCTCCCATTCACAGCCTCTTTCCCTTCCAATCTGTAACCATCACCTCTGTTCCTTTTCTGCTCCCCTTCCACTTACCCATCCTTTTTTCCTTATTCTTCCTTCCTTCACCTCCCTTCCTCTTCACCATTCCCTCCCCTTTCCCCTCACCCATCCCTTCCCCTCATTACCCTTCCCCTCACCCCCCTCTCTCTCATTTGCCCTCTCCCCTCCATTCTTCCTTTCTTCCCCTGCCTTTCGCCTCCTTTCTCTTCTCCGCCTTCTTCCTCTCATTCCTGTCCTCTCCTTTCCATTCCATTCCCCAACCCATCCCTTCTTTCCCTTTACCCCACCCTCCAACTACCCCTCTCCGTCCACGTTCCCCCTTTATTTCCATTACTTTCTTCTTTACCTCTTTAATCCTCTACCCTTCTGTCACTCCCCCTTCCCTTCCATCCCATTCACTGCCTTACCTCCCCTCCCATCCCATTCTGTTACCCCACACACAACCCCACACACAAACCCCCACACACAACCCCACATACAACCCCCCACACACAACCCCTTCCACACACACAACCCCACCACACACACAACCTTACACACACAACCCCATACACAAAACCCCACATACACACAACCCCCCACACACAACCCACCACACACAACCACAACCCCTACACACACAACCACAACCCCCCACACACAACCCCACAAACACAATCCCCCACACACACCCACACATACAACCCCACACACACAACCACAACACACACAACCCCCACACACACAACCCCACAAACAACCTTCCCACACAAACACACACAACCCCCCACACATACACAACACAACACCCCACACAAGACCCCACAACCACACATGACCACACTAACCCCCACACACACAACCCCACACACCGCACACAACCCCACACACCACACACAACCACACACCCACACAACCCCACATACACACAACCCCACACACAAACACACAACCACCCACACACCCAACCCCCACACACACAACCACAACCCCCAGACACATACAACCACAAACCCCCACACACACAACCCCCCACACAAAACCCCACAAACACCCCCCCCACAAACACCCACACACACAACCCCACACAACCAACCCCACACAACCACAAACCCTCCCCCCACACACACACAATCCCACACACACAACCCCACACACTCCACAACCCCATACACACAACACCACAGCCCCACACAACCACACAGAAACCCACACAACCACACACAACCCCACACACATGCTACTCCCCACACACAACCCCACACACACATACAACTCCACCACACCCCACACACCACACACACCCTACACACCACACACAACCCCACACACCACACACAACCACACACACCACACACACCACCCTACACACACAACCCACCACACACACAACCCCCACACACAACCTCCCCCTCACACACAAACACACAACCCCACACACACAACCCCTAACACACAAAGCCCCACACACACAACCTCCCACACATACAACCCCACACACACAATCCCCCCACACACACAAACCCACACACACGCAACCACACACACATAAACCCCCCACACACACAACCTCAAACACACACAACCAACCCCCCCCCCCACACACACACACACACATACACAACCCCACACACAGACAACCTCACACACACAAGACCCCTAACACACACAACCCTCACACACACACAACTCCACACACAACCCTGCACACATGCAACCCCACACCACACACACAACCCCACATGTACAACCCCGCACACACAACCCCATACACATACAACCCCACACATAACCCCACACACACCACCCCCCACAGTGAGAGTGTCAGTGAGAGTGTCAGTGAGAGTGTCGGTGAGTGTGTCAGTGAGAGTGCCAGTGACAGTGAGAGTGTTGGTGAGAGTGTCAGTGAAAGTGTCAGTGAGAGTGTCAGTGTCAGTGAGAGTGTCAGTGAGTGTCAGTGAGAGTGTCAGTGAGTGTCAGTAAAAGTGTTGATGAGATTGTCAGTGAGAGTGTCAGTGAGAGTGTCAGTGTCAGTGAGTGTGTCAGTGAGAGTGTCAGTGAGAGTGTCAATGAGAGTGTCAGTGAGAGTGTCAATGAGTGTGTCAGTGAGAGTGTCAGTGAGTGTGTCAGTGAGAGTGTCAGTGTCAGTGAGAGTGTCAGTGAGAGTGTCAGTGTCGGTGAGAGTGTCAGTGAGAGTGTCAGTGAGAGTGTGAGTGTCAGTGTGGAAGTGTGGCTCAGGGGTTAGAGGCAGCAGACCCGGAAGCTGAGATCGGTCCTGGACCAGGGTTCAATTCCCCACCTCGGCGGGTCTTGGGCTAAAAATTCCACGGACTCGATAATTCTCGCCCCGGTGCCTCCTCGACTCACGGGTTCACACTCTGCGACTCTGGGCAATAGCTTGCTTAATCTCCACAACGGCCCCTCGCGGCGGGATGCCTGACTTTCACCTTGTGGATACCCTGCTATCTCACAGGGGAATACCAGGAAGGGTTCCCTAAGCAAGCGCCGGGAAACCCACTGCGGGTAGCTGTGCGCTATATAAGCTCAACTACATTTACATTTACATTTACAGTGTGAGTGTCAGTGTCAGTGTGAGTGTCAGTGAGAGTGTCAGTAAGAGTATGATTGTCAGTGAGAGTGTCAGTGTCAGTGAGAGTGTCAGTGTCAGTGAGAGTGTCAGTGAGAATGTCAGTGTCAGTGAGAGTCTCAATGAGAGTGTCAGTGTCAGTGAGAGTGTCAGTGAGAGTGCCAGTGAGTGTGTCAGTGAGTGTGTCAGTGAGTGTCAGTGAAAGTGTCAGTGAGAGTGTCAGTGAGAGTGTCAGTGAGTGTCCGTGAGAGTGTCAGTGAGTGTCCATGAGTGTCAGTGAGGGTGTCAGTGTCAGTGAGAGTGTCAGTGAGTGTGTCCGTGAGAGTGTCAGTGAGTGTGTCTGTGAGAGTGTCAGTGAGAGTGTCAGTGTGAGTGTCAGTGAGAGTGTCAGTGAGTGTCAGTGAGTGTCAGTGAGTATCAGTGAGAGTGTCAGTGAGAGTGTCAGTGTCAGTGAGAGTGTCAGTGAGAGTGTCGGTTTCAGTGTGTCAGTGTGAGAGTCAGTGAGAGAGTCAGTGAGAGTGTCAGTGTCAGAGTGTAAGTGAGTGTGAGTGAGAGTATGAGTGAGAGTGTGAGTGAAAATGTCAGTGAGTGTCAGTGAGTGAGTGTGTCTGTGAGAGTGTCAGTGAGTGTCAGTCAGAGTGTCAGTGAGTGTCAGTGAGAGTGTCAGTGAGTGTCAGTGAGTATCAGTGAGAGTGTCAGTGAGAGTGTCAGTGTTAGTGAGAGTGTCAGTGAGAGTGTCAGTGTTAGTGAGAGTGTCAGTGAGAGTGTCAGTTTCAAAGTGAGTGTCAGTGTGAGAGTCAGTGATAGAGTCAGTGAGAGTGTCAGTGTCAGAGTGTAAGTGAGTGTGAGTGAGAGTGTGAGTGAGAGTGTGAGTGAAAATGTCAGTGAGTTTCAGTGAGTGTCAGTGATAGTGTCAGTGAGAGTGTCAGTGAGAATGTCACTGAGTGTCACTGAGTGTCAGTGGGTCAGTGAGAGTGTCAGTGAGAGTGTCCACTTCAGTGTGAGTGTCAGTGAGAGTGTCAGTGTCAGTGAGAGTGTCAGTGGGTGTGAGTGAGAGTGAGTGTGTCAGTGACTGTGTCAGTGAGAGTGTCAGTGTCAGTGAGAGTGTCAGAGTCAGTGTCAGTGAGAGTGTCAGTGAGTGTGTCAGTGAGAGTGTCAGTGTCAGTGAGAGTGTCATTGAAATGTCAGTGAGAGTGTCATTGAAAGTGTCATTGAAAGTGTCAGTGAGAGTGTCAGTGAGTGTCAGTGAGTGTGTCAGTGAGAGTGTCAGTGCGTGTCAGTGAGAGTGTCAGTGAGAGTGTCAGTGTCAGTGAGAGTGTCAGTGAGAGTGTCAGTGTCAGTGAGAGTGTCAGTGAGAGTGTCAGCTTGAGTGTCAGTGACAGTGTCAGTGTCAGTGAGAGTGTCAGTGTCAGTGAAAGTGTCAGTGTCAGTGAGAGTGAGTGTGAGTGAGAGTGAGAGTGTCAGAGTCAGTGTCAGTGAGAGTGTCAGTGAGTGTGTCAGTGAGTGTGTCAATGAGTATGTCAGTGAAAGTGTCAGTCAGAGTGTCAGTGAGAGTGTCAGTGAGTGTCAGAGAGAGTGTCAGTGAGAGTGTCAGTGAGTGTCAGTGAGAGTTTCAGTGAGAGTGTCAGTGTCAGTGAGAGTCATTGAGAGTGTCAGTTTCAGTCTGAGTGTCAGTGAGAGTGTCAGTGAAAGTGTCAGTGAGAGTGTCAGTGAGAGTGTCGGTGAGTGTCAGTGAGTATCAGTGAGAGTGTCAGTGAAAGTGTCAGTGAGTGTCAGTGAGTGTCAGTGAGAGTGTCAGTGAGAGTCTCAGTGAGTGTCAGTGAGTGTCAGTGAGAGTGTCAGTGAGAGTGCCAGTGAGAGTGTCAGTGAGTGTCAGTGAGAGTGTCAGGGAGAGTGTCAGTAAGTGTTAGTGAGAGTGTCAGTGTCTGTGAGAGTGTCAGTGAGATTGTCAGTGAGAATGACAGTGAGTGTCAGTGAGAGTGTCAGTGAGAGTGTCAGTGTCAGTGAGAGTGTCAGTGAGTGTGAGTGAGAGTGTGAGTGTGAAAGTCAGTGTCAGTAAGAGTGTCTACAAGAGTGTCAGTGAGATTGTCAGTGAGAGTGAGAGTGTCAGTGAGAGTGTCAGTGAGAGTCAGAGTGAGTGTCAGTGTGAGTGTCAGTGAGAGTGTCCGTGAGAGTGTCAGTGAGAGTGTCAGTGTCAGTGATAGTGTCAGTGAGAGTGTCAGTGAGAGTGTCAGTGTCAGTGAGCATGTCAGTGAGAGTGTCAGTGAGTGTGTCAGTGAGTGTGTCAGTGAGTGTCAGTGTCAGTGAGAGTGTCAGTGAGTGTGTCAGAGAAAGTGTCAGTTAGAGTGTCAGTGTCAGTGAGAGTGTCAGTGAGAATGTCAGTGAGAGTGTCAGTGAGTGTCAGTGAGTGTCAGTGAGAGTGTCAGTGAGTATCCTTGAGTGTCAGTGAGAGTGTCAGTGAGTGTCAGTGAGAGTGTCAGAGTCAGTAAGAGTGTCAGTGTCAGTGAGAGTGTCAGTGAGAATGTCAGTGAGAGTGTCAGTGAGTGTCAGTGAGAGTGTCAGTGAGAATCCTTGAGTGTCAGTGAGAGTGTTAGTGAGAGTGTCAGTGAGTGTCAGTGAGTGTCAGTGAGAGTGTCTGTGTCAGTGAGAGTGTCAGTGAGAGTGTCGATGAGATTGTCAGTGAGAGTGTCAGTGTCAGTGAGAGTGTCAGTGAGAGTGTCAGTGTAAGTGAGAGTGTCAGTGAGAGTGTCAGTGTCAGTGAGAGTGTCAGTGAAAGTGTCAGTGAAAGTGTCGGTGAGAGTGTCGGTGAGTGTCAGTGAGTATCAGTGAGAGTGTCAGTGAAAGTGTCAGTGAGTGTCAGTGAGTGTCAGTGAGAGTGCCAGTGAGAGTGTCAGTGAGTGTCAGTGAGAGTGTCAGTATTAGTGTCAGTAAGTGTTAGTGAGAGTGTCAGTGTCTGTGAGAGTGTCAGTGAGAGTGTCAGTGAGTGTCAGTGAGAGTGACAGTGAGTGTCAGTGAGAGTGTCAGTGAGAGTGTCAGTGAGAGTTTCAATGAGAGTGTCAGTGTCAATGAGAGTGTCATTGAGAGTGTCAGTTTCAGTGTGAGTGTAAGTGAGAGTGTCAGTGAGAGTGTCAGTGTCAATGAGAGTGTCAGTGAGTTTCAGTGAGTGTGAGTGAGAGTGTGAGTGAGTGTCAGTGTCAGTAAGAGTGCAGTGAGAGTGCAGTGAGAGTGTCAGTGAGAGTGTCAGTGAGAGTGTCAGTGAGAGTGTCAGTGAGTGTCAGTGAGTATCAGTGAGAGTGTCAGTGAGAGTGTCAGTGAGTGTCAGTGTCAGTGAGTGTCAGTGAGAGTGTCAGTGAGAGTGTCAGTGAGAGTATCAGTGAGTGTCAGTGAGAGTGTCAGTGAGAGTGTCAGTGTCTGTGAGAGTTTCAGTGAGAGTGTCAGTGAGAGTGTCAGTGAGAGTGTCCGTTTCAGTGTGAGTGTCAGTGAGAGTGTCAGTGAGAGTGTCAGTGTCAGTGAAAGTCTCAGTGAGTGTGAGTGACGGTGTGAGTGAGCGTGTCAGTGAGTGTGTCAGTGAGAGTGTCAGTGTCAGTGAGAGTGTCATTGAAAGAGTCATTGAAAGTGTCAGTGAGTGTCAGTGAGAGTGTCAGTGAGAGTGTCAGTGAGTGTCAGTGTCAGTGAGTGTCAGTGAGAGTGTCAGTGAGAGTGTCAGTGAGAGTATCAGTGAGTGTCAGTGAGAGTTTCAGTGAGAGTGTCAGTGCCAGTGAGAGTGTCAGTGAGTTTCAGTGAGAGTGTCAGTGAGAGTGTCAGTGAGAGTGTCAGTGAGTGTCAGTGAGAGTTTCAGTGAGAGTGTCAGTGTCAGTGAGAGTGTCAGTGAGTGTGAGTGAGATTATCAGTGACAGTGACAGTGAGAGTGTCAGTGAGGGTGTCCGTGAGAGTTTCAGTGTCAGTGAGAGTGTCAGTGAGAGTGTCAGTGAGTGTCCTTGAGTGTCAGTGAGTGTCAGTGAGAGTGTCAGTGAGAGTCAGTGAGAGTGTCAGTGAGAGTCAGTGAGAGTGTCAGTGAGTGTCCTTGAGTGTCAGTGAGAGTGTCAGTGAGAGTGTCAGTGTCAGCGAGAGTGTCAGTGAGAGTGTCAATGAGTGTCATTGAGAGTGTCAGTATCAGTGAGAGTGTCGATGAGATTGTCAGTGAGAGTGTCAGTGTCAGTGAAAGTGGCAGTGAGAGTGTCAGTGAGAGTGTCAGTGAGAGTGTCAGTCAGAGTGTCAGTGATAGTGTCAGTGAGAGTGTCAGTGAGTGTCAGTGAGAGTGTCAGTTTCACTGAGAGTGTCAGTGAGAGTGTCATTGAGTGTGAGTGAGAGTGTGAGTTTGGGTGATAGTGTCAGTGAGTGTCAGTGTCAGTGAGAGTGTGAGTGAGAGTGTCGTGCATTTCTATAGGTTCTGAATCAGTCCCCCTATTCCTGACCCTATTCTGGTTAAACTAACTATCAAGTTAACTAACAGTCAGCCCATGAGGCATGAAAACCCCCATGATGCAGATACCGCTATCTGACGCAGTCACACTACGGCACAGGAACGTGTTATCTGATTAGGTCATAACGCTTGAGATCTAATTAGACAAGCGACATTCCTCCAGCCCCTGATAAGGCATACGACGTTCTCATAACAAATCAAACCTATGACAACCTGGATAATCCGTGCGGCCATTGTTTTGATTTCACAGAGAACTTTTGCAAAAGAATGTGCTAACGAGCAAGTCGTATGACATCTTTATTGACGTACCTATGTCCATCCTTACGTCAATCTCGGCACCTTTAAGGTATAAATATTGCCGACCTTGCCTTATGCAAACACACGCGTGGTGACAAGACGGAGCAGCCATACTTGCCGAAGCCGAGAGCAGAAGCAGACCCCGCTGGCAGCAGCCCCGCCTTCCTGACGCGCTGAGAGACGCGCTGCTATCTCAAGCCGAGAGACCCAGCACCGGCGCTTCTGGGCAGCCCTCGCAGGCAGCCTGGAATATCGAGAGCAGAGAAAGAGATACCATTCCTCATTCATCCTAACTTCCAGGTACAGAACTGAATAACCCCTCACAGAGAATTCTTTAGTTATTCACTTGGCAAAAACAAACTTAACTTAAACTGTAACTTTCTATTCCCGCCCACGCATTAGACTTAGGTCAGGTACACGGGGTAGGCGTATTTAGAAACACCAGTTGAGTACGTTTAGTCAAATGTATATGTGTATGTAAATATATTTTAAATCATTTTAAAACATCATATGGCTCAGAAACCATATCAATGTTTTTATAGTATTATTTTATACTATTGCTTTTAATGTATGCACTTTACTTAACTATAAGTATTGCAATAATATCGATCCATTTCTCATGTATGAGAAAAGAGACTGATCAATAAATAACACCTTTTTATTGAACACGCCCGTCTCTTCCTTTTCTCTACATTCTGATGAGACTAAGAATGCACGTACTGACTGAGTAAAATAATTGCCTTGTGCTCACACGACTCTTGAGATTGACTCTTGATTAGGGGAGAGCAAAGTTGTCATGTTCTATGGTTGTCAGAAACTAAATCCCTTCTTGTCTAATCAGGGAAGTTAATCCTTCCTTGAACATTCGAGAAAGTTTCTAGCGAACTCTGAGCTTAGCTGGCAAGCCCAAAAATTAAGTCTAGTATCGACAGTAGTAGACCTAGTTAACGTCTGGCCTAGGCCTTTACTGCTGTAGGTACTATTCCAATGCGCAGAGCCTATTGGGAAGATAGGAGCTACACTACATGGCGCCCAACGCGTTTGGAAAGGGCGATAAAACTAACGTAAGACATTTAGAGTAACTCAGTCGTGCTTTCTCACTCAGACCCCTTTTCCCAAATACTCCAAAGACGTCTGGAGTGGGTGAAAGGTTATATCCTCCAAAACCCCGCAGGAGGGAACTCCTATGTATGGTTCTTGGTCAAGTCAACGTTGAAGGATAAAAACAGTTCCAAAATATTGTGCATCTAATCTTTGTTCCATAAAGAAACCTGATCTGCAAATAAACATAATACCATCCTATCTGTAAAATGGCAGAGAGTGATGACGAAAGAGAGGCAGTTAGATTAGCTACTGAACTCGCAGATGCTGATGCTACCATGCAAGCAGCAGACCCGAATATAACACTCATTCCGGTCATTAAAAGGAGATCTATAACCTTAAAACTTATAGAAAATGGACTGAAACCTAGAGGTGGCACAGTCATATTCGTAATTGAGGCACACGAATATCGGCAGACAGAGGTATACTATACATGGATACATTTTCCAGCAGCAAATGCTGTAACAAAGTACTTCCACTATTACAAAGTAGAGGAACCTCCTGAAACATACACTCCTTTCGAGGAGGTGGAAGTACCACTCAAATTCCAAGAGCATTTGCTCTTATTTGATGGCGCCCTAAAACATAACAATCACATTACAAGGCTCGGTCCTTTAGGAAGACCAGGAGCAACGTGGCCGGTCCTAGCCGGATACACACCACATCCAGACATCGATAGGATGCCTGCAGCTGAACTATTAACACAGCTGAAACAATTACTAAAAATTCATAGACAATTAGTTCAGTATGTAATGCGGACTTCAACAATTCAGCCAGCGATTAAACTACCACAGCTGACCCCTCACCAGGGGAACACAAATAAAATTACACCACAGAACATCCAATCCTGCCTAGGTAAAGTTCCAGCTAAACGGGAACAAATACCATTCTGGTTGGCACAGAAAATCACCCAAATAGAGGCGGTGTTTCCTGACACCACCCCATTAGAAAAACACAGGATTCTGACTATATGTCTCCCAATGGGAATCGCACCACACATTGAGGACTGTGACACTTGGGGTACAGTCTTTGCTTCCATCTATACAAAAACGCACGGTGTTCCATCCATTTCGGTAATACCAGATGTGCTAAAACAAATTCAAGATGAATACGGTCCAGAACCTGCTTTAACTCTTGGTATGAAATTACTAAAAGACTTCAAGCAGGTCTCGGCTATATTACTAGCCAACATAAAAGGTGAAGCAGCAAACGTGGCGATCCGCCAGAGGTTAAAAGAGACAGATATAGCAGACCAACCAGCTGAAATTGCCAGAATCATAGAAAAATCCTATGAAGAACTAGGCAGAGATAGTCTAGGTGGAATACCAGTAAAACCGCAACTGACTACAAGTCCAGAAAAAATATTTTTTAATAATAATAATTCACCAAAAAAGAACTGGGATGGAAACAAACAATCCAATCCCAAAGAAAAGAAATTCCAGCCCAGAGGAAGGTCTCCTAGGCGAAGAGAGAAATCTCCAAACCAAAGACAGAGGTCACCGCAGAGTGACCCCTCTGGGAATAGATATAACCTTAGAAATAGGGATAATATTAAAAAACCTGATAGATATCAAGACATTGATACGCGTCCCTCTCAATCTTTTCAGAATTCCTCGCAGAAATCGGAAAGAAGAGGACGATCAGAAGAGCACGCCAAGTCCAAAGACAAGGAACCTGCTCAACTGAAAAAGAAATTACAATTTCCAAAAAAGAAGGTAGCCAGTATCAAGGTAGTTAACAATGCCGAGAATACTGAGGACACAACTGAAAAACGGAGAATGGGCTCAGACAATGCTAGACAGCGCAGCAGAGGTGAGCATAGCTCGCAAAGTCCTTATGAATCATCTGGAGACAGTGGACACGAATGAATATCTTCAAGTGGAAACTGCAGATACCAGAGTTAGCAAGCCCCACAAGATATACGAGATAACATTACGTATAGAGGGAGATAAGGTACCAATTGCATTCAAATCACACATGTACACAGAAGCTGAACAGAAATTCAGTAATACAGAAAAAATCATTTGTGCAGTTCAAACCGCAATAGCTAGAGAAAAAGACATAGCTGACGGTAGACATATCACAGTCAGAACAGCAGAATCAGCCTTTGAGGCACTAACAACACCGTGTAATTTACCAACAACAACATTGAATCCGGAATGGATACAATGGGTGAATTCAATCACAACGGACAAAGTATACTACTACTTTGATCCAGAACTAGAAGAATTAAAAAATCTAAAATATGAAAAGACGTATCCTCTGCCAATCGACATTCTGCCTCTACGACATTACGCCTGTGTAATCTATACAGACGGACATGCTCAACCCTCCGTTTGGGGAGAACAAGCATACAACCCCACATGTGAGATTACAAAAGAAGTGTGGCGCGGAGGTAAATTAAAACCTCTATTAACAAAATCACATTCAGTAGAAACTAATTCAGAAAAACAAACTGAAATAATCGCATTGAAAATGGCGCTAGATAATGCGGATCGCGAATTCCCGACACTTATAGTGTCAGATTCATATTACTGCGTCAAATCATATAACAGCGATTTGCAGACATGGATTCAGAACGGTTACAAAGATGACACAGATGCACCAATAAAGCAGAGACTGCTCTGGGAACAAGTAGCTCTTTTGAAAAAAGAACTACCAAAGACTCACGTGACTCACTCACTGAGTCATCAGCGTGATGGCGTTCACGTTGTAGGGAATTCATTGGCTGAAGCAGCCGCAGCGGCAGCCACTAAACCGGCTCCCGTAGATCGAAAAAAGCGTACATTAAAATACATTGACGGTGAAACATTGCTGGCGGTGAAAACGTCATCAAAAGGCGACTGCTCAGCATTACCGATCAACTATCCACTCAATTATACATACATAATCGATGCAAACTCCGTCCCTTTTGCTCGAATCCCTGGAGTGGGGGATAGAGTGATTCCAAACATGGACAGGAGAAACTTGTTAATCGCAGACGCACACATGGGCGAGGGTCTCAGACACCTTAAATTAAAAGATTCTCTGGAAGAATTACAATCACGGTACTGGTGGCCAGGCATGAGCCTGCACTACACCATGTTTGTAAAAAACTGCCCAAACTGCAACAGAGATCGCAGTGGGGAGAGAAGCAGTTTAATACCTCGTCGTATCAAGGTAGATAATATTACCAGCAAAAAGATTGGCTTGCGATTAACATATACAGGCTAGTTTCCACTTATAATGTAGATCACCAGCACTCGGCTGACGTCCGGACTATTATACAAGATTTGCGAGTCTAAATGGCATATACGCTAAGAGCATGCTACGTTCGACCATTGTTTTCACTCAGGCACACCAGCCTGGGGGGAAACATGGCCAAATGAGCACAGCCCAGCGGGAATCTTCTCACTTCCTTCCTGAGGGTATGGGATGGTGTAAAGAAAAAACCAAGGCAGAAAGCAATCTATAATAGAAAGGATATTAGGTTCGGGAGCTGGGTGGGTCAAACATCTAATAAGTGTCCAACGTAGTCTAAATAACTTGCCAAGAAATTCTCTGAAGGGATTCAGTCCGTACGAATTATTATTCGGAACTAGGATGTTGATCTCTGACCTTGATAGTCAGACTTCAGTGGTAATAGAAAAAACCTTTGATGTCAAAGACCGTTTGGCTATTTTGCAGGACTTAAACAAAACAAGAAAAGACCTGAGCAACATACAGTTGAAACAACAGCCAACAACCACTGAAGAATCACCACCTGTCCCAGCAAGACCTGTCTGGATTCCAAAAGTCGGGGATCTAGTCAGGGAGAAGATCGCGGTAAAGAAGGAATTTGGGCCTTCTTACAGAAAAGCAGTTCCTGTCTTGTCTGTCAACGGGACAAGATCAGTTGTACTACCGCCACTTGCTGGAAAAAAGGAGAACCGAGTTGTATCCATCGACCTGGTAATACCACAACATGTGGCCGATAACAAACAGTAGGCCAAGTGGACTCCCAATAAGTAGCAGAACACCAAGGTTTGCTACGAGTACAGAGGTCCTATCAAAGAGGCTCATCACATTCGAAACGCCTACAGAAGAACAGCAAGGACTATGCAACAATGCAATAGAACTCAGACCTCTGAAAACCCAAATAAAGACATTTAGCAGAGACACACCAATCTATACTGAAGTACCAAGTGAAAATGCAAGAAACAAAAATCCTGAACCAATTGGAACAATTGACAGAACTGCATCTGGTTACTTCATCAACTTCGATGATTCCTCTGAAGGTTTCAGTGAATCAAAGACACAGCCATCATCCAAATCCTTTAAAGACAAAGCTAAGGAACTTTTGAAACAACTGAAAGAAACATATCTGGTTTCTCCATGGATTGAATTTTGGGTGGGTTTTGGTGCATTTATCCTCATACTTTGGCTCATCATGGTTTTTACTTTGGGACGCTTCATTGAGGGAAAATATGCTAAAATGGACACAGCAAGTCAGAACATCAACTTGGTCCTCAAACCACACACATCTTCGCACGTCGAGAAAAGAGAACTTTCTTCAGAACTTTCTTCAGCCAACTTCACAGCAATTCCAATACCTGGTGGGGTAGCCTGGGACAACACTGACTATGAAATTTATGGTCCGGTCGAGATCCTGAAATATCCACACCAAATCAAGATCTCCTTGAGTGACTTTGTAAAACCAAACTCATTTGCTGATGATTGGGACTTTGAAAGTATTAATAACATGATGTCTGACTTAGTAATGTCTGCTAAATTTACAAAACATGATTATTTGCAAGGTTCTACAAATTATGATAGTATGTATTGCTATAACCATTATGGTAACCATTTCTTGCATAAATCTGCACAACCTAGAAATGTTTTAAATTATAATCAATGGGAACATTGTGCAACACCTCCAAAAGGGAGTTCAAGAACCGTTTATGACAAATATTCATACTTTCAAGGTTTTAACACAAGTAATGCTGAAACATTTTATTACAAATTGTCAAACAAGACAGGGATGAAAACCATGATAACCAACACAAAATTGATATATTCAGATTCATTCTTTGAAAAAATGAATACTTTTGGATTTGATTATTGGGACAAAAATGTTGATTTGAAAAGTGTTTGGGGTACAAAAGAATGGCAAGTACAGGGTTTAGAAGCTTTGTTTAGAGCCTGCATGATCCCAGAACAAATGATATTTTTAAATGACACTGTTCAACAAACCACCTGTCTTGGCTTAGCCAAAATCAAAGATTTAAATAACCTGTCTATTCCAAAGCCAACAATGTTTAGCAATAACTCTGATACAGATGAAGAAATAGACGTAAACCATATACTTAACCAAAACAGAACACATCCTGATTGGAAACAATGGTTGATCTGGCCCACAGATACAAATAACTGTCAAGATAGATTCCTGAATAAAACACAGGGTTTCAAAATGAACAGGCCAGACCCTAGATATGCTCAAAGACATCACCCAGGGATAATAACAACCTACAGTGTGGGCAAATTATGCCTTCAATGGCTACAGACTTCCACACTGCCTGAAATTAAGCAACACCTAACTTTACTTACTGATGGTGCCGACTTGCGTGATTTCATAATGGGACCACGCAAACAGCGTCAAAAGCGTTTCATAGCAGCCTCTGTATATGCAGCATATAATGAGGCCTGGAAGGTTACTCAAATTGAAACAGCAGAGAGAATACGTGAAATTGATCGTATTAATTTGGAAAAATCACTTTCTGTAGTGGACAATGGGTTAATGACTCTGTCCTCCAGAATATTTTCATTGGACAGCATTGTGTCTTCAGCAATCGATATAATATCGCAAGACTTACTGTTATTACAACATGGGCAGTCACAATTGCGTTCTATTGTACAGCTTGGCTGGACGTTACAAAATCTGCGTTCAGGCTATGTGCCTTGGCGTTTAATCAACACAACGTCACTATTCCAAATCTTTAACCTTACTGATAGACAAATCGGTATGGCGCAAAAGGGTGCTGATTATACAATCTTGAGCATTGAAAAACTAGAAAGATTACCAATGACAATGTCAGAACGACCTGTCAGTGAATGGATAATCCACGGAATCATAAATATTCCTATCTCAACCTTCAGGTTTCAATACTGCCAAAAATATATACAGGCTGGCATGTACGAGAAATTGGGAAAGGGGTACCTTAAAACAACTTGGAACCTGCCCTATTGGCATGCATGTGTCAGTAATAAAGGACAGAAAGTGTTTCTTAGTGGCAACAATTGTGCTATGTCACTAAGCGGCACGCTTCTGTGTAACGGTATTAGTTTGCACGGAGCCTGTGAAGGGAATTCATACAACCTTTCATGTCACCAGCATGGCGCACCTGCAACTGAAATAGAACCATTCTTTCAAAGACTCTATAATGGGAGTTACATTCTTATTGTAGACCGCAGATGTTGTAGTCTTATGCCCGGGACTCCTTATCTAGTCACTACGACGGCCAAGGTCAAGTGCTGTGGACGTTCTTTGTTCCCCAGCTCCTTTCCAGACAGGGAGGCAAGGGCATGGCCTAGTTTGAAAATTACTTCTATTCGAATAGACACTTTAAGCAGAATGAAAACAGTGCTTCTTCAGACGCCTACAAGGCTCACGTCATCTAAAGAAACGTATGATCTACAAGTCGCAAGGACGACTGCAGAGATACATACATTATTATCAACTAATTCCCCCGTACATTTCGCGGAAATCCTGAGCGAAATCTTAAATATTTCTGATACCACTGGGGTCTCAAAGGTATTTAAGACAGTATTTTCGATGGCATTAACACCATTCAAAGCCATACTGGGTATTTTTCCAGATTTCGTCCATTCGATTTTTGGCGGACTTCACCTGATCCTGGGACTAATTGCAGGAATCCTATTCCTAGTCCTTATTTTTCGTTATGGCAACCCATGTCACAGATCAAACTCTCGCGACAATGGAAGATACGATCCTAGCCATTGGATACCGGGACCGGATATCAAAAATCCTGGGACTCTCCCGGTTTAGAGACCTGAACATGACTTGGTTTCTATCATTTCGACCAATGTGGCAAAGGTGTGTTTTACCTGTACTAAGGTGTCTGCTATGCGGAGAAGAATGCGTGTTAGATACCTGTCTGACGCTACAATCGGATGCGCCGGTGGATGCAGATACACTGTTGGTTCCTACCAAGGTTCACGCTTTGTGCTGCCCTCAAAGGCTGCCAATCCTGATGACGGCATTCCTGGAATCTTCACCACTACGATTGAAGAGTAGTGAAGTTCAAGATGAAAGCAGCATCGAACAGGTACGACCCTCTGTCAGTGATGCAAATCAGAATGTCAATGGAGACAATCATGCGCACGAATGCATGGTTACCCCTATTTCCGACTTAGTGGAACTTTCCCATGAAGCTGTTGACAGTTTTTTCGAAAGCCTGAATGATATGATGTTCTCGCCAGAACAGAAATAGAGACTTTTGAGTAAACTCGCACACGGCGTTCCCTGAATTCGGCCTTCAACTTTAAAAATAAAGTCACATGAACAATTACAATCCAGTTCACGGACAGCAATTTTTTCAGCAAGCCCCTAAAATATTTTTCTACATATTTTTTTCCGGGACACTGATCTTCTGCTTAAAGTAAGAAACTATTCCTAGAGAACTAAGATTTCTATTTTTAGATACTTAATATAGACTTTAGCTGCCCGCTGGTATGTTCACAAATATATTTTATTATGTGATGAAATGGTCTCGAACTTCCTTTCTGTATAGCCATATTAAGAGCCATTTCATGTGTATTTCTCATATACCAAAAAGCAATAATGCATAACAATGCGTGTTTACTTTTGCATTTAATTCATAGCTTAAGTGCATACAATATATATGACTGCAATTTTTCAGTATATTTGAAAATTTCGAAATGCATTTATGTATTTTGGGGTGGTAAGGTATACACTATACTCTATAGTATGTTGTACTATGTTATACTATGCATAGATTAGTAGATATGACCATAGTTAGCGTGGAGTGGGTGTCGTGTATTTCTATAGGTTCTGAATCAGTCCCCCTATTCCTGACCCTATTCTGGTTAAACTAACTATCAAGTTAACTAACAGTCAGCCCATGAGGCATGAAAACCCCCATGATGCAGATACCGCTATCTGACGCAGTCACACTACGGCACAGGAACGTGTTATCTGATTAGGTCATAACGCTTGAGATCTAATTAGACAAGCGACATTCCTCCAGCCCCTGATAAGGCATACGACGTTCTCATAACAAATCAAACCTATGACAACCTGGATAATCCGTGCGGCCATTGTTTTGATTTCACAGAGAACTTTTGCAAAAGAATGTGCTAACGAGCAAGTCGTATGACATCTTTATTGACGTACCTATGTCCATCCTTACGTCAATCTCGGCACCTTTAAGGTATAAATATTGCCGACCTTGCCCTATGCAAACACACGCGTGGTGACAAGACGGAGCAGCCATACTTGCCGAAGCCGGGAGCAGAAGCAGACCCCGCTGGCAGCAGCCCCGCCTTCCTGACGCGCTGAGAGACGCGCTGCTATCTCAAGCCGAGAGACCCAGCACCGGCGCTTCTGGGCAGCCCTCGCAGGCAGCCTGGAATATCGAGAGCAGAGAAAGAGATACCATTCCTCATTCATCCTAACTTCCAGGTACAGAACTGAATAACCCCTCACAGAGAATTCTTTAGTTATTCACTTGGCAAAAACAAACTTAACTTAAACTGTAACTTTCTATTCCCGCCCACGCATTAGACTTAGGTCAGGTACACGGGGTAGGCGTATTTAGAAACACCAGTTGAGTACGTTTAGTCAAATGTATATGTGTATGTAAATATATTTTAAATCATTTTAAAACATCATATGGCTCAGAAACCATATCAATGTTTTTACAGTATTATTTTATACTATTGCTTTTAATGTATGCACTTTACTTAACTATAAGTATTGCAATAATATCGATCCATTTCTCATGTATGAGAAAAGAGACTGATCAATAAATAACACCTTTTTATTGAACACGCCCGTCTCTTCCTTTTCTCTACATTCTGATGAGACTAAGAATGCACGTACTGACTGAGTAAAATAATTGCCTTGTGCTCACACGACTCCTGAGATTGACTCTTGATTAGGGGAGAGCAAAGTTGTCATGTTCTATGGTTGTCAGAAACTAAATCCCTTCTTGTCTAATCAGGGAAGTTAATCCTTCCTTGAACATTCGAGAAAGTTTCTAGCGAACTCTGAGCTTAGCTGGCAAACCCAAAAAATGGTGTCTAGTATCGACAGTAGTAGACCTAGTTAACGTCTGGCCTAGGCCTTTACTGCTGTAGGTACTATTCCAATGCGCAGAGCCTATTGGGAAGATAGGAGCTACACTACAAGAGTGTGAGTGTCAGTGTGACTGAGAGTGTCAGTGAGAGTGTCAGTGGAAGTGTCAGTGAGAGTGTCAGTGAGAGTGTCAGCATCAGTGAGAGTGTCAGCATCAGTGAGTGTCAGTGAGTGTCAGTGAGAGTGTCAGTTAGAGTGTCAGTGAGAGTGTCTGTGAGAGTGTCAGTTTCAGTGTGCGTGTCGGTGAGTGTCAGTGAGAGTGTCAGTGAGAGTTTCAGTGAGAGTGACAGTGAGTGTGTGAGTGAGAGTGTGAGTGAGAGTGTGAGTGTGTCAGTGAGTGTGTCAGTGTCAGTGAGAGTGTCAGTGAGTGTCAGTGAGTGTCAGTGAGTGTCAGCGAGAGTGTCAGTGAGAGTTTCAGTGAGAGTGTCAGTGTCAGTGAGAGTGTCAGTGAGTATCCTTGAGTGTCAGTGAGAGTGTCAGTGAGAGTGTCAGTGAGTGTCAGTGAGTGTCAGTGAGAGTGTCAGTGTCAGTGAGAGTGTCAGTGAGAGTGTCGATGAGATTGTCAGTGAGAGTGTCAGTGTCAGTGAGAGTGTCAGTGAGAGTGTCAGTGTCAGTGAGAGTGTCAGTGAAAGTGTCAGTGAGAGTGTCAGTGAGAGTGTCGGTGAGTGTCAGTGAGTATCAGTGAGAGTGTCAGTGAAAGTGTCAGTGAGTGTCAGTGAGTGTCAGTGAGAGTGTCAGTGAGAGTGCCAGTGAGAGTGTCAGTGAGTGTCAGTGAGAGTGTCAGTGAGAGTGTCAGTAAGTGTTAGTGAGAGTGTCAGTGTCTGTGAGAGTGTCAGTGAGAGTGTCAGTGAGAGTGACAGTGAGTGTCAGTGAGAGTGTCAATGAGTGTCAGTGAGAGTTTCAGTGAGAGTGTCAGTGTCAATGAGAGTGTCATTGAGAGTGTCAGTTTCAGTGTGAGTGTAAGTGAGAGTGTCAGTGAGAGTGTCAGTGTCAGTGAGAGTGTCAGTGAGAGTGTCAGTGAGTGTGAGTGAGAGTGTGAGTGAGTGTCAGTGTCAGTAAGAGTGCAGTGAGAGTGTCAGTGAGAGTGTCAGTGAGAGTGTCAGTGAGAGTGTCAGTGAGAGTGTCAGTGAGTGTCAGTGAGTATCAGTGAGAGTGTCAGTGAGAGTGTCAGTGAGTGTCAGTGTCAGTGAGTGTCAGTGAGAGTGTCAGTGAGAGTATCAGTGAGTGTCAGTGAGAGTGTCAGTGAGAGTGTCAGTGAGAGTGTCAGTGTCTGTGAGAGTGTCAGTGAGAGTGTCAGTGAGAGTGTCAGTGAGAGTGTCCGTTTCAGTGTGAGTGTCAGTGAGAGTGTCAGTGAGAGTGTCAGTGTCAGTGAAAGTCTCAGTGAGTGTGAGTGACGGTGTGAGTGAGAGTGTCAGTGAGTGTGTCAGTGAGTGTGTCAGTGAGAGTGCCAGTGTCAGTGAGAGTGTCATTGAAAGAGTCATTGAAAGTGTCAGTGAGTGTCAGTGAGAGTGTCAGTGAGTGTCAGTGAGAGTGTCAGTGAGAGTGCCAGTGAGAGTGTCAGTGAGTTTCAGTGAGTGTCAGTGAGTGTCAGTGAGAGTGTCAGTGAGAGTGTCAGTGAGAGTTTCAGTGAGAGTTTCAGTGAGAGTGTCAGTGTCAGTGAGAGTGTCAGTGAGTGTGAGTGAGATTGTCAGTGTCAGTGACAGTGAGAGTGTCAGTGAGGGTGTCCGTGAGAGTTTCAGTGTCAGTGAGAGTGTCAGTGAGTGTCCTTGAGTGTCAGTGAGTGTCAGTGAGAGTGTCAGTGAGAGTCAGTGAGAGTGTCAGTGAGAGTCAGTGAGAGTGTCAGTGTCAGCGAGAGTGTCAGTGAGAGTGTCAATGAGTGTCATTGAGAGTGTCAGTGTCAGTGAGTGTCAATGAGATTGTCAGTGAGAGTGTCAGTGTCAGTGAAAGTGGCAGTGAGAGTGTCAGTGAGAGTGTCAGTGTCAGTCAGAGTGTCAGTGATAGTGTCAGTGAGAGTGTCCGTGAGTGTCAGTGAGAGTGTCAGTTTCACTGAGAGTGTCAGTGAGAGTGTCATTGTGTGTGAGTGAGAGTGTGGGTGATAGTGTCAGTGAGAGTGTCAGTGAGTGTCAGTGTCAGTGAGAGTGTGAGTGAGAGTGAGAGTGTCAGTGAGAGTGTCAGTGTCAGCATCAGTGAGAGTGTCAGCATCAGTGAGTGTCAGTGAGTGTCAGTGAGAGTGTCAGTTAGAGTGTCAGTGAGAGTGTCTGTGAGAGTGTCAGTTTCAGTGTGCATGTCAGTGAGTGTCGGTGAGAGTGTCAGTGAGAGTTTCAGTGAGAGTGTCAGTGAGTGTGTGAGTGAGAGTGAGTGAGAGTGTGAGTGTGTCCGTGAGTGTGTCAGTGTCAGTGAGAGTGTCAGTGAGTGTCAGTGAGTGTCAGCGAGAGTGTCAGTGAGAGTTTCAGTGAGAGTGTCAGTGTCAGTGAGAGTGTCAGTGTCAGTGTTGATGAGTGTCAGTAAGAGTGTCAGTGAGAGTGTCAGTGAGAGTGTCAGTGAGAGTGTCGATGAGATTGTCAGTGAGAGTGTCAGTGTCAGTGAGAGTGTCAGTGAGAGTGTCAGTGTCAGTGAGAGTGTGAGTGTGAGTGTCAGTGTGAATGAGAGTGTAAGTGAGAGTGTCAGTGAGAGTGTCAGTGAGAGTATCAGTGTGAGTGTCAGTGAGAGTGTCAGTGAGAGTGTCAGTGAGTGTCAGTGAGATTGTCATTGAGTGTCCGTGAGAGTGTCAGTGAGTGTCATTGAGAGTGTCAGTGTCAGTGAGAATGTCGATGAGATTTTCAGTGTCAGTGAAAGTGTCAATGAGAGTGGCAGTGAAAGTGTCAGTGAGAGTGTCAGTGAGAGTGTCAGTGATAGTGTCAGTGAGAGTGTCAGTTTCACTGAGAGTGTCAGTGAGTGTCAGTGAGAGTGTCAGTGTGTGAGTGAGTGTGTGTGAGTGAGAGTGTCAGAGTCAATGTCAGTGAGAGTGTCAGTGAGAGTGTCAGTGAGTGTGTCAGTGAGAGTGTCAGTGAGTGTGTCAGTGAGTGTCAGTGAGAGTTTCAGTGTCAGTGTGAGTGTCAGTTTCAGTGTGAGTGTCAGTGAGAGTGTCAGTGAGAGTGTCAGTGAGAGTGTCAGTGTCAGTGAGAGTGTGAGTGAGTGTGAGTGAGAGTGTGAGTGAGAGTGTCAATGTCAGTGAGAGTGTCAGTGAGGGTGTCAGTGAGGGTGTCAGTGTGTCAGTGAGTGTGTCAGTGAGAGTGTCAGTGAGAGTGTCAGTGAGTGTCAGTGAGAGTGTCGGTGAGTGTCAGTGAGAGTGTCGGTGAGTGTCAGTGAGTATCAGTGAGAGTGTCAGTGAGAGTGTCAGTGTCAGTGAGAGTGTCAGTGAGAGTCAGTGAGAGTGTCAGTGAGAGTGTCAGTGAGAGTGTCAGTGTCACTGAGAGTGTCAGCGTCAGTGAGTGTCAGTGAGAGTGTCAGTGAGAGTGAGAGTGTCAGTGAGAGTGTCAGTGAGTGTGTCAGTGATTGTGAGTAACAGTGAGTGTGTGAGTGACTGAGTGTGTGTGTGGGGGTTGTGTGTGTGTGGGGTTGTGTGTTTGTGTGTGAGGTTGTGTGTATGTGGGGTTGTGTGTGTTTGTGGGGGTGTGTGTGTGGTTGTGTGTGGTGTGTGGGGTAGTGTGCGGTGTGTGGGGTTATGTGTGGGGGGTAGTGAGGTTGTGTGTGGTTGTGTGTGTGGGGTTGTGTGTGGGGGGTTGTGTGTTTGTGGGGTTGTGTGTGTGGGGGTTGTGTGTTTGTGGGGTTGTGTGTGTGGGGGTTGTGGTTGTGTGTGTGTGTCATGTATGTGTGGGGGGTTTTGTGTGTGTGCGTGGGATGTTGTGTGTGGGGTTGTGTGTGGTGTGGTTGTGTGTGTGGTGTGGTTGTGTGTGGGGTTGTATGTATGGGCGTGTGTGGGGGAATGTGTGTTTGTGGGGTTGTGTGTGGGGAGGTTGTGGTTGTGTGTGTGAGGTTGTGTTTGTGGGGGGGTTGTGTGTGGAGTTGTGTGGGGGGGGGTTGTGTGTGGGGGGGGGTTGTGTGTGTGGGGTTGTGTGTGTGGGGGTGTTTGTGTGAGGTTGTCTGTGTGGGGGGTTGTGTGTGGGGTAACAGAACGGGGTGGGAGGGGAGGTGAGGCAGTGAATGGGATGGAAGGGAAGGGGGAGTGACAGAAGGGGAGAGGATTAAAGAGGTAAATAAGAAGTAATGGAAATAAAGGGGGAGGGTGGACGTGGAGTGAGAGGGGTAGTTGGAGGGTGGGGTAAAGCGAAAGAAGGGATGGGTTGGGGAATGGAAAGGAAAGGAAAGGAAGAATGAGGGGAAGAAGGCGGAGCAGAGAAAGGAGGAGAAAGGCAGGGAAAGGAATTGAGAATGGAGGGGGAGGGAGAGAGGGTAAATGAGAGAGGGAGGTGAGGGGAAGGGTAATGAGGGGTAGGGTAGGGTATGGAAGAAGGGATGGGTGAGGGGAAAGGGGAGCAGAAAAGGAGCAGAGGCGATGGGAACAGATTGGAAGGGAACGAGGCTGTGAATGGGAGGGAATGGAGGGGAAGAGAAGGGAAGGGGTGGGCTGGAGATGGAAAAGGAGATAAGAGAGTGCAGGATGGGACCGGAATGGATTGAATGGGAAGGGGAGGGGAGAGGATTAAAGAGTGATGGAGAAAAAGGGAACTTAAAAGAAAGGGGGAGAAGGGGATAGGAGAGGAGAGATAGGAATGTAAGGCAGAGAAGGAAAAACGGGAAAGAGAAAGGAAGAGGGAAGGGATGTTTCAAGCCAGTATCAAGTCAGCATCAAGTCAGTATCAAGTCAATATTAAGCCAGTATCAAGCCAGTATCAAGCCAGTATCAAGTCAGTATCAAGTCAGTATCAAGACAGTATCAAGCCAGTATCAAGTCAGTTTAAAGTTTGGATTCAAGTTCGTGTTCAGTTTGGTTTCAAGTTCGGTTTTCATTTGGTTTCTATACTCACCTCCCTTTCACCCAGCCCCGTCCAGTTCTTTTTGGAGCCTGTGAGGCCCCGGCCCCCTCGGCCTCTCGGGGGCCTCGGCTCCGGCCGCCGGCAGTGGTCCTCTCCGTCCGGTGCTCATGAGTGCAATGCCGCGGCTGCCTGGTTACCAGCCTTGTATATCACGGACACGTCACAATAGACATTCAACCTGTCATCATGCATCACAGGCTTATGGGCGATGACAAGTGTTGCAGTGTAAGAGGGGGGGGGGGGGAGCAGCCGAGACACGGTTTTAATTCAATGACCTAAAAAAAAAGCAAAGATCTATTTAGTCACAAAAGGATCCTGCGATGAACCTCAAAGACGATCTAATCCTGCCCGACCTTCTGCCCCCTCAGGGGCCTGTCCTTGTCTCTGCTCTGGCGGAGGCCTCCCCTCTGCACTTAGCCTCGACCTCGTGGCATCACAGGGGAGGGAGGGCCTGGAACGTCACAGGTGTTCCATCCACAGGATTCCCCTGCTGCTGCTAGCCTCGACCTCGTGACGTCACAGTGGAGGGCCTGGCGCGTCACAGGTGTTCCATCCACAGGATTCCCCTGCTGGTGCTAGTGTTGATCTTGTGACATCACAGGGGAGAGCCTGGCACGTCACAGGTGTTCCAGTCACAGGATTCCCCTCTGCTTTTAGCCTGGACCTCGTGACATCACAGTGCAGGGCCTGGCACGTCACAGGTGTTCCATCCACAAGATTCCCCTGCTGGTGCTAGCCTCGACCTCTTGACGTCACAGTGGAGGGCCTGGTACGTCACATGTGTTCCATTCACAGGATTCCCCTCTGCTTTTAGCCTGAACCTCGTGACATCACAGTGCAGGGCCTGGCACGTCACAGGTGTTCCATCCACAAGATTCCCCTGCTGGTGCTAGCCTCGACCTCTTGACGTCACAGTGGAGGGCCTGGTACGTCACAGGTGTTCCATTAACAGGATTCCCCTCTGCTTTTAGCCTGAACCTCGTGACATCACAGTGCAGGGCCTGGCACGTCACAGGTGTTACATCCACAGGATTCCCCTGCTGGTGCTAGCCTCGACCTCTTGACGTCACAGTGGAGGGCCTGGCACGTCACAGGTGTTCCATCCACAGGATTCCCCTGCTGGTGCTAGCCTGGACCTCGTGACATCACAGTGGAGGGCCTGGTATGTCACGGGTGTTCCATTCACAGGATTCCCCTCTGGTTTTAGCCTGGACCTCGTGACATCACAGTGCAGGGCCTGGCACGTCACAGGTGTTACATCCACAGGATTCCCCTGCTGGTGCTAGCCTCGACCTCTTGACGTCACAGTGGAGGGCCTGGCACGTCACAGGTGTTCCATTCACAGGATTCCCCTCTGCTTTTAGCCTGAACCTCGTGACATCACAGTGCAGGGCCTGGCACGTCACAGGTGTTACATCCACAGGATTCCCCTGCTGGTGCTAGCCTCGACCTCTTGACGTCACAGTGGAGGGCCTGGCACGTCACAGGTGTTCCATCCACAGGATTCCCCTGCTGGTGCTAGTCTGGACCTCGTGACATCACAGTGGAGGGCCTGGTACGTCACAGGTGTTCCATTCACAGGATTCCCCTCTGGTTTTAGCCTGGACCTCGTGACATCACAGTGCAGGGCCTGGCACGTCACAGGTGTTCCATCCACAGGATTCTGCTGCTGGTGCTAGCCTCGACCTCTTGACGTCACAGTGGAGGGCCTGGTACGTCACAGGTGTTCCATTCACAGGATTCCCCTCTGCTTTTAGCCTGAACCTCGTGATATCACAGTGCAGGGCCTGGCACGTCACAGGTGTTACATCCACAGGATTCCCCTGCTGGTGCTAGCCGCGACCTCTTGACGTCACAGTGGAGGGCCTGGTATGTCACAGGTGTTCCATTCACAGGATTCCCCTCTGCTTTTAGCCTGAACCTCGTGATATCACAGTGCAAGGCCTGGCACGTACAGGTGTTACATCCACAGGATTCCCCTGCTGGTGCTAGCCTCGACCTCTTGACGTCACAGTGGAGGGCCTGGCACGTCACAGGTGTTCCATCCACAGGATTCCCCTGCTGGTGCTAGCCTGGATCTCGTGACATCACAGTGGAGGGCCTGGTACGTCACAGGTGTTCCATTCACAGGATTCCCCTCTGGTTTTAGCCTGGACCTCGTGACATCACAGTGCAGGGCCTGGCACGTCACAGGTGTTCCACCCACAGGATTCTGCTGCTGGTGCTAGCCTCGACCTCTTGACGTCACAGTGGAGGGCCTGGTACGTCACAGGTGTTCCATTCACAGGATTCCCCTCTGCTTTTAGCCTGAACCTCGTGATAGCACAGTGCAAGGCCTGGCACGTCACAGGTGTTACATCCACAGGATTCCCCTGCTGGTGCTAGCCTGGACCTCGTGACATCACAGTGGAGGGCCTGGTACGTCACAGGTGTTCAATTCACAGGATTCCCCTCTGCTTTTAGCCTGGACCTCGTGACATCACAGTGCAGGGCCTGGCACGTCACAGATGTTCCATCCACAGGATTCCCCTGCTGGTGCTAGCCTGAACCTTGTGACATCACAGGGGAGGGAGGGCCTGGCGCGTCTCAGGTGTTCCATCCACAGGATTCCCCTGCTGGTGCTAGCCTGGACCTCGTGACATCACAGTGCAGGGCCTGGCACGTCACAGGTGTTCCACTTCCATCCACAGGATCCTGCTGCTGGGAAGGCGGGGCCTTAAGGCTGTCACAACTTGCACACACACACATCCATACAAGCACGTGCGAAGACACTCACACAGGGGGGTCATACGCTACAATTTATTATGAACTTTAACAAGAGAGCCCAATTAGGGTCACTCTTCATTGGTCACAGTGAGATAACTTCGAACCAATCACACCCGGGAGCAGTTGTTGCGTCCCTGCTGATAGATGGGTCACCCCTCGTGACGGTATATCATTCACAGCAGGAGCTCTCATTCTTCACCAGGCTCGTGACGGGGTCTCACTTGTGTGAATTTCTAGAACAATCTTTACTGTGTGTTGCTCCGGGGTGCTTCTACTTGTGAGTCTTATCATAGCTGCCAAGTTTCTGCGGCCGTTGTGTGAAGTGCGACTCCAGTCCAGGTTTTTCCCTCTGAATTATGGGACATGCAGTCCTGTTTTTTTGTTTTTTTTACATTTTTTATTAACAGCAAGACAGTTGGAAAAAAAATAAACATATACAAAACAAATCATGTCGTATGAGGAAAAAGTTGTCTTAAACATAGTATAGCAGAATACGGATAATAGGAATTCTTTCAGTATCACATTACATTCAAAAGAGAGAAAAGAAAGAGAAAAAAGGGGAATGTTACAGAAGACGCCAAAATAACATATTGATTTATAACTCTGAAGAATTAGCAATGTTTTAACAATCTAAATGAAATTACCCCAAATTTTTTCAAATTTGCATAAAGATCAAACCCCTCTAAGCCTAGCCAAGGCCGCCTCCATGTTATAAATTTCATTGACCAAGGCCCACCATTCCAATATATGTGGAGGTTGAGGGGAGATCCAAGCACGAGCAATGGTCAATTTTGCACAAGATAATAAAATAGTTATTAAGGACTGTTGAGGAAGAAAAACATTGTGTATATCTAATAAGATTAGAGGAGGTGAAAGAAAAGGTGGTCTAACCAATTTAAGTTTCAGAACTTGATCAAAGGCAGACCAAAATTCGTCTAGAACGGAGCAAGAAAACAACATGTGCTCTAAATTAGCCCCTACCAGATCACATTTAGGGCATTTGGTACAATCACTAGTTGGGGTATTTGCTGACCATTTAAGAATCGTTTCAGGGGTATAATATAGCATACATGTTTTTTTAAATTGTTGCAATCTTAGATTTGATGACCGGACCAATTTATTTAGGTTTGAGAGAGTGAGCGATCTGATTGGAGTTAATCGGAAGGCTCAGTTTCAAGCTCCATTTCTCCACCAATTTAGAGCAGTCATCAATCTTATATGAAACAAAACATCTGTACCCTTCTCTGATCAAGGATTTTGTCTTGGATGAGTGTAAGTAATTCCATATATCCGAATCTACAACCTCCAAGATTTTCATCTTGCGTATCAGATAGTCATAAATCTGCATATATTTAAACCTCATTCCCTCAGTTAATTTATATAGGTTTTTAAGTGCTGCGAAATCTAGAAAGCCCTGAGCTCCATAGAGATCCCCTAATGTAGCAATCCCAAAATTGGCCAATAATTTTGCTTGACCATCGTTAAAAATCCCTGGAAGACCCAGGTTTCCCCAGAGCACTAATTTAGGGTAAAAAAGGAGGTTTTACAGAAGGACAAAATGTTAAACCATATTTTAGCGATATCCCTTGCAGTCTTGAATCTAACCCTCTTAAAATAATTAGGGTTGTTCAATCTTAGCAAAAACATTCTGGCGTCTGATTTTAACAAAATAGTGTGATAGAAAAGTTGCATTTCTGGATTAAGCAAAGAACGTAAACGACCAATAAAAGTAGCCCAAAAATATAACTTAAAGTCTGGAAAGTTAAGTCCTCCTGAGTCTAGAGAGCCTTTAAGTAGCAGTAGAGATCTGCGTGCTTTCCTATAGCCCCAAATGAAGCTACTGAACATTCCATCAAGCTTCTTAAAAAAAGAATTATTTAAAGCCAGCGGTATAGATCGAAAAAGATAAAGAAACTTCGGTAATACTTTCATTTTTATCAGATTGATTCTGCTTATAATATTTAAGGGTAATTTGTGCCATTTTTTAAATAACAGAGCTGTAGATTTCACTAGAGCATCGTAGTTTACCGTAATAATATTGATGATCTTAGCAGATATTTTAACCCCTAGGTAATTGGCAGCTTTACAGATTCCAGAAATCGAGGCCGGTAATTTGTAGTTGACAACTATTTGTGTTTTGTTTATGTTAAGCTTATAGCCTGAAACAGCGCTAAATCTGTCAGCCTCAATGGTTAGACCCGCCAGTGCTTCTGTAACATTAGTTGAGTATATGGCTATATCATCCGCGTAAGCAGTAATTTTTAATATATGTGGTCCAGATCTATATGGGATTATTCGAGCCTGAGACTGAAGAGCAGACAAAAAAGGTTCCATTGAGAGGGCGAACAGTGGGGGTGATAACGGATACCCCTGCCTGGTGCCGCGAGAAATAGAGAAAATAGATGAGGACAGACCAGCGTAACTTATACTGGCAGTGGGTCTATCGTATAACGATCTTATCCAACTAATCAATTGACCCTTAAATCCAAAAAAGGACATTACCGACCAGAGATAGTCCCACCCCACTCGGTCAAAGGCTTTTCCAGCGTCTAATAAAATCATGCCGAGTGGGGTGGATTCTATCTCAGCCATGTCAAAAACGGTAATAGCTGTATTAATGTGGGTCGTTGTGTCCCTACCCGATACAAATCCATGCTTTTGTGAATTAATAATCTTTGGGATAAACGGAGCCAGTCTACTTGCCAAGATCTTAGCAAAGACCTTGGCATCGGTGTTAATAAGTGAGATGGGTCTATAGGACCCACACTCATCTGCTGGTTTATCTTTTTTTTTTAAAAAGACAATTTTTGCTATATTCCGTGATTGGGGGGCCTGCCCAGTAGCCCCAATAGATTGGACTACCTGGGAGAAAAGAGGAGTTAGTTCCTCAATGCATATTTTGTACAGTTCGATCGGGAGAGTATCTTCCCCCGCTGCTTTACCTGATGGCAGAGATAATATAGCTTGTCTAATCTTGAGGAGAGTGATCTCTTCTGATAGTTGGTCCAATCCTTGAATGTTGTGTTTATCCTTAATGTTATTATGTAAATAATCTAAAATATCCAGTGAGCAAGGTTTATGCTCAGGAGTGTATACAATTTTATAGAATTCAACAAATTGAGCCAGAATCTGAGCTGGCTGATTATATTTAGTATTGTTAGGACCATTGATGCTCTTTATTAGGGTCTGAGCTCTGTCATCTGCGACTTTATAGGCCAGTATTTTCCCAATTTTATCCCCCCCCCCTTCATATTGAGAGATTTTTAATTTGTGTAATTTGGCACTGCTCTTTTAAAAAAATATTGTTTTTAGGTTTGATCTATAAGTTCAGAGTGTCAATCCCAATTCAACTAGATTAGAGGAGCCAGTTCGTACAGCATCAGCCAGAAGTAATTCTTGAGCTAAAATATTAGAAATCAATTTGGCATTTTCGTCGTACCGAATTCTGTTAAAAAAATATATTGCTGGGTGAATCCCCTAATACTAGCCTTCAGAGCGTCCCACACAATTATATAGGATGCAGAAAGAAGATTGATTTCAATAAATTCCCTAAAATGTGATTTAATCTGTAAAATGTAATCTGGGTCAGAAAATAGATAACGGGGGCAAGAGAAACTTCTTGGAGCCATTTGAGCTTGGGGGTTATTAAATATCAATAGGATTGGATTATGGTCCGAGGAAATCCGGGGGCCAATCTGCATAGAGCTAGATTGTATTATGTTATCCGTGGCCCAGGCCATATCAATGTGAGAGCAACGTTTATGGGGTGCCGAGTAATACGTATAGCCTGGTATGTTTGGATAAATAGTACGCCATATATCTTTAACATTGTGTATCCGACTAATATCGAGAATTGCGGCACAAACTTTATGCATACGCTGAGAGGCGCCCTGTCTCGTAGTGTCTAAATGATGACTCATAATACAATTAAAATCCCCCATAATAATGAGCTCCCCTTCCCACCCTAAAAGCTCTACATTCAGTTGGTCAAAAACAGAGTCATCGTCAAAATTTGATCCGTAAACAACACAAAGCAAATCTTTTCTATTCCCAAAAGATATTTGTGCGAAGGCCCACCGGCCATTTTTATCTGTAGCAGTTTTATGTGTTTCAATTCTGAATCTTTTATCCTTAAGGATAGCAACGCCTCTAGTTAGTGTTTGTTGGGTAGAACAAACTATAGTATAATAACCCAAATGGTTTAGTAGCTTCCTATCTTTATAAGCAATATGAGTCTCTAATAAAAAGACTAGCTGCGGGTCATAAGGTCTAAGTTCTTCAGAAACCAAGCGTCTTTTGTTCTTGCTATTAAGACCCGAAATATTCCAGGCTAAACATTTTAATTTATACATTTATGCACATAAATTAAACCAAATTTACCATTCTGCACAAAAAAGAAGACCCAGAACGACTCTTTCCCTTCATCTCGGTCCATTAACCAGAGAGCCCCACTCGTGCTGTTACTTTTATCATTTAATTCCCCCCCACACCTACCCAGCTTCGGAGAGGATCTTCCCACCCTCCACCTCCCTCTCCCTCGCTCCCAAGCGAAGGAAACCCCCCCGCATCTGCTGCCGTTGTTTATGATTGAAAGATTGGAGTCCTTATTTACCCCTATATTCCTCCCTAGGGTTGAGTTATTGGGGGGCTAGCTACTAAGGCCAAATAGTTCATAGCAGTGTTTGATCCTTTTGCTGCACATACATATTTTGATTTGTGCCATGTTAATTTATTGTTAGAAATGGGGTTCTCTACTTGGCAGAGGTAGGTACCTTTGTCCAAATTGGGACCGTTGCTTCTAGTCAGGGTAAGGGGGATACACACTTAAGATAACCCCTGTTCACCCCCTGGGTAGCTAGGCACGACAAACATCCCAAAGGCAAGCATTTTCAGGGGTGTGAAGGCCTTTTTAGTGTGTTGCGAAGGAACCAAGATGTCTTTAGATACTACCACTTCAGGTATTGCGGATGAAGGAACCTTTCTACTCTGAACTCTTCTAGAGGGGCTGTTGCTTGTGACTTACAGGCCCCTTGTCAGGTTTACAGGCCACTCAGCAGCTCTCTCTATTCAGATTTCCTTTCTTGTGTTCTGGGCTCTTGGCTGCTGTCCACTCTCCAAGAGCAGCTATTACCGCATGTGTGCATGGAAATAATGTATGTTTATACCAGTGACTATACACTGAGCCACACATGTGCACTTGTTTAGTATCCACAAAACATCAAATTTACACCTGCAGAGTGGAAAGACCATAAAGGAAGCCATATTAATTTAGGAAAACATAATATTGCCTGAACATGCTATTGGGATGGGAATATTCCCTGTGAGGTACAAGTCATGATGCCCTATCCTGAAAGCTTGACTGTGAGTAGCTGGTAATCCAGAGATTATTTAATTTTGGCCCTAGCCTTGTGGTAATGTAGTGCATAGAGGCCTATGCTGTCCCTTGAAGTGATGAGGTCATGGACCTATCCTTTCACCTTGAGGGACATGTCAAGTATGCCCTCAATTTCCTGATATTGGACTACCAGCCTGACTCAGGTTTAGCATGTAGATCGATGGCGCAGCATACCATGTTTTGTGTATACATAGTCATGATCAGGCCTTTTTATATGTCACTGGAGTAACCCTTGTGCTAACATTCCAAATATATGCTGTGTGTGTTTATGCTGTGTCTTGTATGGTACATGCAATATGTACACAAGGGTTCCTGTGTAATGGATGCCCCTGGATTCCATTTTGGAAGCCCCAAATCTGCTCCTGTGCACAAGGTGGAGGTCAGATTGTTTGCCCAAACAGTGGAAGTGTTTTGCTGACATTCCTAAAGCTGGAGGGAAGAGACGAAGACAACAAAGTGGGGACAAAGGAGACAAGACACCTTCAGAAAGTCACTGAAGCCCGTTTGCTGAGAGGAGCTGCTGATTAGTCTTCCTGTAGCACTGCCACTTGGAAGGTGGTGGTGGTGAAGGGTGGGGCTGAAGTCTCCTTTTCAGTGTGGAAAGGATCTTTTAGGTGAGCCAGCCTTTTGTATTTCCCCTGATCATTGCATGGTGTGGTTGTTGATACCCCCAGGTATAGAAAGCTCACACCTCTTTGTGCCTCTGATGTGGTTACTCCTGGATGGAGACTACCGTACTACAGGGAGCATCACTCTGCTCTGCAGCATACGCTGATGACTGCTGGGCACCCAGAGCTACAAAAACTGGGGGGGGGATAGGCCCAAAGGACAAGAACCAGGTAGGGGTTTACTAAATTTAATACAAAAAGTGGAACCTGGCTCCGTTTGACATTATGCTCTTATTATTTTTGAGCAACAAACAGACCACTATCTTTTCTGTTTGAATGGAATTTTCATTAAACCATTCCTTTCTTTGCAATTGTTTATATTTACCTCAGAGCTGGCATCTGTCTTACAGTCAACTTCCCAGATGACAGGGGTTATTCCCTGGACTCCTGCCTTGCTGGAAGAGCTGTATCTCTGACCTTAAGTGCCTGGAAACCAGCCGGCCTACTGAGAGAGGGAAATCTCCTGCCAACCCTGCAGGAGGTGAAGGAGTAACAGCCAGACCGAGTGCTGAGGGTCTAGCCAGGAGAATGGAGACGGCAAAGACTGATTGGTGAGCCCAATAGTATGGGCACAGTCTCTCCAGAAGTGAAGTGGCAAATGTAAATTGTGGATTGGCCGCTAACCTCTCAGCAGTGCAATAAGAACGATTGGGGGTGTCCTTGCTGGTAAAGTGAAACAACTGTGACCATGGATATCTTTGCCATCAAAGCTAAGACTTGTGCCTGTGACTGTCACCACTGCTGCGTTTACAAAGTGCTCACTGTGACTGCTAGCATGCCGCTGTGCCCCTGTCTAAATGGCTACCCATCTCGTGCTCAAGTGACCCAGAAGTGGGTCCAGTGCTTGCCCTGTGACCCCCCACCACCAGTATCTGCATTTGTCAAAGAACTCCAGGCTACCAATTGAGCTACCCATCCTGTTAACAGCTTACCAAGATCAACTGCCTCTTCTGCAACCACCACGTCTCATCCCAGAAGTGGGAGAGATTGGAGACACTTGTGTCAAAAGGGCATGGAGGCTGTGTTGTGGTGAGACTGTGTCCAAGGAGACTGGATTGAACTGAGCTCAATCATTACTGAACTAGGGTGTCTGTGTCTGAGCCTTGAATAGTGTTACACAAAACTCTCTAAGCCAAGGGGGACATGTTGGGCGTAGTTTGCAGAGTTTTGAAAAACTCAGTAAGTTCCACGAGTGGTGGAGTGCAGTGCGATCTACAGTTTGTGCTGGTATTTCTGCTACTCGGGTAAAAATTGTTCCTGAGCGGCAGCTCACGCTCGCAAACTTACTGTTCGCGATCGCGAACTTACTGTTCGCAACCGCAAGCGGAGAAAAAACTCCACTGCACATCGAAAGCGGAGTTTTCTGCACTCTGCGAGCTCCGCGGAGTGCAGAAAACCCCGCAAACTCCGCGAACGGAGTGAAGTTCAACGCCCAGGCCTAGTCCAGATACGCAAGAGGAGGGAGCATTGCTGTTCACTTAGGGACCATTTGTGCTTGTTGGGGGTGGTGCAGAGACCTTCCTGGAGCCCTGCTAAGTGGGGGCTTCATAACTGAACCCACACTGTCGACTCATCTGCCTAACGGGGGAGCCGCCGCAGCTGATTGCCACCACCACCGGGGACTCCAAGTCCCACATCCCAATGCGTGACCCTCACCTAATGTCTATTTTCCGCCCAAAATGTACTGTTGTTTGGTATATCTTCAACCCCTTGTTAAATCTAAGCATCTTAAGCTGTATGACTGGGTCAGTTTGCATTGATCTGATAAGTAAGCTTGTTGCCCTGATTGTTCTAGTCTACCTCACTGAAAATGTTGTAATCCACCATTTCATAGCTCTGCTTGCAGCTCTGGTATAGCCTGTGTCATTTACAAATGGGGAAAAGGAATGCCACTAATGGGGATGGGTAAGGGGGTTGGTAAAAAAAAAAATTGCAAAAAACATGCTGGAGGCAATTGTGTGCTTGACCACTCTGACAATCTGTTGGTTGAATGTGGGAGATACTCCCTCCAGCCCCAGCTGCCTTGCTTCCTCACCCCATGCAGCATGAACAAGCAAAAGCAAATCCAGGGGATGTTTAAGGAACATACTCTTCAGGCCCAGGAGCAACATACTGTGGGTAAAGCACACTCACTGTTAACAACCGCACTAGTACACCCCGATTCTGGTCAGCGACTACAATCAACACTTGAGGATGCTTTACCTTGCAGTAAACGCTTTGCCCCATTGGCCAAGATGACAAACGACCAGGATGTTGCTAATAATTTGGTGCGTTCTTCCACGGCACCTGATGTTTCTGTTCCCATCTCCCCTGACCAGACCTCTTACACAGATTCTAGCTTAGATTTGTTTTTTTTGCGTGGCCAATACTTGTTTTAAAAATAAATATATTTTATTAACTTTTCTGATAACAATTTACATCCATATCTGTGAATGATATAATTTTGCTAACGTTTACGTTTGTCACAACATTATATATATCTATTAACAATAAACGTGTTAAAAACTGTTAAAGGTTATTCACCACCCCCCTCCTTGCTTTTATCTTAGATTTGAAAACTGAGGTGGGGGGGTCTAAAATCCATGATTACATTACTGACCAATTCTTTGAAACAGCTTCTAGCTCTTAGCAACAAGCATGCATTTATTGGGTAATTGATCTACCCGGAACCATCTCCAGACCATCGGCTGCTGTAACCAGATGGTGACTCCTGTGAATAAGGGTGCCAATCCCATATTCGATGATGTTCCCACTGCTAATCATGATCAGCAAATTCCCAGTCATGTGCCTTTGTGGCCGCTTAACTACAACGGGGTAACTTCCAATACCTCGAGTACTCAAAGCTTAGGCGCTCATACTGGGCACTTGACTCTGGATAGTTTTCCCTTTTCTTCTTCCTTTGAGGCCTATCTCGGTCATAAACCTAACAACTCCCTGTGCCCCACTAAAAGTAGACCTGCCAGTGCTGATTCCATCATGATGATCGGTGTTCCTAAGCCCAGCTTCTCCAATGAGTAGCTCGTGAGCTACTGGCAGCACTCCAACCACCTGTAAGTAGCTCTCCTGTGTGCAGCCCAACCTTCTAAATTAGACACTTTTGGTTAGTTGAATTAGTCGTGTTGACCAAAATTTTAAAGTGTCTATTCAACACTAAAATACTTGTATTTTTAAACCTCATAATTTCGCAAACATATTTAAAGCTGATATTTCAGTGATAAATCAGGTGGCATTGGGGAGACGTAGTACTAATATTAATACCTTGTTGCCAGCTGCATTGCATCTACGGCTGTTATGTTTCATCCATGTAGAGCAGAGGTCTTCAAACATTTTCACTCTGAGCCCCACGTAAGCAAAATGTTTTGAGGTCCGGCCCCCCTTTAAAACATTATGGCAAGGATTGGGGGAGCGGGAGGGACATGGCTCGTGCAAGGAGCTGGGCTTATGAGACGTTTTAAGAATACTTTTTCTATAGCTTATGAACCGCACTAAATATGAGACTTAAAAGACAGCAAATGCATCATACAAAAACAGACATTATCCCAAACAAACTGCTCCCCATAGTTGGGGAGTTGTGAGCCTCTCATACTCTTTGACCCCAAAGCAACTATACCTGCTGCACTAATGATAACCGCAGTCCTGAGTAGCAGGCCATCTCCTCTGCATCTTGTACCTCTTCCCCACCATGATGGATCATCACCTCGGTCCTAATGATTGAAAGGAAAATAAGCTCCAATTCCCCTTTTCTAAAGGTAGACAGTCATACCCTCAAATTCCTGGCCGCAGTCCTGATGCATCTGCTTCCTTAATGATAACCATCATTGTCTACTTACACACTTGGCAGCAGTACCAGCTTCACTAATGAATGACCCTAAAAAACAAAACTCATATTGTCCCCTTCTTTGGGGTATATCTCTGAAGAAGCTGTCTCTGGCCATTTGTAACATAAAAATAAGTCCCCATACAGTGCTCCCTATTCTGGGCCTTCTCTGTGACAAAATCTATGAATCTCGCTCCTTTCCTCTGTCTCCTAGACCATTACTGTGAGGCCCCAGGGATCGAGAGGATTAGAGCTCTGTATTTGAATGCAACCCTGCTTGCCTTCTACCTGCCACCCAATTGACTCAGCTTTCACAAAAAAAAACTGCCCCTGAATGGTTAATACTGACTTTGAGGTGCCTCTGCCTGAAAGCGAAGGGTGTGGTGGTCGTGCAGATAGTTTAAAAAAAACAGCCTTCTTACCAGCTATTAAATGATTGAGTCACTTAAAGCCAGGGCCACTGGAATTATGTGTTTCTGCATCAGCAATGTTTTCCACATAATTATAGTTTTACTGCATTTGCTCCCTAATCTGCAGATTTGAACTAAAGAAACATGATTCTAGCTCAAACGGAACAAAAGTTATTAAAGCATGACAAAGTGTTCCGGAGAATTGGAAGGCCCTTTGCAAAGATTCACTGGTAGTCTTGTAGTTGCTTACTGCTGTATTTGGGTGTTAAGCTGGTAATAATGAGGTGAAATATTTCCCCTGACAGCGTTACCTTGAGTTAAAATGACAAAATAATGTAGTAATGCTAACCACAAAATGTGGCGCATTGTGCCGCATAATTTACCTTTTCTTGCTGCATAATTTAGTCAAACATGCCGCATAATGAGGTCCTCTTCTGCTGAATAATTCCAGTGGCTCTGCTTAAGGCTTCATGGTGGCAAAGATTTATTCTTTTTGAGATGTAATGTAAGGGTGTTATCAGCCGAGATCTGGAATAGGGGAGACACTTACAAAAATGTCTGTATTGAATACATATGCAGCAACCTAGCTTAGAGTATGTAAATATTGTTTTAAAATAATGACTTACATATTCACAGTGCTTTCTGCCACAGGCTGAGACCTCATAGCACTATAAACAGGGGGCCACTGGAATTATTACGCAGGAGAAGGACAAATTATACAGCAGGGTTGACTAAATTCTGCAGCAAGTAAAGGCGAATTATGCTGCATAATGCTGCATATTTCGTCATTAGCATTACTGCATTATTTTGCAATTTGTACACTTGTTAACACTGCCCTGGGTTTTATTGGCCCTCATAAGTACCACATTAATACCCACATATAGCAATAAGCAACAGAAAGGAGATCAGTCAACCTTTAGAAAGGGCCTTCCACTGTGAGGTAATGTGTTGCTGTATTTTTAGTAACTTTTGAACCATTTGAGCTAGAAACAAGTTTTTTTTTAAATCTGCAATTTATGTAGCAGACAATGGATTATGTGGCAAATGCGAGAAATCCATAACTATGCACAAAATGCCCAAACCGCACAATTGCATAATTCCAGTGGCCCTGACTATAAGTACAAAGGTCACTATTCCTCTGCACCAACTAGGGTTCAATTATGTGTTGCTTAGCTTTAACACACACAGACATCTGCAGTGATGGTAGTCACGAACTGAGGTTTCATATCCTAAAAGAGTGCAGTTATCACCAGTTAGTTTAACTTGCATTTATTATCCAATTAAGTTGTTATTGCATTATTTTATACACACCTGCAAGACTGTGTAAACACATAACGCGTAGCCTTTTCATTTTATTTTTAGCAACCTCTTTGACCCTGCCAGCACACCAGGGTCGCAACTAGACCCGAACTTCGGGGGGCTAACACTCCCAGCCAGGGCTGGCCCTAGCACTGGCTGCACACGGTGTAACAGTCTTTTT
Organism: Lissotriton helveticus; assembly: GCF_964261635.1. Taxonomy (NCBI): domain Eukaryota; kingdom Metazoa; phylum Chordata; class Amphibia; order Caudata; family Salamandridae; genus Lissotriton; species Lissotriton helveticus. The sequence goes on along the minus strand of NC_136068.1, from coordinate 463,990,694 downwards.
TGGCGCACCTCCCCCATTTTCCCCTCCATGAATTCCCTCACTACTACTCGCCAGCAATGCACCTCATCTCTTTATAGCCCCTTTCAGACAAACATTTCATTTTTTAATAGCACTACTCATAGTTTACTCACACTCAGTTTTGTGATCCACATGGCACCCGTTCTTTGTAGCAGGCACATTGACGCTCTGCGCTGTGTGGGTGTTAGGAGTGCCTACGTGAGTGCACGGTGAGCGATGCGACAGTGAGAGAGTAGGGTAAAAGGAGTGACTGCAGGGTTAGTGAGGTGATCATATGATTTTGGGTGTGGATGTAAGTGCAGAGTGGGAAGAATGAATGCATGGTTAGTGATGGGCTTGTCTGAGTGAGATTGCAGATTGAGCAGTGAGGGGGGCAGGCGAGTGAAGTATCACATGAGTGAAAGGTGAGTAGTGTGCTCGTGTGACTGCAGGGGGAAACACAGGGTGAACAGCGCAAGTGCATTGTGAGTGCAGGGTTTTTACTGTGAGTGCAGGGGGAGCGGGTAAATGATGTGAGTGCATGGTGATCACTGTGAGTGCATTATGATCGCTGTGAGTGCAGGGTGAACGTGAAAGTAAAGGGCAAGAATGAGGAGTGAGTTGTCTGAATGCAGGGTGCATTCCCAGACACTTGAAGTAACGCAGCATGTTATTGATCGCGGCATAGGGTTTCAGATATAAGTTAAACTATTGCTTTTATGGCATTATTCAATAATCGAGGGTGGAGTAAACAAATGATGTGCTGATTCTGCAGCAAACTTCCAGTATTATGATTAGGGTTGCCAGCTCATTATTTTGATGTCGCAGACAGTAGAAAAATAAACAGGTGCACACTTCGAACAGCACATATAAATAGAAAGCACTTTTAATTGTGTTCCTGGCGTGGCCTGAATGATTCCCGACTGATAATTAATGGGAATAAAGACAGAAAAGTCACATTACAAATGAATACACACTTTTTATTTATAACACTATTTAGTGTCAAGACGAGATCTTTGCAGGTTCTTTAAACAACATATGGCTGGCATTTATCTTTTGGCAACCCTACTTTATATTCCTTTTCATGAAATGCATGCTCACACTAGTAAATGTAAAATACAAATGTAAGGAATAGGGGGTTCTGGAACCAGAAAATTAACAGAGGCATACAACGGTATGTAAATATACAAATGGTCTTTAAAGATCTGTGAAAAACTCGGGTGTGCCAGAGATAAGACTCCAGACACTGCACAGCCAAGCCGGCAGCACCACACTCACTGACATACGGCCCCACAGCACTCTGATCTCACTTCAAGGGTTTCAGAGTAAATGAAGACAGCCTGGAAATGCAGCAAATAAACATCGCTGCACTTCCAGGCCATCTTCATTTACATGTACTTGCAGAGGCATTTGCGCCCCTCTGGGAGGCACACTCCACAGTTTGAAGACCTCTGATGTAGAGGCATCCCGAACTGATAAAGGCTTATTAACATTATTGCCGGCAATCCTGACTGATGCACTGATGAGATCACTGTTAGTCATCTTGCATATGGAGACCACTAATGTAATCTTGTCTGATATGGTCACTATTATAACTCTCGTACTATTATTAGCTCAGGATGACCTTCATTGAACATAAGTAGCTATTATTACTGAAAAGTTTGGAGGCCCCTGTCCTAAGCTGACCCATTAAATTGGCCATGAAGAGGAAACATATATAAAGAACAATGACACACTGGATATGTTACGTCAGGGGTTGTCATTCACTTATCCGAGATGACATTATCAGTCCCAAAACGATAGTCATCCCTGATTCCAACTTTGGCGCGATATACCTAATTCTCATTTACAAAGCTATGGTTGAGAATTTGGTGGCCCTTGATGTTAGGACAAGCCCCTCTAGTCATTCCAGTATTCAATTTAAGTATCCCAGGACAGTACAGTTCCCTGGCGAGAGATACCAGAGGGTGTCTTTCAATTCCATCTCACATCTTAGTGATAATGACTGACTCTGGGGGTGTCTGTTCCACCTTCTGACCCATCAATATTGCTTATATTCAATTCTGCTCTGCCTGGCTGTCCAATGGATGCTAGGGGGTCTGACCATCCAACTCATTCCTGTTCCTCCGAGGTGTTGATCATGTCTGAAACTAACTTTAATCCATCGCTTGCTTGTGAATATTCCTCTAGTGGTCCTAACAATTACGTCCCTTTTGTGTCCAATAGTGTCATCTCAGTTGAGATGTCTGAGAATGGTGCTCAGTGCCAGACTGGCCGGAGTAGTCACCGGGCATTTACCCAGTGGGCCGCCAGGGTGGTGACCCATTTTGGACCCCAGGGAGGCCGTTTTTGTTACCGGGGGTGGTTTTGCAACATAGCTGCAATATCGGCCCATTGTAAACTGCAGCAGTGAGATGGGAGTGGGGCTCTAAACTAGCACGCCCAGGGGCCGGCCGAGGTGTTTGCCAGGGCCGGTTTCGGTTCCCAGTCCAGCCGTGATGGTGTTATACACAAGGGGCCTCCATCTTCTAAGCCCAGAGAGCAGCTCTTTGTCTCCTGTAATGTGACAGAGCATAGATCCAAAGTAACCCTTCTAGACTGGAACCAATTTATGGACAATTTTGATAAATGTCTAGTACAAGAAACCTGGCCTCTAGATTCAATCCACAGGTAGGATTATCTTAGTCTTTTCATTCTTGCAATTCCTAACCAGAGGGGGTCTAGTCATCTGGGTTAGAGACTCACTAAACTGTTGAATACGTCAACTTAACATGAATTCTCCTGACATCTTGGGTATCTAGTTGAACACTAGAAATAACCACGGAATAACCATCTTTAATGTCTATGTAGGAGGGGTCAGGGACAGTATGGTTTCGTAAATGCTACAGGTTCTTGAAAACTTTCTTGAACAGCGCTCTTACCAACACTGTCTTATTGTAGTGAGTGACTTTAACATAACATTCGAGCCACTCGACAATGATGACGTTTATTTAACCAGGTATGAAGACTATGCTTGGGCTATTCCTTTGTTAGATATTCCACCAATAAACAGATGGACAAAAGCTGCTCTCCAATTAAAGGCACTTACAGTGGAATATGGCCTCAGGACCCTTAATGGTAGAAATAAATCTGATTTAAAAGGTGTCCACACTTACAACAAGTTACATCACACAAGCCGAATTGATTATATATTAGTCGACTTAAGGCTGTAGTCATCTGTAATTGATATGATTGTTTTAGAAAGATCAGAAAGCAATCACAGCCTCCTCTCTTTGACCACCCATGCCTTTTGTGAGAGCATCCCTTCAGATCTTGATCTGCCCTCTTACACCAGGGATATTACCTTGACTGCTGACAAGCGTTACCTGAAATGACATCAGGCAGCTGCTCTTTCTGATATATTATCTGTCATAGATATGGACCTTAAAACAGTCCGGCTCAAATTGAGATTGACCAGTTAGACACACCAGGCCAATTAATGGATATTCATAAGGCCCCCTTTGAGCGCATTTTAGGTAATTTCACCATCCCTGTTTCACGCAACGGGAAACTTACTGATAAGAATCGATCCTGGTTTAATAAAGAATGCCGCAAACTCAATCATTCCCTAGTTACAGCCATCACATCTAAGGATCTGTCCACATTCCCTTGTAGAGGAAGACCTACAAGATGGCCATTGCTAATGCTAAATGGGACTGGGATGAACAGAGGTGGAGGGCCCTTTTGGTTGTATGTTCAGCCACAGATTCTACCAAATTCTAGAAATTAGTCGCATGTGGTGGCTCTTCAGCCATATTAGAGCCATAAAATAAAGTTGCTCCATCTGAATGGGTTTATTACTTTCACACTTTATATTCTCGTGACTCTAACACTCCAACACAGGCTACAACCGAAGTCCTTCCTCCTCCCTCCCGTGTTATGCCCATGTTTGCTATCACTGATATCATCGAGCCCCTAAACGCTGTCTCGCGGGGCCAAGCCGCAGTACCAGATGGTGTTCCAGCTGAAACACTCTTATTTGATATGGAGGGTTGTCCAGCTATATTTTAGCCATTGCTAATGCCGTCAGTCAGAGGGGGCACCCATTCCTGATTCTTGGAAGGGCGCAATGGTTTTACCCATCCATAAAAATGGTTACCGATCTCAACTGAGCAATTACAGACCAATAAGCTCAATAGACTACCTCCAGAAAGTGGTTTTGCCACTTTCTGCTGCCAAAAATCCATGATTGGATTGTTGAACAAGATGTCCTCAGTACAACTTCGCAGGAAGGTCTCAACCAGCGACCAGGTCTTCCATTTAAAAAAAATCTATTAGGAGAACCGTTGTGATTGGCCAGTCCAACCTTTACATTGCCTTTGTCAATCTAAAATTGGCTTTTGACCTGATCCCCCGTCTGCCCTTTGGAAATCCCTTGCTGATCTGGCTATACCTCCTCACATTCTATCATTACTAATCTGTTTACATGAGGACCATTATGCGCATATTTGGTGGGGGGGGGGAAAGTCAATTTACTGAAAGGTTAGCAGTTTGCAAAGGTGTTTGCCAGAGTTGTGTTGTGGCCCCCACATTATTCTTGTTATTTATAATTGATATTGTTCACTTCCTGTCCTACTTTGATACAGATGCTCCCTCCTTGGCACAAATCATATCTCAGATTCTCCTCTTTGCAGACAACACTTTGTTGGGCTCAGGCACTTTTGAATTGCTTCAACTAGTTTGCCTTGCACTTGGCTTGGAGATCAGCACCTCTAAAACCAAAGCGATGTTGTTTGATCCACATAAATCGTACAAGGGGAGCATAGTCCTGGGGGAGTCCCCCTGGAGTGGGTTGATTCTTTTACCTATCTTGGGGTAACAATTTCTGGGGGTATGACTCCCACATCAATAAGTTAGCCTTGAAACTTAAGCAGACCACTGGTGTGTACCTCAAGGAGTATTCAACTTCATACACCCAACCCATTACGCCAGCTTTACAAGGCCAAAGCACTGGGTTCCACCCTATACAGGGTGGAACTATGGGGATTTTCCAACCATGTAGAATTAACCATAACTGAAAATACATTCTTTTGAAATCTTGACTATCTTCCTCCTAGCACTCCACTCTGTTTGCTTTTAATGGACCTGGGAGTAAATAGGGTTCGGGTAAACTCCTTGTAAGCCCCCTATTTTATTGGAGATGCCTATGGACCACCCCTAAACTTGTCCACTATGTGATTTGTCTTACGGATGTCATGAAGGCTGACCACTTCAGTAAGGTCCCCTGGTTCACGAGAATCAAGGAGGCGTTACACTGACTTGGGATGCCTGAGTTGTGGGATCAGCCAGATTCCACTCATTTCCTGTCCAAAGATTTTCTGTAAAAGCATTAGTGGGCAACACTAATGGGCAATAAATCCAGAAAAGCTGCCTCCTCTAAGCTTACTAATGATTAGATTGATTTCAAGCCCATTTGTGGGTTTGAGCTCTTCTGGGATCAGGTGTCTGTTGTGCTGGACAGGAAGCTTTACTTCCAGGTCCGAGTGGGTACCCTCCCACTGAGAGTGTTTACTTCCAATTAGGCAGCTGGGGGAGCTTTGGCGTGCCCCGCTTAGATCTCTACAGTCAAGAGCATTCCGCATGTTTCTTTGTGTGTCCAGTAACCCTGGGCGGAGCTGGCAGAGCGGGACTACGTGGAGGTCCACGGAGTTAGGAACACATTCTGTGGATCGACGCTCCGTCACCCGCCTCCAATCCCCTAATAAGAATTAATTAAAAATTAATTAAAGGTAAAAGAAAAAAGACTTACCTTGACTGTGGTGACCCTGGGCTGCTGTCCTCCTTTTCCTCGCTGTCTCAGGGTGATCTGCGCATGCGTGCGCACCTGTGCATGTGCCTTTCTCGCAAGGACGCCCCTGGGCGCTGCAGTCAAGGTACGCTTTTTTTCTTTCACCTTTAATGTATTTTTAATTAATTCTTAATAGGCGGGGTGGAGGCGGGGCTGGTCATCTCCGCTCCGCTGTGGAGTGTGCGGAGATTTACCTTCTCAACGTTCTCCCTGGAGTAGGCAAATCTCTGCACACTCCGCGGGCGGAGCAGAGCGATCCGCTAGCATTTGTGTCCAGCTTACGCCTCCCCTGCCGCACCTGGCTAGCTACTATATGTATGCTGCTAGACATACGTAATTATTCCGCACCCTTGACATTTTCAGGGTGGATAGCCGCCCGGTTGTTGCCATATCTGTTGCCAAATCCTTGGCTGCTATTAGGGGCCTTAGAAGGAAGGTACCCCTGTATTTGCCTGATATCACTTGGACTATTTATCCTGGAGAAATCCTGTTGTCGTATCTATGTGCACTTCTTATTTCAAATCCGTGATTAAAATTGCACTCAGCTTTTATTTTTTAGGTCTCGCCTGTCCATCCCAAAGGAAAGATAGGCGAGATTTATAGTAAGCAGACCTAAAAGGTCTACCCACTGCGGATCGCGTACAGTTTATGTGAGCCAGGCGCGTGCACAGCAATTCGCTCCCCCTACCCCTCTCACAAAGCAAGACAAGACAAGAACATCAAAGCGACCGCGGCCGCTCTGATTCCATTTGTCAACACTTTATCCCATGGGGTGGCTACACACCCTCACCTCCACTTCCTCATTTCCACCCTCCCAAGTTTCAGAGGCAGCCTGCCAGGCTTGCGACGAGTGATGGCGCTCTTGCGCTTCTCTGGTACCAGCTCTGCACTGACAAGTGGGGTTGCCGTCGGCCGAGCGCTTTACGTCTCACAATGAGTTTGGTAAGCAACCAAGCGCTATATGAATTCAAGCAAAGTACAAAACACGTGCTCGGGCAATCGGATCTCTTTTGCTGCCTCACTAAAAGCTACCTCACAATCCATTATAAAGGTGACAATGAACACACTGAGAGGACTGTACATGTAACCTGCACACTGTGACAAATCTTGTTAGACTTCCGGTGTTTGGTCCTATATTTCAAGTTTGTTTTCCACTTAATGGCACCTTTCTTTTGCTCTCTTGATGAACGGGTGCATGCATGTGCTTGCTTAGGGCAGGTCTCGGGAGTTTGCCCTGGCTCGACATTCACCAGCATCTTTCATCACTGCAGTCATCTGCCTCCTGAGTTACGCCTTTGTAACTTGAACACATGTCACTTTTCCTCCTGTAATGCACCGTTAGCTACCTCTTGTATTTTGTTTGCTCACAATTGTCACTTTTACCTCATGTAACCCGCCCCCGCCACATCAATGCCGAGAGCTTGGTTTTCTTTGGATCCATTTCACGAGGCAGGGCATGTTGCCTTCCTCCTCTCCCGGATAAAACTACTGCCGCAGGCCGCTTTCGTCTCACTCCTGCGGATTCGGCAGAAATTAACCTAACACTACACGGGGGTGACAACGTGCAACTTTTCTGCCGAATAAACAGAATTTACATTTCAGAATGTTATCTCCCTTCTTGTTTTAACGCACTATCATCGTGATGCATTTGTGACCCGCCAGTGCCCCTCCCCCTGTTATTTATCACGTGTAAGAAACAAACTACAGAAACCGCATCTTTTTCCAGTACAAACTGGGCGCAACCACTTTACCCCATGGGGTGGTTACACACCCCCGCCTCCACTTTCTCACTTCCACCCTCCCAAGTTTCAGAAGCAGCCTGCAAGGCTCGGGATGAGTAATGGCACTCTTGCGCTTCTGTCGTAAATAAATTATTTACACTATCATAATTTCTATAAATAAATAAATATCAAAAGGGTCAAGCATAAATGAGGAGCAGAGTCCGTGGTATTAGAGTCAATGGGCTTTATTGCATTAACTCGAGTTAAGGGAGAGCTCCAGCGCCAAGCGGGCACAGGAGAGTTCTGAGCTTCATTCACAGAGTACAATATTTATACATTCTTTGCATACATAGGGAGGAGCCCTCCAAGCAGAAGGAAAGAAAAAGATATGAGCATGTAGGCGTTCACTGTAATGAGTCATAGGTGGGTGGGTGCATAGAGAGGGCAGCAAGGTCAGCTAAAACTCGCAATGCCTGTTTGCGTAACTTTATCAGACTTCTCCATGAGGGCTGTTTCCTTTCTGTTGGCCAGGGAGGGCCCTGGGTGTCAGAGTGACTAGCATGTCTGGTCTTATCTCTAGCTCGGGGCAGCATGCAGATTGCTCTCATCTGTAGAAGTGTTGCTGCTTCATACTAGCAGTTGGTTTGGCCCTTCCTGTCCACCCCTTGTGTAACTGTCTTGGAGGTTTCCCTTGACATGGGCCCCACTAATCTCTGAGAGCCGACAGCAAAACTGGGCCTTATCTCTGCAGAGGGGCTTCTGCTCGCCTCCTGCTCGGGCCGGAAGGCAGCTTTATCAGGTCGACCCTTGTTTGACACTGTTAAGACACCCCGGGCTGGGCCTCTTCTCCGTGAATGCTCAAAAAAATATCTAATGTGCTGCAGAGAAATGTAACGTGTGCCTTTTTCAGGGTCTGGCATGGAGGGGCCTGGTGACAGAGAAATAAGGCCTCTGAATGTGAAGTAATGCTGGGGTTTTTATTCAACATGGCAGATGGTGAGAGGGTAGCGCGTGGGGGCACGAATACATATAAATATGTAACTTTCTTCATTCCCTCCTTGTCCCCAAGCGCACCCCTCTAATACACCTCTATTTTCATCAGGCCGTTAATGTGTTCTTGCAACATGATCTTTTCATTTTTTCTGCTCTGCACATGTGGACGGGGAATGCAGGCAGTGGCGCACAGACCGCAGATGGCCGGGCCGCATTGGATGCAGAGGCAACAACTGAAGATGATAAACAGTATTGATCCTACTACAGTCAACACTTTCCATCCCCATGTTGATACTAATCCCCACAACCAGCTGCTTAAGGACCATTCTCCTTTATCCATGTCTAGCTGACTTGACATCTTGTGTAGCTTGGCAATGGCTTGGTATACCGTAGGTGCGGTATTTGGAATAAACACACAACAACTCATGGAGATCAATCTGCATACACCACCACGGTCAGCCAGAACGATGTCTAAAACAATGCGATTTTGTAGGGTCATGAGTCTATCCGCGACCACCTCGGCTGTGAGATTAGAGAGGGCACCTGCTGTTGCATCTATCGTGTTTTGCACCACTCGTGTGAGGTGGCGGATGTTCCTGCTGTTTACCATGGGACCCCAAAATGGAATGACTCCGGCAAAGAAGTCTCCCGCCTCCTGCCCTGTTGTATCTTCTGTATCTATGACCCCCCTTCGCCGTCTGTTATAGACAGTCAGAGGCTCAATTTCATGATAGTCCGCAGGGGCAGTGTAGGTGGGGGGAAGGAGAAAAGCAATGTAACAAGTGCCGGACCAGCCCTGTGGGAGCCACGTATAACCTTTATCCTCACATATGAAGTAGGTGCCCTGTGCGGCTATAAGCCGTGTATTGTTTGTTCCATTCAAATTGACTGTGTGATTGCAGATGCTATCACCCATACGTATCTTTCCTTTACTTTGGACACAAAAAGGGGCTTTCGTTGATGCCACAAAAACAGGTGAAACGGATCTTTTTCTCCTGTCCATATACTGATAATATAACTTATTAGATCTGTTACCGTGGTCAGCATAGGCTTCCTGCTCTAGTGGGGTACCACATGCCCTGTTCTTTTCACCTCGCCAACATAAAATGTATAGGTGATATCTGAGCTGAGACTGCTCTTTTGTATCCGTATTGGCCATATAGGAAGCTTTGTTTGTTTCCCACCAACCGGTACAAGAGCCTTCATAAGAAAAAGGGAGAGTGATGAAAGGCATGCCTTTGGCAACTGTATGGGGAAGAAGACCGCACACCCAGCAGTTGGATGTGTTTATGGCCAGTTGATGCTGTTGTAAAAGGGTGATGAAAGTATTGTTCTTAAATTCATTTCTTCTGTTCTCTAAGTGTACTGGGAGCTCAACATGTGAGTGTACTATGGTGGCGTTCTGTGAGACAGCAGGTGGATAGAGAACATGTAAGAGCCAGCCAATACTTATTACCACAATGCTCATAAAAAGTACAATAATCAGAGACACTATACATCTGCTGTGTAATAGCTTGCAGTATTTCTTTCTCATATTAGTCCTTTTTTCTTTACTGTTCACTAGTTTATTCAAGTCAGACATCATGTTCAACCGCTTCACCACCGGGTGGACTTAGACAATCAAACGTCGACTGACCTTCTAGATCTCAGTTTGGAAGTGTACTCTTGCTGGGGAGTCTTTTCCAGAAAGGGGGGCTCAAAGTCTGTACTGTCTTTGTTTTTAGCAAATGTTCCGGTAGTCCCAAAGTATTTTTTACAGTGACTGGCATGCAGCCACCCCTTTCTTCCCTCGACTTTGATGGCCGTCCTCGTCGTCAGCAGGACTAATTTTGGTGCCTTCCACCTGGGGTCCAGAGGGCTCGTCCGGTCGAAATTCCTTATCAGCACCCAGTCCCCAGGGGCTATGGCATGGTCCTCGACCTGGGTGTTGTCAGGGAAGGCAGCGGCAACCTGCAAACGGCAAGAGAGTAGTGCAGACATCAAGGAAGCCAGGTAATCTGTGAGCATAGTACTGTCAACATCAGTTATTCTTTTAGGTATTGGTGTACCCCACATATTCGGTGGTCTTCCAAAGACCACCTCATATGGGGATAGGCCGGTTCTAGAATGAGCTACCATGCACATGTAAAAGAGGGCAACCGGTAAGGCTACCATCCAATCCACGCCCTTTTCTGCACAGACTTTAGCTAATTTTGTTTTGAGGGTCTGGTTATGTCTCTCTACTAGACCTGCTGCTTGGGGATGCCTTACACAATGGAACTTCCAGGTATATCCCAACAGAAGGGACACCTGTTTCATGAGCTCAGAGGAGAGGGGCTGGCCATTGTCTGAGTAAATGACACGTGGCAACCCGTATCTAGGGAAGAACTCCCTCACTAACTGTTTGGCTGTTGTAACTGCAGTATAATCTGGGACTGGGTAAGCTTCTGTCCATCTGGTTAGGGCACACACCACTACCAGGACGTACTTGTGACCTCTACTTCTGTCCATTTGAATATAATCCATTTGGAGAACCTCAAAAGGGTGATCAGGGGGATGAAATCCACCCTGTTCCACTGAGATGCCTTTTCCAGGGTTGAATTGGCAACAAATCATGCAAGTCTTCACTTTCGGCTTTGCTGCCGCTCGCAAGTGTTTGTTAAACCAGATATTCTGCAGGCCATCCAACATTCCCTTCTCTCCCAAGTGTGCCGGGCTATGTGCTGTCTCTATTATCATTATAACAACTACTCGTAGGGGAGGGTCAGAGGGAAATTATTTAACGACAAAACAGGTAAATACCCCCAGTATGAATACACAAACAACAAGAAACCTGTAAGTCGAAAAGTACAGAGAAAGATACGCTGGCATTGGAAGAATTGCACAGAGAGAGTGAATTAAACTAACTATCAACAAAAGCTGTTAAAGTCCTATCAGACCACCCAAATGGCGGAGCCTCATCACGTAGGACTCCTAGACCTTGGTCTGTGTGCAAGTGCCCGAACGTATTTTGGCATTGCATCACTCAGCCATGGTCTAGTCACCAAAGTTGTTCATGTGGATGGTGTGTCTGACATGTGCAGTGCAAAGAATCAAGTGGTGTGTATAAAATGGCTGAACAAGCAAACAAATAAACTTTATTAGCGTTTGCCTGAACGTCAGGTTAAAAATTAGTGAGGTGACAGTGTGACAAAATCACTGTCTAACTTGCTTGGTAAAAGATCAAAAATCACCATCCACATGAACAACTTTGGTGACTAGACCATGGCTGAGTGATGCAATGCCAAAATACGTTCGGGCACTTGCACACAGACCAAGGTCTAGGAGTCCTACGTGATGAGGCTCCGCCATTTGGGTGGTCTGATAGGACTTTAACAGCTTTTGTTGATAGTTAGTTTAATTCACTCTCTCTGTGCAATTCTTCCAATGCCAGCGTATCTTTCTCTGTACTTTTCGACTTACAGGTTTCTTGTTGTTTCTGTCTCTATTATCACCTGTACCATAGAGTCTGGGAGGAACCATGTCTTTTTGTTTTTAGTAATCCAACCCTGGTCAGTCTGGACCCCTCCTTGTTCAATCCATTTCTTTATTTCATCTGGAGTGGCATGGGTCTGTATATCTTGTACATCTTTGGAGGGATCCCTGACTGTCATAGTCCTTGTCAGTGGTAATACCTGTGAGTTTGTTTGTTATGTCAATTGGAGTCTGAGCTGTCTGTTTAGCAGTTTGGTCTGCCAGGTCATTACCTTGGGAAATGACATCTGTGGCCTTGGTGTGTGCTTTGCATTTCAGGATCGCTATGGCTGTAGGTAGGTGTATTGCTTCTAACAAGGCATGTATGAGAGAGGGCCATGCTGTATCTTGGCCCCGTGTGAGGTCAGAAAACCTCTCTCCCTCCATAGTACCCCAAAGTCATGAACTACCCCAAACGCATATTGTGAATCAGTGTAGATGTTAACCCTTAACTGTTTTGCTCGTTTACAGGCTTGCGTCAAAGCAATGAGCTCTGCTGCTTGTGCTGACAGGATATCTATTCTTTGTGTCTCTATGATCTCATGGTCAGTAGTTACGGCGTATGCTGCCACTAATTCTCCTGCCCCTGTTCTCATGCATGATCCATCTACATAAAACGTTATGTCAGGGTCTGGGAGTGCAACATCTGTCAAGTCTTGTCTTGGCTTCGTCACTACATGTATTACTTCCACACAGTCATGGGGTGTGGTGTCATCTGTGCTTGAGGGTAAAAGAGTGGCAGGGTTGAGTATGTTACATCTTCTAATCTCTATGTGGGGTTGAAATAGTGTCAGCTCGTATCCTGTCAATCTTGCTACAGTCAGGTGTTGTGTCTGTGTCCTATTCAGGAGAACTTCCACTGCGTGTGGTACTTGTACTGTCAGGGAGTGTCCCAGCACTATCGAGTCACTTTGTCTTATGGCCAAAGCTGTGGCCGCAACAGATTTCAAGCATGCTGGCAGAGCCTGTGCTACAGGGTCCAGTGTACTAGAAAAATAAGCACATGGCTTGTGTTTCCCTGCTTGGTCTTGTGTGAGGACAGATAGTGCTGTTCCATCCCGCTCTGTCATGAACAGGGTGAAGTGTTTCTTGTAATCAGGAGTGGCTAAAACTGGCGCTTGACATAATGCCCGTTTTAGTTCCTCAAATGCTAAGGTGTGCTCTGATGTCCAAGGGAGGACGTTAGAGGTGGCTGCCTCCAATGTAGTCAATTGTATGAGTGGCTTGACTATGTGGGCATACTGGGGAATCCATTGTCTGCAATAGGAAGTAAGGCCAATGAATGCACGTACTTCTTTCTGTGTTTTGGGTTGTGAAATGTTGGAAATCAATTTAATTCGTTCTTGTGTCAGCTGCCTACCCTCCTTGGACAGCAAGTGCCCTAAGTAAGCCACTTGCTGTTCACAGAACTGTAACTTCGAAGGGGACACCTTGTGCCCCTTGTCCGCCAGAAAATGAAGGACCGTGAGGGAAGCCTCTTCACAGTCAGTTTCTGTTCTTGCTGTGATGAGAATGTCATCCACGTACTGTATTAATGCTGTGTTAGTAGGCATACTAATACTGTCAAGTTGTCTCTTTAATGCCTGACTGTAAACACTTGGGCTTTCTGTAAAGCCTTGGGGAGCTCTTGTAAATTTAAAGCTGCGTCCTTTTAAACTGAATCCAAAAAGATATTGACTGTCAGGATGTATTGGAATGCTGAAGAATGCATTCTTCAGGTCAATGACCGTGAAAAATGTTGCCTCAGAATCAATGGCAGTAAATAATGAGGAAATGTCTGGGACCACTGGGTATTGTGGGACCACACATTTGTCCAGTTCTCGAAGGTCAACTACTAGTCTGTAAACTGGGGGTGCTTGAGGGTCTGTGCGTTTAAGAACAGGGAGGACGGGGGAGTTACACACATTCGAGTCTGTCTCCACCACCACCCCCTGTTCAATGAGTTCTTGAATTATTTTTAATAAGGCTGTTTCAGCCTCAGGTGGAATCCTGTACTGTCGTATTCGGGGTAGGACTACTCCTTCCTTAAGAGTGACCTCGTGTGGTGTTATATCCATGTAACCTACGTCAGTCGAACCTTGTGCCCATAGATACTGTGGGACATCCTGAAGTCTGGGATCAAAATCTCTAACCGTGAAATGCCCTTTGAAATCACGCAAAAACAGTCTTACTCCTTCTGGTGAGCAACAGATAACTGCTCCCAGTTCTTTTAGGGTCTTTATACCTAGTACATTTTCTGGACATGTCTTAGTGAGTAGTAGGTCTGTGGTGCGTGTCAGTGGACCCACCCCTAAAGAGACTGGTTCTGCTACTTTGTTGACAATTGGCTTTCCAGAAAATCCCAGGGATATATTCTGTGAGCCCGAGAGAGGTGCCCCTGGGACCTCGTCATGACTGATGGTAGTCCTGCTTGCCCCTGTGTCAATCAGAAACTTTCTATCTTGCCCCAGCAAACGAGCATGTACATAAGGACCCTCTTGGTCCACAGGAACTGGGATAAGGGGCAAGCAATCTTCCCTCTCGAGGCTGTTTCATGAAAAAGATTGGTATTCTGGGTAGTCTGACTGCGTGTACTGATACATTTGAGGTGCAGCGGCAGCGGGCGTCTGGACCTGCGGCGGGGTGGGGACTTGTGTCTGTTGAGTGTTGTACTGTCTGGGTGTATAGGGCCGTTCCTTTGTTTTACCTGTGGCTATATTGTGCTTTAGGACGGGGCATTCCCGTACAAAGTGACCCTGTTGTTTACAATAATTGCAGGTCCCTTTAGTGGGTGCGGTACCATTCTTGTTCGTGTTTGCAGGTACTGTTTGGGCAACTAGCACCTTCATTTTTGTATCCTTCATGCGCTTCTTTTCTTGTTCTTGCTCTTCCCTTATTCTATTTTGGTGGTATTGCAACATCTGTAACATTTGTGAGGGGCTATTTGCTTGCCAAGTGCTCTCAACCTTCAGCACTCTATTCCTAATCTGAGGAAGGGCGTTATCTACCAGTTTGGTCACAAAAAGGTGGGGATAGGCCTCACTACTGTGTTTTAAATCACTGTTGACAGCGAAGCATTTTTCTAACCTAGTGTAGTAATCGCTCGTGTCTTCCTCTGGTTTCTGTTTACAGGCTGAAATTGCATCCCAGTCTTCCTTTTTAGTCGTCAATAGTCTTGGTAAAATTTGTATAAGGAGTCCGGGGAGCCCCTTAATTTTTTCACCAAGGCCATCCCCCGGGGCCCTACCTGCATCTTCAGCTTGCAACTCTGCCCACTTCAACATTTTATCTCCCACATCCCAGTCTTTCTCTTTAAGTTTCTCGTAAATGCCTGCTGGTAACAAGACCTTTAGTAACCTTAGGATATCAGGGTAAGTATAGTCTCCTATGCGGAGTATATCTTTTATTTCTCTGTGAAACCCCCCCGGGTCTTTATCATGGGAAGGTAACAACCTCTTCATTTCCAGTATTTCTAGCTTGGTGAGAGGGGTATAGACATATACCCGCTGGACAGTGCCATCTATTTTTCTTATGGGGTGGACCTCTCGCAGTGGGTACTGTCCTCTGGGGCGAGGGTCTGGTGTCATTGAGGCGGACAGGAATTGCTCATATTGGAGACGCAAGTCTAAAATGGTGTTAATCAGTTCTGGGCCCTGTTCCATCCATCTATCTAGTATTACCTTTTCCAGTATTTTATATAATTTGCCAGGGTGGTGATATTGGCTCTCATACAACGTGATCAAGTGTTGGACCATATAGATGCTGGCCAGGCGTTGTTCGAGTGGTGGGAGGCTCAGGAACATCTGGGCCACTATGTCGGGATTATATACATGATGTTGGGACACCCACTGGGTGGCCGACCGAGCCAACTCCCTCTCATGTGGCGTGAGGGGTGGCTCGTCGTCCATCCAATGGTCTAGGGCTTTTTCAGTTGTTTGGAACAAATCCTCAGGGGAGATGTTTGTTTCCTTGTTAACCCTTGTTTTCTGAGGTCGATGGTGTTTGGCGCCATTACAGTGCTGTGCTATGCCCAGAAAATTCATTTTGTCTGGCGTCTCGTTATTATCCCCTTCCTCTGACACACTATCCCTGCCTTCCTTCTCGGCGTTACATATTGCTAGTATTTTCTTTTTAATCTTATTCGTCAGTGCTTCTGTCTGCGCTACCGTATCATGTTTACCGTCATTGATGCTGTCGCTCCACTCTATTAAACTAACCTCCACGTCCCCATCACCCTCATCACGTTCCCTGATCAGACAGTTGACAATAAAACGGAGGATGTTGTTCTTAGCTTTTACTTTTCTATTTTCCATAGCTTGAGCTACGCATTCATGGTTCCGTCCTGTTCTGATGAACTCAAACAAGGCATCTAAATGTGTATTCATATCAGGCAGTCCATCTAGCTCTGCGATGGCTTGCCTTACTCGTATTGATATGGCGCGCATTGGACCAATAATACCTGGCTGTAAATCATATATACATCTAGGGAGTTCAACGTCATCCTTTATTTCCTTATCCCCCCCCTTCCGCACCCCCGGAAACCTGTTGTTGGTCCTGGACTGGCTGGGGCGCGGCCTCTGGTAGGAGCGGGGGAAATGGTGCGTCTATGTAGGCTGGGGGTGGCTCTGCTAGGTAGGCGGAAAGGAACGCCTCTGGTGCCGTTGGTTTAATTTTAAGGGGTACATTTTGGGGAACTTCCTCTGCAATCTCCTCTGAGAGTACAGGGTAGATACCAGCAACAAGAACATTTCTTTCCCTATCCATTTGTTCCACTCGAACCTGTTCACCCTCTTCTAGTAACTCTTTTTCTTTTGCCTGTTCTGACATTTGCCTGCTTTTCTCGGCTTTGTTAAGTTCTTTCAGGGCCCTCCTATTAGCCTCTTTGCGCCATAATTCAATGGCCTCTTTCTGCGAGGGCCTCGACTTCCTTTTCCATAGTTGTTCCTCTACTCTCATAATACATTCTGAATCCCATGTGCCGGTCGCAGGCCATCTATGCACCGTCTCTAGATCCTTTGTGTAATCTACCCAGAGGTCTAAATAGAGAATAGCGCTGATGCCATGTTTGTTATACATAAAATGGCCGGGAGCATCTCTTGGCGGGACATTAACTGCCTCTTCTAATATTCCCTTTTTAGTGCCTATTTTACGCAATTTTGAAAACAACGGCATGCTGGAACCTAACTAAAACAATTTCAAACTCAAAACATATACAACATATACTTATGTACTGGAATACAGTACAACCATACCGGTCTCGTGAAAGAGACACGTCTTTACCGTGTTCATTGAATGAACCGTCTTTATGCGTTCTCAGTGGTACTCACCGGGAAGCAGAACTTGAAGACCTGGTCATCAGACGCTTGACGCTTGCGCAGGAATGGCGGACCTCTGAAGACCTCGGACTCGGCTCTCTCACGGGTTGGGCTCTGGGTCAGGACGCTCCGCAATCTTCCTCACCGCCTCGTGTGGATGTCTGGTCGCAGTCCGCCTCCTCCGTGGGCCTGAGGGAGTTGGCGGGAAGTCCCGCTGGCGTGTACACTTGAAGTCCGTCTAGGCTGTAGAAGGGGGCAGGGGCCGGACCTACATCGCCGGCGCGTGGGGAAGGAGATGTGTCCCTGTTCGGGCGCCAGATTATGTCATAATTTCTATAAATAAATAAATATCAAAAGGGTCAAGCATAAATGAGGAGCAGAGTCCGTGGTATTAGAGTCAATGGGCTTTATTGCATTAACTCGAGTTAAGGGAGAGCTCCAGCGCCAAGCGGGCACAGGAGAGTTCTGAGCTTTATTCACAGAGTACAATATTTATACATTCTTTGCATACATAGGGAGGAGCCCTCCAAGCAGAAGGAAAGAAAAAGATATGAGCATGTAGGCGTTCACTGTAATGAGTCATAGGTGGGTGGGTGCATAGAGGGGGCAGCAAGGTCAGCTAAAACTCGCAATGCCTGTTTGAGTAACTTTATCAGACTTCTCCATGAGGGCTGTTTCCTTTCTGTTGGCCAGGGAGGGCCCTGGGTGTCAGAGTGACTAGCATGTCTGGTCTTATCTCTAGCTCGGGGCAGCATGCAGATTGCTATCATCTGTAGAAGTGTTGCTGCTTCATACTAGCAGTTGGTTTGGCCCTTCCTGTCCATCCCTTGTGTAACTGTCTTGGAGGTTTCCCTTGACATGGGCCCCACTTATCTCTGAGAGCCGACAGCAAAACTGGGCCTTATCTCTGCAGAGGGGCTTCTGCTCGCCTCCTGCTCGGGCCGGAATGCAGCTTTATCAGGTCGACCCTTGTTTGACACTGTTAAGACACCCCGGGCTGGGCCTCTTCTCCGTGACTGCTCAAAAAAATATCTAATGTGCTGCAGAGAAATGTAACGTGTGCCTTTTTCAGGGTCTGGCATGGAGGGGCCTGGTGACAGAGAAATAAGGCCTCTGAATGTGAAGTAATGCTGGGGGTTTTATTCAACATGGCAGATGGTGAGAGGGTAGCATGTGGGGGCACGAATACATATAAATATGTAATTTTCTTCACTTCTCTGGTACCAGCTCGGCACTGACAAGCGGGGTTGTCGTTGGCCGGTCGCATTACGTCTCACAATGAGTTTGGTAAGCAACCAAGCGCTATATGAATTCCAGCAAAGTACAAAACACGTGCTCGGGCAATCGGATCTGTGTTGCTGCCTCACTGAAAGCTATCTCACAATCCATTATAAAGGTGACAATGAACACACTGAGAGGACTATGCATGCAACCTGCACGCTGTGACAAATCTTGTTACACTGCGGTGTTTGATCCTATATTTCAGGTTCATTTTCCACTTAATTGCACCTTTCTTTGGCTCTCTTGATGAATGGGTGCGCGTATGTTGCTTGCTTAGGGCAGGTCACAGGAACACAGGACAGCGCTCCAACAAATGTCTGTCCAGGCCCAGCACCACTCACGGTGAATCCGCAAATGACATGCCTCTGCCCTGGAGGAGTGGACTTGGTTCTTATAAAAACATAACTTTTTGTGTTTTATATCTTGAAACACCAGAACATTTGTCTATTCCGATGTACTTTCAAGCAAAATATGGGCAGCTGAGCAGTCACAGTTCACAGCTGTACTATTTGAAACTAACTGTAGACGTGCTCTCCGTCACTCCCTCTTCTAATATTTCGCTTCTCTCTCCCTATTCGACCTTTTTTACTGTTTATTCTGCATTTCTCATCTCTTTTATTACCTCCTTTTCTCCTCCACTATCTTCATTTCTGTCTTTTTCTGCTCTCAACTCTCGTTTCTTCCTTTCAGTTTATTCTCTCCTGTTTTCCATCCTCCATCTATGTATAGGCCAGTCGCCTGCTTCACCTCTCTGCTATTTTCTTTTCTCTCTCACGCTTTTTCCTCCACCTCTGTTTCGTTACCTCCAAAATGTGCCCACTTTATTTTCTTTCTCTAATCTTATTTTTTATTTAATTGCTCATAACATTTCCACCTGCCTTTCTCCCTGTTTAAACCCTGCCTTTGCTTCACTGTCTGCCTTTAACAATTTATTTTTCCTTTGAATATCTACATTTAATGGTATCTATCTTTGTAACTCTCTCCAGACTGCCAGCCGCTAGTTCTTTCTGGCTCACTCCCCACTCAACCACACACACAACCACACACACAACCACAACCACACACACAAACACATACACACAACCACACACACACACACACAACCACACACAAGAACCGCACACACAACCACATACACAACCACATATACAACCATACATACAACCATACATACAACCATACACACAACCACACACACAACCACACACACAACCGCACACACAGAACCACACACACAACCACACACTCAACCACACACTCAACCACACCATCAGTGCACACTTTCACCAGGCACAGACACCATCAGTCATCAGTGCAGACTTTCAACGGGCACAAACACCACCAGCCGTCAGTGCACGCTTTCACTGGGCATAAACACCACCAGCCGTCAGTGCACGCTTTCAGGCACACACCCAACTCCAGCCGTCCGTGCACGCTTTTACCAGGCTCACACACACCACCAGACATCCGTGCACGCTTTCAGGCACACACCCAACTCCAGCCGTCCGTGCACGCTTTTACCAGGCTCACACACACCACCAGACATCAGTGCACACTTTCACCAGGGACACACACACCACCAGCTGTAAGTGCACGCTTTCACCAGGCACACACCACCAGCCAGCAGTGCACACTTCCAACAGGCACAGACACCACTAGCCATCAGTGCACAATTTCTACAGGCACACACACCACCAGCCATCAGTGCACACATCCATTGTTTACGCATCCACAATTAACTATTGTAGCAATCACAGTATGTCACACTTTACTAAACATATTCATCTAAAGCGCAGCATGCCACCATTGCTAAAAAAATAGATACACACTTTTTTTGGATTACAATTTATAGACTTTTTTTGCAATTGGTGTTGCAATATTTAGCAATGCCAATAGCTCACACTTAATTAATGCGAGACCTATTGCATTGCAAATGCTTGTTTAATGTAGCTCTGGTCTGTAACTATGTTTTTATGAATTATTTTATCTATTTATTGTTGCTTTAACTTGTTTGTACTTTTATGGCCATGGTGGCCAAAAAATAAAGTGATTTGTGTGGCTGACTGACACAAGAGGAGTGACTTTGGGGAAACTGGGAAAAAAGGGGATTATCCCAAAGCCCAGTAGTTCATGCTGCAATGTATATTATTGCACCTGCTACTAATACCTATGTAACATCCCATTTATAGTGAGTTCTCAATGTATCCAATTTAAGCCCTGTACTGGGCAAACAAATTGTTCTGCTGGGTGGTTAAGGTCTGAGTTTGTACACCCCACACTACCTCCCTGAGAAGCCTGTGACTGTTTCCCAAGGATACCACTGAAGTACGCAGAGGATGTATTTGACCCAGTTTTTACAGCCTTAATAGGATGGCTTTCTGGACATCAGAGTCAAACAACTCCAGCCCTAAAAGTGAGGTCTAAGTAGCCCATGCTTACACCACACCCCCTGAAAGGGTCTGACACATGTCCTCTAATAGAAAGAGTATGTACTCAAACTGACCAACTATGCACTGTGTGACTCCTAACTCTATATAGTCACTACGATTCACTCAATACTACATTGCCAATAGTAGTCAAGGGCACAATAGATGCAGAAAGAAATGGTGTAAATTTCTTGGCACTAAAGACTTAAATCAAAGGAGTGAGAACAGGGGGATTTTAAATTAAACTAATACTGTTATTTGAAATACTTTACTGATGTTCACCAGTACTCCCTGCCACATGATATAACTCCATGCTTAATTGTCGAAGAGTTAATGCACTTGAATAGTGCTTTAGATTGTTTTTCAGCACCTTAATGGGTGTATTTCAGTACTACAGAGACTTACTTTTTTAGATTTGGCTTGATAGTGCAGCTGCCGCCAGTACTTGTGTGATCAACAGAAAAGGACCTAGGATGGGCACAACTAAGAGAAGGTGTTAGCTCAACCCATGTTGGTTACCTTGAGTAAAGCACGTGATTGGGCAAGTATTACATGCTGCTGCAGAGAAAGAGGCCCCAATTCACAATGGTAAAGAAGTCTAAGTTTAGACCTGAAGTTTAAAAGCCCAATTTACAAAGGTAAAGTTAGACCTGAATTCTAAGTTTAGACCTGAAGTCTAAGGGCCCAGTTCACAAAGGGAAAGGTAGACCTGAAGTATGAGGGCCCAGTTCACAAAGGTAAAGTTAGACAGAAAGTCTAAGGGGTGAGTTCACAAAGGTAATGTTAGACCTGGAGTCTAAGTTTAGACCTGAAGTCTAAGACCGATTTCACAAAGGTAAAGTTAGACCTGAAGTCTAACTTTAGACCTGAAGTCTAAGGGCTGAGTTCACAAAGGTAAAGTTAGACCTGAAGTCTAAGTTTAGACCTGAAGTCTAAGGGCTGAGTTCACAAAGGTAAAGTTAGACCTGAAGTCTAACTTTAGACCTGAAGTCTAAGGGCTGAGTTCACAAAGGTAAAGTTAGACCTGAAGTCTAAGTTTAGACCTGAAGTCTAAGGGCTGAGTTCACAAAGGTAAAGTTAGACCTGAAGTCTAAGTTTAGACCTGAAGTCTTAGGGCCAAGATCACAAAGGTAAAGTTAGACCTGAAGTCTAAGTTTAGACCTGAAGTCTAAATTTAGACCTGAAGTCTAAGGGCTGCGTTCACAAAGGTAAAGTTAGATCTGAAGTCTAAGTTTAGACCTGAAGTCTTAGGGCCAAGATCACAAAGATAAAGTTAGACCTGAAGTCTAACTTTAGACCTGAAGTCTAACTTTAGCCCTGAAGTCTAAGGGTCCAGTTCACAAAGGTAAAGTTAGACCTGAAGTCTAAGGGTTAAGTTCACAAAGGAAAGTTAGACCTTAAGTCTAAGTTTAGTCCTGAAGTCTAAAGGCCCAGTTCACAAAGGTAAAGTTAGACCTGAAGTCCAAGTTTAGACCTGAAGTCTAAGGGCCAAGTTCACAAAGGTAAAGTTAGACCTCAAGTCTAAGTCAACGTTTGTGAATTTGGCCCTTACACTTCAGGTCTGAATTTACCTTTGAGAATTGGGCCCTTACACTTCAGGTCTAAATGTACCCTTGCGAATTGGGCCTTTAGACCTCAAGTCTAAACTTAGACTCCAGGACTACGTTTACCTTTGTGAATTAGCTGCAGAGTGTTTTCTGCACTCCTATTGCTCCTTACCTAACATGACTGCCCCATAAAAATGTAATGACATGGTAGTGTGCAAGAGGAACACCACAAAATTATGGTGTGATAGTACTGGCTAACAGTATTGCTCTGTGAGCCGTTAGCAGTATGAATGGTAGAAGTATTGGTGAATAGAGCTTTCCGATAAGGTTTTGTCCCACATTAAAATGGTTGCTGCACAAATTGTGATGAAGTCTGAGCTTATTTATGTTTTTTCTTCCCCATCTGCATTTATGAAGTCCAGAAAATACACCTACCCACCCTTTCCGGCAATCCAATTAATGTGCTGTTTGCTGCAGCCATAGCCTATGGGTGGCCATCCCAAAAAGCCTCCTACCAACACTCACTCCTCCCACACCAACTCACAGCCTCAGTTCACTCTCTCCAAATACACCAGCTCCTCAGTGCTTAATTTGAGCCAGTGGTTTCTGGTCCTCAGCACTGAAATGTAATCATCAACACCGGCTCAGTAGTTTCATGAGCGCCAGTAAAGGACACACTCATTTTTGGTAGGCACAGGAAGATTACGTGATTTGCCCTGAATTACAGGATGTTGAGCTAATGTCGAAACCCGAACCTGGTTCCCCAGCTCTGAGGTCTGCAGCTCTGGTCACTATGGCACACCCTTTCCCCACTGCCTAGTTAGTAGTTGGCTCTGTTTCAGGCAGTGTTACAGAAGAAATGGGCTGGTGCAGGCTGCCACCTGACGAGAGCCCCTGCACGTATTTTATTTTACAAATTAACCACTGCGGCTCCTCCATAACCATCTCCCCTGTCTCACGCTAATCCCTACAGCCTCAGCTCAATCTTCCCTCCAGTAGCAGCCCTGCAGTGCACTACCCCTATGCAGGGCAATGGGTACAGATGCTGGTCTACATTGGGGCTTCAGAAGCAGTGAAAACAAGTCTGGCCACTGGTACCCCTAACTCTTTCCTTCACAGCAGAAAGCATGAAGGGGGAGAGAATGTGGCCTAACGGCTAGGGCGGTCGACCTCGGAGCTGGGAACCCGGGTTCGAGTCTCAGCAGGGACGCTCAACATTCTGTGATTCTGGGCAAATCGCTTAATCTCCCCGTGCCTAACAAAAATGTATGTGTCCTTCTGTAACCTAACTAGTGCTCAGGTAAAGCGCTCTGATACCTTCGGGTCTAGTTTGCGCTATATAAAACTTCCCAAAAATATATATATATATATACTGTTGGACTTGGCCCTTCTGGCAGGTTCACCCCTAAACTTTTTGCTTGTGATGGTGATTTTTGGGTTCTGCGCACTTTCACTGTGTCCCAGTGGAAAATGCGTGCGCACTCTGAGTGCGTGGAGTAAGGTTGGCCTGCCCTCCCATAGGAATGCATGGGGAATGTCTGTGTCCCTGGTAGTTCCTGATGCGTGGGGTGTACAGGCTCGAGTCTGATATGTGCGGACTCGTGTGGTTGAATGCTGCGAAATGATGTATGCGGCGTGTATGTGTCTAGTGTGGAAGTGCCACTTCTAGACATGGCTGTGCGTGTGCTGTAAAGGTGCTGGCGTGTGATTGGCTGGGGCTGGCTGGTGAGCCTGGGGATGGGTCTGCCCGGTGGTGAGTGTGGAGATTAGCATGCTGATGGCTGGGGAGGAGTGCACCTGGGTCCTGAATAGGGCTGGGCTTTCCCCACACAATGCTGGCTCCGCCACCTGTGGTGCGTCTAATGACCCTAACCCTGCCAGTGAAGAGAGTGAGGGGCTGAGCACATCAAGGGTGCTCCCAGACCAGCTGCAACTGGTTCTTCCCCCACCCTACCCACAGACAAAGGAATTTACAGTATAAGAAGGGGCTGTGTCCCCTTACAATTTGTTCTCTTCCAGGATCCTTTTGCTGAGGGGGGCTGTTGCTGTTGGGCGCCAAGAGGACCGCCACTTGGACTGCCTCCCTGCCTGGAGGCCCAGCCTTGCCCCCCTGCCTGCCTCCAAAACTTTGCTGGACTTGTGGGCCTCTAAGCGCCTGTGAGCGCTTTATTTGTACCCTAGCGCTGGGGAGCACTTTATCCTTGCTGCTAGCGCTTGGGAGCGCTTTAATTGCCTTCTGAGCGCCTGGTGGCGCTTTATTCACTTTGGCCGGTGCCCACCTGGCATTGGAAAGCCCCAAAGACATTGGAAACTCACACATTTTCAGTTGTCTCACAGCCGTTGATCAGTGGATGACATGGATTCATCTCAAATTAAATGCTTCCAAAACAGAAATACTCACATGGGTTGATTAGAAAAATGATGTCCCACTCACCGCCTGGCCTGATGATCTGGGAATGCCACCTGAAGTATCTAAGGAAGTAAGAAACCTCGGAATTACCATGGACTCCAAGCTATCTATAAATGCCCAAGTGGACAAATTAGCAAGCTTCATTACTATAAAAACTTATGTGACGCATCTTCCCCCACCTGGGATATCCACACAAGGTCCAGGCAACTATCTCTCTTATTCTATCTAAACTCGATTTCGCCAATAGCCTCTACCATGGATCATCTTTAACAACTATGAAAAGACTACAACCGATTCAGAACTCTGCTGCCAGACTACTCTTACATTTAAAGCCACATGCCCACATGTCCCCTGCCTTGAAGGCCCTACATTGGTTACCAGTTGCCAGAAGATCCACATGCAAGCTGCTTTGCATTACCCATAAAGTGATACATGGAACAGTCCCGTACTTCATCAGGAATAAAATCACCTAATACATTCAACGAAGCAACCTCTAGATTAGCACCTCAACTATAAATCCCACCATACAAGAAAAAACCCATAGGTAGCACATTCATCTCAATCAGCCAAACTATGGAACTATTTACCACCAAACATAAGATCCATGGATATCTTATGAAGACTAAGTTATCAATAGGAAGGAAGAGGAATGGCTGTCCTATCGGTTCCCCGGAATAAGGTACAGTTTATCAAAAGGAGATAGGACACTTGTAGCCACTTTTTCCAAGAGATTTGAAAAAGCCCTCATAAACGCTGCGTATCTCGAGAAGCGGTATATTTTATTCTCCGCCCCACGCAAGCGTTCTGGCAACAGTCATTGGGCTTATTCAGTCAGTGTCTTGCCAGCCTCACCCGAGGCGATCTCTGGTTTTTTGTGGCAGTATCCAGAGAAAAGCGAGTTACCCCACTGAAGCTGAGTGATAAGATAAAAAAGTGTGCAGGTGAATATAGGCTTTATTCAGTTCACTTGACCACTTATTAAAATTTATTAGGTATGCTCTGGGGATAGTTAGGAACCCTTAGCATAGGTCAATTAGACAAAAAATAACGTCGACATGTTTCTGCTCTGTCGGCCCGAGGGTCTAAGAGCTTTCGTCAGGACAAATATACAAAAAACACACAAAGTGAGTAAAAAAATTGAGTAGAGAAATTGAATTGATGTCAAATTTTTGACATAAAGGGACTCTATTAATTAATAGTCTTACCCTTGAAGGTTTTCATATACCTAAGGATTTAAGAGGAAAGAGAAATGGGGGTAACTAATGACCATTTGGCAATTTCATTCTAGAATACTGGTTTAATCAAACATGCATTGTGTCGATATGCATATTGTATAATTTTTACAACCAATAGTGCAATTATAAGAAACACACAACTGAAGTGACATTAAGGTGAATTTGGGGGAAGAAACAGCGATATCACAGTAGTGCACAGTTAACTTATGGTATGATAATTCATACCTGTGAATTATGGCTTGGTTTTTAGGCGCTTCAATAGCAAGAGGCAGGAAATGTAAAATCACTCTTGTACTAGTATAGGCATTGTTCCTCGTGGAGAGGTCTTACCTTAAAAAGAAATCAACCGCATTTCAGCAGGAGGATTCAGGCTGAAAGGACATCAAGAAACGGGGTTGTGAGGGAGCTGTGTGTTAGTAACTGACACACGGCGGTGGAGGTGGAAACACTCACCCGCTTTCGAAGCGTACTCCGCGTCTTGTGCTGGCTCTGCCTCCTGAACGCCGGGAGCACGCGTTCGATGGCGTTTTACCAGATTTAATCATGGAAAGAGAGAGCGGACATTTGTTGTATTGCATAACGGGGTACTTTTAGAGACAAAAAAAATGCAGTTAGCTTCCTATGATTTTGCAATAAATGATTTTTGCGTGATGAGCATGGTTTATCTTAAATTACCAGAACTTAAAAGCGGTATTGTTAAACAATCGGCAAAAATGCCGAACGATGTGGTTTTCATACCATTTGCTTCTCACTTCGATGTTAATGTGTCTCATTTATTGTGTGGGGCTTGCAATTGAATTGTTAGGGCTCAATTTACAAAGTTTGCTGTGGTGCTCATAGGTTCAGCGTGCAAAGCGGACATTGTTGTCTGGCAAAACGGGGTACTATTAGGGACAAAAAAATGCAGTTAGCTTCCTAAATTTTAGCAATAAATTATTTTTGCATGATGAGCATGGTTTATCTTAAATTACCAGAACTTAAAAACGGTATTATTACAAAATCGGCAAAATGCCGAGCGAGGTGGTTGTCATACCATTAGCATCTCACTTCGATGTTGATGTGTCTCATTTATGTGTGGAGCTTGCAATTGAGTTAGAGCTCAATTTACAAAGTTTACTGTGATGCTCGTAAGTTCAGCGTGCAAAATGATGCCATGAAATATCATCATTCAAACCAATTTTATTGGTTTTAAGACGGTCTACCCAACGTTGTTCTTTCTCATATAGTATTTTATCTGCGTTGGGTGTAGTTTCTGATATCTTTTCTATTACTGTCCACCTCAGGTCTTCAATGCTATGATTTTGCTCGATGAAGTGAGAGCTAAGCTTGGTTGTATTCTTTTTAAGGCGAATATTGCTTTTGTGTTCCCCTACACGTAGTTTCACCTTCCTACAAGTCATCCCTATGTATTTTTTATCGCAAGGGCAGGTGACCATATAGATCACATGGGATGAATTGCAGTTGCTGTGTTGTCTCTGTGTCCATTGTAGTGTAGGGGACAATTGTAGGGTTTTTGTGCTAGTGGTCGATTTGCAGGCTAGACAGGACCCGCATGGATAGTGTCCTGTAACTGGAACCATGTGGGCATTTATTGTAGGTTTTGCCATGATTGTTTTCTTCGGGCGCGTGTGTACCAACATATCCCGTAAGTTCTTTGTGCGTTTGTTTGCCATCCGTGGCTTTGGCCATTTGAATTTTCCAATATTGACAATATGCCAGTTTTTGTGGATGAGTTTGTTCACCTGGTATGAAGCTGGGCAAAAAGTGGTTACGCATGTCATCAGATCCACAGTTTCACTTTTTTCAACAGTTGTCAGGAGGTTATCTCTAGGTTGGTTCGATGCTCTTTTTCTGCATTTTGCTATGGTCGATGTCTTGTACTCCCTTTGAAGCAGTCTCTTGCTAAGTTCTTTTGATTGTGCCAGATAGTCCTTTTTTTGGCTGCAGTTCCTTTTCAACCGTAAAAATTGGCTGTACGGTAGATTGTCCCTTAACGGTTGAGGATGGTAGCTCTTGTAGGACAATAAACTGTTCTTAGCTGTTGGTTTCCTGAATGACTTGGTTTCTATTTGCAGATCTTTTGAGTATATAGTCAGGTCTAGGAAGTCAATACTTTCTTTATCTGCCATATATGTGAAGCGGAGCCATGGATCACGAGTATTCAGCCAATTCACAAATATTTTTAGATCTTGGGTGTTATGCCATATTAGGAGGACGTCATCAATGTAACGTTTCCAGTAGAGTATACTGGAAACGTAGGGATTGGTTTGTGACACACGCGCCCGAAGAAAACAATCATGGCAAAACCTACAATAAATGCCCACATGGTTCCAGTTACAGGACACTATCCATGCGGGTCCTGTCTAGCCTGCAAATCGACCACTAGCACAAAAACCCTACAATTGTCCCCTACACTACAATGGACACAGAGACAACACAGCAACTGCAATTCATCCCATGTGATCTATATGGTCACCTGCCCTTGCGATAAAAAATACATAGGGATGACTTGTAGGAAGGTGAAACTACGTGTAGGGGAACACAAAAGCAATATTCGCCTTAAAAAGAATACAACCAAGCTTAGCTCTCACTTCATCGAGCAAAATCATAGCATTGAAGACCTGAGGTGGACAGTAATAGAAAAGATATCAGAAACTACACCCAACGCAGATAAAATACTATATGAGAAAGAACAACGTTGGGTAGACCGTCTTAAAACCAATAAAATTGGTTTGAATGATGATATTTCATGGCATCATTTTGCACGCTGAACTTACGAGCATCACAGTAAACTTTGTAAATTGAGCTCTAACTCAATTGCAAGCTCCACACATAAATGAGACACATCAACATCGAAGTGAGATGCTAATGGTATGACAACCACCTCGCTCGGCATTTTGCCGATTTTGTGACACAAACCAATCCCTACGTTTCCAGTATACTCTACTGGAAACGTTACATTGATGACGTCCTCCTAATATGGCATAACACCCAAGATCTAAAAATATTTGTGAATTGGCTGAATACTCGTGATCCATGGCTCCGCTTCACATATATGGCAGATAAAGAAAGTATTGACTTCCTAGACCTGACTATATACTCAAAAGATCTGCAAATAGAAACCAAGTCATTCAGGAAACCAACAGCTAAGAACAGTTTATTGTCCTACAAGAGCTACCATCCTCAACCGTTAAGGGACAATCTACCGTACAGCCAATTTTTACGGTTGAAAAGGAACTGCAGCCAAAAAAAGGACTATCTGGCACAATCAAAAGAACTTAGCAAGAGACTGCTTCAAAGGGAGTACAAGACATCGACCATAGCAAAATGCAGAAAAAGAGCATCGAACCAACCTAGAGATAACCTCCTGACAACTGTTGAAAAAAGTGAAACTGTGGATCTGATGACATGCGTAACCACTTTTTGCCCAGCTTCATACCAGGTGAACAAACTCATCCACAAAAACTGGCATATTGTCAATATTGGAAAATTCAAATGGCCAAAGCCACGGATGGCAAACAAACGCACAAAGAACTTACGGGATATGTTGGTACACACGCGCCCGAAGAAAACAATCATGGCAAAACCTACAATAAATGCCCACATGGTTCCAGTTACAGGACACTATCCATGCGGGTCCTGTCTAGCCTGCAAATCGACCACTAGCACAAAAACCCTACAATTGTCCCCTACACTACAATGGACACAGAGACAACACAGCAACTGCAATTCATCCCATGTGATCTATATGGTCACCTGCCCTTGCGATAAAAAATACATAGGGATGACTTGTAGGAAGGTGAAACTACGTGTAGGGGAACACAAAAGCAATATTCGCCTTAAAAAGAATACAACCAAGCTTAGCTCTCACTTCATCGAGCAAAATCATAGCATTGAAGACCTGAGGTGGACAGTAATAGAAAAGATATCAGAAACTACACCCAACGCAGATAAAATACTATATGAGAAAGAACAACGTTGGGTAGACCGTCTTAAAACCAATAAAATTGGTTTGAATGATGATATTTCATGGCATCATTTTGCACGCTGAACTTACGAGCATCACAGTAAACTTTGTAAATTGAGCTCTAACTCAATTGCAAGCTCCACACATAAATGAGACACATCAACATCGAAGTGAGATGCTAATGGTATGACAACCACCTCGCTCGGCATTTTGCCGATTTTGTAATAATACCGTTTTTAAGTTCTGGTAATTTAAGATAAACCATGCTCATCATGCAAAAATAATTTATTGCTAAAATTTAGGAAGCTAACTGCATTTTTTTGTCCCTAATAGTACCCCGTTTTGCCAGACAACAATGTCCGCTTTGCACGCTGAACCTATGAGCACCACAGCAAACTTTGTAAATTGAGCCCTAACAATTCAATTGCAAGCCCCACACAATAAATGAGACACATTAACATCGAAGTGAGAAGCAAATGGTATGAAAACCACCTCGTTCGGCATTTTTGCCGATTGTTTAACAATACCGCTTTTAAGTTCTGGTAATTTAAGATAAACCATGCTCATCACGCAAAAATCATTTATTGCAAAATCATAGGAAGCTAACTGCATTTTTTTTGTCTCTAAAAGTACCCCGTTATGCAATACAACAAATGTCCGCTCTCTCTTTCCATGATTAAATCTGGTAAAACGCCATCGAACGCGTGCTCCCGGCGTTCAGGAGGCAGAGCCAGCACAAGACGCGGAGTACGCTTCGAAAGCGGGTGAGTGTTTCCACCTCCACCGCCGTGTGTCAGTTACTAACACACAGCTCCCTCACAACCCCGTTTCTTGATGTCCTTTCAGCCTGAATCCTCCTGCTGAAATGCGGTTGATTTCTTTTTAAGGTAAGACCTCTCCACGAGGAACAATGCCTATACTAGTACAAGAGTGATTTTACATTTCCTGCCTCTTGCTATTGAAGCGCCTAAAAACCAAGCCATAATTCACAGGTATGAATTATCATACCATAAGTTAACTGTGCACTACTGTGATATCGCTGTTTCTTCCCCCAAATTCACCTTAATGTCACTTCAGTTGTGTGTTTCTTATAATTGCACTATTGGTTGTAAAAATTATACAATATGCATATCGACACAATGCATGTTTGATTAAACCAGTATTCTAGAATGAAATTGCCAAATGGTCATTAGTTACCCCCATTTCTCTTTCCTCTTAAATCCTTAGGTATATGAAAACCTTCAAGGGTAAGACTATTAATTAATAGAGTCCCTTTATGTCAAAAATTTGACATCAATTCAATTTCTCTACTCAATTTTTTTACTCACTTTGTGTGTTTTTTGTATATTTGTCCTGACGAAAGCTCTTAGACCCTCGGGCCGACAGAGCAGAAACATGTCGACGTTATTTTTTGTCTAATTGACCTATGCTAAGGGTTCCTAACTATCCCCAGAGCATACCTAATAAATTTTAATAAGTGGTCAAGTGAACTGAATAAAGCCTATATTCACCTGCACACTTTTTTATCTTATCACTCAGCTTCAGTGGGGTAACTCGCTTTTCTCTGGATACTGCCACAAAAAACCAGAGATCGCCTCGGGTGAGGCTGGCAAGACACTGACTGAATAAGCCCAATGACTGTTGCCAGAACGCTTGCGTGGGGCGGAGAATAAAATATACCGCTTCTCGAGATACGCAGCGTTTATGAGGGCTTTTTCAAATCTCTTGGAAAAAGTGGCTACAAGTGTCCTATCTCCTTTTGATAAACTGTACCTTATTCCGGGGAACCGATAGGACAGCCATTCCTCTTCCTTCCTATTGATAACTAAGTACATTAAGCAGCGTGCAGCTGTAGGAACTTTGTCTAACAGACACTTTGTCAAGAAATCCAACATGGAAGACATGAATGGTTTGAGTTTCACGGGGAATGATATCAGCGAGATTCTAGCAGCACATACCTTAATTCAGAACACAGATCTAGTTCAAGTACTGGCACAGACCGATGATTGGGACAGTCTTACAGCAAAAAAACAGGAACAAATAAGGGTCGCAATTCACGGAATAATCATGACTGAGTACCTACGCGCAAAAATAGCGCCCCGTGGTCTCTGGATCACCAATGCACCAAGAATTTTTCTTCATGATCTAGCCTTTAGACGCGATTGGTCGGCAATCTCTTGGATGTGCACCCTCAACTACCTTGTGCTAATAGTAAAAACTGCCAAGAGACTATCGGATGCCCTATTAATAGAGATAGAAGCCATTGAAGCGGAACTAAAGAAAGGCATACAACCAGCGATCTATAAAAAAAGACTAGAAGATCTAAACAAAGAAATATCAGACAGTGAAGACTTCCTGATGCAAAGTAAACTGCAGAAACTAAGCAAGGATATAAAAAAGTTTAGTCATGAAAGAATGCACCCTTATACCAAAACTGATTATAAGACGAATGACTCAAAAACAGATAATGATTCCGATGCTTGGGACTCATCCGGAGGGTCTGATACAGGGTCCGATGACTCAGGCCGCAGACAAGGCCGAGGTAACTTTCGATCTAGACCACAAAGAAGAGGTAATAGATGGCCAAGACAAAACTTCATGGGCCCTCCTATGCCATTCTTTCAGCCCTACATGCCACCATATACCGGATGGATGAATCCGTACAACCACGGATCCCAGCAAATGCAGAATTACATGGGCATACCACCGCAGGGGAATAACAACCAGAATCAGGATCCTTTTTTATTGAGGGGCCAAAATCAAAGAGGAAGAAGAAGAACAATTTCATGGCAAGACCAACAGCCGAATGTTCAAACGAGGAGCATGACATCATCCAAACCAGGAACCAGCAAAACGAGTCACTAATAGTTAATTTAAGCTCAGTGATTCTATCGAAGGAACAAGAAAACGTCCTAAACAAGGGACTTGGTTACGTCCCTACTCCCAATCTTGACCTCTTCAGATTAAAATGTGAACTATCTGAATTCTGTCGCTCACTCAAATTAAAAGCTTACTTTTCTGAGTCTGCCCCAATCACCGATCTCGGAGACACTAACCTCCGCAAGAAGTCTAATTTTACACCACCTACCAACATGGTACCAGTAGAAATACTAACCTTCGAACAGGCCATCCTAACAGGAATTGATGAGATGGAAAAGAGTGTCAAGAGACCGTATCAAAACCTGACCCGATTGGAAAGAAAAGCTTTAGAAGAACTCCAAACAAATACGGACATAGTCATCAAACCCGCAGATAAGGGTGGAGGAGTGGTCATCCTCGGAAAAGAAGAGTACCGGACCCAATGCCTGACACTACTTGCGGATGAAAAATTCTATACAAAAATCAATACTGATCCAACACCCAGACTAAAAACAACTATAGCTATGATGGTTTATGAAGCCGAAACAAATGGATGGGTAAGCAAAAAAGAAGCAGATTTTTTAACCACTGAGAATCCAAAAATTCCATACTTCTACTCGCTACCCAAAACCCACAAAAACAGAGTCCCACCCCCGGGCCGCCTGATAGTTTCGGGTATCGGATCAGCTTTAGAACCTCTCTCCAAATTTGCAGATCAATTTCTCCAACCATTGGTTAAAAAAACCCCCACATACCTACAGGACACCAGAGATCTGCTAAATCAACTCAAAGATCGATCTTTTGATCCCACTACGATGCTCTTAGTAGGACTGGACGTCGAGTCCTTATACACAAGCCTACCCCAAAAAGAAACACTAGACATGTTGGAAGACGTTCTATTCACTGAGAATTGGAACTTCAGGACACCTAGACACTTTGTCCTAGAGTGTTGCCGGATGGCACTCACCGAAAATTATTTTGAATTTGAGGATCAACTATTCTTGCAGAGCCACGGAACCTCAATGGGGAGTGCCTTTGCCCCTTCGGTGGCGGGACTCTACGTGAGCAATTTCGAAACCAACCATGTATTGACACAAACCAATCCCTACGTTTCCAGTATACTCTACTGGAAACGTTACATTGATGACGTCCTCCTAATATGGCATAACACACAAGATCTAAAAATATTTGTGAATTGGCTGAATACTCGTGATCCATGGCTCCGCTTCACATATATGGCAGATAAAGAAAGTATTGACTTCCTAGACCTGACTATATACTCAAAAGATCTGCAAATAGAAACCAAGTCATTCAGGAAACCAACAGCTAAGAACAGTTTATTGTCCTACAAGAGCTACCATCCTCAACCGTTAAGGGACAATCTACCGTACAGCCAATTTTTACGGTTGAAAAGGAACTGCAGCCAAAAAAAGGACTATCTGGCACAATCAAAAGAACTTAGCAAGAGACTGCTTCAAAGGGAGTACAAGACATCGACCATAGCAAAATGCAGAAAAAGAGCATCGAACCAACCTAGAGATAACCTCCTGACAACTGTTGAAAAAAGTGAAACTGTGGATCTGATGACATGCGTAACCACTTTTTGCCCAGCTTCATACCAGGTGAACAAACTCATCCACAAAAACTGGCATATTGTCAATATTGGAAAATTCAAATGGCCAAAGCCACGGATGGCAAACAAACGCACAAAGAACTTACGGGATATGTTGGTACACACGCGCCCGAAGAAAACAATCATGGCAAAACCTACAATAAATGCCCACATGGTTCCAGTTACAGGACACTATCCATGCGGGTCCTGTCTAGCCTGCAAATCGACCACTAGCACAAAAACCCTACAATTGTCCCCTACACTACAATGGACACAGAGACAACACAGCAACTGCAATTCATCCCATGTGATCTATATGGTCACCTGCCCTTGCGATAAAAAATACATAGGGATGACTTGTAGGAAGGTGAAACTACGTGTAGTGGAACACAAAAGCAATATTCGCCTTAAAAAGAATACAACCAAGCTTAGCTCTCACTTCATCGAGCAAAATCATAGCATTGAAGACCTGAGGTGGACAGTAATAGAAAAGATATCAGAAACTACACCCAACGCAGATAAAATACTATATGAGAAAGAACAACGTTGGGTAGACCGTCTTAAAACCAATAAAATTGGTTTGAATGATGATATTTCATGGCATCATTTTGCACGCTGAACTTACGAGCATCACAGTAAACTTTGTAAATTGAGCTCTAACTCAATTGCAAGCTCCACACATAAATGAGACACATCAACATCGAAGTGAGATGCTAATGGTATGACAACCACCTCGCTCGGCATTTTGCCGATTTTTTAATAATACCGTTTTTAAGTTCTGGTAATTTAAGATAAACCATGCTCATCATGCAAAAATAATTTATTGCTAAAATTTAGGAAGCTAACTGCATTTTTTTTGTCCCTAATAGTACCCCGTTTTGCCAGACAACAATGTCCGCTTTGCACGCTGAACCTATGAGCACCACAGCAAACTTTGTAAATTGAGCCCTAACAATTCAATTGCAAGCCCCACACAATAAATGAGACACATTAACATCGAAGTGAGAAGCAAATGGTATGAAAACCACCTCGTTCGGCATTTTTGCCGATTGTTTAACAATACCGCTTTTAAGTTCTGGTAATTTAAGATAAACCATGCTCATCACGCAAAAATCATTTATTGCAAAATCATAGGAAGCTAACTGCATTTTTTTTTGTCTCTAAAAGTACCCCGTTTTGCAATACAACAAATGTCCGCTCTCTCTTTCCATGATTAAATCTGGTAAAACGCCATCGAACGCGTGCTCCCGGCGTCCAGGAGGCAGA
Organism: Lissotriton helveticus; assembly: GCF_964261635.1. Lineage (NCBI taxonomy): Eukaryota > Metazoa > Chordata > Amphibia > Caudata > Salamandridae > Lissotriton > Lissotriton helveticus. The sequence continues at coordinate 463,954,767 of NC_136068.1, read as the reverse complement.
GCCAGCACAAGACGCGGAGTACGCTTCGAAAGCGGGTGAGTGTTTCCACCTCCACCGCCGTGTGTCAGTTACTAACACACAGCTCCCTCACAACCCCGTTTCTTGATGTCCTTTCAGCCTGAATCCTCCTGCTGAAATGCGGTTGATTTCTTTTTAAGGTAAGACCTCTCCACGAGGAACAATGCCTATACTAGTACAAGAGTGATTTTACATTTCCTGCCTCTTGCTATTGAAGCGCCTAAAAACCAAGCCATAATTCACAGGTATGAATTATCATACCATAAGTTAACTGTGCACTACTGTGATATCGCTGTTTCTTCCCCCAAATTCACCTTAATGTCACTTCAGTTGTGTGTTTCTTATAATTGCACTATTGGTTGTAAAAATTATACAATATGCATATCGACACAATGCATGTTTGATTAAACCAGTATTCTAGAATGAAATTGCCAAATGGTCATTAGTTACCCCCATTTCTCTTTCCTCTTAAATCCTTAGGTATATGAAAACCTTCAAGGGTAAGACTATTAATTAATAGAGTCCCTTTATGTCAAAAATTTGACATCAATTCAATTTCTCTACTCAATTTTTTTACTCACTTTGTGTGTTTTTTGTATATTTGTCCTGACGAAAGCTCTTAGACCCTCGGGCCGACAGAGCAGAAACATGTCGACGTTATTTTTTGTCTAATTGACCTATGCTAAGGGTTCCTAACTATCCCCAGAGCATACCTAATAAATTTTAATAAGTGGTCAAGTGAACTGAATAAAGCCTATATTCACCTGCACACTTTTTTATCTTATCACTCAGCTTCAGTGGGGTAACTCGCTTTTCTCTGGATACTGCCACAAAAAACCAGAGATCGCCTCGGGTGAGGCTGGCAAGACACTGACTGAATAAGCCCAATGACTGTTGCCAGAACGCTTGCGTGGGGTGGAGAATAAAATATACCGCTTCTCGAGATACGCAGCGTTTATGAGGGCTTTTTCAAATCTCTTGGAAAAAGTGGCTACAAGTGTCCTATCTCCTTTTGATAAACTGTATCTTATGAAGACTACTGAAGAGTTGTCTCTTCACCACATAGCCACCATGCTCAAACATAGATGTGCTGCGTGTCCCTGTGTATTTGAGCACTTATTTGGAATATATGTGCGTACCTACATATGTGTATTCCTTTGTATAAAAATGTATAATAGTTGTGTATGTAAATATATAGATATTCGTTGGTTCAGCTTGATAAGTGTACATATTACTTATGGTTATATTATTCTACGTTTAACATGTATATATGTCACTGCACAAGATATTGAAGGGAATCATGAGTGTTTAACTAATAGAAAAACCACAAAACTTAGGAAAGATATAGAGAATTTTAGTGCTGAGTTAGTTTAGCCTTTCTTGCAGAAAGATTATTACACCACTAGGAAAGATCAGAGATGGGAAAACCCCAACACACGAGACAACTATACTCTAGGGGAGGGAATAAGAGGATCACTTTTTCAGAAACCTCTGGGTCCAGTGAGGACGAAGATCAAACTAACGAACATACAGGGAGGTCTGCCTCAAATTACCAACAAGAACTTCAACCTTTTTTAGGAGGTCGCCCCTACAGGGGACAGAAGGGCTACCGGAATTACCCCCGGGAGGAGCCAATGAGGAACCATCCACCTCCGAATCAGGCAACACCAAATTATCTAAAAACCAGGAATGCGAGGTACTGGAGGTAAATGATTTCCCTATCATCAACCTCTCAGACAGGACACTAACTATAGAGGAATTAGATGTTTTAAGGTATGGATTTAGTGTTGCCCCAACTGCCCCACCCAATAAATTTGAACTAGAAAAGGACATGAAAAGTTTTTTCAGAAAGGTGAGGCTAAATAAGTTCTTTGCGGAGAGAGAATACGAACCAGCCCCTAATACAACAGGTTTCAAACCTAAATCAATTTTCACTCCAAATCTGAGTCAGGTTGACAAAAAAATGTAGAGTTGTTTGAAAGGGTTGTTGAAATTGAAATCAGGAACAGTTTGGGCTTTTATCAGGGACACACTAATAATTTAACTCAAAGCCAGAGATCAGGACTTAAGAGTTTACAAGATTGTGATCAGATAACTATTAAACCTGCTGACAAGGGGGGAGGTGTAGTGGTCTTAAACAGTACAGACTATGACAATAGGATGAGACTACTTCTCGATGTTACAGACCACTACACCTCAGCCTCTTTTAATATGATTGATAGGCTTAGAAAAGATGTCTCAAGTTTTTTGAACCAGGGTAGAGACAACAATTGGCTATGGTATGTATGTATAGTATTTATATAGCGCACTTCTACCCGGAGGCCTCGTAGCACTGTATTCATACCGCTGTGGAACTCATCCTGGCTTTCCTGTGAAATGTCCACTCCTGGGCACCCCCAAGGTGAAGCCAGGCATCCAAGCGCTGCTGGGGCCATTGTGGAGATTAAGCAAGCTATTGCCCAGAGTCACAGAGTGGGGCCCATGATTAGACTAGGCACCGAGGCGAGAATTATCAGGTACGGGGAAATTGAGTCCAAGAGCCGCCGAGGCGGGAATTGAACCCTGGTCTTGGGTCAGATCTCTGCATCAGGGTCTGCCGCTCTAACCATTGAGCCACGCTTCTCCACTATCTCTCAATATGCGAGGATGAATATAGATTCCTGTTTAATAACAATCCGATAATTCCAGCGATTTACGGATTACCAAAAATCCATAAGAGTACAGTTAACCCACCGATGCGGCCTATTGTAAGCAGTTTGGGGTCTTTGCTGGAACCACTCAGCAAGTATGCAGATTTTTTCCTGCGCCCATTAGTTCAGGCACAGAGGTCATATTTGAAGGATACGGCCCATACTATCTCCATATTTGAGGGGCAGAGCTTCGACAAGGTGACCCAGTTTCTGGTCACCTTGGATATCGAAGCTCTGTATACAAATATCCCCCAGGACGATACAATTAAAGTTATATCCTCTATCTTAGAGGATGTTAATCTGAATGGGGGTAATAAGGAGTTTATACTTGGCTGCATAGAGCTAGTTTTGAAAAATAACATCTTCCTATTTAAAGAAGAGCTCTACAAACAGGTGAAGGGGACCAGCATGGGGGCCACTTGTGCCCCCAGTCTGGCATGCCTCTATGTTGCCAACTTCGAGCAGAAACATATTTATAATGAGGTGGCACCATACTTTGAAAATATTTCCCACTGGCACCGGTTCATAGACAACATTATTTACCGTCATTTGCAGAAGACATGAGTAATAGATATGGCGTGTAGAGTAGAAATGAGGGTGAGTTTGTCCCTTTTTTTCTCCCATAGGGAAACGAAGTGCGATTGAAAGGGTGTAGAAAGGGCGGACCCTATGAAAATAAACATCCATAACAAGGTAAAGGTTTGAGATAGCGTACAAATCAAGTGATAAATTACAGATATAATATATGCATAGGATAACGAAACTATCTATCCATGTTACAGAAGGAATGTAGTATCACGAAGGGCTGAATAACTGAAACTAGAGAACCCTTGAAAATACTACTAACTACTATGCAGCAGCGGTGCGTCCATTGGGGCGTAGGGGCGTAGCCCCACTAAGCCTGGTGGACGCACCTGCGGCTGCTGCAGCAGAGAGCTAAACACCTAAATAAATAAATACAGTGGCGCTTCAATTGACTCGAGTGTTCCGACGTTCCGACCGGGACAGACCCGACACAATAGGGAGTGAGCAGGGGGTGGGGCTGGTTATGGTTTACAACAACAACACATCAGTGTGATGTCACAGTCTGTCTGACTCAACAGCGCATGAGGAATTCAGGAGGAAACTTGCACGCGCATGCGCTTTAGCCTAAATTAGAAGTGAACTTCGAAGGGGCCAGGGGGGTGTGTCTTTGGCTGGGCCCCGTTCTGTAAGATTGCGCCAGGGCGAGTAGACTGTGTGACCCCCCTAGCCAATCCTGGCGCTTATGAAGCGCCAGGATTGGCTGGCCCACAGCGCCGAAATACAGGCAATCATTATTTGATGCCGGCGCGTGGGTGGGTGGACTGATTGGCCCTGGATTTGGGGGGCGTGCGCCGTGACGTTTCCACTAATTGCGCGGTGGATTGAAGTTTCTTTAGGGCGGGGGCTCCCTCTCTGTCTCCTCGTGCGCGCAGGGTAGGCAGCAGCCAGCAGACCGTCGTCAGTCACTGTCAGTGTCCGACCTCTCTCTTCTTCACTGGACTCAGTCAGTCTCTACACAGTCTCGTGGTTATTGTCCGTCACTGACTCAGACCAGACCGTCACTCGTCACGTCACTCGAGCTGGTGGCTGGGTTAGAGGTTAGTAGTGGTTCGGTTGTGGTTTTGTTTTTTAAAATTGTTGGTTGGTCTAATCGCTGCTCGGTCAGTTCAGTTGTGAGTAAAGTTACGAGAATTAATTAAACCGGACTAATAATCTATCTATCGGGAGCCGGGCGTTCCGCCATTATTCAATCAAGTGTCTCGTGAAATAGTGGTGGCGCTACTTTATTATAAAACAACATAGTGTTTTTTTTATTTGCTCCCAGTTGACTTCATTTGTAAATCAAAAGGCCTCGCGTGCTGCCTGCTATTGTGTTAATTGGCCTCAGCTGGCACGGCCCTGGAGGTCGACTTTAATGTTTCTGCCTAAACTCCATGGCTGCTGGAGCCTTATGCAGGGCTAATTGAAAGAGGCGGCCCCCGAGGTTAGAATGCGGCCTCCTTCTCACTGCCACAATTGAATCTGTATCTGAAACTCATCTGCGTCAGGGCGTACCCACTCTCTGAATTGGATAACCAGCTTGGCAGTAACCCCCTGTCACAGTCAAACAACAGATATGTGGCTTCAACAGGCCTAGAGGATTGTGATGTTGTATGTGTAGTTTTTTCCAAGCAACATATAATTCTTGTAAAGTGATACTCTGAAGTAGTTGCCTCCACGTGTCTCGGTGAGTTCAGGTTATGAGGGTGGGTGTTGATGATGGGGCATGATTAGGAGTTCTGGAGCTGAGGGCTGAGGCCCAAGGCAGTGTGAATTTCTAACAATTCCTGTAATTGGGTCATAACGAAGGTCAGTATTCATGCTCATCCAGTCCTTGGCCTCTCTGCAGGGAGCACGGATTAATCTTCAGGTATGTGGCAATTGTAATTGTGGGCAGGAGTGTGAAGTAAGTTCCCTATTTTCTAAGTATAAACAACGCAAAAAGTACAAGAAATGCAGTGCTTACAGGAGAGTGGGTGGGTAGTGTGCGTGGGGTTAGTGAGGTAGAAAAGTGGAAAGCAAGTACGTGCAGAAGGAGAGACTAAAAAGACCAGTTGAAGTGGAAAGAGAAGAGGTGTGAGATATGCAGAATGAGGATTTCTAAAATATGTGGGGAGAAAAAGGGTGTAAGTGTCTAACATAGAGAGAGACTGCAACGTGATCTGAGGGGTAGTTCAGGAGTGAACGAGACACTCCGAAAACCACTAGACCTTTTACAGACCTTAGTAGTGATTAATTCAGTCACATATTTTCATAATTAAAACATTTTCAAATCTGATCAAAAATCATTGTCGTTACTCATTTAGCTACTAACAATTTATTGGTAAACAAACAGGTCGGGCTAGTTTTAAATGTATGTCCGTTGTTATTTATGTCTGCATGCAATAACAGAAAATGTACTGCGAGCCACCCAAATAATGTTTACGACACACTGTGAAGCACAATATTTTCCTTTACAAGCAACATATAATTCTTGTAAAGTGATACTCTGAAGTAGTTGCCTCCACGTGTCTCGGTGAGTTCAGGTTATGAGGGTGGGTGTTGATGATGGGGCATGATTAGGAGTTCTGGAGCTGAGGGCTGAGGCCCAAGGCAGTGTGAATTTCTAACAATTCCTGTAATTGGGTCATAACGAAGGTCAGTATTCATGCTCATCCAGTCCTTGGCCTCTCTGCAGGGAGCACGGATTAATCTTCAGGTATGTGGCAATTGTAATTGTGGGCAGGAGTGTGAAGTAAGTTCCCTATTTTCTAAGTATATACAACGCAAAAAGTACAAGAAATGCAGTGCTTACAGGAGAGTGGGTGGGTAGTGTACGTGGGGTTAGTGAGGTAGAAAAGTGGAAAGCAAGTACGTGCAGAAGGAGAGACTAAAAAGACCAGTTGAAGTGGAAAGAGAAGAGGTGTGAGATATGCAGAATGAGGATTTCTAAAATATGTGGGGAGAAAAAGGGTGTAAGTGTCTAACATAGAGAGAGACTGCAACGTGATCTGAGGGGTAGTTCAGGAGTGAACGAGACACTCCGAAAACCACTAGACCTTTTACAGACCTTAGTAGTGATTAATTCAGTCACATATTTTCATAATTAAAACATTTTCAAATCTGATCAAAAATCATTGTCGTTACTCATTTAGCTACTAACAAGATATTGGTAAACAAACAGGTCGGGCTAGTTTTAAATGTATGTCCGTTGTTATTTATGTCTGCATGCAATAACAGAAAATGTACTGCGAGCCACCCAAATAATATTTACGGCACACTGTGAAGCACAAGATTTTCCTTTACATGTTTTAAGCCACATCCATAATTACACAATCTAGGGCTCATCTGGTAGAAATGTATGATAAATATTTAATGCGCAAACCACCAGTGTGAAAGTGGTCTATACGTAATATTGAGCAAAACACATGCGAAGTACACGAAAAAAAGACACGTGGATGCACCTGACATTAGTTCTATATGGAGCATCGAACAGGTCTTAACAGTAGCCTTTGAAATAAGGAAGGAAGGAATACAGGAGGAAAAACATCTTTGCTGCGGGTGGAACAGCATTTGACTAAAGTTTCTTTACCAGGTGCTAAAGCTGTTTTGCCAGGCAGGGAGCGTACCATGTTTTAAAGCCCACAGAAGTTCCGTCCAAATTCTGCCCAATTTATTTATTTTCACTTCTTTTCACTTTCTGCTGCTATAGTTTCACAGAGAATCATGTAAATTATTGACTTTAGCGATGGAACAGATTGCTGGAGAAAAAGCATGCTTGGTGTCTGACCCCTATAACCTCATAACGTTATTATGTGTGCATTTACCAACTGTGTTTTTTAAGCTGCCAAGTAGATGTGTCTCTTGACTGATTGGTAGCATGTATTCCTGGAGACAACGGCTTGCTTGAATCCAGTGGCAAACAGACAGAAGGTGTGTGTAATACGGAGATTGCTGACTCCTTTATTGAGCCGACATGCCCTTCGCTATGTCACACAGCGGTGGCCAATAGTTGCTGATAAAGTATATATAATGGGACGGCCAAAATGCGTCATGGAGGTCTAGCTTGGTGGCCTAAAGAATCTAAAGCACGGATTTGGGTCTACGCTCGTTTTTTCTTGGGAAGGAACGTATAATATATATATACAGTTTAGGAACCACACCTGCTATATGAACACTCTCACATAGGCAGTAGACATATACTCAATCTAAAATGCAATGGGAACATCTATGTAACTGTTCTCACAAGTATTACTGTAATTGTACAGTTGTAGAGCACTTTAAGGCAATCAGTGGAGTGTACTAGACAAACAAAATATAAAATGAAAAATGTGCTCTTTGGTTGGTAAAACACATGTACTGTCATTTAGGAATATTAAATGTCAGTCATACCCAGGACATTCATCCAGAGGGCCACTGGGATTATTCAATCATGTGGCCATTAATGTTTTTAGGATAATTATAGATTTCACATGTTACTTAAAACTGCCTCGTATGTTGTAGCAGCGTCACAGGCTCTTTAAAAACTCTAACTGGTCACCTTTTAGTTGCTGGTGGCTGGTTGCAGTATTTATGTTTTGCTGGTGGCTGGTTGCAGTATTTATGTGTTAAACCGATACTAATGAGATGGAACATTTCCCAGAAAATGGTAACTACTGTAAAATTGTCAAAATAATGAAGTAATGCTGACACAAACTGTGTCACATTTTCCTTCATAATTTGCCATTTCTTCATTTTCTTGTTTCATAATTTAGTAAATCCTGCTGCATAACTTGATACTCCCCTGCTATATAATTCTAGTGACCCTGGTTATACTAAGATCAGAAAATGTCTTAGTAATCTTTGAAAAATCACTTTCCTCACTTGTATCAGTAGCCAGTCTAATAAACAGACAGATAAGCGAGGAGCACTTTTGCATGACACATTTCACTGTGGTAAGCAGAGTGACTATCAAGATAGGTATATAATTCCTGAGAGAAGGAGGAGAGACACATGAATGAAAATGGTCTTGCTGAAAATATACTTGCGGCTCTTTTGAGCTTTTTAACTCTCTCCTCCGAGATGACTTAAATCGATGAAAAATCGGGTCTGTCAGCATCTGCAACTCATTCACCAGCTAAGGTGCTCAGCAGGTGTTTTCTTTTGCTCGTAAGGTCCATTTCTTGCCGTTCGTATTCATTTTTGTAATGCATTATACATTGAGCTGCCTGCTCAGACACACTTTCCATTAAGTGGAGCTTGTGCAGAATTCAGCTTCTCGACTACTTAGAATTAAAAGAACGGACCATGTCTCTCTTGTGCCCTAACCTCTCTCTTTACTGGCTGCCGGTGAAGGACAGAAGCTTGTTTACATCTCTCTGCCAAGGACATGAAGCACTTTTTGATGCCTATCACACACCTTTGTCAGTTTGTTGTTTTGCTATAAACCCAGCAGTAGCTTTCGCTAGACTGAGTTGCCTTCCGCGTATCCCTGGCATTGTTTACTTAATTCAGTGCTTTTTTTTCTGTGGACCCGCAAGGTTTGTTTATCGCCCGCTCTGTGAGTGCTTTATAGTGTGCTGCATTGCATCACACATATCTGTTTTGTTTGCTGTGCGGCTGCTGGTAAGTTTCTTCCTTTCCTACTTGGTCGCTGTCTACCTGCCAGGCTCTTTTGCGCAGGGCTGATAATTGTGAAAGGGGTTGTCGGCACTGGTGATCAGATCTTGTGCAGCTGTATCAGTGCCAGCCATGGACTTCAGGCAGTGGCAGACTGGAAGCCTGATGCTGGGCTCCGTGGCTCGATGCCAACCCCCACAGGCCAGGGGCAGAGATCGGCCGGTGTTTGATGATAGTGTAGTGGTGGTACGAACATTAACCTTTGACAGAGAATCTGCTGCTTTATCCTGTATTGCAGGTTGTCACCTGGTGACTTGGTTCTAGGTAATTAGCATTAGACTGGCCTGGCCCCAGATTAGCTACCTGAATATGCCCACAAGACAAGGGTAAAGGTCCAAATGTACTTCCACATCACAGGAGTAGCAGCAGCATGTGTAAAGAACGTTCTTGGGATTAAGCAATTAAATGTGCATTTATGGGGTATATTATTTCACATTTCACCCACATTCATTCTTCTAGCTATACGATTAGGTTAGACAACACCAGCCTTCCCCAACATACTGATCTGAACGCTGAACACAAATTAGTTTTAAGCTGAAGCAAGTTTGTAGCCTATCCTGCCTACGGCTCAACCAGGAGAGGGTGTGTGTGTAGGCTTTTAGAGCTCCCAGGGGTTATTACTGTTAACCACATTATTAACAGGAAACAACGGCACATTTGATGAATATCCCAATCTTTATGACTATTTGCATATATCTTGTGCAAATACACCACACTTATGCATATTATGCCGGCATTACATCCTGCAAACACACACATGTCAAACCCACTGTGCATGAATTGTAGGCAGCTAGGGATTGGTTGACCATCGCTATGTATCATATGGCTAAACAACCAATTTGTTTGTGTTGAGTGTTTCCATATCATGAGAGTACATTTTAATCAGTCCTGAGTTTTCAACAACTAGCACTATGCATGCGGGGGCTTGACGCTTCTCATGCCCCATTACAACCACTGGCCTACATGTGCTCGTATGCTAAGAGCTGTGGACTAAAAACACAGGACTGGCTAAAATGCACCCAGATGGCCAGGGGTCAATGGCCAGCTGTGCATGCTCTCACTCACTACTCATCATGGAACATCTAGTTGGGGATCTTGCACTCACCTTTGTTGCTGGAGTCAGCTTTCTGGCTGCCAAACATCCTCAGGGAGAATTTATTTTGACCCCCACTTGGAGCAAATGATGTAAATAGGTCGGTGAGTGACTGCTTTTGTCAGAGAGATCCTTTTGTTACAGTAATAACTGCACTTTCACAATTGCTTTATTAACCTTCCTGCTTTCTCAAATTTACTTGAAAATGCACGATTTTTCTTCTTTTTTTCAAAATTTTCTCGGGGGGGGTAACCCCGCCAAACCCCCCTTTTGGGGTTCGGGCTCGCTCGCTGCGCTCGCTCGCAACGGTGCAGTATGACAATCACTTTGCGCCCCACCACTTTAAAATCTCACCCACCGCCCCTGCTACTATGTAATCAGGTAAACAACAATAGTGCATGAACAAACTCCTAAAACCCCTATAGACAGTTTATAATTCGCACTGCATGATATAGGAAACATAAAAATATCAAAATGCAGTGAAATAGAATAGGAGGGGAGGAAAAAATCTGACTAAATCCCTAAATAGAAATAACCCGTTTTCCACCAAGAGGGTGTCTATATAAATGATTACCCTTGCCCAAATATCAACATTAGAGTCAATAGGTTGTGTATGTATAGAAGGAATTACTGGAAGCTGTGCAAAACATGAAATGCGCATGAGTTGGGGACCTGAAATTCCTGATATGCATAATGTTACAAAGCAATCCAAATTGAGTGCCTCCTATCAAGGTGTGGTAAAAGAATAGTATGTCACTGCATAGCATGGATAAATTAGGAGGAGAATTTGAATCTCATGTATACGAATAATGCACTTTATGAATGTAGCAATAGTACATGTGATGCCCACATAGAATTAAGATGATACCTATGCAAGATACTTATGGCAATATGTTTATCCGCAGGACAAATCTTGTTAGTGGCAACCAACCAGTGCCCAGAAGCAGGAGAGACTGATTATTTAGTCTTGAAAAGGATGGTAGATTATCAATAGAAGCCATCGAAACGCGTCGACGCCACCTCTGCACAATCAAGAGACCGAATCTACCCTGTAGACAAGATATTGAGCGGGTCCAGGTTTAGATTTTTCGAATGTTAGGTTCTCAGATGTGAACATTTGATGACTAATAAGGAGTGTCTTTGTATGTCTCTCCCCCTCTGTTATTTCTTTGTATAGCCAATTTATGACGATAAGAAATGATTGTTAGTCAATGTGTTTTTAAGCATTATGTGTACAAAAATGTTGTCAATGAAATTGTAATGTGTTTTAATGCAAGTGTGCAATGTGGTGTTTTTAAGAAGTGTAATATCCATGATAAAAAAATGTTTTAACAAAAAATAAATAGTGAGCCATATTATTGTTGTGTTGGTGTATCATATCGTGTAGGACCCACTGTCCATGTTTGGGTGACCTAGACAACTAGCAAGCTTGTGAAACTTAAGTCTGTCCGCCAAGGGAAAAACCCTTTTTTACTCTTTAAAAGTACCCTATTCCCCTGGTGTGCTAAGGGGTCTCTCTCTAGTTTTGAAATAACTGCACAAATAAGTACATTTTTAGCATAACTATTTATCTACAATTGCTTCACTATTGAACTATAAAAACAAATTAATTAGCTTGAAGTACAGCAACTCATGAAACTCTGAGTTTATTAAATACAACTTAAATCTACCTATATTACCTTCCCTATACATATATACCTTCCATGTACTTCTGTACCTTTATATTTATTACTTTACTTCTAATTCGGCACCTCCAGTGCACTACTCTATATCTAACCTTATATGTCTCGCAATATATCCTCTTCCTCCACTTTCTGACTCATCTCAAACCTCATTCTACTACTCTCTCCAATGCACTACTCTATTTCTCAGCCAATATATCTTCTACCTCCACACGCTCCGACTCACCTGAAACCCCATTCTACTACTATGATCCCCAAAATAACCCTTTCTAGACTCTTTCCTCCTCTACCCCTCCTTGCATCATCTCAAACCTCCTTTATTTATTTTATGATTTTATAGAGCGCCAGGTTACACCCACTGGTGTGTCCCCGCGCTATTTAGTTCTAACTGACAACTCCAGGAATCAGTGATCTGCATGTCATAGATAGTCCCTGTCTATTGTGTAACGAGCCATGCTTTTAGTTTTTTGGAGAAACCACTCTGATGGTTCCTCCCTGAGGGATACGGGTAAAGCACTCCAGCTTTTTTCTGCCAGATAGCTGAAAGATCGGGCTCCCATTCACATCGCCCAAACAAGCCTTTCTGAAACCTTCCCTTTGGCTCTACCCCCACATCCACCTCCCCATTACTTATCCCATACCTCCTCCTACTGCTATGATCTCCAAACAAAATTCTTTCTAGACCCTTCCCTATTTTTCCCTCCACTATACTTTTCAATCCAACTCACAGACTCCTGTATCTACCACTCAAATTAATTTCATATTTCCCTATACTAATTCTCCACTAATCCTGTTTGGGTTCCGAAGTAGTGTGCTACCAGCCGAATGTTACACATCGAGCCTCATGCATGGTTACCAGGGCCAAAGGAATAAAGATTGCAATTCCTTTATTTTAATCATTATTCTCCAGATATCATAGCATCTAGTTTTCTCTGTGTAGGAGTCAGTCTAGTGCCTTACCGGTTCCTGATGAGTGCAACAAATGCTCCTGGAGGGATCAATGAATTACTACTGCTGCCTGAATTTAAGCGGCACCCGTTTCCAAGAACAATGCTTGGCTTCTCCATTCCTGCCTGGATATGAACCATGATCTTTTGTGTCTTCTTGAATTCTCGATACCGTTTGCTCTTTCCTTGTGTGTGATTTAGTCTTTTCCTTGGCCCGTCATTTCTGGCTTCTTGTTCCATTTGAGTTTGGCGTTCAGGTCAGCTGAGGTGTTGTATTTCTATCTAGGACCCTAATTCGATATTCCTAATTTATGCCCTTGTATGGCTATAATAAATAATATCCTTATAAAGGCATAAGAATCATATCCATATTTAATCATAGCCCATGCAGTCCAAATTAAGCAAGGCTACTTCCCCAGACTCCTAGAGAGTACAACGCGTTCTTTAAACAAAGCAAACCTCCAGCAACCTGGGAAATCCCCGCTGATGCGAGAGCCCACGGACGCCGCCTCTCCCTTTTGACACACTGAGAAAGACGCTGTCTTTTTCTCCAGCCGAGAAAATCCAGCTCCGGTGTTTCCAGCCGCCCTTGCGGGTTGCTGGGATATCGAGTCCTGAGAGAGAGATACCAGACCTCCTGCTTTCTATTACCCAGGTACGGAGCTGACTTAACCCTTAAAGAGAATTCTTGATTCAGATTCCTTGGCAAAAACCAACTTAACTTAAACTGCTACTTACTTACTCCTTCCCACGTATTAGGCTTAGGTCAGGTACACCGGGGTAGGCGTAGATTAGAAGCACCAGTTGAGTACGTTAGTCAATGTTTTATGTATGTATATATTTTATCTATTTTAAAGTATCATATGGCTAAGAAACCATATCAATGCGTTTACAGTATTATTTCATAATACTACTTTTACTGTACGCACTTTACTTCATGATAAGTATTGCAATTATGGCAATTCATTTCTCTTGCATGAGAAAGAAGACTGCTCAATAAATAACACCTTTTATTGAAAACGCCCGTCTCTCTATTCTCTGCACTCTGGTGAAACTAAGTATGCACGATTGACTGAGTGAAATAGCTGTCTATTGTTTTCACACGACTCTAGAGATACACTCTTATTCTGAGGGAGCAAAGTTGTCATGTTTATGGTTGTCAGAAGCTAATCCCTTCTTGTCTATCCAGGGAAGTTAAACTCCTCCTTGTTTATTCGAGAAAGCTTCTAGTGACCTCTGAGCTAGCTGGCAAAACTAATTAAGTCTAATATAGTCAGTAGAGTCCTAGTCGACCTCAGTCCTACGTCTACACTGCTGTTTATATTATTCCAATGCGCAGAGCCTATTGGGAATATAGGAATTACACTACATGGCGCCCAACGTTTGGTAAGGCGATAATCTAACGCAAGACACTAGAGTAACTCAGTCGTGCTTTTTCACACTGACCTCTTTTTCCTGTACAAACTCCAAAAGACGTCTGGAGTGGGTAAAAGGTTAAAATCCGCCGGAACTTAGTAGGAAGAGATTCCTATGTATAGTTTTTGGTTTAGTCAACGTTGAAGGATACAGTGTTCCAAAATATTGTGCACCTAATCTTTGTTTCCTTGAAACTTGCTCTGCAACAAAGAACTTTCTGTCAGTAAAATGCCTGACGGTGATGAAGAAAGAGATGCTACAGCGTCTCAACTGTTGTTAGATGACACGACTCTCCAACAGAATGACCCGAATGCTATAATCATTCCGGCAAATATAAGAACTATAACTATTAAACTTATAGAAAATGGACTATCATCACGAGGTGGTACAGTCATATTCGTGGTAGAGGCCCATGAATATCGGCAGACAGAGGTATTCTATTCATGGATACACTTTCCAGCAGCAAACGCTGTAACAAAAGAATTCCACTATTACAAAATAGAGGAACCTCCGGATGAATACACTCCTTTCGAGGATGTTGAAATCCCATTAAATTACCAAGAGCACCTGCTCTGGTTTAAAGACGCCCTAAAACATAAAAATCACATCACCAGGCTCGGTCCACTAGGTAGACCAGGAGCCACGTGGCCGGTTCTAGCCAGCTACACACCACATCCAGACATTGATAAAATGTCAGACCGGGAACTTTTAGCTCAGCTAAAAATACTAATTAAAATACATAGACAATTGGTCCAATATGTAATGCGGACTTCAACAGTCCAACCAGCAATTAACATTCCACAGCTGACCCCTCATCAGGGGAACACAAACAAAATAACACCACAGAACATACAATCATGTCTTGGTAAAATACCCACAAAACGGGAACAAATTCCATTCTGGTTAGCACAAACAATCACTCAAATAGAGGCAGTATTTCCTGATACTACACCTACTTTGAAACACAGAATTCTGACTATCTGTCTTCCAATGGGGATCGCACCACATGTGGAGGACTGTGACACTTGGGGCACAGTCTTTGCTTCCATTTACACAAAAACACATGGTGTTCCGTCCATGGCGGTTATACCAGATGTGCTAAGACAGATTCAAAATGAATACGGTCCAGAACCTGCTTTAACTCTGGGTATGAAATTACTGAAAGACTTCAAGCAGGTCTCGGCTATATTATTAGCCAACATAAAAGGAGAAGCAGCATCTGTGGCGATCCGCCAGAAATTGAAAGAAACAGATATAGCAGAACAACCTTTTGAATTTACCAGACTCATAGAAAAATCCTATGAAGAACTAGGAAGAGATAGTTTGGGTGGGAAACCAGTAAAACCCCAACTAACTGAAAATCCTGAAAACTTTTATTAAAAATAATCTAAATACTCCAAAAAAGAGTTGGGATGGAAATAAACAATCCACTCCCAGGGAAAAAAGATTCCAGTCCAGAGGAAGGTCTCCTCAACTGAGAGAAAGATCTCCGGACCAAGGAAACAAGTCTCCCCAGAGGGAGCCCTCTGAGAAAAGATACAACCTTAGAGATAGGGATAAATTAAGAAAACCTGATAGATATCAAGATATTGATACACGTCCCTCTCGATCTTTTCCGACTTCCTAACAGAAATCGGAAAGAAGAGGACGGTCAGAACACAAGGAAGAGCACGTCAAGTCCAAAGACAAGGAACCTGCTCATCAAAGTAAAAAATTACAATTTCCAAGAAAGAAGGTAGCCAGTTTAAAATAATTAAACATGCCAAGGATACTGAGGACACAACTGAAAAACGGAGAGTGGGCCCAGACAATGCTAGACAGCGCAGCAGAAGTGACCATAGCTCGCAAGATCCTGATGAATCTCCTGGAGACAGTGGACACGAATGAATACATTCAGGTGGAAACTGCAGATACCAGAGTTAGCAAACCTCATAAAATATACGAAATAACACTGCGTATAGAGGGGGACAAGACCAGGAAAGTAAGGGGTCTCTTTTGGGATAACCTTTCGAAGGGCTATGGCATTCTTTTAGCTGAAAAAGACTGTCCACCAGAGTTTGTCAGGGAGTGCCCTCATGGCGAAAAAATGATTATGCCTGCCTTCTCAAATCATATTTCAAATCATAAAAAATACATATATGCAAGAAAATGGGCAGTGGCCCAAGCTCCTGCATTATACAAAAATCATGTAGGATGGGATGAGGACTCTCCTCCTCACAAAATCCAGTTAAAAAATCAACCCACTGCACAAAGGCAGTACCCAGTTAAGCAAGAAGCTAAAAAGCAAGTCAGGGAGATCTTAGATCAACTTGAATATCAGGGGCTGATTGAAACATGCACCTCACAAATGAACAATCCTTTATTTCCTGTCTCCAAGCCAGATGATTCATAACGTCTAGTTTTGGACTACAGATACCTAAACTCCTGTTGCAAAACATTTGCAGTACAAAACTCACACAGTGCAGCACTGATGAATAACATCGTGCTCAAAAAATACAAAACGACATTAGACCTCTCTAATGGATTCGTTTGTCAAAACATTGCACCTGAGAGCAGGTATTTGACCGCGTTCTCAATCATGGGGTCGCAAAAACACTTCTGTCGACTCCCACAGGGATTCAAGAATAGCCCAGGATTATTCTCAGCAAGAGTAAGAGAGTTACTACAAATATATGATGATGAAGCATTATCCTATGTCAATGACATCTATCTAACAGATGATGACCTGGAGACTCACTTGAAAAGAGTGAACACCATAATACTTGGTTTCGCAGCTGAGGGTTACAAATTCAAATTTAAAAAGTCAAGAATTGCCCATGTAACTGTCCTGTTTTTTAGGATATGAATTATCAAGTGAAGGCAAAAGCCTAGCAGACAACTTCTTAGAGAAGTGTGCTGTACTCCATGCACCTAAAACGCTGAACAACTTACAATCAATACTAGGTTTCCTGAATTTCGGAAGAACATACATTCTAAATTATGCAGAGAGGGTTAAACCTCTCTATGAATTAATAAAACCTGATTTCAAACCAATAAATTGGACTCAGAAACATACAGAAATTTTAAGATCATTGCAAACAGACATGTTAGCTAAAACAAAATTGCAAACTCGCGAAAACATACGCAACCTTGTAATCCGAGTCATCCCAGGAAGATGCGGATTCACGTACCTGACCTCTAATGAGGGAGAAACGGTACCAATAGCTTACAAATCTCACTTGTACACACAAGCTGAAATGAAATTCAGTTCTACTGAAAAAATTCTTATAGCGGTTGAAACTGCTGTAGCAAAAGAATGAGCCCAAGGCAGAAGGATAACTGTTTTAACAGCAGAATCAGCCCTTGAGGCATTAACAAGCCCACGAAATTTGACTGCTGTGGCATTAGATCCAAAAATGGATAAAATGGGAAAATTCTCTTGCTGCAGAAGACGTGAAATACTATTTTGACCCGAAAATGAAAAAACTAGAAAATCTAGAATATGAAGAATATCCTCTGCCAATCGAAATTCTGCCTCTCGAACAATACACGTGTAATCTATATGGACAGATTTGCACAACTCTACGATGCAGAGGAGAAATCCTACAACGCAGCGTGCGCGATTGTTAAAGGTCGCTGGCGCTTTGGTAAATTCAGACCATTAATTACCAAAACTGAATCACTTAGAAACTGCTCAACTCAGCGAGCTGAAATAAGATCTTTAAAGATGGCGCTTGAAAATGCCGATCGCGAATTCCCCACACTAATAGTGTGCGATTCACATTACTGCGTCAGGTCTTACAATAATGACTTGCAGAACTGGGTTCAAAACGATTACAAAGATGACACAGGTGCCACAATAAAGCATAAAAAGCTTTGGGAACAGGTAGTTCTTTTGCCGAAAGAACTACAAAAGACTCACGTGATACATACACTGAGTCATCAACGTGATGGTGTTCATGTTGCAGGGAATTCATTGGCTCACAGAGCCACAGCGGAAGCAGCTCAACCGGCTTCCGTAGCCACAAAAAAGCGTTCAGAAAAATACATAGACGGGGAAACCATGCTGGCGGTAAAAGCGTCTTTGAAAGGCGACTGTGCAGCGTTACCTGTGAACTATCCACTCAATAATACATACATAATTGATGCAAACTCCGTTCCTTTTGCTCAAATCCCTGGAGTGGAGGATAGAGTAATTCCAAACACGAACAGGAGAGTCTTCTTGATTGAAGCGGCACACATGGGATTGGGTCTAAGGCACCAAGAGATCAAGGAATCGCTGCAAGAATTACAATCAGAGTACTGGTGGCCGGGGATGAGCCTGCAACATTACAAATTTGCAATGGGCTGTCAAAACTGCAACAGAGATCGCAGTCGCGAACCGACCGGAGTATTGCCAGGACCCTTCTATTAGAAAGCATAAGGCTATCTATACACAAAAATCCAGCATTAGAAATGCGTCCCATTAATGTTTAAGACTAGATTCACTTAAAATGTAGACACCAGCACACAGCTGACGCCAGAACTGTTATAAAAGATTTGCGAGTCTTTATCGGCACATACGCAATTGGCATGCTACATTCTGACCAGGGTCCTGCGTTTAGCTCTAGGGCTTACAAGGAGGCTATGGCCAGCATGGGCATTGCATTGCGGTACTCTTGTCCCTTCCATCCTGAGGGAAATGCGGTAGTGGAAAGAAAAAACCGGGACATAAAGCAATCTATAACGGCGAGGGTATTAGGTTCGGGTGATGGGTGGGTCCAACATTTAGCAAGTGTCCAACGTAGTCTTAATAATCTGCCAAGAAATTCTCTAAAAGGTCTCAGTCCATACGAACTATTGTTCGGTACTAGAATGCACATTCAGGATCTTGATAGTCACACTTTAGTGGTAGAAGAGAAATCCTTTTATATCAAAGACCGTTTGGCTGATTTACAGGACTTAAATGAACCAGGACGAAACCTGAGTAACATAAAATTAAAGCAACAGCCAACAGCCACTGAAGAAAAACCACCTGTCCCAGCAAGACCTGTCTGGATTCCAAAGATTGAGGATCTGGTCAGAGAGAAGGTCGCGGTGAAGAAGGAATTTGGGCCTTCTTACAGAAAAGCAGTACCTGTCTTAGCTGTCAGCGGAACAAGATCAGTTGTACTACCGCCCCTTGCTGGTAAAAAGGAGAACCGAGTTGTATCAATCGACCTAGTAAAACCACAATCATGTGGCCAATAATGAGTAGTAGGCCCAATGGACTCCCAAGAAATAGCAGAGTTCCAAAATTTGCTACAATCCAAAAGGTTCAAACTGAGAGACTAATCACATTTGATAAACCTGCAGTGAATAATAAAGGACTATGCAACAAAGCCATGGAACTTGTGCCTCTTGAAACCCAAATTGCAACAGTTCGTCAAGAAACACCTGTCTACAACGATGTAGCGTCGGACTATACTAATGTCTCCAAGAAAGATCCAAAGACTAAAGAAAATCCGGAAGCAATTCCAACAATTGACACAACTGCATCGGGCTACTTCATCAATTTCGATGACTTTTCTGAAGATCCAAGCGAGCCTGAAGACACGCCAGCAACAAAAACGTTCAAAGACAAAGTAGCTGAACTCTTTCATCAACTAAAAGAAACCTATCTGATTTCTCCATGGATTGAATTTTGGATTGTGTTAGGTGTACTTTTCCTCCTGCTTTGGCTCATCATGGTTCTTTGTTTGGGTAAATTCATTGAAGGAAAATACAGTACAATGGACACAGCAAGGCAGAACATCAACTTGGTCCTAAAGCCTCACAAGTCATCTCACATCGAAAAAAGAGAACTATCATCAGTGAACGTCACAGCCAATCCACTACCCGGTGGGGTAGCATGGGACAGAACTGAATATGACATTTTTGGCCCGATTGAGCTCTTGAAATATCCACACCAGTTTAAGGTTTCATTAAGTGACTTTGTAAAACCAAGTACTTTCTCTGATGATTGGGACTTTGAAAATATTAATAATATGATGTCAGATTTAGTAATGTCAGCAAAATTTACAGAACATGATTATTTACAGGGTTCATCAAATTATGAAGAAATGTATTGCTATAATCATTTTGGTCATCACTATTTGCATAAATCTGCTCAACCTAGAAATGTTTTTAATTTTAACCAATGGGAACATTGTGCAACACCGCCTAAAAGCAGCTCGAAAACATTTTATGAGAAATTCCCATACTTCTCAGGGTTTAACACAAGTGATGCAGAAACGTTTTATTTTAAAAAGATAAATAAGACAGGAATGAAAACAATGTTGACAAATACTAAATTGATTTATTCTGAAACATTTTATGAAAAAATGAACACATTCGGTTTTGATTTCTGGAAAAACAACATTGAAACAAAAAACATCTGGGGTACAAAAGAATGGCAGGTCAAAGGTCTAGAAGCATTGTTTAGAGCCTGCATGATCCCAGAACAATTAATATTCTTGAATGACACCATTCAACAGACTACTTGTCTTGGCCTAGCCAAGATTAAAGACTTAAATAAACCGTCTATTCCGAAGCCTGATAGTAATAACACTACAGATGTGGAGATAGACGTATCCCATATTTTTGACCAAAACAGAACACATCCTGATTGGAAAAAATGGTTGATCTGGCCCACAGACACAAATAACTGTCAAGATAGATTCCTGAACAAAATACAGGGGTTCAAAATGACCAGGCCAGACCCTAGATACTCCCAGAGACAACATCCAGGGATAGTTACAACATACAGTGTAGGGAAACTATGCCTCGAATGGCTACAGAAATCCACACTGGCTGAAATTAAGCAACACTTGACTTTACTTAAATACGGTGCTGACTTGCGTGATTTCATACTGGGACCACGCAAACAGCGTCAAAAAGTTTCATAGCGGCCGGTATATACGCTGCGTACAACGAAGCTTGGAAAGTAATGCATATTGAAACAGCAGAAAAAATATGAGAAATTGATCGTATTAATTTGGAAAAATCACTTTCTGTTGTGGACAATGGGTTAACGACTCTGTCCTCCAGAATATATTCACTGGACAGTATTGTATCATCTGGTATTGATAAAATAGAGCAGGACTTACTAATGTTACAACATGGTCAGTCCCAATTACGTTCTACTGTACAGCTTGGCTGGACGTTGCAAAATCTGCGTTCAGGCTACGTGCCATGGCGTTTAATCAACACAACGTCATTATTCTCTATCTTTAACCTTACTGATAAACAAATCAGTTTGGCACAGAAAGGAGCAGACTATACGATTCTGAGCATTGAAAAACTTGAGAGATTACCATTGACAATGTCAGAAAGACCTGTCATTGAATGGATAATACATGGAATTATTACAATTATTACAATTCCGATAACAACTGTCCAGTTTAAATATTGCCAAGAGTATATACCAGCGGGCCAGTATGAAGGGTTGGGTAAAGGCTACATCAAGTCAACATGGAAATTACCTTATACACACAAATGTTATAATGAAAAGAAAAAGGAGATATTTCTTAGTGGTAATAATTGTAAGAAATCACTAAGCGGTACACTTCTGTGTCAAGGTATTAACTTGCATGGGGCCTGCGAAGGGTCTTCGAATAACCTTTCATGTCACCTGCACGGCACTCCTGCAAAACAGATAGAGCCATTTTTCAGACAGCTTTCCAACGGCAGCTATGTTCTAATAAATGACCACAGCTGTTGTGGCATGGTGCCAGGAAAAGCCTATCTCGTGAGCGTTAGTTCCATGGTCACTTGCTGTATGCAAGTATTGTATCCAAACAGCACTCCAGACATGGAGGCGGCAATATGGCCTTATTTGAATATCTCTTCTATTCGAATTGATACTTTAAGCAGAATGAAATCCATTCTTTTACAGACAACTGTGCCTTTGACCTCGTCTAAAGAAAAGTATGATCTGCAAGTCACAAGGACAAAAGCAGAGATACATTCCTTATTATCAACAAATTGCCCCGTGCATTTCGTAGCCATGTTGAGCCAAATCTTAAACATGTCAGATAGCAGTGGCATCGCACATGTATTTAAGACAATTTATTCGGGACTGTTGACACCGTTTGAAACAGTTCTGGGCATCTTTCCCAATTTTGTCCATTCTGTCTTTGGTGGCCTACCTCTACTTTTGGGACTCGTAGCAGGAATTTTATTTTTGATTCTTCTGCTCCGATATACGCAGACAAGACTTCAGCAACAATGGAAGAAACGATCCTAGCAATACGCTACCAGGACCGCATAACTAAAGTCCTCGGATTAGCCCGGCTAAGAGATCTGAATATGACCTGGTTTCTTTCATTCAGACCAATCTGGCAAAATTGCATCTTACCTGTGCTTCGATGTATGCTATGCGGAGAAGAATGCGTGTTGGACATCTGTCTTACACTACCATCTGCAGTACCAATGGATACAGATACCTTGCTAGGTCCTGTAACGGCTCATGCATCGTGTTGTCCCCAGCGGCTACCTATTCTGATGATGGCATTCGTTGAGACTTCACCACTACGAGTATGTGGCAGTATAGTACGAGATGAGAGCAACATCACATAGGTACAACCTTCTGTGAGCATTGCTGATCCTGACATCGATGATAGCAATCTATTCTCACACATGCACTGTTACAGTATTTTCAAACTTGGTCAAACTTTCACCTGATGTCATAGACCAATTTTTTGCGAGTCTGTCTGAAATTATGTTCTCCCCTGAACAACGGGAATAACTTTTAAAAGCAACGAGCACACAGCGTTCCCTGAACTCTGAATTCAGCCTTCAGCTTTGATAAACAAAAGCTACTGAAAACATTTGGAACTATTTTTTCCCCTGAAAGCGAAATTATTATTTTTTTTCACTTCCAAAATATTTAGTTTTCTGGCACAGATTACTCTGCTTAAAGTAGAACTATTCTTAGAGAACAGAGCTTCTAATTTAGGAACTCCAGAGACAATATTTTACCTCGGCCTCTAGCATATGTACTGCATTTTGTATTAATATGCGATGGAATGGTCTCAACCTTCTCTTCTGTATTCAGAGCCATTTCATGTGTAATTTTCGCAATTCATTCAGCTGATATATATATGCATTTTTTACTGAATGATACCACTGCTTGAAAAGCGTACAGTACCAATACTCATTTTCGTGTATTTACCATATACCATTTCAAATGCGAATTATGTATTTCGGGGTGGGGTGGAAAACACACATGCATCGTTATATGTTTACTATTGCTTAGTTTTAGTAATGAGGGACATTAGATTGTGGAGTGGGTGTTGTATTTCTATCTAGGACCCTAATTCGATATTCCTAATTTATGCCCTTGTATGGCTATAATAAATAATATCCTTATAAAGGCATAAGAATCATATCCATATTTAGTCATAGCCCATGCAGTCCAAATTAAGCAAGGCTACTTCCCCAGACTCCTAGAGAGTACAACGCGTGCTTTAAACAAAGCAAACCTCCAGTAACCTGGGAAATCCCCATGCTTCTGTTTTGATTTGTCCTAGAACTCCTGCGAGCACTGAAAGAACGGCCAGTTCTTAGTGACATCTTTATTGACGTCTTATGTCCAACCTTACGTCAAACCCGGCACCTTTTAGGTATAAATATACCAACATTGCCTTAAGCAAACACACGGTGGTTTGGAGCAGAGCGGCTATCTACTTGCCTGAGAACCCAGCTGATGCGAGAGCCCACGGACGCCGCCCCTCCCTTTTGACGCACTGAGAAAGACGCTGTCGTTTTCTCCAGCCGAGAAAATCCAGCTCCGGTGTTTCCAGCCGCCCTTGCGGGTTGCTGGGATATCGAGTCCTGAGAGAGAGATACCAGACCTCCTGCTTTCTATTACCCAGGTACGGAGCTGACTAAACCCTTAAAGAGAATTCTTGATTCAGATTCCTTGGCAAAAACCAACTTAACTTAAACTGCTACTTACTTACTCCTTCCCACGTATTAGGCTTAGGTCAGGTACACCGGGGTAGGCGTAGATTAGAAGCACCAATTGAGTACGTTAGTCAATGTTTTATGTATGTATATATTTTATCTATTTTAAAGTATCATATGGCTAAGAAACCATATCAATGCTTTTACAGTATTATTTCATAATACTACTTTTACTGTACGCACTTTACTTCATGATAAGTATTGCAATTATGGCAATTCATTTCTCTTGCATGAGAAAGAAGACTGCTCAATAAATAACACCTTTTATTGAAAACGCCCGTCTCTCTATTCTCTGCACTCTGGTGAAACTAAGTATGCACGATTGACTGAGTGAAATAGCTGTCTATTGTTTTCACACGACTCTAGAGATACACTCTTATTCTGAGGGAGCAAAGTTGTCATGTTTATGGTTGTCAGAAGCTAATCCCTTCTTGTCTATCCAGGGAAGTTAAACTCCTCCTTGTTTATTCGAGAAAGTTTCTAGTTTCTGAACTAGCTGGCAAAACTAATTAAGTCTAATATAGTCAGTACAGACCTAGTCGACCTCAGTCCTATGTCTACACTGCTGTTTATATTATTCCAATGCGCAGAGCCTATTGGGAATATAGGAACTACACTACAGAGGCTGTAACGCTTAGACTAGACTCTGTCCTTTTTGTTGATTTTTGTCCTCTCTTCCCTCTTCTGGATTTGCGAAGCTCACACCATTAGGTAGTAACCCTTCCTTTTTTTTCTTTGACTCTGGTTCCGGATTTGATGATGAGGAGTTCTTTGGAATATTCCTCACTATAAAAGGTCAGTGCACTGGTGAAGACTAAGTCCTGATTGACTTTTCGTTCGATTCAATCATTTCTTGCCGCAAATCACTCATTACCTTTTTTTGTGTGTGTTTGTGTTTATCTTGAATCAAGTACTGGTTCTAACTCCGACAGGAAGAAACACCTCAGTGTTTAAATTGGTGAATTAATTCAATTCATCAGTATCTGAGAAATTTAAATGGAGATTATTTACGGTGACTGTGTGTAGGATTTATGCACAGAGAAAACACCACACAGGGTAGAGGGTTGTGTAAACTATTAAGGGTGAATTATTAATTGGTTTCCCTTTCTTTTCTTATTGTGTCTCTATTTCTGTACAGAACTTGTTTAAGTGGGATTCCTGAGGCCTGGATTGGCAAATAGTTGCCCTGCTGATTTTTATAGAGTGGTCCTCCAGATTTTCCTCCTCCTGTCTCCCCATGAGAATACGCTTGTTAGCTTGTGTGTATTTTGTTAGTTACAAGCAGGTGACTATCTTTGGGGAAGACTGTGGAACTGTCTTCGCTCCCACGGTTTATTAATCTCAGATTAGTGAGACACCTGACTTGAAACCGAAAAGCGCTTCAACACCTCATCAGGGGTAGCTAATCAGGGCCCCAGGCTATCTGCTCCCACTGTAAAATGGACTCCATATACTTTAGGTACATACCTAATTGGATGTTGGGTCACCTTATGAGCCCCTGTATAGTGTACCATAGGTACCCAGGGCATAGGTGCATCCCAGGCCTACCAGGGGCTGCAGCATATCTTATGCCACCCTGGCTGGCCATCCAAACTGAAACAACTGGCTGATCACTCAGCTGGGGCAAGGTCGTGTAATCACCCCTTGCTTAGGTGTAGTATTCCTATGCCTACCATTATATATAGACACATATGCACCTATAAGTCACTCCTATGGCAGGCCTTAACAATCCTGAAGACAAAGTGCTTGGTTTTATGTGAGATGAGGCTCTAGCAGGAGGTGAGCCTGTCTGCAGCTTTCGGAACCATGTTCTTATAGCTGTTCTATGATATAGCCATACCATATACTCTTAAGTGCATTATAATCCTCGCGGTTGAATGCTAACTTTGGTTTGGCTTTATCAAAACATGTCGTATAAGGTGTCATACGCTTTGGAATACTACCCCCTCGCAAGTTCAGGTGACGGGGTAGCATTCCACCCTTCTAGAGGGAGAAGACATGTTGGTCCTATTAATCCTGGTTAAAGTTAACCAGAGCCTCAGCATCACAAAATGGATGCTGCTGCCACAGACACAAGTCTGACCTCCTGCTGCTGGGAATCCTTCCAGCGAGGGAGGCTTGGACAATAGGTTTCCTGTCTTGGGAGGTGCTAGCACCACCCCAGACAGGCCATAGTGTATTGGGGCAGGGAGGGCTGAATTAAATGAGACACTGCCTGGGGCACACAAGGTGTCCCATGCATAATCCGGTTCAAACCGGTGCTGGGGCACTCCAGCCCCAACTCTGGTGCGAAACTGGACAAAGGGAAAGGGGTGTAACCACCCACTTCCCTGGTCCCACCCATAGGCGGGACCTAGCAGGTAATCCAGCCCCTAAATTCGGTATATAGGTAGGAGCTGAGTCCCAAGACTTTAGATTTATCCTGAACTGAAACTTGAAACGAAACTCTGGACCTTCGACGATCTACTTTACAGAAGACGACTGAAGAATCTCCCTTGTAGTCAAGGAGTGACCACCCTGTACCTACAGGCACCATCCAGCAATCTGCGGTTTACTTTGTCGACGCTCCCGCCGGAGCCCGAGTACAGAGTCCGACAAGAGCCAGACTTCCAGATTCCTTTGACCCCGATCCACAGTCTATGCAAAGCTGAGACCTGTGGAGGCGACGAGAGACGTGGGACCGGCCATCTTGAAAAGCCTGCTCCTTGCTACTTGTGCAGCTTCAGAGGCACCCTCGAAGTTGTGCATTGGGGATTGAGAAGCCCCAGCCCCGAGCACCAACTGCACCAAAGATCAGCCCTCCACACTCCACGAGTTCTGCGTGGGGCCCTTCTGCATTTTCCTGCTCGACGCGTCTGTCCGGTCACTTGCCCATTGGCTAGTGGCCTCTGTGACGACGAACCTAATAATTTACACCACTGGTCTGGTTGCTCCAGACTGGCCCCTGATTCCCTAAAAAGGAGAAGCCCATCAGACCTTGCTGGTCTGATCCAGAATTATTTACAAGGGGTGGTGATGGACAGAGTCTCTGAATTAAGCAGAGTACTCTCACCCAGTCAAGAGATCAGGGCTAGATCCAACACCGTTTTTTAGCTCATTGCACCATCCCAGTTTCAGAACCTGGCTGTATGCAAATTAGTCTGTCCCTGGCCCAGTGCATCATGGGAACAGGGCAGACCAGACTACAAAAGCCAATTCTTACACTGGGAAGGAAACAAGCTTCCGGGGACCGGTTTCTGCCATTTCAGGCGTCTTCAGCCCGGCTTGCTTGAATCCTGATGGTGCAATGAGCAAGGGACTCACATCTGAGTATACCCTCCCACGCTTAGGGTGGACAAAATTATTTACAAGGGGTGGTGATGGACAGCCCCCTTTTCTGTATCGATTTTGGCCACTATAGGTGTGGCAGGGTATACTCAGACATGAGTCCCTTTCTCACTGCTCCATCAGGATTCAAGCAAGCCGGGCCGAAGAGGCTGAAATGCCAGAAACCGGTCCCCGGTAGCTTGTCTCCTTTCTGGTGAAGAATTGGCTTGGTAGTTTGGTCTGCCCTGTTCCCATGATGCACTGGGCCAGGGACAGACTAATTTGCATATAGCCAGGTTCTGAGCTGGGATGGGGCAGTGAGATAAATAACGGTGATGGATCAAGCCCTGATCTTTGGACTGGGTAAGAGTGGTCTGCTTAATTCAGACACTCTGTTCATCACCACCCCCTTTTCTGTATCGATTTTGGCCACTATAGGTGTGGCAGGGTATACTCAGACATGAGTCCCTTTCTCACTGCTCCATCAGGATTCAAGCAAGCCGGGCCGAAGAGGCTGAAATGCCAGAAACCGGTCCCCGGTAGCTTGTCTCCTTTCTGGTGAAGAATTGGCTTGGTAGTTTGGTCTGCCCTGTTCCCATGATGCACTGGGCCAGGGACAGACTAATTTGCATATAGCCAGGTTCTGAGCTGGGATGGGGCAGTGAGATAAATAACGGTGATGGATCAAGCCCTGATCTTTGGACTGGGTAAGAGTGGTCTGCTTAATTCAGACACTCTGTTCATCACCACCCCCTTTTCTGTATCGATTTTGGCCACTATAGGTGTGGCAGGGTATACTCAGACATGAGTCCCTTTCTCACTGCTCCATCAGGATTCAAGCAAGCCGGGCCGAAGAGGCTGAAATGCCAGAAACCGGTCCCCGGTAGCTTGTCTCCTTTCTGGTGAAGAATTGGCTTGGTAGTTTGGTCTGCCCTGTTCCCATGATGCACTGGGCCAGGGACAGACTAATTTGCATATAGCCAGGTTCTGAGCTGGGATGGGGCAGTGAGATAAATAACGTGATGGATCAAGCCCTGATCTTTGGACTGGGTAAGAGTGGTCTGCTTAATTCAGACACTCTGTTCATCACCACCCCCTTTTCTGTATCGATTTTGGCCACTATAGGTGTGGCAGGGTATACTCAGACATGAGTCCCTTTCTCACTGCTCCATCAGGATTCAAGCAAGCCGGGCCGAAGAGGCTGAAATGCCAGAAACCGGTCCCCGGTAGCTTGTCTCCTTTCTGGTGAAGAATTGGCTTGGTAGTTTGGTCTGCCCTGTTCCCATGATGCACTGGGCCAGGGACAGACTAATTTGCATATAGCCAGGTTCTGAGCTGGGATGGGGCAGTGAGATAAATAACGGTGATGGATCAAGCCCTGATCTTTGGACTGGGTAAGAGTGGTCTGCTTAATTCAGACACTCTGTTCATCACCACCCCCTTTTCTGTATCGATTTTGGCCACTATAGGTGTGGCAGGGTATACTCAGACATGAGTCCCTTTCTCACTGCTCCATCAGGATTCAAGCAAGCCGGGCCGAAGAGGCTGAAATGCCAGAAACCGGTCCCCGGTAGCTTGTCTCCTTTCTGGTGAAGAATTGGCTTGGTAGTTTGGTCTGCCCTGTTCCCATGATGCACTGGGCCAGGGACAGACTAATTTGCATATAGCCAGGTTCTGAGCTGGGATGGGGCAGTGAGATAAATAACGGTGATGGATCAAGCCCTGATCTTTGGACTGGGTAAGAGTGGTCTGCTTAATTCAGACACTCTGTTCATCACCACCCCCTTTTCTGTATCGATTTTGGCCACTATAGGTGTGGCAGGGTATACTCAGACATGAGTCCCTTTCTCACTGCTCCATCAGGATTCAAGCAAGCCGGGCCGAAGAGGCTGAAATGCCAGAAACCGGTCCCCGGTAGCTTGTCTCCTTTCTGGTGAAGAATTGGCTTGGTAGTTTGGTCTGCCCTGTTCCCATGATGCACTGGGCCAGGGACAGACTAATTTGCATATAGCCAGGTTCTGAGCTGGGATGGGGCAGTGAGATAAATAACGGTGATGGATCAAGCCCTGATCTTTGGACTGGGTAAGAGTGGTCTGCTTAATTCAGACACTCTGTTCATCACCACCCCCTTTTCTGTATCGATTTTGGCCACTATAGGTGTGGCAGGGTATACTCAGACATGAGTCCCTTTCTCACTGCTCCATCAGGATTCAAGCAAGCCGGGCCGAAGAGGCTGAAATGCCAGAAACCGGTCCCCGGTAGCTTGTCTCCTTTCTGGTGAAGAATTGGCTTGGTAGTTTGGTCTGCCCTGTTCCCATGATGCACTGGGCCAGGGACAGACTAATTTGCATATAGCCAGGTTCTGAGCTGGGATGGGGCAGTGAGATAAATAACGGTGATGGATCAAGCCCTGATCTTTGGACTGGGTAAGAGTGGTCTGCTTAATTCAGACACTCTGTTCATCACCACCCCCTTTTCTGTATCGATTTTGGCCACTATAGGTGTGGCAGGGTATACTCAGACATGAGTCCCTTTCTCACTGCTCCATCAGGATTCAAGCAAGCCGGGCCGAAGAGGCTGAAATGCCAGAAACCGGTCCCCGGTAGCTTGTCTCCTTTCTGGTGAAGAATTGGCTTGGTAGTTTGGTCTGCCCTGTTCCCATGATGCACTGGGCCAGGGACAGACTAATTTGCATATAGCCAGGTTCTGAGCTGGGATGGGGCAGTGAGATAAATAACGGTGATGGATCAAGCCCTGATCTTTGGACTGGGTAAGAGTGGTCTGCTTAATTCAGACACTCTGTTCATCACCACCCCCTTTTCTGTATCGATTTTGGCCACTATAGGTGTGGCAGGGTATACTCAGACATGAGTCCCTTTCTCACTGCTCCATCAGGATTCAAGCAAGCCGGGCCGAAGAGGCTGAAATGCCAGAAACCGGTCCCCGGTAGCTTGTCTCCTTTCTGGTGAAGAATTGGCTTGGTAGTTTGGTCTGCCCTGTTCCCATGATGCACTGGGCCAGGGACAGACTAATTTGCATATAGCCAGGTTCTGAGCTGGGATGGGGCAGTGAGATAAATAACGGTGATGGATCAAGCCCTGATCTTTGGACTGGGTAAGAGTGGTCTGCTTAATTCAGACACTCTGTTCATCACCACCCCCTTTTCTGTATCGATTTTGGCCACTATAGGTGTGGCAGGGTATACTCAGACATGAGTCCCTTTCTCACTGCTCCATCAGGATTCAAGCAAGCCGGGCCGAAGAAGCTGAAATGCCAGAAACCGGTCCCCGGTAGCTTGTCTCCTTTCTGGTGAAGAATTGGCTTGGTAGTTTGGTCTGCCCTGTTCCCATGATGCACTGGGCCAGGGACAGACTAATTTGCATATAGCCAGGTTCTGAGCTGGGATGGGGCAGTGAGATAAATAACGGTGATGGATCAAGCCCTGATCTTTGGACTGGGTAAGAGTGGTCTGCTTAATTCAGACACTCTGTTCATCACCACCCCCTTTTCTGTATCGATTTTGGCCACTATAGGTGTGGCAGGGTATACTCAGACATGAGTCCCTTTCTCACTGCTCCATCAGGATTCAAGCAAGCCGGGCCGAAGAGGCTGAAATGCCAGAAACCGGTCCCCGGTAGCTTGTCTCCTTTCTGGTGAAGAATTGGCTTGGTAGTTTGGTCTGCCCTGTTCCCATGATGCACTGGGCCAGGGACAGACTAATTTGCATATAGCCAGGTTCTGAGCTGGGATGGGGCAGTGAGATAAATAACGGTGATGGATCAAGCCCTGATCTTTGGACTGGGTAAGAGTGGTCTGCTTAATTCAGACACTCTGTTCATCACCACCCCCTTTTCTGTATCGATTTTGGCCACTATAGGTGTGGCAGGGTATACTCAGACATGAGTCCCTTTCTCACTGCTCCATCAGGATTCAAGCAAGCCGGGCCGAAGAGGCTGAAATGCCAGAAACCGGTCCCCGGTAGCTTGTCTCCTTTCTGGTGAAGAATTGGCTTGGTAGTTTGGTCTGCCCTGTTCCCATGATGCACTGGGCCAGGGACAGACTAATTTGCATATAGCCAGGTTCTGAGCTGGGATGGGGCAGTGAGATAAATAACGGTGATGGATCAAGCCCTGATCTTTGGACTGGGTAAGAGTGGTCTGCTTAATTCAGACACTCTGTTCATCACCACCCCCTTTTCTGTATCGGTCTGATCCAGAAGCCATCTTTGATTCCTGCGTGGGTTGCCTTTTCCAAGGCTTGTTGACTCCAATCCGGAAGCCAACACTGCCGACAGCGATAGCCTTTGTGGGACAGTCCGTATCCAGCTCTTGGTCGTCGCCGACACCTCCTGGTCCACGTGGCTGCAGAGACAAGCTTCATGACATCACCTGATTGCTTCGCGACATCGCCTGGTTCCATGCTGATCACTGGCTAGTGACCCAGACTCTGTCCCCTCTGCTTTCAGGTACTCTTCATCCTCGATCCGCCCTTGGATCCAACCGGACACTTCCCTCCTTGTCGCCTGCAGCATCTTTCTTCACGGCTCCTTAGGATTCAGCGACGAAACCCGACACACTTTGACACCTATGCACCCGCTTTCTGTGGGTGAGGTAACGCGAGTATTTCAGTACTCTTGTGGGTATTGACTATCCTAGTGTCAAGTAGCTTTCTCCTAGTCCATTCGGAAGTGCCCACAAAAGAACTAGTTTCCAATTCTTTCGTTCCCATTCTAACTCTAAGGTAACTCGCGTGTGTGTAAAGACACTGCACACGCATCCCGGGGGCCTCCTGCTCCCTATCCTTTGGTAGTACAGTGTAGCCCCAGCGATTCTCCAGGCCCTAGGCCTATCCTTTGTTCATGACGTGGTTCTTATACCACTATTTTAGTATATGGTTTTACGTGCCCCTAGGGCTCTACTGTATTTTGTGCAACTTATTGTATGATAATTAAGTCTCTTGTTATGTGATTGTGCCTCTGACCTCATGAAGAGTTCAGAGGATTCATTTAGTAATAAATACATATATATTTTATATATATAACCTGTGTGGTGTCCTTTAATTTGGTATTAAAGGGGTTACATATGGTAAAACAGCTGGCTTTACATGCCCTCTTGAGTTTAGCCTAAGACTGCTTTGTCCATGCCACCACTAGGATAGCTGGTCTATAAGGTTGACTTTACAACCATCACTATAAGTGTTGTTTGGACTGATACAGGGTGCCCACTAGAATAGTGGACATCACATATCAGGCCAACTTCTCACAGTATGCGCTATATAAATACAATTACAATACAATATCATTAAGGCTCCCTGTTTTCCGTTTTAATGGATTTTTACAGATAAATACAGACAGAAAACAATGTGTTTTCTGTCTGTATTTATGTTTAAAAGTGGATAAATACAAAAAATTTTGCTTTTTTTAAGTGACCCTACGTGCGTGTCTTTCATGAATTATAGGCCAGCAGGTGAGCAGATGAACAGCATGGTTAATTAAAAAACAGGATGACATTTCTTTAAATAAGAAATGTATGGTATAATGCTAGTATTTACCGATGGATGTATTGTTATGTAATATTTGGCAACTTGAATAGCTAAAACACAACAGACATCAAAGTAAGAGGTACGGTCTATCAGTTAAAAGGATATGGGAATGTACAGTTTTATAACTTAATTTAAACGCAAAACACAAAATAAATATGGATAAATATGGATAAATACAGATAAAATAGCCAAACAATAAAAATGGATAAATACAGACAGAAATGGCCAAAAAATAAATACCATAAAACCGGGAAAGCCAAATATAATCCTGTTTCACTTGCCTTGTGTGCACTGGAAAACAGGAGTGAGGAAAGTATTTAATGTTCTTTGCTGAACTCTGAACTCTTGTGGCTAATGTTAGTATAACGTTATGAACACATTGTAACTTTTTTTTTTGTGTTCAAATCTTTTTTATTGGAAAAACAGAAATGAGAGCGGCAATACATCATCAGTATCCATATGAGCATATTGGTACAGTGCCGAGACAAAGATGGGTCAACACATAGGAAATAATACATGAAGTAAAATACTAGAAATAGCCCAGGTAATACCATGTGATATCTTGTCAGACCTGTATAGTAAGTCTATAGTTATTTTGCCCATTCATTAAGCGTTGATTTAGTCACATAAGCATCTCATGGTGGATCGAAGGTGAAGGAGGCCTCATCTAGGGATAACCATAGTTTTTTGTTGGTGACCTGCCACGGTGACGAGTGTAGCGCGGGATTGTCAGTGCCTCTAATACAGGACAGCCATTCTCTCCAAGCATTAAAGGAAACCTCAGTTGCTGTCTTCCAGCTGTCTTCCAGTTGCATAATACAACCTTACGTGCCAGTGTTAGTAAAAGGTCCAGAAGTCATGGTCTCCCCCCACTATTGGGTCTATGGCTCCCAGGATAATATAAATGAATTCTCTTTTGGGCTTTATGGCAAAAATGTGTTCGACGTAATCAAAAAATTTTCCCCAGTATGTGTGAAGCATGGGACAGTTGAATAACATGTGTGGTAGGTCACCAGTACCTATTGAGCAGTTCCAGCATGTTGTTGTGTCTCGTAGGCCAGCTTTAAATAATCTCTGCGGGGTCCAAAATGTTCTGTTAAGTATCATATACTTAGTCTGTGAGAGTATCAGTGACACCTTATGTGTGAGTGCTGATGCGTGTATCCTGGTCCAGTCTATGTCTATACCGGTGTTATTCGGTTCTGTCTCCCATTTGATTTCATTACGCCTCATTGTTTTGTTGGGCGTTGGAGCAAGTAGCTTATAAATTTTTGAGACGAAGTGCCCCGAGGATTGGAAGTGCGGTAGCATAGATTTTAGCCAGGGTGTCGCTAATTGGAATGTGCGTGTAGATAAAGCTGATTTGAGTTTAAGGAAGGCATAGAAGTCGATCGGTAGTAGGAAGTGCCTAGTCTGGAGAGTCGAGAAGAGTAATGGCATATTATTCTCACTGAGATCTGAAACCACATTGATACCTCCGTCTGACCAATGGTCCCATATGGGGGGTGAACCGTTAATTTTGATCAATGGGTTGCGCCATAAGGATGCAGAAGCAGATTTGTGAATCTGCAGACCAGTCTTATGAACTTGATCTAATCGCAAGAGGGCTCTCTTGGTATTAAGCATGATATATTGTGCGGAAGGTGTGAAAGGTCCATTGTGAGTGCAGCAGAAAGCGGGGCCTTGCCCATGATGGATTTTTCAATATCAATCCACAGAGGCGTATAATTTGGGTCTTCGGCAAACCAGGAAGCTCCTTGCTTGCAGAGAAAGGCGGTCTGGTAGTTTTTAAAGTTTGGCATACCTATACCTCCTTTAAGCTTGGGGTGTTG
This sequence comes from Lissotriton helveticus, assembly GCF_964261635.1. NCBI lineage: Eukaryota > Metazoa > Chordata > Amphibia > Caudata > Salamandridae > Lissotriton > Lissotriton helveticus. The sequence goes on along the minus strand of NC_136068.1, from coordinate 463,920,096 downwards.
TAGTTTTTTCATGGCAATTCTGTTTTTTTTTCCTTTCCACAGGAAGTCCGTAAAAGATTTATCTATTTTATGCAAAAAATCCTCTGTGAAGGTCATGGGGAGCATACTCGCCATATAATTTACTAAGGGGCTGATCATCATCTTTAACGTCTCTTCTCTACCCCACCATGAGAGGAACTTCGGCGACCATCCATCTAGTAATTTTTGTATTTTCTTATAGGGTATATCCTCATTGATTTTTAGGGTGGTTATCAGGTCTTTCTCGAATTCCATACCTAAATACTTAAAGCTCTTTGGCTGCCACGTAAGCCCGGAGTCACCCAGAATATTTTTGTCACACAGGTTATTTAGTAATTTCACTTCTGTCTTATCCTTATTCAGGGAGTACCCGGAGACACACGAGAATTCCTCATTTGTGGATAGTAACGCAGGAATAGCTTTATCAGCTTTTTCACTCAAGACCAGCACATCGTCGGCGTAGGCCGTCAGTTTAATTGTGCATCCTGTGAATCTAATTCCAGGAATTTCTGGGTTCTCCCTTATGTAATACAGAAATGGTTCAATTGCTAGTAGGAACAGGGACGGGGACAGGGGGAAACCCTGTCTTGTACCTTGTTCTAGGTTAAAAGGGGAGGAAAAAGCACCACCAGCTCTCACTCTAGCGGAGGGACAGGCATACAGGGACATGACTAATTTAGTGAAAAGAGGACCCAGGTCAAATTTGTGAAGCACCGCATTCAAATACGTCCAATCCACCTTGTCAAACGCTTTCTCTGCGTCCAATGTTATCGCCACAGTAGGTGTGGATAAAAGCTTTGCCTTTTCAATAACGTGAGCCAGAATCCTAGTATTATCGCTTGACAACCTATTTTTCAGGAATCCCGCCTGTGACGGATGTATCAAGGACGGTAAAACCTTCTGGATGCGTTTAGCAAGAATCGAGGCCAAGAGCTTGCAGTCTAAGTTTATCAGCGAGATAGGTCTGTAATTTTTCGGCTGTTTAGAATCTTTGCCTTCTTTGGGTATCACTGCAATTACGGCTTCAGCCATTGTTCCTTTAACTTCTCCTGTAATGCTAATTTCTTGGAATACCTCCAAGAGCGGAGTAGCTAGAACGTGGGTGAAGGTCTTATAAAGTGGTGCCGTGTAGCCATCCGGGCCAGGGGCTTTCCCTTTTTTGAGGGATTTGATTGCGGTAATGACCTCTGACTCAGAGACCGGCTCGTTCAAAGACTCCCTTTCTGTGGGATTGAGTGTTGGGAGTGCACAGTTTGAGAGATATTTCTCAATTTTTTCCCTGTCGACATGTACGTTCCTAGCATATAGTGTCTCATAGAATTCTCTGAAAATGTTCGCAATTTTATTGGGGTCAGAGCTAGGAGCGCCACTACCGTCTAGCAGAGAGGTTATGGCGTTTTTTTGAATTTTAAATTTGAGATATGCCGCTAGTCCTTTTCCTGCCTCATTAGAGTCACAGATTTTAAAACGCTTCCTTTTATCAAGCCAGATTCCCGCCTTTTCACTAATAAGTTTATTATATGTGTATTTTTGGTTGGACAATTCAATCAGATCTTCAGGGTTTCTATTATTCAGGTATTTGCGCTGGAGTGTAGAGATGTCCTCCTCCAGTTTCAACAAGACCGCGAGTCGGTTCTTGGTAATTGCAGAGGATATTTTTATGATAATCCCTCTAATGGTGGATTTGAGCGCCTCCCATCTCATGGTGTCCGAAGTGTCCCCTTTTTTGTTTGTAGCTAAGAAATCTGTGATGGCATGGTCAATGGCTTCTTTGTGTTTCGTATCATGAAGAATAGCGTCATTAAATCTCCACATAGATTGTCGAGTGGTTGGTGTGACATTAGAAAGTGTGAGAGAGACGCAGGAGTGATCAGAGACCAATCTGGGGGCAATGTCCGAGTTTTCAACTCTGGCCAGCACATTTTTAGAAATGAGTATGTAGTCAATTCTCGAGAACGAGTCATGTGGTGGGGAGTAAAAGGAGTAATCTCTACCATCAGGGTGTAGTAAGCGCCACGTATCCACCAAATGGAACCTATTGCATAATTTCATGAACGCCTTGTGAGCTTTACCTGGACGAAAGGCGCACTTGGAATCTCTATCTAATACCGGGTCATACGGAAGATTGAAATCACCTGCTAGAATGTGAACTGCCGTATCTGGGATGGAGTCGATCTGTTTCGTGAGGCCTAGCCAGAAAGACGGATCATGGGCATTAGGGGCATATATTGACGTGATAAAAAATTCAGTATCATCTTTAAGTAATTTCGCCGATACCCATCTCCCTTTCGTATCCATGGTGGAGGAAAGTATCTCCACACTCGCAGTCTTTGCTACAAGCATTACCACCCCATTCTTTTTAGAGATTGCCCCAGAGCCTATTACCTCAGTGTAGTACTTGTTTCGCAGTGTGTGAAAATGTTTCGTTTCTAATTTAGTTTCTTGCAACAGGGCTATGTCTCCACGCTGCCTACGTAGATAATCAAGTACCTTCTGGCGTTTAACCGGCTGATTTAGGCCCTTCACATTCAGCGATAGTATTTTAAGATTAGCTATGGTTGTTGTCCCTATTGGAGTATCTATAACAGGAGCCATCACTTATGCAGCGTCTGATATTGTACCATAACACATGTATATGCATGAGATTCAGATCTGAAAGAGAGCATCATACATTTGACACTACAGGCAGTGACATAACTCGCATTAATCACAGGGCTAGCAATGTTCTGAAATACGGAACGGAAGCTTCGGAATACAAAATAATACAGTGTGCGCAGTGTGTGGTACAAAAGAAAAAGGAAAAAAACCAGAAAAAGTGAGAAATTAAACTCCCTCCACAATCCCCCATACCACCCTCCTCCCCCCGCCCTCCCCCTAGGCCCACCCCTTCCTCCCCCATGGAAATATAGGAGCATGGCGACTCGGGAACGACCACGAGGTCGCCTCCAAGCAGGCTTAGTCAACAAAATTTAACGTTTGAGCAGCTGGAAGAATCGCAAACAAGAGAGCTAGACAGCTTTCAATAACCATCAACAGGGTATAACAGTATGCAGCTTCACTTATAAACGCAGTGTCTTTAAGGACAAAGAGCCATTATGACTAGATTTAGAGAAAACTATTCGTATCTTGGTCTGTAAATAAGTTAGACAGCTTCCAAAAACCATCAACAAGGTATAACAATAGACAGCTTCACTTATAAACGCAATGTCTCTAAGATCAAAGAAGCATTATGAGTAGATTTAGAGAAAACTATTCGTATCATGGTCTTTAAGTATAAGTCGTGCGAGTGTTCAACACCATATCCACCAGCTGGAGACCATGTTAGTGGACAGTACAATAATCAGGCATCAACTAGATCTATCAGACATTATTTCAATAAGCATTCAATAACCATTTAGAGGAACATGTCATTCCATCCCCCTAACACAGTGGAGTAAGCCATTGAGTTCCGCATAGCGCGAACATTATGAGCAACACGAGTGTACTTGCGGGGTACAGCAAAGAACATTTGAGATCAGATAAGGTACACATTGGAGCAGTGTGTACTTGTGTTCCCTATGCAAAAGGGAAATTTACAGGTCAACCAAGTCCAGTGGCGCCTGCGCTTCCAGCACCTCCCTGACTCGAGAAAGCAACCTCCATATTGGCATCTTCCTGCGTAGAGAGTAGATGGCGCAGCCTTTGCGGGTCAGAGAATATGTGAGTCACACCTCTTATCGTCACTTCGAACTTTGTCGGACCAACGAATCCATACATGAAACCGAGTGACTTCAATTGTGGTCTCAGTGCAAGAAAACCTCTTCTGACATCCATCGTTTCCCTACTATAATCTTGTGATATGTAAATCTTATGATCTCTCCATAAGACATGATTATGTTTGCGAACGAAGGAGAGGATCTGTTCTGTGTGCTGGTATCTCAGTGGTTTGCACACTATCGCTCTCGGCCCCTTCTGATCTTTGGTCATTCGTCCCGGGACTCGATGTGCTCTGTCAAATTCTAATGGTAAAGGTTAAGTTTGTCGCTTGTGTAAACCAGTTCTCAAGGAATGGGACGCACGATCCATAGCTTTCTTCTGATTTTTCTGGAATTCCGAAAATTCTCAGATTCCCTCTCCTATTTCTGTCCTCTAACTCCACAATCTTCTTTACCAGATGGTCCGAGCATAAGGTGAGATTTTTAATAGCTCCACAGGTTTTATTCTCCGTATCTTCTAGTTTACTAATTCTACTTTCAGATTCTGTCATTCTTGAATTAATATCTTTAATGTCTTGTCTTATAGCAGCAACCTCCTCTTTGGTGGACCTAGCCAGATCCCTGACTTCATCTAGCCTATTCAGGATAGTGTCCATAGCATCTACCATATCTTTCCTACCTTTGATCGGCGTCGGCGGATCAGATTTCAGGCGTTTAGGGGTTTTGCCATTCTTTTCGTCACTCATTTTAGTCTACTTCAGTATTTGTATTGGAGGGAGATAGAGCAACGGCACCAATAACTCAGATGCTAGCCTTGTACCACCACTATGTGGTTAATAGTGGTAATGCGGTAGGACAGTATGGGTGAATGGCAGTTCGATAGCAGTTCAATGATTGCACGCACTGGTGCAGGACCCCTATTTTGTAATCCGCAGGACCCTTATTATGTAATCCAGCACGGGAGTTTGCTGTGTGCCAACCGTCAAGCAAGTGAATCTCCAATGCATACAGCAGACAAGAACATAGTTGTGACGCCTATTGATATTTGTCTTTGCCGCTGCTTGTTTATGCCTGTATTCGTTTGCATTTGTTATATTTGCTGTCAGATCAGTTAGATTTAGAGCAGACACGCGTGTATCCCAATCACATGGCTTGGGTAAAGTTCAATGCTTCAATCACATATTTGGCAAGACTTAATGGATCTGGACACACTATTCATCATAGATATTAGCACGTGAGATCAAACATCTCTGTATATCCCTTTAGTATTGACTGAAGTTCACCTTCTGAACACAGTGCAGTGACGGTGCATATTCAAAAACAGGTAATATTCCCAAGAGTCAGGTCAGGCGACACTGTGGGTACAGACCGTGCAGCTAGGGAGATGCATATCATCAAAGTCCGCCATTTTAGTTGAGCGCCACCTTCTCATCCCGTTTTTATGTGTTTGCACTGTAATGTCATTTTATGGAGCTTGTAATTTCGAGCGTTCCGAGTAAGCGTCACTCGCTTCGCTCTTACTCACGGTGTGGTGCTTGGCCGTGTGCGCGAAGCCTTCTCATTAGAGCTCCGTAGGCGGACCGGGGAGCCTCGTGGCTGCAGGCGGGTGAAGGCTCCGTCGGCAAGCACGTCCGCCGGCGGTGAAAAGGAAAGGCGATTTCCGCAGCTCCTTCCGAGCGGAATCGCCTCAAACTTGCATCGCTACTTGATTACGGTTTCCGACGCCCAGTCATGCGTTTTGGGCTTAATCAAGCCAGTCCAACCGCTCTTTCCGTTCAGGATTCGTTTGCCGCCTGGAGGAAGACCGAAGTTACGCCGCCATTCCTCTGGCGTCCAAGCCACGCCCCCCACATTTTAACTTTTGACTGCATCGGGTCCATGTGGCTTCTTCCCCTCCCACCCCCTGTCCGTTTTCCTTAGTCCCTTCCCATCTCAGCATGGGGCATTAGGGTTACAATCCGAAATCGCAAGGTCCCACATTTCTGCATTTATAATTACCCAAGCAATGATATTTCCCCTTTGCTATTTTTGGTATCAAATATGTTTTCACGTGTGGCCTCTCTGAAATCACTGAATAACTCATAACAACATTACCTGGCACACCATTGATGGCCGCCCTACCACTGAAGATCCCTAATAAAAAATATATATATTTGCATTTCCGCACATGATCTAGTGTGTGGACTTCGCTTCTTGCCTCACCTAAGGTAGCCTCATGTATATTAACTGTAACTCAATTTTAGATACACCTGTATGTCGAAGAAGATTCCTGGAATAATCTGTTGCCATTTTTGTTCTTGATTATCTCTCTCTACAGAAACATGGGTAGTGGTATGCAACGAGAAGCAAGGTTGTACAACTAGTGTGTATTCTTCCAAACAGTGTTAAGTGCTAACTCTTTTGTTTAACTTCTACGTCTCTAACAATACACAAATCCACTCCACACCACACAATTCCACACCACACAATTCAAATCCAACCCGCGTCATTCCACTACACACAACATTCATACACTCCATAATACATGAGTAAAAGACATTTTTATTTATAACGCCAATAGCTCTAATTCAAATAAATGTGCAACGTGTTGCATTTCCAATGCTTGTTTTAATTTTCCATTGCTGCAACAGTATAAATTCTCAATCTTCAATCCCATTATCTATGATTAGGGCTCACGGTTTTATGGTATTTATTTTTTGGACAATTCCGCCTGTATTTATCCATAGTTATTTTGTGGCCATCTTATAGGTATTTATCCATATTTATTTTGTGTTTCGTGAACAGATGAGATGATAACTCAGATATTTCCGCATTTATTTAACAGATAAATGTGCACTTATACTTTGAGGCCTATCAGATGTTAGCTCACTACACAGCCAAAAAAGAAATAATAAACTCATATGAAAAAAATTGCATAACAGCACAAATACATTTTGAGATATTTAAGCAATATCTCATTCAGCTTTGTAACTCCATGTTTCAATATGTACAGCTTTTGGCCTGAAAGTCCGTAATCTCAGCATAGAGTCACCAAAAGAAGCAAAATTATCTGTATTTTTGCTTTTTAAAATAAATACAGACAGGAAACACAATGTTGTCCGTCTGTATCTATCTGTAAAATTCTGTGAGAAAGTAAATCATGGATCCCTATCTTTGGTTCAATCGAATGTTACAATTAGTATTCCAAATTGAACAGCGCCACCCACTGCATTTTGAAGAAAAAAACAAATCATTTAACTCCAGACAATATTACACGTCACTATCAGAGCCGCACCACACTGACACAGGAGTGTAAATGTAACTTCTTTATTCCCCGGAGCGCCGGGAGTAATCTCCGTTGCTTTCAACGGTCGGCGCCGATCTCAAGATGGCCGCCTTCCGCATCCTGTCCCTCTACTTCCTGTTCCAGGATTGGAACACTAGACCGCCACTACATATCTCCCCCCTTTATGCAATAACCAAACATTTTAACATGAGTCCTTACTTTCAGTTCATATCATAGTCCTTGAACTTCTCAGGTACCTTTACTGTCCTTCCCACTCTGGTTCTCACTACTTCACTATTTCTTTCTTCTTCCTGTTCCCTTCTGTCTGACCTTCTTCCTGTGCCTTCTCTTGTTCTGTCCATCACTTCCTCACTGCATTCTTCCTCGCACCTGCTCCTCGTACCTTCACTCGTCCCGCTTCCTCCTTCACTGTCTTCTACTTGCCGCACTCCTTCTTCAACATTCTCGTTACTCCTTCCTCTACGTTCTCTCTCACCTTCTTCTCCTACTTGCTTTTCTCCTTCTTCCTCCTCATCTCCCCACTTCAAGATTTTACTGCATTTGGCCATTCTGTCCTGTGACCACACTTTTTCGTCACTGAGCAGGGCAGACCGGGCGTAAGGCTCCAGCACTTGTAATGGTGGTGAGAATTTGCTTTCCCCTTTCTTCTTGAGGATGGCCAGCTTTACTCTCACCCAGTCTCCCTTCTCCAGGTCTACTCCTTGAACGTTGCGTCTCTTGTTAAAGTGTGTCGTATATACTTCTTGCGCCCTCTCTAGATTTCTTCTGACCACCACCGGTGACCATTTACTTTGCACTACTAACTTCCTCCATGCCATGTTGTCCTTCGTGAAGGCTTCTCTTCCCCTCAACACCTTAAATGGGCTGTATCCTGTGCTACCCGGTGTGATGCGATAGGCCCAAATCACCTTCTCCAATTCCTTCTCCCAGTCCATACCGTCATTAATTGCCGCTTGAACGGTGCCCATGATCACCCGGTTGAATCTTTCCACCTGACCGTTACCAGCAGGATGGTAGATGGGCACATGTTTCACTTCTATGCCATTCCTGGTCATGAAAGCTATCCACTTCGCCGAGGTGAATTGCGGCCCATTATCACACGTGATTATTTTTGGGATGCCTTCTCTGACAAACGTGGTGCGTAAGAAACGCACCACTGCATCCGTGTCCACATTCTCCATAACCTCCACCTCTGGCCATTTGGAATATTTGTCGATGAGAACCACAACATACTTCTGTATTCCTTCTTTATTGAGGATAGGGCCCATTATGTCCACTGAAACCATTTCCCATGGTCCATCAGGTACTGGGAACTTCCCCAATGGTGGTCTTAACATGCTCTGTGATTTGTCCGCCTTGGCACATGACTCACAATGCCGCACATGTCGTTCTATCTGCACATCAATAGCCGGCCACCAGTACGCTTGTCTGGCGAGGGCTTTGGTCTTGGTGATTCCCTGGTGTCCTTCGTGCAGTAGAGCCATAAGATGGTCCATAATCCCTTGTGGAGGAATCACTTTGTCACCTCGTAGCAGGAATGTAGGATTCTCTGCCAGTGATAGTTCATCCCTTACTTCCCAGTACTTCCTCAGTTCTTCCTTGAGGTGTCTCTTTTCTGGCCACCCGTGGACTACGTATCCTTTGATGGCTTCCAAGTCCATGTCTTCCTTGTATGCTTCTTCCCACTCTTGGGCACTAATCACTTCCTCCGTATCCTGTATGGTGGCAACTACGTATTCTTCCCATTTTTGTTTCCCACAGCTGTCTGCTTCTTCCATCGCCGCTGCTCTGCTCAGGAAGTCTGCCACTTTATTCTGTGGCCCTGGTATGTGTTCCACCTCGTACACAAAGTCTAACAATCTAAGAGTCATCTTTGCAATTCTTGGGGTCGCATGGGCATGGCCACTTGACGTCAGTACTCGGACCAAGGGCTTGTGGTCCGTTCTCACCCGAAATTTCGCTCCCCACAAGTACTGCCTGAACCTTTCCATCGCCCATACCACTGCCAGCATCTCCTTCTCTATGACGCTGAACTTCTCCTCATTGGTCGCGAGCGACCTTGAGGCAAAGCTGACCGTCGATGTCTCTCCGTTTTCTGTCTTCTGCATTAGGACTGCTCATAGGCCACGGTCACTGGCATCTGTAGTGAGGATGGACTCCGCGCTAGGATCGAATCCCTTCAGTGGAATGGCAGTACTCATTTCCTGTTTAAGGGCGTCGAATTCCGCCTGTTCCTCCTGGTTCCATACGAATTTGTTCTTTTCCTTCAGGAGTTGGCGTAGAAGATGCGTTTTCGTGGCAAAGTGAGGAATGAATTTACTGTAGTACTCGGCCATTCCCAGGAATGACCGAACATCTTCCTTCTTATTGGGTGTGGGGGCGTTCTGAATGGCCTTCATGTTTTCCCTTTTTGGTTGTATCCCGTTTCCGCTCACCTCATGTCCCAGGTATGTAACGGATTGCACTCCGAGTCTGCATCTTGTCCATTCTGCCGTCAGGCCATTGTCTTGCAGCATCCGTAGTACTTTGTGAAGCTTCTCATTGTGGTCCTGTTTGGTTCTCCCCATTAGCAGGATGTCGTCTTGAAAGAACTGCACGTTCTCCATATTCTTCAGCAACTTGTACATCAGCTTCTGGAAAACTGCCGCCGCAGAGGCCAGTCCGAATGGCAGTCTCAAGAATTCGTAACAGCCGAAAGGTGTAATGAAAGAAGTGAGATGGCTGAACGATGCATGTAGACGTACTTGGTGGTACGCTGATGACAAGTCTATTGTGGAAAACCATTTGATGTCTTTAGTCTTAGCCAGCATCTCATTTATGCGGGGCAGGGGAAATTTGTCGACCACAATGTTTTTGTTCAGTTCCCTTAAATCAACACACAGCCGTACTTTGCCATTTGGCTTCTGGGCTACGACTAGAGGTGAAAGCCATTCAGCACTCTCTATGGCTCTGATCACTCCTTCTTTTTCCAGCCTGTCCAGCTCCGTTTGTACTGCTTCCCTGCTGCGGAACGGGATGTTCCTCACCTTATGTACCACAGGTTTAGCTCCTTCTTTGAGCTTTATGAGGTGTTTATATTTCGTCAATTCTCCGATTTGTCCATTAAATACTTTGGGGTACGCTCTCTGCCACGACTCCTCGTCGTCCTTCCCTTACATGTCCATGAGCAATATTTTTTCAATGCCTCCCGGGTTGAGTTGTATCCCTAATGCTCCTTGGTCTTTCCAGCTCAAAACTGAGGGGCCCTTCTTGGCTATGTATAATTTGCAGTTTGTGTGGCGACCCCTGAACTCAAACTGGAGGGGGCAGTACCCCAACATGGGAATTCTTTGTCCCGTATAAGTGACCGGCCTCAAATCCATAGGGTGCAGTGCCTCCTTGATCTTGGGTGCAAACTTTTCTTCCCATACTTGTCGTTGTATGATGGAGATGGGCGCCCCACTGTCCGCTATCATTTCCATGGGTATCCCTCCAATATGCACATTCAGTCAGGGTTTGTCCGTTCCATCTCCGTCCATTTCCAACACCTGGACATCAATATAAAGAAACTCTACCTGGTCATCATCGTCTTCTAGGTCACCTGCATCACCTCTTGGTTCTTGGTCTACATATCTAACCATAGCTCCTTGTGGCTTCCGGCGGCACACCTTCTCGTAGTGCCCGAACACATTGCAATATGAGCATCTTGCTCTGAACGCGGGGCACGCTTTGTCATTGCCCAGATGTGAGGTACTGCCACACCTGTAGCAGCTCGGCTTGCCCCCTTTATTCGTCCTCTTGTCCATCTGATTGTTGTTGATGTTTGACTTTCTACCGTCTTGAGTCCTTTGTTGGTCTCTCTGCCTTGGTCGTTCACCCTTCGACGGCGCCATTATCCGGCAAACTGTTTGTGATCCACCTGCCTCTTTCTTGGCCGCTTGCACACAGCGTCTCGACAATTCCGCCTTTTTGACCATCGCCCATATTTCTTTTAGGGAAGCGTCTCCATTTACCCACAGTTTCTCTTGGACGTGGGAACTGGTTGTGTGCATGATAATTTGGTCCCTGATTAGGTCGTCATGTAGCGTGTCAAACTTACACGTGAGGGCCAACTTTTGTAGTGCTACAACATACTCGTCCACTGTCTCTCCACTCCTTTGTTTCCTTTGGAAGAAGTTGTATCTGTCGATCGCGACACACACAACCGGCCTGTAGTGTGCGTCAAGATCCGCTATGGCGTGGCTGAAAACATCAGTGTCCGTGGCACCCCTCTCGGCTTTAACTATGGTGTCGTAAACTCTGATCCCTTCCGGGCCCAAATTGTGCAACAATATTTTTTTTCTTCTCTTGCTTGAGAACGGAGTGTCTCCTTCCTCCTCTAGGGTGTCTAGATAGTTTAAGAAGTACCTTTTCCAGTCCTCCCACTTCATCTCCGGTTCTCCGCACTTTGTCAAGAATGGCACCAATTGTGTGAGGGAAGACGACTGGACCGCCATCTTGGCTGCACCTCTCCTATTCACCGGAACGGGGATCGGCCGACCTGGGGGACTCCCCGGCGTGTGCTGCTCGGCTGTGTCCCCTTCACTGTGTTCACTGCCGCTTTCTTCCCCTTTTTCTCTCTCTGAAGGATCCGGCGATGCTTGTAGGCCGTTCCCTCTGTGTGTGTCCGTCAAGCTAGGCACCTCTTCGCCCGACCGCTGCTCCGCCAGGATGCCGGGCAACCTGTCGCGATGGCCAGGAAGGAGGCACAACCGGGGCGGCTCAGTGGCTACCTTGTGCGCCGAAATCTGCTTAGCACTCTGGGTTGCGCGTCTCACGCCCCTCTCAGCGCACCTGCACGCAGTGGTTTACAGTCCTGCAGCGTTCTTTGCCTCCGGCCGTGTTGGAGCGCTGGCGCGTTTGCGCGCTCTTTTTCTGTGCCCTCCGGCTCCTCTGCCACGCTCCGGGTGAATCTCGATCTTTGCGCGATCTCGCGCAGCCTCTCTGCGTCGTGGGTGAGGTGTGGGGTCTAAAGACCAACCCTCGTCGCCATTGTAGAGGTATGAAAGCACCACACTGACACAGGAGTGTAAATGTAACTTCTTTATTCCCCGGAGCGCCGGGAGTAATCTCCGTTGCTTTCAACGGTCGGCGCCGATCTCAAGATGGCCGCCTTCCGCTTCCTGTCCCTCTACTTCCTGTTCCAGGATTGGAACACTAGACCGCCACTACAAGCTAGATCTCGATCCCATTCTTATTAACATTATTTCCCCAAAATACAAAGCCCTGTTGATCTCCATTAATTTAATTTTGTACCACTATTGACCGAAAATATTTCCGCTTTGCTTCTTTGCGACGCTGTATAGACTCTTAATTGCCCCCTTCTGGTATTCATAGGAACTCTCACTAATGGCAAGAATTTAAATCCATTGGTAATCTCTGCAAGTTTTTCAAAACAACGTTGCACATTGGCTTAACGAGTAGCCAGTTTTTTCTCACTTCTCCCTATAGGCTGAATTTATTCGTAACATCGTGTTAACAGCGCAGTTTCTTTCACGGTCATTACATTATTATCGATAAAACAAAGTCAGATAAACAATTAAAAAAATTCCCTGATATGATGTTTCCGTTCTACAAGCCTTCATTATCACGATGGTTTATTAAGCTGTATGCAAATTTACACATAGTATAATGTCCACAGTTTAAGAAACGGTTTGGCAAATGAGGGGGCCAAGTTTTAGAATTTTCAATAGGCGATGATACAGAATAACTCAGTTAAGATACCACCAAAATGTGGTGCTTTTTTTAGGTCTCGCCTAGCGTTGCAGTGCGCATGTGCTGCTCGCTCTGCGAGGGTTATTGTGATCAGGAGATTTCAGAAGGGATCTTGAAGTCCCGCCTATCATTTTCATTGGGTCGCGTCAGCGTTTATGCTTAAAGCTGGCTTCCCATTGAAAAGGATGCTTCTTGGTTACCGCCCTGTCTCCCTTTTTGACAGCCCATCCGGACTGGGTTGTCTGCTTCACGGCTGTAGTGAAGCAATTTCTTATCTTTGGGGGCATGTAGTCGCGGATCATGTTTCCTTTTATTACTTAATGCCAGGCAGGCATGGAGCTTAGAGGAGCAGGGGGGTCACAGGGAGTACAGGGGGATCCCGGCATACTCTGGGTGCTTTTCCGCGTCCGATGAAACTGGTCTCTGTTATATGAAGACCATAACTCAGTGCCTACACATCTGAAGTACTCCCAGCACATTCCCCTACCTAAATGTAAAATATATACAAAGCACACCTCCATAGCTGATGAAAGTGTCAATCGTGACAGAGGTCAATACCCCAGTTTCCAGCACATGCTAGTGCCTCTTGTTGCCAGCTCGTCAAGGCGCACCGTAGTAAGTGCTTGCCTCTGGTAATCACAGCACACCTATGCACAAGTACCCGCAACACCCCTGATCAGTAGCAGTACTTCTGGGGTTCTTACCTCTGAGTCCTCTTTAAACCGTAGCAGGGGTGGGAACTCAAGCTTCATATTCTCCATGTCCCCAAGCCTGGCTGGTGTGCAAGGTGGAAGAAAGGCGTCTGGGTTCGGCAGAGCAGTTATTTCCGTAATACAGGTGACGGTTCCTTGTAATCCAGCGCAAGAGGAGCTAGCAATTCTAATTCAGCCGCCATGCTGCTCCTATTCAACGGGCAGGCATGTGGGCCACCATCATCGCCACAAACGCAGGAGGGTGGATCTAGCGGGCAGTTCACCGCTGAGGCCGAGCTGGGCAGCAGCGGTGCTCACGTAATCTTCAATCCAATCTAGCTGCAGTACCGGCCTCCCCGTCCGAGTCTTGTGTGAAACAGCAAAGCTCCAGCTCCTGTGAACGGCAAGTCGTAGCTTCACTCAGGCTTTTGGTTCCTTGTACCGCACCATGGGCTGTTAAGGACTTCCCGTCCAGTGTTTCATGCCTGGGATTGCCCATATGGAGCTGTGTTGCATACTAGTACCTGGAAGCACAGCCGGGTGCGAGCTGTGGACTAGACAGGGTTTCACCCCCCACCCCATGTGCTAATGTTCCTATACTTAATATTGCCCTTACTCAGAGGAAGGGGAAAGAACTTATTTTTTAGCAGAGTCCATTAGGACTGAGTGTTCTATTTATAACATTTGGGAAAAGCGTTTTGTAAAACGGCTGTTCGGACAACCCACATGCTGTCCGCCAGAATTTTTAAATTACATTTATATAGGGCTTAATACCCCTGAGGAGGTGTTGAAGCGCTTTACGCAGTAGCACACTACCCCGAACTGAAAGTTAGTGGCCAGTCCATTAGTTATCATGGTTAGTTTTTCACGCTCATTCCATGCATTCACAGCATTGTTTTTGGTGCATTATTAACACAAATCTGATCATTAGAGCGGTCTATGTGAGAAGCAATTGCTTGCTGGAATTAATAAGATCATTATGATTTCCGAAAGAGCTTAAGCTTCATAGTCATGAGATTTAAAATAACTTGTATACAGGAGAGGCAGGCAGAGGGGAAACAGTGGTGCACTTACAAAGAAGCATTTGCAATGCAATAGGCCTCGTATTTGCGAGAGTTTAAGCTATTGCCTTTTATTTATGTTTAAAAATCAACACACAAATAAAAGGACTTGTCATTTACAATGTGAATAGCTCAAACTCTCGTAAATGCGAGACCTCGTGCATTGCAAATGCTTGTTTAAAGTGTTGTTAGGCGAAAAGGGTGCCTCTAACTTGAGGTCCTGCACTAACAAGTGGCAATGTTTCAATAATTGTAAAGCAGGGGAAGTTCCTCTGTTGGAGCGGAGGAGCGTCAACCCGCTAAATTACCCCCAAAGTCTCAGAGATTAAAATAAAATGGGTAATTGATTACCATTTTATTTTTCATCTCCAGTCCCGAAAAGAGCATCAAGACGGGGCGGCCTGCTGAGTGACATCAGCAGGGAGGAGGGTGGGTTGTCAATGCACTGCTTAAAGAGCACATGTCTTTTTGGCCATCAGTCTTTCGACGTCCAGCCACATATGCGGACTTTAAACATCTCTAACCCTGCTGTCTTAAGACAACTGGGTTTAGGCAGGTTTATCACAAGTGTGGATTGCACCACCAATTCCAAGAGTAATTACGTCCATCCATTGTTCGTATAACAACATTTTCTTATTTTCCAACAAAAAACAGCCAACGTGTTTCATCCAGCTTCCGTGGACTTCCTCAGGGCTTAGTATCTAAGTGTGGTCTTCTATGGTTATTGGTCTTTGCAAAAAGCAGTTCAGGCCGCCATTTTCCACGTCCTGAACACCGGAGAGCTGAGGAAGTGGAATATGGCGACCTGAACTGCTGCCCAGAGTGGCAGAGGAGCCGAGCAATATCGGACTGATAGTGGAACCAGCAGGGAACAGTTCTAACGAGGGACACATACCTTACCTGAGGCCACCTTCTTTTCTGCAAAGACCAACAACCATAGAAGACCACACTTAGATACTAAGCCCTGAGGAAGTCCTCGGAAGCTGGACAAAATGCATTGGCTGTTTGGCTGTTTTTTGTTGGAAAAGAAGAATAAAGAAAATGTTGTGATACAAACAATGAATGGACATAATTACTCTTGGAATTGGTGGTGCAATCCACACTTGTGATAAACTTAACAATGGTCTTGGTACTCTGAATTGGTATGAAGGAGGTATCAGCCTCCCGGACATCAAAAAATATTATTGGTCAGCACATTTAGCTACCATTAACCATGGAACATATGGAGGCATTGGCGATCCAGGGTACGCTATGGATAGATGGCTCCTCCCTGGGGAGATTATGGTAGAGCACCCTATTCTAAACCTGGTAGATATTGTTTAACCGGACAAACCACCCATACAGTTCGGATTTGGCATATAGTTAATAAATATTTGGGTGGAACGGTAGAGTTACACTGGAAACCCCCTTGTGGAACTCCCAAAAACTCGGGAACTTGTGGCAAACTAAGGGTTTCGATAAATGGGACCTAATTGGTATTTCCCAAATCAAAGACCTTTGGATCTGGGATGAGGTCATCCCATTCATCTCCCTTCATAAGCAATATAGCCTTGCAGACACGGAACGCTATAGATAACTCCAAGTCTGACATGCCCTCCGAACCCACCTTACTAAAATCTCTGCCCTGCCACCTTCTTCTCCCTTAGAAGATAGAATACTTGACGGCCATTTGCCCCAAAAAGCCATTTCACTGATCTATAAGAAGCTAATTAACAACATAGAGGACCCGCTCCAAGCATTCAAGGACAAATGGGAAAGGGATGGCCTTGAGTTGGATGAGGAAGATTGGCAAGAGGCGGTTTCCTCCCCGAAGTAGGTGGCAATCCAAGCACAATTGCGATTGGTGCAACTTAAAATTCTCTATAGGGTATATGTAAGTCAGGGGCGGCTCTAGGCTCATGGGGCCCCTGGGCAGGGAGCGTAGGTAGGGGGCCCCCCGGAGGAACGCAGGCGCGGAGGCCAGTGAAATGGGGGGGTGTCAGGGTGTTTGTAAGTGGAACAGAGCCGGAAGCCGCCAAATCCCTGCCAGGGGCCGCCACACAAATATGTATCCATCCTCAGAGGATTATTATATTAAGGATATATATTGGCGTGGTGGCCCCTGGGGTTTGGTGGCCCTGTGCAGGTGCACAGCTTGCACATGCCTAAGGCCGCCCCTGATGTAATTGGTCCCAGGTTGGCACAAATGGGTAGACCCATACACGGAGAGTGTAGACGCCGATGTGGGAGAGAAGGTACCTTTATCCACATTCTGTGGGAATGTGATCACATACAAGTTTACTGGACCGCCATACACTGTACACTAAGTGAGGTCCTCGCTATTGATCTGCGTCCTGAGGTGCGATGATGCTTATTAAACATTTGGGAACCAACAGACCTCACCTCATACATGAATCAGTGGGCAACATTAGCAGTAATGATCGCAAAAAGGAAGAACTGGGGAGCACAGCAGCCACCTAAGATAGAAAAATGGAGGGAAGATTTAGATCGGTGTATGTTCCAAGAAAAGTCAGTCTACATAGCCAGAGGATGTCTCGGGAAATGGAACAGGGTCTGGGGATCATGGAATGCATACAGGGGAGACATTTGCACCCCGCCGACGCCATTCAATGATGACGACCAACTCATACCCCCTTAAACGTTTTGTATTCTTCACTGTGTATTCGACCTTTGTAATCATGTACAACTGTTTGATTTATATACTGTCTCCCAAATATGATGTAATCTGCGTAAGATGTCGATATTGTTTAATGATAAAAAGAAGTATAAAAAAAAACAATGGTCTTGGTGACTGGTCCCTGGAAACAGCAGGAGCACTGGAGGTGCACACCGTATAAACGAAATACTCACAATACTGGACTCTTTGTGGGGGATTGTTGTTTTGGGGGACGTGCGTCACATGCACACTGTTGTGTATATGTTTTGGCTTGCTGTTTCATTTTGGGACTGGGTTACGGCAAGTGCAGGCCTCCGTAGCTTGTGGTGCACCGGGTGAGGCCACTCACTCAAATCAGGCCCCTGCTCTTATGCTGCATGAGAGCAGTGCCAGGATTGATCAAGGGAGTTTCCTGGTGGCCGGGCTGCAATAGAAGAAAGGAGACATCCGGTGCGGAGGACGCCGTGTTAGCCTTCAGTTAAGAGTTTTTTAAATCATTATGCGAGCGCGCCCCTCCTCGTAGATGCCAGCCACCACTGTGTAATTCTATTTATATTGCGCTTACTATCCCTGTTGAGGTGTCCAAGTGATTTTCGCCATGTAGCACGCTACTCCTAAACCCAAAAAGGATTAGTGGTGAATTAGTATAGCAAAATAGGTGTTAATTTGAGCAACAGACATATGAGTGTGTTGGTTGCATGGAAAAGGATAATGGAGGGATAGAAGAGGGAAAAGTCTAGAATGTGTTTATTGGCAGATCATAGTATTAGGAGGAGGTTTTGGATGAATGAAAGAAATATGAAGGAGGGAAGAGTCTCTAGAAATAGATTAGAGAGATCATAGTACCAAAAGAGTTTTCAGACGAGTCTTAAGGGGGAATACATGAGGGAAGAATTTAGAAAGGGTTGTTTGGGAGATCATAGTTGTAAAATGAGGTTTAGGGTGATCCAAGAAGGGATAGAGGAGAGAAGAGTCTAGAAAGGTTATTTTGGAGATCATAGTAGTAGAATGAGGTTTGGGAGGTTTGAGATGAGTCAGAGAGTGGAGGTAGACATATTGAGAGAGGTATAAGGTGAAACATAGGGTAGTGTATAGGAGAGATTCAAAATCTTTTATTTTTATTTTACAGTAGGAGTAAACTAATAAATATATAGAAACGTAAGTACATGGAGGGTATACATATATAAGTGTTGTTGCACTTTCCGCTACTTCATTTGTACTTTTTAAACTTTTTTTAAATAACATATTTTTTAATATTTCAATAGTGATGCCAGCTAAGGGGGTTCAAGTGAGTATTTTTCCTGAGTTAACATCGATTATAAATTATTGTTCACTGTAGAAATGTGTGTGTGCCTTTTGTAATGCAGATTTGCCTTACTTGTTTGTGAGTTTTGGAATTTCGAATCTTGGTGGATTTATTCCATTCCATTCTTGTCTGATTCATAGAGCCCATGGCTGCACCAATGGGATTTCCCAGCGCTACATAAGCAGCAGATGGCAAGCAGAAGAACTGTGATATCTAGGTTTTTAATAGCTTTCTGAACTTCACAAATGAGACACAGACACATAGCTTCAGGGGAGAACATTCCATGAAGTGGGGCTTAAGAAGGCAAAAGACCTCCCTCCTTGCCTATCAGAGCAAGATTCACACTGCCTTATCGAAGAGCGTGATTAGGGACATGTAGATGAACCACTGAATTTAAATAAGTAGGAAGCAACTGCGCGCAATGGGTTTCTAATCTGCCAGTGGGGAACAGAATATGGCATAATTATTCTGGAGGCTGTAATACTTCCGAATACATTCTTTCTGCCCAAAAAAAAGGTTTAAACTTCCACACTGCTGGCTTCAGAGGCACAGGTTCTCAAAATTATCATCCTGTATATTCTGAAATCCTGTCATCATTCTACTCTAAAATTGAAAGCCTTCTTTATTGTTGTATTTACATCTAGGTCTATGGTTCTGAAAATCCTGGACTCGTGTAATAATTCTGGACTCGAGAATAAAACTTCATCGTAACAGGACGAATTTAGTCTCAAAAGACCGAGAATGACGAGTACACCATGTACAAGCATTTTTCATCATATTCGAGTGACGATTTCACCTCGAAATCGTCATTATCGTTCTGAACCCTGGGCTTCCATTTTATGTACGGCAGCCATTTTATGAGTTGCCCTTTACATAGGCTTATAATACAGCTAAATTCAATTCCAAAGGACACGTACACCTTGATTGACTTTTCTCTGACCTAGGCAGGCTGGGCAAGCTGAAACCATTGCCCCAGGCCGAACCTGTTTGGTCAGTTCCTCTGCCAGTGGCCGAATAAGATAGCATCAAGGCTCAACAGGCCATAAAACCTTTTCATCGCACACACACCCTGCCGAATCTTGCTCACACCTGTCCCTGCTCTTTTCTCTCACTTGCTTTATGATGGGGAGGTGCCCGTTTTATTGGGGGTCCACCGGTATCTGATGGAAATGCTGGGCCTTGTCGGGTAATTTGTTATGGGCTGGACAAACTGAACTATGGCCTTGTCATCATGACTCTGCTTTTTATTTGTAATAGAAACATTTCAATAGTATAGTAAAATGTGAAGAATGTTTGCCTGAAGCTGAATATTTTGTATAAAAAGAGAAGCCTGGCTTTGTGAATTCGAGCAGTCTCCTGAGAATATACTTCCCGTGTGTTGTACTTCTAGGACGCTTGTTACCTTGGTTGCAGCCAATAAAATCTATCCTTGACTTCACCTAGAAGACTCTGAGTTTCTGTGGTCTGAATCAGGAAAGGACTCGAGGTCTTTGGGTGTACCCTGACACCGCTGGGTTGCCGGTTCTGTACCGGTTCTGAAAAACCCAGTACCTCAGCTGGCGCCCAACGTGGGGCGATACCAGCGGTACCAGTCCAGCCAGAGGTTCGTGAGGAGCTTCGTGTGAAAATTCTGGAGGACGGCCAACCACTTCATCGACCCCTGCATGTCGACGTGGTCCGAAGGTCTTTGCTGCGAGGTTCCCCGCTTCCCGACGGCTACAAAGGTCTGCTGCCCTGGCTATCGCCCTGATTTGGACCCTTGAAGTTTGGTAGAGCGAAACGCTAAGACGAGTCTTCTGGTGACGTCATCGATATCTCAGTTAAGTATAAGTGGAGCGTCTCCCAGTCCTTAGTTGGTCTTAGTTTTGGGTATCCTTTGGGATTTTTTTTGGAACTTGCAAGTGCCAAAGCCGAAGGACTCGTGTATTCATGAGAAATATCGTAATCGATAATCCTTTGAAGTTTGGAGCTAGACTAGAGAGCGAAGATGCCTGGTCTTAGACTTGGAAATTTGTTTTGTCTTGGTTGTAATAATAGGGACTCCCGATTGGAGGACTCATTACCGGTTCCTCCGGTTGGAACTCCAACCTACGAGTTATATGTGAAACATGGAGTAGGCCCCATCACATATAACGAAGTGTGGATCAAATACACCAGAAAAGATGGTGTTTTAAAATGGCCCCAATATGGTAGCTTTGACACGGAAATCCTAGATAACCTTGAAGTTAAACTTTTCAAAAAGAAAACCCGGCCGGCGATGTTTGACTCTTTTCGCCTATGGCGTAAGGAAGCCAAACAAAAGGAAATTAAATTAGAGAAGAAAAATAAGAGAGAAAGGGGTATTTCGGTAATACAAGCTGCTATGCAGTTTAAAGACAATGAAGAAGAACAGATGAGTGAGCAGTTGCACAGGCAACGTAAAATGGTGATAGATAAGTGCTATCCAGTTTT
Source organism: Lissotriton helveticus (assembly GCF_964261635.1). Classification (NCBI taxonomy): domain Eukaryota; kingdom Metazoa; phylum Chordata; class Amphibia; order Caudata; family Salamandridae; genus Lissotriton; species Lissotriton helveticus. The sequence continues at coordinate 463,899,198 of NC_136068.1, read as the reverse complement.
ACCGCGTCCTAAGCAAGATGCAGCAAAAGAGCTTGGAAAGGATCCCTTAATGACGCATTTATTAAGTTTGCCACGCCCTATGCGCAGAATGCTACAGCACCTCCGCAACCCTTAGTTGCGCAACCTGTGATTGCATTGCCTCCTGCTCCTCTACAGCAACCACCAGCTGTTCTTCAGCTGGCTCCTGCTCCTTCGGTGCAGCCTCCTCAAGGCCCACCGACCACATCTGCTTCACCTGTCCTTTCTACGATTTTGCCTAGTGCGCCTTCTACTTCTCCTAATGCTCCCTCTACGATTTTGCCTAGTGCACCTTTTATTTCCCCAGATGTTCCCTCTGCTATTTTCTCTGCTCCTACCTTATCTCACCCTGTTTTTCGGCCCGTTCTTCCGTCAGTTTCTCCTTCCGTTCGACAGAGAATGGCCAACACTGTTACTAATATTCTCTCACCCTTCCTCGGGTCGCCTACTACGACCCCTAACACAGAACGAAGACAGTTGCGAAGTCAACTGCCTGACTATCGAGAGAGAGATTTACTGAATCGTTTAGCGCATAAATGGGTTATGGACACTGTAAGGTATGATGTAGAGTCTGTCATGGAAGTCTTCCGTCAATGGGAAGCACCGAAGCAGAGATAAGTTTTTGAACAAATGTGTGTTTTCCTCTGTGAGGATTTGGAAGACAACGATCTGGAATGCAACCCGCCCGAGTTGTGTCGTGCGCGGTTCGATTTCGCAGAGGGCATGATTGTAGGTCCCGATGTGGAGAGAGCAGTTGAGATATTGTTATCATATCGGAGTAAAGGGAGCACTTCTCGATCATTATCTGAACGTGACGCATCCAGTAGGAAAAGGGCGCGACAATACCCCATGAGAGAAGTTCCCCCACAATGGAGAGAGGGTGACGCAAATGCTTACCCACCTATTCTGCCACACTTTCAGCGTGTGTGGGTACATGTGCCATGGAAGCGAGCTGAAGTTTTGGCCCTTAAACAGACATTACCTGATCCCCGTAAAAATCCTGCAGGGTATTACAAAGAGTTATCACAGACTGCTGGGTCATGTATAATGAATTTAGCCAATATCGATATGTTATTTGGGAATGTTGTTCCACAGCCTTTATGGGCTAAGATTCGTCATACAGATCATGATCAAGAGTTAGGTGACTCATGGGCTAATATTACTGCTGCAGATGCCCTACAAATTGGTGGTTCTAAACCTGAGCCTTTAGTAGCAGAACTCCCTGGTAGGATTATTAACTACATGAAAACTATAATGCCTGCCATGCGAGTAAATTGGGATAAGTTGTCTGCATGTAAGCAGAAGAAAGATGAAACGGTGTCAGATTTCTTAACCAGGTTTGAAGAAACGTTTGTCGACCACAGTGGTCAAGATATGACCACAGAAGGTGGTCAGCGTTTATTCGTTGATAAATTCGTGCACAATCTGCTTCCAGAGTTGTGTAAAAAGTTAAAAGATTCAGAAAGTTCTTGGGCAGTTTCCTCTTCTGCACAGATATTGGCTACTGCACAATATTACGAAAATAGAGACAAAGACGAGAAAGATAGAGCAGAAAAGAAAACTAAAGAGCTGAAAACGAAGGTTTTGTTACAGCAAGCATATCCGCCACGTGGTGGTAGTGGTCAGAATAATGGTGGTCAGAATAACTATCAGAATAATTATCAGCAGCCTCAACAGTATCAGAGGAACTCGCAAAGAGTCGAGTATACTCAGCCACGTGTCCCTGTAGGCACCAATCAGTGTTCGTATTGCAAGGAAGAGGGTCACTTCAAGTATAGTTGTCCTATTTTGTTACAGCGTGCAAATGGTGCTTCTGGTGTAAGAGGTAGAGGCGTTCAGCAAGCGCCTAGAGGCAGAGGACGTGGAAATTTTCCCGAGAACGCTCGTCCCCTTCCACCCCAAAATTCTATGAATAGGTTCGATCAGCAGAATAATGCATCTGGTAGGACAGCTCAGTACTACGCTGATGATTACTATACAGAAGATGAGTATTTGGAAGGTAATGATTGCTAGGACAGCCATAGACAAAGAGAGGGAGTTGTTTCAGTTCCAGTAGATCAGAGTGGGCCTTACGTTGAGGTGATTACATAAGGTGTGTCAGAACCTTTTCTGTTGGATACTGGTGCTACAAAGAGTTCTATTATGCACTCCAAACTCCCTGGCGCACCTTTGTCTGGCGAAACTAATGTTTCTGTAGGTTTTTCTGGCGCCCCAGTTAGAAATCCAATTTCTGACCCTTTGTCTCTTTCTGTTGGTCCTTGTGAATTAGAAGCACCCCTTATTCTGACAACAGGTTGTGGTGAAAACTTGTTGGGACTAGATCTGTTAAAAAGATTGTATGCGACTTTGTACTGTTCTCCTTCAGGAGTACAACTTACTTTAGGTAAGAAAGTGGTTTCTCCAATGTATTTGTCAAGGGATAAACTTCCAACAGAATTGTCATTTCTTCCTGATATTCTTTGGGCTACTGGTCCTAATGATGTGGGTCTTTTAGAGATACCACCTTATGTTGTAACATTGAAAGCCAATGTTAAAATGACACGAATTCCCCAATATAGAATTTCTAGTGAAGGTGAGAAAGCTTTGCTAGCGATCGTTTACGAGCTAATTGAAAATGATGTGATTGAAGAGACAAGAGGCAACGTTTGCAATAGTCCTGTTCTGCCTGTTTTAAAACGAACTGATCCCTCTCAGCCACCTGTGTACAGATTTGTGATTGATCTTAGAGAGGTGAATAAAATAGTTGTGCCACAATTTTCAGTTGTCCCCGACATTACTGCACTACTGACTATGATTCCAGCTTCTGCCACCTGGTTTTCGGTGATCGACTTGAAAAATGCTTTCTTCAGCATCCCGATTGCTGAGGAGAGCAGGGATATTTTTTCCTTCAGTTTAGGAGGACGCAGCTTCCGCTTTAAACGCGCTCCCCAGGGCTACTGTGAAAGTCCATCAATATATAGTCAACCTCTAAAAACACAGCTTGATACGATTGTTTTACCTGAAGGTGCTACCCTCATTCAGTATGTTGATGATTTGCTTGTTGCTGCAGATACTGAGGAAATATGTAAGAAAGCCACGTTGTCATTGTTGCGTCATTTGTGTGATTTGCATCACAAGGTGTCACTTTCCAAATTACAATATTGTCGACAAGAAGTGACCTACTTAGGTCACCTCTTATCGAAGGAGGGAAGGAAACTGACCCCAGAAAGAATACAGGATATAGCGAAATTGAGTGTGCCAAGAACACAGAGAGAAGTGCGTGCTTTCTTGGGCATTACATCGTACTGTAGACAGTGGATTCCAAATTTTTCGTTATTAGCCAAACCTTTGGTGGCATTAACGTGTAAAGATACACCCAATCCCGTTCCTTGGTCTGAAGAGTGTCAGAAAAGTTTTTCTGAATTACGCACAGCATTATGTTCGGCTCCTGTGTTAGGTACCCCCAACTACAGTAAGCCCTTTACATTATATGTCCATGAGAAGGAAGGTTGTGCATTATCAGTGTTGACTCAATTGTTTGGGGACAAACAACGTCCATGCGCGTATTTTTCATCAACTTTGGATTCAGTAGCTAGAGCATTGCCAAGTTGTTTAAGAGCCACAGCGGCCGCAGCAGTTTCTATTCGACAGTCTGCTGGCCTAGTAATGAATAATACGCTAGTCGTAATGGTCCCACATGCAGTAGACACGTTGTTAATTAGAACCAAGACACAGCACTTAACTAGTGCTCGATTGTCAGGTTACGAATTGACATTGTTAGCGAGTCATGTGCACATACAAAGATGTAGCACGTTAAACCTAGCTACGTTGTGGCCGATTGTAGGGGAATTAGATGCTTCAGAACAGCATGATTGTTTTCTTAGAACAGAAGAAGAAACGAAAGGGAGAGTAGATCTCTACGACACTCCTCTTGCTGAATGTGATGGTACATTATGGGTGGATGGTTCATGCTTCAAGCTCCCGAATGGTGACACGACTGCAGCATATGCTGTCACGACTTTGCATACAATTGTTGAAGCTGCACGTGTCCCACATAATTCAGCTCAAGCAGCAGAATTGATTGCACTTACAAGAGCATGTGTGTTGTCAAAAGGAATGAAAGTGACTGTCTATACCGACAGTCAGTATGCATTTGGAGTGGCTCACAGTTTTGGACGATTGTGGAAAGAACGTGGGTTCCTGACTTCGCATGGAGCTAAGATTCAGCATGGTCAGTTGGTGAATGAGCTTCTTGAATCACTGACCTTGCCTCTGCAAGTGGCGGTTGTGAAATGTAGTGCTCACAAGAAGGTGACTGATGATGTTGGTCGTGGAAATGCATTTGCTGACGAAATCGCGAAAGAAACTGCAAGGAATGTGATGAGCCGAATGTATGTTGCAGGCCCTGCAAGATGGGTTGGTGATGTTGGAATGTGTGAAGACACGATAGAGAGTGTGAAGTCCATTCAAGCTAAGGCCACAGAGAAAAAGTTGAGCATGTGGAGAGAAAGTACAGGTAGAATGGATGCAAATGGTTGTTGGGTTGAATTGTCAGAGCATCAGAGATGGTTGTTACCCAATGCATATGTACTTGCTGTGGTTACAATGGCTCATGGAATGGCTCACATCAGTGTGAAAGGGATTTGCTAGTTGTTGGCTCCAGTATGGCAAAATTCAGGAATTCCCAAGTGTGCAGAGAATGTCGTCAAGAATTGCATGGTGTGTCTGAAACACAATCCTGGTAGGGGAACCCCAACTCCAGCTGGTCATTTTGCACCTCCTACGTATCCGTTTGAGGTTTTGCAGCTAGATTTCATTCACATGGAGAGGTGCAACAATTTAAAATACATACTCGTTGTTGTTTGTGCCTTCTCAAGATGGGTAGAAGCATACCCCCTAAAAGACAACACTGCCTTATCCACAGCTAAAGCCCTTGTGAAAGAGTTCTTCCCCAGGTTTGGAATGCCTAGAATGGTCTGGAGTGATAATGGAAGTGAATTTGTGGGTCGAGTGATGAAGAGAGTATGTGAAGCGCTAGGTATCCAGCAGAAGTTCCACGCTGCAAATCACCCCCTATCAGCTGGATTAGTAGAATGCTACAACGGCACTTTAAAACTTAAATTGGTCAAAATTCAAGCGAGCACAGGTCTTAAATGGCCTGACGCTCTCCCTTTAGCACTCCTATTCACCAAAATGACTGTACATTCGCGAGTGAAACTTAGCCCCTATGAGATAGTCTTTGGCCGCCCGGCCAACATATGGGGAGTGCCTAGACCCACTAAGTTCAGTGAGATTGAACACCCTGTTTTGCTGGATTATCTATACGAATTGACGGCTAAATTGCGTGTTTTGCATCAACAGGTTCACGACACCCTGCCTCCGGTCTCTGAAACTCCAGGTCATGCAATCGACCCTGGATCCTGGGTCCTTGTCAAGAACTTCCAGAGAACCAAAAACGACCAGCCCAGGTGGACCGGACCGCACCTCGTCCTTCTTTCCACAAGATCAGCAGTTCGAGTGGAGGGGAAGGCCAACTGGATCCACGGGGTCCATTGTAAAAGGATCCCTTTACCTCTGCCGTATGATCAGTGGGTCCAGGAGGGTATCGGCGACTCAGAAACTGAAACCGTGCCACGTTTCCTACCTTTCAGTGATGCACGTGTAAAAGGAACACTGACTGAACAAGAGAGTGACAATATTTTGCAACCAGCAGTATCACCATCAAAGCGGTTGAACACTACAGAGCCTGAACTCTTGTTTCAGGATCAAACAGTACCTGGAAGAAAACATTACAATTTGAGACCGAGACCTATGGACAAATAAAACCTTTTTTTTCTTCCCCCTGCTATTTTTTGAAGTGCAGCTCTCCCATCTAAGAAACTTGCTTATTTTTGTTTTTTGAACCGCCATCCGGGTTCCGCTGCTAGGGCCGCGATTGCTTAAAGTCTTTGGGGTGCAGCTGACGACGTTAGGTCGGCAGTTCTGGTTGGTCTAAGGGAGTTGCCCTAGACTGACAGAAGCATTCCTTAGCAGAATCAACCTCCCATCGCGGGCATCACTTTAGAGAGGATGGAGTTTCCCGAGATGGAGAGACCTGCCAAGAGAGTGAACTTTAAAACAAGGATCTGCAAAATAATGACAAGGAAAAGCTTTTTGATATTGTGCATTTTCATGTTATTCAGTATGATGATATTTTTAATAAGTTATGTTTTGTTCTCTTTCGAGTAAAATTTACACCCACTACATCGCCTATACCTCCCCCTTCTACCGTTTCTTCACATTCTTTTCAACCCCTTTCTGAACACGAATCAGCTAGGAGATTAGAATTTATCAATAACTCCTTTGTTCAGCTCTTGCACCAACACCAACTTGTAATGAACACAACTAACTGTTGGGTGTGCGGTCTTATGCCTCACACAACGGATAAAGGTATCCCTTATCTGGTCCTGCCATTCAGCCACAATGGTTCTGTGTGGGCATACAGAACAATGTTCATATATGCACGTGAAGTCCACCCCCTACGTTCTGTAAAAGACAATCCTAAGAATAGTTCTCTAGTCAAGGGTATAGTTGACATGATTAAGGATGATATTTCTTATAAAACTACCCCCGCGGATGAGACACTTGCCTATATAGGGTGGAACGTGACCGGATATGGAGCTACTCTGAGTGAGAAACAGCAAGCTAAGATATCTTCCCCGATTTGGGTTGTACCCCATCAGGGTCGCCTGTGTCTGCAAGGTACTGGCAAGAATCCCAGAGCTCAGTTAGGGAAGAGTGTTTGTACTGAAACGTATGTTTTTGGGTCTCAGACTTCCCCTGCGTTTTTAGCAGCTAAGGGTACATATTTAATCTGCCATGATAGAGCCTATACATGGTTGCCCCCCGACTTTTCGGGCTCATGTTTTGTTTCGTTCCTGTTGCCTCCCACCTACACAGCAGCGGCAGACTACCACAGGACAAGGATAGTTAGAGGTGTCTTGAGCAAAGAAGACACTGCAGGACAAGAGTTTGGGGACTTCGCAAAGGGTTTTCTGCCGTTCTGGGGATCCATGGCTAACAGCAGGAACATAAGGCAATTGACAAGGGTAGTTGAGTCCACCGTGATTGAAACTGCTGGTGCCCTTAGTAACTTGACTGCTGAGCTCCAGTCGGATCGTCTTATGACCCTTCAGAACAGGGTCGCATTAGATGTCACACTTGCAGACCGAGGTGGGGTATGTAGATTGATCCAATCGAGTTGCTGTGTTTTCATCCCAGATAACGCTCCAACAGTGTACCAGGCCATCTACAAACTGCATAAGATTTCCGAATCTATTCATGTGAATAAAGGAGATTGGTCATTAATGGGATGGTTCTGGGAACCGATATCCGGTTGGGGATGGAAAATTCTGATGGTCATTGGGATGGTCTTAGCCATTCTTTTCCTGTTCTGTCTGTGCGTGCAGTGTGCTCCTGCAATATGTGGCCTCTGTGTCACATCATGTGTAAGGAAACCTGTATCAAGAGACGAACTAAGTACTAGAATGATGTTACAGCAACATCTCAATGACTTCAGGAATATAGATCTGGACTCAGATTAGCATGAGGATAGATTAATTGCCTATGTAAGGGCAAAAGGAGGGATTGTGGTTCTGAAAATCCTGGACTCGTGTAATAATTCTGGACTCGAGAATTAAACTTCATCGTAACAGGACAAATTTAGTATCAAAAGACCGAGAATGACGAGTACACCATGTACAAGCATTTTCATCATATTCGAGTGACGATTTCACCTCGAAATCGTCATTATCGTTCTGAACCCTCGGCTTCCATTTTATGTACGGCAGCCATTTTATGAGTTGCCCTTTACATAGGCTTATAATACAGCTAGATTCGATTCCAAAGGACACGTACATCTTGATTCTTGATTGACTTTTCTCTGACCTAGGCAGGCTGGGCAAGCTGAAACCACTGCCCCAGGCCGAACCTGTTTGGTCAGTTCCTCTCCCAGTGGCCGAATGAGATAGCATCAAGGCTCAACAGGCCATAAAACCTTTTCATCGCACACACACCCTGCCGAATCTTGCTCACACCTGTCCCTGCTCTTTTCTCTCACTTGCTTTATGATGGGGAGGTGCCCGTTTTATTGGGGGTCAACCGGTATCTGATGGAAATGCTGGGCCTTGTCGGGTAATTTGTTATGGGCTGGACAAACTGAACTATGGCCTTGTCATCATGACTCTGCTTTTTATTTGTAATAGAAACATTTCAATAGTATAGTAAAATGTGAAGAATGTTTGCCTGAAGCTGAATATTTTGTATAAAAAGAGAAGCCTGGCTTTGTGAATTCGAGCAGTCTCCTGAGAATATACTTCCTGTGTGTTGTACTTCTAGGACGCTTGTTACCTTGGTTGCAGCCAATAAAATCTATCCTTGACTTCACCTAGAAGACTCTGAGTTTCTGTGGTCTGATTCAGGAAAGGACTCGAGGTCTTTGGGTGTACCCTGACACCGCTGGGTTACCGGTTCTGTACCGGTTCTGAAAAACCCAGTACCTCAGGTCGTAAGTGTTCTCTAAGTAGATACTTCTTTTCAAAGATAACAAGAATTGCCTTCAAAATTGAATTTACTGAGGTTTGTTTTCTACAAATCAAAGCCTGAATATTAGTATTCACTACACTCAATTCCAGATCAAGAAAAACTATCCCAGTTTGACTTATATTCACTGTGCACTGTTACAGTAGGCCTGGCACAATTATGATTACGCCGGATTAATCTGAGTAATTTTGGTAATTCCACATTACTCTTTGAGGTGGAATTACAGTTAATTATGAAATTACTCCTGCTCACATAATTAAGAGTAATTTGGGGGGGGTCTGAGAGCAACAGCACATTTAGCAAGCTGGAGGGACTGCTCGCCATTTGTGCTCTGTTGCATTTAGCACTACTTCTTAATGCAAAATGCATCCTTGTGTCCATTTTGGAAGTAAGTGGGCATTTTTGCTCTCAGAAATAGGGCTAAGCGCAAAATTACTCTTCTTGCGTAATTCAATCATAATCTCACAGAACTCCTAGGTGATTCTGCATGATTACACTACACGGAATTATGCGAGTGATGCCCACCCCTAGTTTAGAGTTGATCTTCTAGGCTAATTCCATGAATAACGTATCCCTACCATTCCAAATTAAAATGTCCTCTACAGAAGTCATCTATATATTGTTGCCATGTATGCACTTGTTACATTGTTGCAAAGGTACTAGCTGATTATCCAAGAGAGAATAATGGGCGGCAATACTGTTGGATCGCCATCTACAGAGTATGTGATGTAACTTGGGCCTCTAGAAAAGAAATTCTTGGAAACGTGAAATATCATTTTACTTTGTGTCCTTGGCGAGTGCGTGAGGACAGATGCTCCACTTAATGCAAAACTGTTAACATGGCCATCCCCCTTTAGTTCTGTATTCATAGTCCCTTTCTAACTGTGCCTATGACTTATCAAGAGAGATGGACGAGGGCTTAGAGAAAATGGCTAAACTTTTTAGAGAGATTCAATTTATTGACGGAGAAATCCTTAAAGAGGAATTCCAATTCCAGAGACTGAAGGGTGAGCTTCTAGAAGATGAATGAATATAAACATTGAACAGGGCATTTAAGCCCTTTTATAGTGGACCCATATAAGTATGCAGATCATTAGGGGGAGATTAAGTAGCTCAACATGCGTACTAATAGTAGTGCCTTAGGATTTTCAACTAAATTTAGGAGGGGTTGTCAGGCTGAAATTTGAACAACACTCCCAGATGAGATGTGGGGCCCAATCTATGAAAGGACATTTCACAGAAGATTATCTATGCAGGCAATTCATGTGGCCTTTAAGATTCTGCGTCAATGTGATTATGTTCTATGAGCAATCTCAAAGATGATTTGGAGGACTTTGGAATCCTGCCCCAGGACATGTAATGAAAGTGTACTGTACCAACAAACGTGGTGAGGTTGTTGACATGCGTTTAAAGGTGATATTAGAATAGATTAAACATGTTGCAGAAGTGTGCATCCCTTTTGCTAGGGCCAGATTTTGTTTAGGATCCAAGCAGCAAAACAGGTAGCAGCAAAACGGCGGTCTTTGAAAGCGGTTTTGTGCCTTCCTCATTAAATGCAGCTCCTCTAACCAACCTGATGCCTTGTTATTAACAGTTTAAGATAATTTTCATTTGTAGATTGTTTTAACTTTGTTTTCAAGTGATGCTTATCTGTCATTACAGAGTTGCGAACCGCAGATGATTATATCCCTCGATTGCTCTATGTTAAGCACTTTCGTGCCTAAATAAATAACGGGGAATTGTGCAGTTCTATAAAAATGATCCACCTGATGCTTGGTGCGAGTCGAATGCTGTTGGCTCAATTTTGGGAGAGCCCTATCCTTTTAGGAAAATCTCAGTGACTGCATAAAGTTTGAGAGGTATATGCTATTGGGCAGAAGCAGGGGCATAGCTTCAGAGGGGGTGTTACATCCCCCTAAAAAACGCATTCTGTAGTAAATAGTTGGGTACAAGTGCCATCAGTTGGATATGGTGAGGTGTCTGTCGGATTTCACATATTTTCACATACACAGACAAAAGCACACACACTCGCTCTGTTTTGAAAGCCTTAAAAAAAGTTGGCTAGTTTGAAAACCATTCTGTTTTAAGTACTTCTAACAAACTGCCCCTCAAACCCTCCTCGTGCCCTGCTTGTCATATAATGTATTTTCACAAGATACTCTAGCGTGAATGTTGAGAAATCTAAGGTTCACCCCCCAATCGTACTGTCCAAGCTTCACGCGTTAGGAAGAAGGCACGTCAGGGGCAAGGCACACCACGTATATTTAGAACATTGCATGACATTTGTAAGAGAATATATTTCAGCACACCTGAACTCTTGTTGAAAAGCAGACACTATGTGTACCAGCTATAGCAGAGTGGGTGGTAGCTGTGTCAGATAATGTTCCATGTGTAGGAAAGCCTTATTTCAGTAAAGGGAGTGAGCCATATTGGCTTCATTGTCCTGGGTGCCTGGGAGGTGGGGTGCGTTGGAGTTGCCACTGTCAATGGGACATATTGCCTTGGTGGGAGGGCAAGGGAGGAATCAAACCTGAAATCCCTCCCGACAGCCAGGACTATCTGCAACGTATGTGGGTCTATGACATCACGTTGCCTGGCATTGCGGGCACTGTGTTATGCAGGCTGTTTGATCCTTGTATAGTAGACCCTTCTATGGTGGTCCCTGGAGACTAATGCTGCGGGTCACTGCGACCAGTGAGGGTATCAATAACCTGTCCCTGGCATAGCGCTGTAGACTGGAGAGAGCAGAGAGATCCTGGGTGGGGTTATGGACAATCTCAGCATGGTTAGCTTGCTAGGGAACAACTTCAGCGGTTGGAGTCTGGTGGACAATGTGACCACAAGAGCACCAGAGCGCCCTTGAGAGAGGCTGCGATGCCTCAGAGTATGTTTTCACAGAGATACAGCAGTCTGAGCTGCAACCTCTGTGGAGGAGGATCAGAGCTGGAAGACCATGTACCAGACCAGGAGAGCCTGTCTGACTTTCAAGAGTTGCTTGAGGCTGCAGGTCCCACAAACGCTGACCTTTGGAAAGGTTAATAAGACCACCAACCTTGTAAGAGCTGGGCCACACTGCAAAAGCAGAAGCCCAAAGAAGGGCAGTTGGTTATTTCACGGTTGCATTTGAAGATAGACAGACTGCTTATCTGCAGGCACTTTCACCTGCTTTTTGGAAGCAGAGAAAGCTGGCGCCACACTATTTCTACTGGTCGAGCAGGGGGTGTACAAATGTAATGTTTTTGCCGCTCATGTCTACCTTGTCGCAAGAGAGGTAAGTATGGAAGGCAAAAGGTACCACTAGTGCCAGTGCCAGAAGTACCTTCTGAGATCGTAGTGAACAATATAGTTGGTTCCCGTAACCCCCATAGGAATTCTGGGAAGAAGTACATTGTGATGCTAGTGCGACATGACACAACTAGATACCCAAAAGAGGCACTGTTGAGGAGCATGGCTGCCTCCGAGGTAGCCAAGGCTCTAATAGGTATCTTTTGAGAGTTTGGATTCCACAGTCAGGTGGTTTCTGACCGTGACAAGAACTCCACGTTTACCTGCATGAAGGCCCTGTAAGACAAAGTTGTTAAATTGCGTATGTTTTGTAACTACTTTCTCCCCCTCCAACCGGCCCCCAGATCAACAGTTTAATAAAACTTTTAAAAGCCTGATAGGGCCTTTTGAGAAAACCTACCGAAAGAAAGGCGATATCAAGCTGCAGAATTCTTTGCTAGATCCCTCTAGGAATAGTGACTCAAGGAGGTGGGTGTAAAGTTACCTGCCCTGTTCAGCCAGCTTGTTGCTCAGAACCTTTCTGCAAGGAGATACCAAGTTTACCAAAACTGGGAGCGGTCAACAGCTGCACAACTAAGCCTGCCTCCTCTCCCATGAGTAGCTCCCAAAAACTGCGTCTTAGACACTGCTATTGCTAAATGAGACGCACGACGAGCAGCACTAGGATCACGTGAGGCCAGTGTGTCAGCACCTTACATTACCTCCTCGTCCTGGCTCCCCGTCCCATTCCTGATACGTGAGCAGCTAGTCTGCTCCACAGAAACCCCTACCCAGCTGCGCTGTTTGCACTTCCCCCTATGATGATGTCACCATCACGTGACTATATAGGGGGAAGTGCCACAAACAACATCCTGTTCTTGTTTTTCTGCGTTCCCGTGGACCGCGTTCCTGGCTGTGCTGTTGGGTCTACTCTCGAGGTGAGTTCCCTGCTGTTTTTTGGTGTGGTCGGCGGCGTGCTTTAGCGGCCGTCTTTTCCTTTTGATTTTGCTTCCCCCAGGCTGTTTTCTTTCTGTGCGGCTCGCGTTAGCGGCCGTCTCCGTTCTGGGGGCTTCATTTGTCCACGCGGCTCGCGTTAGCGGCCGTCTGTGGTCTGGGGGCACTGTTTGTTCACGCGGCTCGCGTTAGCGGCCGTTTTATGTGCTTTTCCTCGCCTGGCTCTGGTTGGCCTGCTCCAGCGACCGTCCCCGGTTTTTCTTCGGTCCTTTTTCGCCCTGCTTTAGCGGGCTGGGGCTCTGCTGGTGCTGCTAGTGTGGCGCTCCTGTTTTTTTGTACTTTGGGGGCGTGTGGTCTGCTGATTGGGCTGTTTTATGCCGGCCCATTGCATTACCTGCCACAGGTGTTCGGGTCCTCGTCCTGTATTTAAGGGGTCCTTCTTGGATGTTTTTTTGTCCTTGTTTTTGCCTGTTGGTGTGGTTTTTGGACTTGTGCTTTCATGGATGCTGCGGCTTCTTCTTCTGCGTCCCCTCTGGATGCCCTGCGCCTCCTTGTTGGTGAGGCAGTGGCTGCTGCTTTCCTGGCCAGGGATGCGGCTGCTCCTCCTCCCAAGAGACCTCGTGTTTCTGTGGATCCCCAGGCTGAAGCTGAGGATGACTTGGGTCCTGAGGGAGATGAGGGTGTGCGTGGACGTTTTGTTCAGGGTGCTGAGCTCTCTGACCTATTCGCACATGTTCGGTCCAACTTGGGGTTCTCTCCTCCTGCCGCTGATGTCTTGGAGGATGACTTCTTCACGCAATATGTCCAGCCTGCTCCGGTTCTTTGCCTTTGCACAGTGCTATTCGCAAGGTGTTGTCACACGAGTGGCAGGAGGTGGATAAGTCTGCCTTTCCTCGTTTCCTGTCTCGGCGTTACCCTCTTGAGGGTTTTTCTGCTGAGTTTCCTCAGGCTGTGAAGGTGGATAATCTGATGGCTGGCCTCTCTTCTCAGGGTTTGGTCGTTTCTGAGGACGCCCTGCCGGCGGATGCTGTGGATAAGCGTATTGAGGGTGCTGTGAAGCATTCCTATGCTGCTTCCAATTTTTCCGTCGGTGCGACTGCCTATTCCAACTATATGGTTCAGTCGCTCCTTAAGGATTTCCAGTCCCTGTCGGTTTTGCTGCAGGACGGCGAGGATGCCACTCCTCTTTTGTCTTTGATGGAACAGCAGGTTCGGTACCTGTCGGATATTTCTTTTGACAATTTGGGGGCGGCGGCGGCTGCTTCTGGTGCTTCCATCGCTGCACGTCGTCATATTTGGATGCGTTCCTGGAAGGCGGACTCTTCCCAGAAGTCGGTCCTCCTTAAGTTGCCTTTTGAAGGTTCCAAGGTTTTCGGTCCTCGGTTGGAAGATTTAGTCAAGCAATCTGCGGAGAATCGCAAGCTGGTGGCTCCTGTCCGCCCCCCTTCCCGGGGTCGTGGGTTTGGTTACCGTCGCGCCTTTGGGCCTCCTGCTCGTGGTGCTTCTCAGCCCTTTCGTGGCAGGGGTCGTGGCCGGGGGGCCCCTGGAAGTGCCAAGCCCCGGGCCGCTGCTGGTGTTGCCGCCGCCGCTTCCTCCTCTTCTCAATGACTGTCTGCCTTTGCCGGTTGGTGGTCGCCTTCAGTCCTTCCGTGCCCAGTGGTTGTCGGTTCCGGATGCCTGGGCGGTTCAGACTGTTTCAGAGGGTTACCGGCTCGAGTTTTCCTCTCCTCCACCTCCGGGTTTTGTTCGGACCCCTCTGCCCAGTCTTCCTCTGCGGAGAGATGCTTTGTTGGCCGGCGTACGGATCCTGTTGGAGAAGCGGGCGATTGTGGAGGTGCCTCCGCTGGAGAGGGGCATGGGGTGCTACTCCATTCTCTTTCTGGTTTCCAAGAAGGACACTTCGGATCTTCGGCCTGTCTTGGATCTGAAGCGGGTCAATCGCTTCGTGATCCATCGTCCTTTCAAGATGGTTACTCTCCAGTCCATCCTGCCTCTGGTCCTTCCGGGTGGCTTCCTGGCGTCGCTGGACCTGATGGATGCTTATCTTCATGTTCCCGTCCATCCGGACGACCAGGGTTTCCTCCGGTTTGCTGTGGGGAGCCGGCATTATCAGTTCCGGGTGCTCCCTTTCGGCCTTTCATCGGCGCCCAGGGTTTTCACCAAGCTGTTGGCCCCTCTGGTGGGTATTCTACATTCCATGGGACTGGTGGTTTTTCCTTACCTGGATGACTGGTTGATTGTCTCTCCTTCTTTTTCGCAGGCTCTGTTGGATGTGGACCGGGTGTGTTTTCTGCTGGGGTCCTTTGGGTTCCTTATCAACCACAGGAAGTCCTCCCTGGTGCCCTCCCAGTCCCTGAAGTTCCTGGGGGCTCTCTTCCGTATGGACATGGACATGGTTTTTCTCTCGCAGGAGCGCCAGTTGACTTTGTTTCGTCACCTTTCCTGGCTTCTGTCCCAGTCCCGGGTGTCTGCCCGTCTCTGGTTGCGGAGTCAGGGGGAGATGGCGTCCACTCTGCATCTCCTTCCTTGGTCCAGGCTGCATCTCTACCCCCTGTTGCATCATGTCCTGTCTCACTGGGATCCTGCCTCCTTGGACTACGAGACTCTCATCCCTGTCACCCCGGGGATTCGGGCGGATCTCCAGTGGTGGTTGTCCCCTCTGTCTCTGTCCCGGGGGTTCGATCTTCTTCCTCCCCTGTCTGTGGTCGTTTTGTCCACGGATGCCAGTGCTCTGGGGTGGGGTGCCGTTCTGGGTGCCTCCTCGGCTCAGGGTCGGTGGTCCGGCTTCGAGTCTCTCCAGTCGTCGAACTGGAAGGAGCTGCGGGCTGTCTGGTTGGCTCTTCTTTGGTTCGCTCCTCTCCTTCGGGGTCGGGCGGTCTCTGTGCAGACCGACAATCAGGTGGTTCGTGCTTATGTGAATCACCAGGGAGGCATGTGTCGTGCCCTGTTTCTCCTTTCCCGGAAGATAGGCCTGTGGGCCGAATCGAATCTCTTGTCTCTGACGGCGGTCTATCTTCCGGGGACGGAGAATGGGCCTGCGGACTCGTTGAGCCGGGTGTTCCCGTCCTCAGTGTCCCTCTGTCTGTCTCCGGGTCTGTTCGATCTGATTGTCCTCCGATTCGGCCTTCCTTGGCTGGATCTTTTTGCCTCGGAGGAGTCCGCCCTTCTTCCTCGGTTTTGCAGCATCGTTCCCTCTCCGATGGCGTGGGCCACCGATGCTTTCTCGATTCCTTGGTCGGAGGGTCTGCTGTTTGCCTTCCCTCCGTTTGCCTTAATTCCGAGGGTCCTCCGGATGATTCGTTGGGATCGGGCGGAGGTTCTCCTGGTTGTTCCGGAGTGGTCTCGGCGGTCTTGGTTCCCCCTTCTGTTGACCTTTTCTGTTCGCCCTCATTGGCGGTTTCCCCTGTGTCCCTCCCCTCTGAGGGTTCCTCTTCTGAGCCTTGCCTCTCTGCGCCGCCTCCGGCTGGGGGTTTGGCACTTGAGAGGTTGAGTTTGCTGGATCTCGGGTGCTCGGTTGAGGTTGCCCATTGTCTTCAGCTTTCTCGGCGTCCTTCCACTTTGAAGTCGTATGCCCGTCACTGGAAGAATTTCTCTTCTTGGTGCCTTGGGAAGGGTCTCTCTTCTGCCTCCTGTGACGCTGTGAGGGTCTTGGACTTCCTACGGGATGGGTTTCTCCTGGGTCTTGCTGTTTCTTCCCTGCGGGCTCAGTGGGCTGCCGTACTTGCCTTTCGGGGTTCTTCAGTTGCCTCTGTCTCCCCGTTGGTGGCTCGCCTTCTGCGGAGTTTCTTGCTTCAGCGTCCTGTCTCCC
Organism: Lissotriton helveticus; assembly: GCF_964261635.1. Lineage (NCBI taxonomy): Eukaryota > Metazoa > Chordata > Amphibia > Caudata > Salamandridae > Lissotriton > Lissotriton helveticus. Next base: position 463,882,595 of record NC_136068.1, on the reverse strand, counting down.
GTTCTCCTGTGCCTCCTTGGGATCTTCCCCTGGTTCTGCGGGCTTTGACGGGTCCTCCTTTCGAGCCTTTGGACTCCGTGGCCCTGAAGTTCCTTTCTGCTAAGGTTATTTTCCTGGTGGCCATTACTTCTGGCAGACGGGTTGGTGAGATCGGGGCGCTGATGGCCTCCCCGCCTTTCTTGCGTTTTTGCGAGGATAAGGTGATTCTCCGTCCGAGTCAGTTCTTTCTCCCTAAGGTGGTGTCTTCCTTTCACTGTCAGGAGGATATTGTTCTCCCTGTGTTTTTTCCGGCCCCTGCCTCTCCTGAGGAGGTGCTCCTTCATTCTTTGGATGTGTTGAGGGCTCTCCGCATCTACTTGGAGCGTACGGCTGCTTTCAGGAAGGTTGATTCCCTCTTTGTCACCTATGGCCTCTCGGGGCTGGGGCTGCGTCCTTCCTTGTCCACTTTGTCTCGGTGGGTCCGGGGTGCTGTGGTTTCCTCTTACGACTCTGCCAGCTGTCCTCTGCCTTCCTCTGTTCAGGGTCGGTCGACCCGGAGCGTTTCGTCCTCCTGGGCCATGTTCAAGGGGGCCTCCTTGAGGGACATTTGCAATGCTGCCACGTGGGCTTCTCCCCATACTTTTGTTTCCCATTACCGGCTTCAGTTGGGGATGGCGGCCTCTGCTGCTTTTGGGGCTCGTGTCCTTTCTGCGGTGCATGATGTTTGAAATGTACTGTTTTCCATGGATTAAATGGACCTGTTTGTTTTCTCAAACCTGTGTGGTCTGTTTTTTTCTGCCAATCACCGTGTGCTTGGGTATGGGCTCACGTATCAGGAATGGGACGGGGAGACAGGATGAGGAGGTAATGCCCGGTTACTCACCGGTAATATCCATTACTCCGAGTCCTGGTCTCCCCGTCCCATTCCTGAGCCCTTCCCTCCCTCCCTGGTTTGGGTTTTTTTGTTTGGGTGATTGTCTGTGTTTTTCATTCTGGGTATCTTTGGTATTTTCAGGATGTTGTTTGTGGCACTTCCCCCTATATAGTCACGTGATGGTGACATCATCATAGGGGGAAGTGCAAACAGCGCAGCTGGGTAGGGGTTTCTGTGGAGCAGACTAGCTGCTCACGTATCAGGAATGGGACGGGGAGACCAGGACTCGGAGTAATGGATATTACCGGTGAGTAACCGGGCATTGGTATGCACCTTCCTTTCTTGAGGAAATGATGTCGCTGTATTGCAATTCTTTCCTCCATATGGCACTGATGACTTTGTGAAGCAGAAGTGCCTAAACTCCACTCAGCCATGCATCTTTTAGTGATGCTGGTGACTGCGCGAGGCACGGTTCCTGCATTGATATGCATCTTTTTTTCAGGCTATTTTGATGACAGAGACCTGTGCACCTGCACCTTACAAGTCATATTTTCTTCAAGAGGCGTTGACGACTGCGAGAAGCCTGTGTGCCTGCATCCTAAATCATCATGCAGTTTTCCTTAAAGCGATGTTGATGCCTGTACATTAATGGCCAAGTTAAGCACCACCCACATTTCCAGTACAAATGTTTCTCAGGTGAGTCGCTGCACTGCTACTGCCCACTGACTCCTGCTACTCCCAATGCCAGTACTGCTATCTGCCTCTGCAGCCCAGACTTCTGCTACTCTGACAGTGCTACTGTCTGCCTCTGCAGCTCACAGGGGCCCGGAACTCCCTCTGACTGCGCTGCTATCTGCATCTCACGATAATGTGAAGCATTACAAGTAAATAGCACTGGAATCGATGCGTATTTGTGTGGAGGCAAAGCACTGTAGAATAATATTGGCGAATGTTAAAAGTTCATGCGGCCGGTGCACATTCAAGCCAGACCTAATCACACATGTAGACTGTAACCACAACGCCGAAATCTAGGAAGTGAGCTTGAAGTGTCACATGACCTATATGGATGCTAAGGGTCTTTCCTTTAACAAGGGTAGTTCATACTAAAACGAAAGGAGAGCCAGTTTTATATCGTTTGGTGTTCACGAAGTCAGTGTGTGACATCTAAAAGAAAGAGGGGTGAATTCGCTCGATAACGGAGAGCCTCTCCAACACCAAGAAAAACGGAGCCCGCCATACAGTGACTTCTTTACGTAGACTGTAGTTACCCCCATTACCTAGCTTAGTGCAAGAGCTCCGTGGCCCCTACTGCGCACGCGTGGCAACGAGCAAGTAGTGACGCGCCGTGCGCCTGCGCAGTTCCATGTTTTTAACGTTGTGGAGGTGTGTTCAAACATGGAGAGCGGAGCGCGGGAGATGAAAATATTTGTTAAGGGGCTCATGCAGGGGAGTCCTGATCTCAGGTACATTGTGCGATCTGTTACGTGTGGCAGTTAGAACAGGGGCGCTACTGGACCCGAACTTCGAGGCGGGGGGTAAGACTCCCATCCAGGGCTGGCACTAACACTGGTCACGCACGGCGCATCAATCTTTTTTGGCGCCCCTTCCCAATTGCATACATGCCAACATTTCAAGATAGCAAAGTGGGAGATAAAAAAAAATAATAATCGGGAGAATGGGGCATTGAATCGGGTTACTGGCATGTATGGGCTTTGGAAGTGTGCTGCTGCAGGATTGGACATTTGAACCGCAAATGCACGTTTTTTTCTTACCTTTCCGAAGCATGGAGCGCAATGGCAGGCAGAGAGAGGGTGATGCACATGTGCATGGCCTGGCAGGTTGCTAGCAGTGCATTTACCCCCCCCCCCCCCCCCCCCCCCCCGCGAACCCCCTGTGTGGCAGCCCGGGCACACACACAGCCACACCCCCCCCCCCCCAAATACTTTACAGGTCTTTAAAAGACTATTCCCTTGTTAATGACGCTTTGTTGGTTTTTCACCCCTTCTAGAGCCCCTGCATCACCACTCGGACTATTGCTGGACGAATTAGCACGTTACACAATACCAAGCCCTGTCAGCTGAACCCCGAGGAATCGGGAGGCGGGAGACTAGCCTTGAAATCGGTAGTCTCACGCCTGAATCGGGAGGGTTGGCATGTCTGCAATTGCCTCCTCTATGAATTCCCTAACTACCAGTCTCCTACAATGCACCTCATCTCTCTATAGTCCCTTTCTTACGAACAATTAATTTTTTTATACCGCTACTCGTAGTTTACTTGCACTCAGTTCTGTGATCTGCATGGTACACTTTCTTCGTAGATGGCACGTTAACCCTCTGCACTGTGTGGGTGACAGGAGTGCCCATGTGAGTGAGCGGTGCAACAGGGTGAGAGGAGTGACTGCAGGGTGAGTGAGGTGACCATATGAATTTGGGTGCAGAGTGGGACGAATTAATGTATGGTTAGTAATGGGCTTGTTTGGGTGAGATTGTAGATTGAGCAGTGAGGGGGACAGGTGAGTAAAGTGTCACAAGAGTGCAGGGTGAGCATTGTGCTCGTGTGACTGCAGGATGAGTAGTAGTAGTAGTGTGGCTCACTGGTTAGAGGCGGCAGGCCTGAGAGCAGAAGTCAGCCTGGGACCAGGGTTCAATTCCCGACGCGGCAGGGTCGTGGACCTTGGTCAGCGGACTCGATGATTCTCGCTTCAGTGCTTACTCTAATCAGGGGTTCCACTCGGCAACTCTGGGCATTAGCTTGCCTAATCTCCACAACGGCCCACCAATTCCGGGGATGCCTGGCTCCACCTTGGGGACTCCCAGCAAGGGACCATCCCACAGGGAAAGCCAGGACGGGTTCCCCAGAGTTATACAGCGCCGGGGCGCCCCGTTGCTGGGGCAGCTGTGCGCTTTACAAGTATACTACATTTACATTTACATGAGGTACAGGGTGAACTGCGCAAGTGCATTGTGAGTGCAAAGTGAGCGGTGTGCTCCTGCGACCGCAGGATAAGTGGAGGGAGAACGGTGTGAGTTCACGATGAATGGCATAAGTGCAGTGTGGTCACTGTGAGTGCATGGGGATCAGTGTGAAAGTGAAGGGTGAGAATGAGTTGTCTGAATGCAGGGTGCATTCCCAGGCACCTGAAGAAAATGAAATGAAATGAAATGGGGTTTTGTTGAGCGCTACAGCTGCCCTGAGGCGTCCATGCGCTAACATCCTGAAGTAACTCAGGATGTTATTGAAGGCTGGCGTAGGTTTTCAGATATAAGTTAACTATTGCTATTATGGTTTGCTGTAGTCCTTTTAGCCCTATGGGCGTTGCACGCTTGAATTAGAAGACTAATGACAGGAGTCAGAGGCAGTTAGCTCAGGGTGTTTTTTGGAGTACCAGCAGTGCGTTTTGCCATTTAAGTTTATCTGCATCTTTAGCTTATTTTGTTACTCTAAAGTTATCGTTAGCTGACTCTGTAGTCAAGTGCGTGGGAGGTGCTAAATTTCTTGGCTGTACACGAACAACATTGGGAAGAGCCGTGTCCTGAGGGACACGGCTTGGATTTTGGCTTGGAGAAGAGCCAAAGCAGAATGGGAAACACATGTTTTGAAAAGTTATGATGAAGACTTTATTATGATAAAATGTACTTTTCAACATTCCTCATTGTGTAAATTGAGGACATACAATTATAGTTCTGAATTAAGTGACATTTATTGAAATTAATATAAACTTCAAACGTTAGTTTCTTACGATCCTGCCCACCAAGAACCTAAAGTTTGTATTTTTGTCACGTACTATGTTTGTAAAGCTTATATTGTTATTATATGTGAAGCATCATTCTTTTATATTAATCGTATATGTGATGTTTTTGTGGAGCGCAGATCCTGTACTGAATTACTTCAGTGTGCTCTCAAACTAGATGGTTAACGAAAATGATACATAATGAAGTAAAGTGATGGGCCATGGATCACAAAACTTGGTCAAGTGGGGAAGCCGGGGATTGGAGGTCAGGATTTCTGTTTACACTTAGTGCAGTTCAGAGAATCATAGGTTACATCCTTCTGTCTTCACTTCAACCTCAACGTTCAGTGCTTTGGGAGCAGTTCTTCAATTATGGGTAGTAAACTGAGTTTAATAACTACACATATGAGACCTTAAAGCAAGCAGTCACTATTCATACATATGCGTAGTCATAAGATTTAAAGTTGTAATTTTCTGATTGGAATGTTTCTAGAGTTAATAAAGATCGAACACAGTGACGGAACATTACTGTCGGAAATCATGCTGCACTTTGCAGAAGCGTCTCTTTGAAAACCTGTTACCTAAGCAGGGGTCCCAAAACTCTTTGTTGTTGTTCATTACTTAATTGTGTTCATTGGAGTGTTCAGCCTCTCCTAAAATCATTATGTTTATGAAGCTAGCTGATCCAGCAGTATCTCTAACATTAAATAGAATCTTGTGCCTTCCTTACTCTGTTGGATTGAGAAACATAGCATGTTCTGCCTTCCACTCTTTAATGTTCAGTTTCCACTTCAAAGTCTGAGTAGATATTGTCCATTGCGCTCCCACACTCCGAAACCCTGTGGGATAATTACCCCCGTCCTCCCCTGCCCCATGGTTCCTATCGACTTGATCGTAGTTGTGTTTAAAATAAAAGTGTTAGTTTAGTTCTTGGCTTAAGTCTTTTTGCCCTATTTGCCGCCTCTTTTCAAATAGTATAATCACCGATTAGGGGTGACACCTTTTCGCAAAAAATACTTGCCATTATTTTGTTTTTTGCTATTCTGGAAGAATCACAAACTGGTGGCTGAGAAATAACATGTATAAAATGCTCAGTATTCTTTTGTGACATGCCAACTGTCACTCTGTTTGCTTTAATAATCATTTGGATAACTTTCAGATTTTTAAGACATTTATTTATGTGTTTTGTATTTCAAAAGGGGAAAATACTGGATTTTACTGTTTTATTCCCAGTGGGTTTTTTCTTTAACTGGCATGGACCTAAAAATACAGAGTGGGTAGGTGGCAACCCTATCAGTGATGGCTGTCAACATTTTGAACTGATGCAGCACTGAAGTTGGCCCAATGCATGCATATTCAAAACCTTCTTTAAAATTTGAAATAAATAGTACATTTATTAGAATTCCTGTCCATAAAACATAACACTGATTCGAAATTTGATAGTTAGAATATGAGAATAAAAGGTACAAAAAGAAGTTTAAATATTTTTAAAATTCAATAATAAAACAAATCCGAATATTATTAGCATAAACAAATAGAGCTACAGCTAGTGAAGCTTTCTTTGGCTCTAAAATCAACAAAATACTTAAATGTATTTTTTACCAATTAAATCTGTGCTTTGATAATACATTTAAGATACAATGCTGCGGCACATACCAGCACTAAGTTGGCTGAATCGTGTGAAGGACATTATTCATACAACAAGAACATATTATACAGGACCTGAAGTAGTAATGATTATGGAAAGCCCCTTTTTAGGTTTCGCCTGGCGAGCCGCTGCGCAGCAGCGTTCGCGCAGGCGAAACCTTTTGAGAACAGTATGTTGTTTAGTCCCGCCTCTTTCTTCCATTGGCTAGCTCCATAAATGGAGGCTAGCCATTGGAAGAGAGATCTGTCCGTCATTGTGCGAGGCGATTCGTGGGCGTTCCGGCGATTTTATTTATTTTTTTTTTTTTCTCCCCTCTCCGCCCCTTGTAGAACGTCATTGCGGCGGTGGGCGGGTGTTTTTTTTTCTCCAAGGTTTTTTTTTTTTCATTCCTCCGAAGATGGCGACCGGGCAGTAGCTTACTTGGGAAGCTCCGCAGCTCGGACCCTTTTCTCTTGTTTGGCTTTGGCAGCCCACAAGGATGTCTCCATGATGCTGGAGGTGTGGTCTCCCCCTCTGTGCCCGAACGCCATGAGCCTCGGTGTCCTCCAGCACCTCCCGTGTTCCGCTCCCCCCTCCGGCGCCCCCGTCCATGGTATTTTCATTTCATTTGTTTTCTTAATGGCAAATCCGATTAAAGAAAATAACATAATATCATATATTGCCAATATCTGTATTTAATTTAGTTCTTTAAGCGGGTGAGTCGGGTAATCATTAATACACATGAATGCACGTTGTTGCATCCTTATTTTTTTTTTTTCCTTTTTTATAAAATTTTTTTTATTTCATCAACATCAGAGTTACAAATTCATAAGACATTGCCAGAGAAACAAAAGTACCTTACAGTTCAGAAAGCATTATCTTCGGGTTCAGAACAAATAAATAAAGCATTTTTCAAAAACATAAAGAGCTATGGTCTGGGAAAAGTGAATCATAAGAAAGGAAAAATTCATCCCAAAAACAATAGAAAGCCATCATCAAGAAATATAATACAATCTTAATTGCGTTAAACTTTCCCCCTATTTCAACTTATATCTCACCCAGCCTCCGTTTCCATTCAATTATTGGGGCCCATATCCTCCGTCCAACTTCTTTTTTTTTTTTTTTTTTCCCTCCCCCTTTTTTCATATAGGGCCATTTCTAAGATATATATGGCCAATACCCGAGAGATCCATTGCTGTAGCGTTGGGGGGTTGGGATCCTTCCAAAGTGTGGCTATGCATAGTCTACTGAGGGTCATAGCTAAATACAGAAACTCATAGTGGAGAACTTCTACACCCTCCCTCACTACACCCAAAATCATAACTTCATCAGTCAAAATTAAATGAATCCCCAGAGAATCAGCAAAAAATTGTTCTAAAGATTTTTTTATACACATCTAGAGAGGGGCATGATGCAAACATATTAATTGTGTCTGCTTGCGTGGATTGGCATCTTGGACAGATGCCCCCATTTGTTCCCCCCTCTGCGCTATTCTATGAGGAGTGTAGTAAAGTTCAAACAAAGTCTTATATTGTTGAGATTGTAGATTTGCCACTCTTAGCACCGAATTTGACAGTTTTAATGACTTCTCTGCCTCATTTCCTGTTAGACCTAGTTTGCCTCTCCACTTCTCATACATTCTGCCACAATCATCCTCTTTATATTTACAAATTTCCTCATATAGTTGCATCCTATTCTCAGGAAAGACCGGCCCATCCGAATTGGCGGTGGTGTTGCCATCATCTTCAAAGAGGAACTACAAATTTCCCTTGTCAATAATACTAATTACTCCACCCTTGAATACCTTGAAGCTGAACTCAAAATTCACGGCTCCCAACCCATTCGCCTTCACAACATATATAACCCTCCCGGCAATACTCATCCCTTCGTTGATGAACTATCCAACATTCTTACACAATCCTCACTTTCGAATTCCCTCAACATTTTCCTGGGAGACTTTAACCTCCACTGGAATGAGCGCAGCGATCCCTCTATCACCCTCCTTTCCAACCTTCTCGAGATCAATGACCTAGAGCAACTCTGTCACTCCCCGACCCATTCCAAAGGAGCTATCCTAGATGCAATAATTACTAGCAAAGATCTAGCCCTCCTATCCAACATTGTTCCCATCGACTGGTCCAACCACCATCTCATACTGTTCTCTATAGCGGTCTCTGCCACTCCCCCGCCCACGAAAACCACTAAACCCTCGAAACTGACCAGAAATTTGAATAATATCCCCCCGGATGTACTGGAATCCCAGCTCCATGCCCAACTTCTCGCCATTCCGCCCTCACTTAACGCAAATGAGCTTACAGAACACTACAACAAAGCAGTTACTGAAACCCTAGACCTCCTGGCCCCGCTTAAGCTCAAAAACCAAAGAACCGTCCCTTCCAAATCATGGTTTAATACGGAGCTTAACAATGAAAGACGCTCACTGAGACAGACGGAAAGAACATGGAGACTGCACCCTTCCCCCTTGCACCTACCTCGCCTCAGACTTGCAAGATCCTCTTACAAAAAACACATCCTTAAACTAAAAGCATCCTTTTTCAGAACACAACTTGACCACGCCAAAAACAGACCCAGAGAACTGTTCAACATTGTTCGCAATCAAACCTCAGCCGCTCCGCCTGTACTTATGGCCTCGACGACCAGATGCGAAGAAATAGCCCTCCTTTTCTCTGAAAAAATTACAAAAATAGAGCAATCCTTCCTGCCGACTCTGACCCCTACCTCCATACTACACATCCCCCCTACCGCACCTGCTTCCTGCCCACTCCCACCCACCCCCTCCACGACCCTCCATAATACTGATCTCACTTCCCCCCCCCCTTTCCCTCCACCCTCCAAGATTCTAATCCCCCCAACACTCACCCTAAAAATAACGTCGCTTGGCATAATTTCCAGCCAGTCACTGAAAGAGATGTCATTGACATCATTGCAAAACTTAAACCCTCCTCCCACACTAAAGACCCCCTCCCTTCTAAACTTGTCCAAAACCTCAAACATATCATCACACCTGCCTGGACCTCGATCATTAACACCTCCCTAGCCACCGGCTGTGTCCCCACCTCCCTTCAACTGGGACAAATCACCCCATTCCTAAAAACCCTACGGCTGACCCTAATGACCTCAACAACCTCCGTCCTATCTCCAACTTGCCCCTCCTCTCGAAAGCCCTTGAAAAATGTGTCCTTTTTCAGCTTGACAGACACACTGAACTTTTTAACTTACTTGACCCTCTTCAATCTGGCTTCAGGAAAGGCTGCAGCACCGAAACCGCCATGCTTAACATTATAGATGACATTCACCACTCCCTCGACAATGGCGAATCTAGCCTACTGATCCTCCTCGATCTCTCCGCAGCGTTCAATACCGTTAACCACTCTGTTCTTCTCAAAGTCCTTAAAGAACGATTCGGCCTTAATGGCATGACTCCTAATTGGTTTGTCTCATACCTGCAGCACCGCGCTCAGCAAATTAAAATCCACAATTGCCTTTCGAACCCCTCCCCCATCTCTCTAGGAGTTCCACAAGGATCCATACTATCTCCCTCTCTCTTTAACCTCTTCATGGAACCTCTCACCCTCATTCTCAAACAAGCAGGGATTAACTATCACCTCTACGCTGACGATACACAACTCTACCATAAGATAAAAACCCATGCTGACATCCTCCACCTCAACAACACCCTCATCAAAATTCAAGCCTGGTTCCACTCGAACCATCTCAAACTTAACCCCAAAAAAAACGAAATTATTCTTTTCTCCCCAAAAAACAACCAGCTCCCCATTCAAAAGTGGATCACAGACCTGAACGCCCTCAACTGCTCCCTGTCCCTAGCCACCTCAGTCAAATCCTTGGGCATCTCCCTTGACAACCGCCTAACTCTCAACGTTCACATCAACAACTCTGCCAAAGGAGCCCTCCTTACCCTCCGTAACCTTAAGAAAATTAAGCCCTTCATCCCAATTGATGACTTTAAACTGGCAGTCCAATCGCTTGCTCTATCGCACATTGATTACGGCAATGCCATCCTCACCGGAATTCCCAAAACCCACCTGGCACCTCTTAAATCTGTGCTCAACCTCGCGGCTAGGCTTATCACGGACTGTAAACGATTTGACCACATCTCTCCCGCCCTTAAATCCCTTAAATGGCTCCCCATTGAAGGTAGATCCACATATAAAACCGCCTGCATTCGCACAAAATCCTCCACCAAAACACACCGACATACCTCTCCAATAAACTGACCAAACCAGGCTGCACGCGATCACTGAGAAGCTCCAACACCCTCCTACTTATCCCCCCCTTCAGAAAAAGAATTCCACTCAGTCACTCTCCTTTTCAGGCAATGCCCCACTTATTTGGAATGCCCTCCCTAAAGACCTCCGCTGTAACCAGTCCTACCCCAGCTTTAAAAAAGAACTCAAACTTCTTCTCCTTAATAAATACTGGGGTTTCTAATCCCTCCCTGGTAGCCTCGCCCCTCTGCATTACCCCACCTATCTGCTCTGCATATGACTTGTGACCACCCGCCTGGCCAACTCCCTTTCCTTCTATCTGATCACCTTACCTCCCCTCCTCATGACCGTCAGTTCTCTTGCATGTTTTTTGTATACCTAAGTGAGGCATCCCGCCAAACTGTGACCGCTATTTTGTATGACTCATAGTGTCTAGCAATTGTTTTTACTTTTTTATCTAGATGTCATGTATCCTATGTGGACTTGCTCTTTTATTATTCCATTGTCTGTGCTTATACACACTGTACCTGTATGGAAACACCTTGTAAAGCGCTCTGATACTCCTGGGTCCAGCCAGCGCTATATAAAACCTCTTAAATAAAAAAATAAAAAAAAATCCTTATTCCATTGTAAATGATGCTTCGCCTTCAAATAATGCCGGCGGCGGCGAAACATGGCAAATCGCGTCGCTAATCTTAAAGTGTGTCCATTAAGACTAGAATATTATTTGTTTGTACTCGAACGACTGCACATTTGCTATAAACAGTAAATAGTATTTAGCTATTTTCTACTAGAATTAGACTTTTCTATGGTATCTCCATATCCGGTTCGTTGCCAAGAACGGGATTGAAAGACCACTGTGTGGTGTTTGTATGTGCCTCAGAATTGTTCAATTGCGTCGTTTTAAACAAAGTATGTCTCAGAAATCTGTCGTTTAAAATTTGTTTTTGATTTTCAAATAAGTATGCTATTGTTTTTGTCAGTGCTATGTTCTACTTCGACGGTTATAATGAAACGAGGGTTGTTTTTTAACCCCTTCCACGCTGATGACGAGCTGGGCTCGTCATGAGGTAGCCTCCTCGCACGCTGATGACGAGCCCAGCTCGTCACGTAAAGTGCGCTTTTAAAAATCTCAGCGTACGAGCGGAATTCCGCCCACACGCATGCGGTTAAACATTTGTTTTTATCTAACTCCACATACAAAAAATCGTTGTCCAGTCACTGAAATAGCCAAGCCTGACTGAATCCAACTTGCGCTATCTATTCGGTGTGGGCGTAGACAGACAGGCGCACGAGGGGGTGGGGAGGAGAGGGGGAGGAATAAGCGCGACCAGCACCGGAAGAAAGTTCAAGGCGAGTAGAAGTGAGTGGACATGCGTGGGAGGGACTGCAGGTGCTTCTACCTTAAACACAATCGGACATTTTCTTTATGACAAACGAATGATGCACGCTTCCAAAAACAATGTACTCCCCTAGCAAGGACTGACGTCCGTGGACATGAATATGCACTGGGCTCGTGCCCTGCGTGGATGCACGTCAAGCATTTCCATCTTTTCCGTGGGTGGGCGGCTCCTTAAAATCTCTCATGTCTGCATCTCTGGTCCGGTCCTTGCCCGGTCTTTCCTTCGGCTCCAGGGGTCCTTGTGGGGTTTCTAGCGTTAGATCATCACCGACTGAGCAGAGTCCGTCGATATCCACCGGACTGGATCGGTCCTACCCCGCGGCCTCGGAGAATAGCCCCCTCTCCCATCCCCGAGGAGAACTCAGTGATACAAGTCTGCATCCACCCCCAGCATGCATCACTGACTCCACCTCAGAAAAGCTCACTGAAGCCCCCGCAGTGGCGCCGTCCCCGTCAGGTCGGTAGTTGGGGATATACCCTCCTGCCCGCTGAGGAGAAGAGCGATTGCTGTCTTTTTCGGAAGTATCTCGTCCCTCTCATAAGTTTGCCTTTTCCCTGCCCGTTCGGAGAGTTGAGTCGGACCCCCAGAGGAATCTTTTCCACTACCCTCTCAATCTAGTTTGGTTACTCACCTCCCATTTAGAACATTTAGAAAAACATTGATGAGCCCCGTCCAAAGAGTTTGATGGCGCATTCTCCGGCAGGAAGTTTGTGTTGCCACTCCGCGGACGTTATTATTATAATTCAGTGACCTTCGCCCCGATAACACCCTCCGAGCAGGGCACTACACTTTTCTTCACTAGAATAGTTTTCTGAATCTCCCGCCCCGCTCATCCAAGAGGCCCATAACCATCTCCTTCCCATCCACACTGAATCCCCATCAAGCATTTGTCGAAAAATCCTATCCGTCGTGTTCGGTGAGTGCCCCCGCCAATTTCACCCAAAAGAGTTTGCAGATCCCCTTCTGCGCCTCTAAGAAGAACAGACACAGTGGTCGTGACCGTGGCCCTGTGTACCTGGAGCCACCCTGATTGGAACCCGGTACGCTCTGCTGTCTCAGCCTCTTTAAGTCACACCATTTGATGTTCCACCAGCCTAGGGAGGGGCAGGTATTCCACCTAATATCCTATCGGTAAGCCAGCCGTCATCTTGTCCTTGTACACCCTGGAGATGAAGGCAGAGACCGGTGTCCCTCAGTCCTCGGGGGTCCAGAGTCAGACCATCAAAGATGATGTGCAGGTGAAGCAGGAAACACGAGGACCCCAGGATGAACTGCACCCAGGGACCCGGAGGCAAAGCCTCATCGAGGATGCGCGCAGAGAAAAGGCGTCTACAAGCTCCTCCGCCGTGGAGGAGCCACGGAGCTGGGGGGCACCTACGTGCGATGGAGAAGCAGAGGGGAGCACACACCTGAGTCTACACATCACCCCGAGGTTGGGAAAGAAGGGCGGCCTCTCCAGAGCCTTCAAAGTCTTCGAGGTATGTACCGGGCAAGATTGATGTCATTGGACTCATAATGATGAATTATTTTAGGGTTCTAGTTCACGTTCCCTATAATCACGGCATCATGTATGTTCTCGGCTTCAGTCTCCGCGCCTCCATCATTGTATCATTTCCTTTTTGGCTGTCCCTTTCTCCCTACTCTGATTTCTTTTTACCTAATCCCTCCTTAGACCTTTGTCACTCTCACTCCCCACTTTTTGTCTACTTTACTTTCGAGACCACCTTTTCTCTGTAGAAGTTCTGAGGTCAGGCAGAGCGCATATTCGAGGCAGGATAGACATATCCATATTAAATATTACAGGAGCCATGCATTTCAACCAGAGTTTCTGACTCTAGGAGATTACCACAAAGGTAAACTTACGAGTGAGTAAGTCTATATGTGTAAATTTACTTTTAAACTTGGAAGTAAATGTACTACATTTGGTTATACATTCATCTATGAGTGTAAATTTCCTCCAGAGTGTAGAATAACATTTAAATGTTAGTGTGTGTGTGGCTCTGGGTGTGTGTGTGTGGCTCTGGGTGTGTGTGTGTGTGTGTGGCTCTGGGTGTGTGTGTGTGTGTGTGTGGCTCTGGGTGTGTGTGTGTGTGTGTGTGTGGCTCTGGGTGTGTGTGTGTGTGGCTCTGGGTGTGTGTGTGTGGCTCTGGGTGTGTGTGTGTGTGGCTCTGGGTGTGTGTGTGTGTGTGGCTCTGTGTGTGTGTGGCTCTGTGTGTGTGTGGCTCTGTGTGTGTGTGGCTCTGTGTGTGTGTGGCTCTGTGTGCGTGTGGCTCTGTGTGCGTGTGGCTCTGTGTGTGTGTGGCTCTGTGTGTGTGTGTGTGTGGTTCTGGGTGTGTGTGTGTGTGGCTCTGGGTGTGTGTGTGTGTGGCTCTGGGTGTGTGTGTGGCTCTGGGTGTGTGTGTGTGTGTGGCTCTGGGTGTGTGTGTGTGGCTCTGGATGTGTGTGTGTGTGTGTGTGGCTCTGGGTGTGTGTGTGTGTGTGTAGCTCTGGGTGTGTGTGTGTGTAGCTCTGGGTGGGTGTGTGTGTGTGTGGCTCTGGGTGGGTGTGTGTGTGTGTGGCTCTGGGTGGGTGTGTGTGGCTGGCTCTGGGTGGGTGTGTGTGGCTGGCTCTGGGTGGGTGTGTGTGGCTGGCTCTGGGTGGGTGTGTGTGGCTGGCTCTGGGTGGGTGTGTGTGGCTGGCTCTGGGTGTGTGTGGCTGGCTTTGGGTGTGTGTGTGTGTGGCTCTGTGTGTGTGTGTGTGGTAGTAATTGCTGTCTGCTGAGCTAGTCCGTAGGGTACAATAGGTCTCACATTTGCGAGAGATTAAGCTAATGGCAATGTAAATGACAATGCCATTTATTTATCTGTTTTCAAAACCAACACATAAATACAAATTTTGTCATTTACAATGCCAATAGCTCTAACTTTTCCAAAGGTGAAACCATTGCATTGTAAATGCTTGTTAAACTTGTCTGCTTGGCTTGTGTGTAGATACTTGCAAGGTGATTTGGGTACTTCAAATAGCTCGGATTTAACCCCTTCCATGCTGGTGACGAACCCCAGCCGTCACGCTCCACGGTGCTCGTGTGCTGATGACGGCTGGGGTTCGTCACGGCCCCGCCCTGTTCGTGCGGCTGCCGCACACGGGGGGAATCGCGGCCGCACGGAAGGGGTTAATAGGTTGTAAATGACAACAAACCTTGATTTTGGTGCTTTTTCACTACTAGGGGCCTGTTTCTGATGCAGGTTGGAAAGCTTCCCGACCGAATCGGTTTCGAAATGGTTTCCGACCCACTCGGATCGGGAGAGTCTGACAGACGGAGTACGATGCATCCGGATGCTTCCAGATACGAATTGGTTGGACTCCCATTGACTTCAATGGGTGCATATGTTCCTATCCGCATCAAGATTGGGCCCTGGGTCAGAAAGACACGTTCCCAATCCGATTTGGAAGGAGCAAATGCCATTAGGAGGCCTTCCTAACCACATCAGAATCAGGCCCTAGGTAGGAATGCTTTCCTAACGGCATCAGAATCAGGCCCTTAGTAACCAGGTTTCAGCTCAAAATCATTATATTTATTTAAATCTGCAGTCCAGCATAGGATTGTCTCTTCACACTCCATCAGCAGGACTTCTAAGTCAAAATTGCTTAATTGTGGAACACAACTTTGTTTTCACCAGTGTACATTTGAAAAGTATTAATGTAGCATTTATCTGGTGGTAGGCAGTGCAAGAAATACAGCATTCACTGTCATTTATGTGTCTGCATGCACGTGTAAGTGGCTGAGCAACAGAGAATAGGGTGTGTGTGAGATGACTAGGACCCAGTTTGGACCCCTGAGAATACAGGACAGAACTGCATTTGTCCACATATAGCCTTGAAGAAGCCTAAGCCACTGCTAAGGGACAAAACTTATGTTCTAACTATATTATGACAATTCTATTTAGGAATGTAGCAACTGTTACATTACCTACTACTAATAGAACTCTCAGGATGACGTGCAGCAGTCTGACCTTGCATTTTCACTGGGAACTCCAAAACGTTTAATAAATAATGACTACAATAGTAATGTTTTCCTGTGGACAAACAGGTATTTTGGTCTTAATTCATGTGTACTGCTAGAATAATTTGGCCAAGATGACATCTGTGTGGAGACGACAATTATAATTTTTGTATTCCTTTTGTTAAAAAAATCAAACTGGTAATTTGTCTACTAATTCTCAATCTCTGCTTGCCTTCAAGAAATGCCCCAACTGAGTTTTTTTCCATCTGTTTACACTCCTGTCGTTTTGGTGCTTATCTCACAGTCATTATGTACTTGCTGGTGTCACGCAGATTTACCAGACAGACTATTTGATTTGGCTGCTCTGCTGGTAAAGTGGGGCAGGAGATACAGAGTTCTCTGTTTAATCATTTATAATTGGCTATGTCCTTATTGCCCTTGGCAACAACCATGCTTTCTTTGCATGCCTGATTGAGGTATCTTGGACTACCTGGGCCCTGTACAAGGAGGAGTTTGTCGTGTGCATGGAGCGTGGCTGTCACGAGCGTGGCATTCTTGTCACAGCTCGTGATGGGAGAGGTGTGGCGCCGCGGCCAGGGCGACTGACGCTGGAATCTGGGGACCACGGTTCGATCCCCGGCTCCGGCGGCAGGTTAGCCCAGCACCATGTGACTCTGGGCAATAGCTCGCTTAATCTCCCCGACGGCCCCCAGCGCCTAGAGACTCTTACGGGTGATTGTGCGCTTTACAAATGTGGACTTTACTTTCTCGCTCTGAGTAAAGATGTTATGTTTCGATTAAATGGGAAGGTTGGGATGTACAAGAGTTTACAGTTGGTGGATTCAACTTGTAACCTACGATTGTACTTTTCTCTCTGCCTGATGATTATCGTAATTGGATACTTTCTAACACTGGTGACGAGCGGGCACCGATTCATTGCCCTTACTTCAATTTTTAAATTTTCTTTTGTGTGAATTTCCCTGTTTTGGAGGAACCTTATTGGTATTACTTGAGGCACCTACAAGAACAATTTATTTCCAAAGCGTCGCTGTTTGGGCTGTGGATTTACTGCAAGCCTGATTGTGTGCCGTTTTGTACCTTGCTGACTTTCTCTTGTTCTTTTTGGTTTTTTTCATCATTTCCATCAGAGGATTAGTCATTTTTTGTATCGCACGTTTTCTGTGTGCACCGTTTCACTAAGGAACTCGAGGATTTTAGGCTCGCCTTACTCCCTGCGAAGATTTGCTTTGGAGTTTGCATCATTTGTGTTTGTGGGCCGTTTCCTTACCTGCTCAGTCAACTGGAATTCACAAAACTCCTTGACAACCCGCATTCTTTTCGTATCCTAACAACCGGATACCTAGGGAACGCCACTCTGCTCATCTCCACGCAAGACACGTAAGGTCACGTTTACGTGTACTTTCACCCTTCGTGCTGCCATTTTGTTTAACCAGCTTATCCAGCAGACAACAAGGATACTTGCACTGTTCGTCTTATGGTGATAACGCACACCGCATATTTTCAAAGGTACAATTAAACTACTATTCTTTTATTGCACGTTTTAAAGGAATTCTTCGGTGATATGCACACCTCGTGTCTCCCATGGTACATTTTAGACTATATACTTTTGCTGCATGTTTCAAATACGCATCTCGCGTGTCTTCAATGGTTCATTCTTATTCATCGGTGACACGCGCACACCCTTTTAATATTATTTCAATTGCCTCAAGTCATTTGGTCATTATATATACATAATTAGTTACTTGTTATTTTGTTTATCGCACTAATCTTACTCCACTAGGAAGTATTGTTTATATTACTGATTGTTGTTACTTAAGTTTTGTTATTTTTTTCAACATAGCCATGTCAGGGATTCTTCCACCTCCCTCCTTTCGTACTTCTGCAGGTGAACCTCCCATGGCATGGGAAGCGTGGGAACCAGTGTTTTTTAGCTCATGTGGAAGTATTGGAGGTAGCAGATTGTGAACCTGAAAGAAAACTTTCATTATTAAAACATTGTTTAGGAGGTATTGGAGTAAAGGAATTCAAAACATTACCTGCGTTATCCAATCCTGGAAGAATCAATGTTTTTCCATAGGCTTCTTCACAACTCCATTTTCAGTTTGGCAAAAAGAACATTTTGTAATGGAAGGATTAATTTTTTTATTCACGTAAACAACAATCTGATGAGTCCATTGAGGATTTCGTATCAGCACTTAGGTCTCTGGCTGTTTCATGTGATTTTGAGCATGTATCGTATGAACAAGTTCTCAGAGACCAAATTTTAATGAGAACAAATAACAAAAAGGTTCAAGAGAGGTTATGGACTACTTCTGATTTGTCTTTGAATGCTGCCATTGACATTGCCAAATGTATAGAACATTCTGAAAAGTTTGTTAAAGAGATTAGAGGTAATGATAAAGACGACGTATTCAACATTGCTAAGGAAACAGATAAACAAAAGAAATCATTTCCTCAAAGAAATGATAACACTACAAAATTCGACAATACATTTAGGGGCACAAAATATGAAAGATGAAATTCCCAATTACTTTGCTACAGATGTGGGAGCAATGAACATTTAGCTAATTCTGAAGTTTGTCCTGCAATGTGTTTGAAATGCAATAAGAAAGGTCATTTTGGAAAATGTTGTTAATCAGTTCCCAAAAGAGTGACTTACATAAAAAATTCAGAGGATTGTGATATTTATTATGACAACTATGAAAATTAAATTAACACTATTATTAATGTTTGTGGAGATGAAGATTTCAGCAAATTTCCTTCATGTTTCATTTCTGTAGATGATGTCAAACTAAGATTTTTGGTAGATTCTTGTGCATGGTACACCATTATTTCTTCAGATATTTTTTATGACAAGTGGCCTAACAGATCTCTTCTTCCTCCTGATGTGTCACCTGGTGGTTACACAGGACACAACATTTATATCGTAGTTTTTTTCTGACTCATTTAGTCTTCTCTGGTCGTCACACATTTAGTAAAACTTATGTGCAAAATCAGGACAGTCACTTTTGGGATGGCAACATCAAGGGCAGTTTGGCATTAGACTTGATCCCAGAGCTGATCCTCCTGTTAATGCTACTGATCAACACAAGCTGCATTGAAGAATTGCCCAGTGTATTTAGCTGGAAATTAGAAAAGTACCAAGGTTTTGAGCATGCCATTAAGTTACATGATCACGCTGTACTTGTCTGTCACAAAGCAAGAAATGTACCTCATTCCTACAGGAAAAAGTTAAAGGACATGGTTAAAGACTTGTGGAAAAACCCATTATTGAACCCATTGAGTCATCTCCATGGGTTTCTCCCATCGTTATTTCGATAAATCTTCAGGCGAACTCAGGCTATGTGTGGATTTACGCAGTTTAAATAGTGCCATCTTGGTTGATGCTCACCCCGGGCAAATTTGCATGAGAAGGTATCAACCTTTGCCGGTGCGCAAGTATTCTCATGCATCAATCTGGCCAGTGCGTGCTTGCTGAGGAATCAAAGAACTGAACTGCTTTTATCACCCCAGAAGGTCTTTTTAGGTATTGCTGTATGCCTTTTGGCCTCGTCGGTGCTGCTTCTGTTTTTCAGAGACTAATGAAAGACACTTTGGAGGTTTTAAATGGTGCCATTGCATTCCAGGATGATATTCTGGTGTATTGCAAGAACAATGAGGAACATGATTACGACTTACGAAGTGTTATAGCTGCCTTGTGTGAAAAAGGTCTCACTCTTCATCTTGATAAATGCAAAATCAAGGCGCTGGAAGTAGAATATCTTGGGCATACTATCAGTGGAATGGGCATCAAACCCAAACGTAAACATGTTCAAAGCATTATCAATGCCCTCGTTCCCTCTTCCAAAGAGCAGTTAGTAGCTTTTCTTGGTCTAATTGGGTTCTATGCAAAATTCATACCTAAATATTCATCCAAAGTAGATTCTTTCAGATGCCTTCTCATCCAAAGTAGATTCTTTCAGATGCCTTCTCAAGAAAAATGCTAAATTCTCTTGGTCTGATGATATGTCTTGCGCTTTTGAAAATTTGAAGAACTTCATAGTCAGTGCTCCATGTTTAAAACCATTTGTGTGTGGGGAAAGTTGCATTATCATGGTGGATGCAAGCAATACTGGTTTGAGTGGTGTACTATTACAGAGGGACAATGGAAAAGAGTGGATAGTAGCGTATGCCTCCAGAGCATTAAGGGGCGCAGAGAAGCACTATTCTGTTATAGAAAAAGAACTACTTGCTTGTGTTTGGGGTGCTGAACATTTTAGGACTTTTTTATGGGGAACCAAATTCACCATTAAAACTGACCATAAACCTCTTGTTTTCGTGATGGCTCCAGGTGGAGGACGTTCTATGTCAGCACACCTTGCTAGGTTAGCTTCGAGGTTGCAGTCTTTCCAGTACCAGATAGAATATGTACAGGGGAAGGCCAATATACACGCATATTGCATGTCCCGACCTGTAGCAAATGAGGAAGAGAGTCATGAGGAGGACTGTGAAGTAGCGTTCACTACGCTTGATGTTAATTTATTGCAGGTGAACAAACCGATCTTCGTGAAGATATTTGGCTTCTAGAAATGGAAAAAGACGTTGAATTAAATAAGATCAAAAAGCACATAGTTTTCTTTGTTCAGGTCATCCTTGTACTATCAGGAGATATGATAAGTTATTTTAAAGTTCAGGATGAGTCGGCAGTTGAGAACGATTTAATTATGAGAGGTGACAAAATAATTCCTCCTTTTTCGCTGAGAAATACTTTTGTGGAAATTGCCCATGAAGGACATTTAGCCATTTCTTCCACCAGGAGACACGTTTGAGAGATATTTTGGTGGCCTGGTATTGATGGATGTGTTGAGCATTATGTGCACACATGTGCCGAATGCTCGGACAGTGACAAGTCGGCTGTTGTTTTGCATCCTGAGCCTCATCCTGTGGATTTTCCTTCTGGTCTGTGGTGAAAACTGGGTTTGGACATTATTGGTCCATTTCATGTGTTACCCAAACATGAAAGTTTTGGTATTGTTATTATTGACTACTATTCGAAAAGGCCAGAAGTCAAGATGGTTAGGGAGGTTACTTCACAAGGTGTCATAGAATTCCTTGATGATATTTTTTGTAGAGAAGGCATTCCCCAAGAAATTGTCACAGACAACTGACCTCAATTTGTTAGTAAGGAAATGGAATGTTTTTTTGAGAAGTGTGGAATTAACCATAGGATAATAGCTGTTTTTCATCCTGAGGCCCATGGCCAAGTTGAGCGGTTTAACCGCGTAGTGAAGGAAGCTATCCAATTATCAATTAACCGCATCCACGCTAGCGGTTTTCCCGCTGTGCGCTGAACTTTTGTAAATACCGCGTTACATGACGAGCTCAGCTCGTCATGAGCGTACGAGAGGTGTACCTCATGATGAGCTGAGCTCGTCATCAGCGTGGAAGGGGTTAAAGGTGGTCTGAACTGGCGTAATGCTTTGCAATCCATGTTGTTGGCATATAGGACTTTGCCAAATTCTGTTACTTTAGTCAGCCCACTAAACTAGCTCCTTGGTGTTTTCACTAACGTAGACTATGAATTAGTTCGACATAGGGTTGAAGCTTACAAAAAAAATGGAACCAGTCATGGAAAGAAAACTGGGTACTGCGAGTAAACAAGGAGTTGTGATTGGTGATCTAATTTGCATTAAAGAAAAAGAGGGTGTTGCCAAGGGTTTTCCTGTTTGGTCAGTCCCAAAAAGAGTCATTGACGTTTTCAGAAATGCTGTCAGAGTCAAGGGTGGCAGTGTCTGAAATCTTAATAGAATTTCCTTGTTTAAAAGTGTTGTAAACCCACAAGAAGATTCCAGCAGCAATGTATTTCTAGATGTTGGCCACAGTAATGATCCAGTAAACCATGATTTTCCTTTTTTTAAGCACGAGTTTTCCGGCCAGGAGTGTGCGAGATCATCGTCCTCCTGCGAGGTTCAAGGATTTTGTCATGAATTAACTTGTGTTTTTTTTTTCCAAAGGGGGGAAGGTGTGTTGTGTGCATGGAGCATGGCTGTCACGAGCGTGGCATTCTTGTCACAGCTTGTGACTGACTCGCTTTGAGTAAAGATGTTATATTTTGATTAAATGGGATGGTTGGGAGGTATGAGAGTTTACCGTTGGTGGATTCAACTTGTAACCTACGAATGAACCACATGTACTTTCCTTGAATAAACCTCGTTTGGAGTATCCTCTCACTCTGCCTGATGATTATCGTAATTGGATACTTTCTAACAGAGTTGTACACCATTTAAATGTTGCGCAGGGCTGGTTGACGGGCAAGATACTTGGCAGCTTAGTTAGCTGGGTCTGCGATTGATTGCTGAGCTGAGAATGGTACTATGGCCGCGAGGCTTAGCAGCAAGTTGATGGATGGTTGTTGGCATAGGTTATCCAGCGCAACAACGGAGTGGTGTTTTCATGAATGAATAAATGAAGAAGTAGGTGAAGCAAGTTTATTTCCTAGAAGTAAGTATCGTTGATAAGGAGCCCACATCCAGCTTTCCTCCTGTGCCGGCCGCTCAGAGCGATGTGAGACAACAAACACCAGAGACGGCACAGGCCCAGAATTGCAACATAAAAAATAACACTCTAAATAAGAATAAGGCCCTCACACAAGGAGCTCGCTCTAACATAAGTGCTCATAACATTAAAAGTAAAGCATACATGGGAAAGGCATATCATGAATACGTTTGCTTAATTAAATAACACACGTACAACACTTTCCCCTTTTTGAAAAACCAAGTTAAGATTGTAAGGGAAAAGCAGCAAAACATTGTAAGAACTCTGATACAGAACTCTATGTATATACATACGTTTTCAGATAATATAATAATCCTTGAACTTAGTAGGCATAGAAACATTACCTGGAACCTCTTCAGCCTCCGAACACTGAGCTGTGTCACTGGACACAATGTTATTCTCCAAGTCTGCTACGTTAGACTGTTTCAGGATTTACTCATGTTTGTTCTGGTGTAAATTTAACCACATTTCTTCTGCTCCACCACCCTTTTTATGTAACAGAACAGATCCTTTTGAGACCTTCTCAGTGCACACGTCTGGAGAATTTAGTTCCTCCTTTTCTTACTCTAGTGGGAATCCTGACCAAAACCCAATCTCTCACATTCAATGTAACCTTCTTAACATGGTGTTTCTTATCAACATTTTCTTTAATCTGACTCCGCATAGATTGCACCCTGGAAGCCACAGTCGACAAGCTATTTGCCCTTCTTTTGCTTACCTCTGTTACCTAATCAAGACAGACTGAGTATCTAGGAGATCTTTTGTGCAAACAACAAAAATGGGTAAATCTTGTGGTGCTACGTGGGGTTACCAAGTAGGAGCAGACCTTTTCCTCGGGAATGATTCCACTTCTTAACCCACAGTTAAACCTGTTTGGACACCCTCCTTGAGAAATGTATTCATGTGCTCAACTAAGCCATTTGAGGTAGGAGAGTAGAAAGCCACTGTGAGATGTGCAATGTGAAAGTCATTGATGAAATCCTTCAAGCGAGCTGAAGTTAAATGAGTGCCTTTATCGATGACAATCACCTTGGGTGCCCTTTCTATTACAAACATTTTCTTTAAAAATTTGATGACGGAATCAGCTTTGGGAACTGAGGTAAAGTAAAAATATACCCTTTTAGAATAATAGTCCACCAACACCATCCAGTACTTTTAGTATTTGGTAATAGTTCAAACGGTCCGGCAAAATCAAGAACTACTTTTTACCAAGCTTCCTCCAGTAATGGTACCATATGAATTTCCAATGCTTTTCCAGTGCTTGTCGGACACCAAGCAAGCGGTACAGTCATTTATGAATTTGGCAACCTGAGATTCCATAACTGGCCACCAGTGATATTGTGTGAGAGTTTTACTGGTGCTACTGGCACCTAAATGACCTTTTATGAACTTCCGCAATCAGAACATTTCTGAGACCCATTGGAGGCTCACAAACAAGACTGTAATAACACCCCTTCCACAATAGAAAGGTCGTCAGAAACTTGAACGTATGCTCTGAACGAAGCCTTACCATTCTTTCTTTAGGCCAACCATCTTTCATGTACTTAACAATGGATTGCAAAATTGAATCTTGTTTGGAAGCCTCTAACCACTCCTTATGCATGATTGTGTCTGTACCTTCCAAAATGGAATCCGCAAGGGCAATCATTGTCCATACACTCATCCACAACAGGAAATCTGGATACACAGTCACCCCCCCCATATTTTTTCCACCAGCTATGTACTTTACAGTGAAATTATATTCTTGCCATTTGGAAAGCAACTTGAATAAAGTGCTGATGCCTTCCAGAACCATTCACACCAAGTAAATGTAGCAGCAATTTATGATCAGTGTACAGATCCGAATGTGAACCCCAAATGTATGTCTTAAGTCTTTCAACTGTCCAACAGAAGGCTAATGCCCTTGCACAATGGTACTATAATGTACTACAGCTCTGAGTGAGCGAGAGGCAAAACCTACAGTATTCTCCTTGTCCTGAGAAATTTGTGAAAACACTGCTCCCTGACCAATTTGACTGCCATCAACTGTGATGACATCTTCTGCCAGCAACAAATGGAGGACAAGCTGGCGCAGAGATGAGTTTCTTAACCCTTTGGAGCGCCTAATGAACTGAATATGACCTTATGTATTTCACTCTTTTATTAAGCAAAGCAGATTTTTCAACAGTTGAACAATGAAAGCATAGCCCTGCACAAAACGTAACAAGTACTCACTAAGCTTAAGGAAAGAGCGAAGCATAGACTTGTCCATAAGTGGTTGGGCATCCTCAATGGCTTTAATTAGGGAAAATTTAGGAGACCTGAGCCCTAAGCTGGGACGGTTCTGGCAACAAACAATGTGGCTACCCTTGATTGCCACATATGTTTTAGTTAAGGTTTTCCTCCCAAAGCAAGCAACATAGTCTACAAAGAACCCCACCATGTCGCTGTCTTGGTCACTATATGCTTTGGGAGATACGTCTGGTGACTTAAACATTACTTCCGATCTCCATTGTTACCTGACACACAGGCTTTCTGACTCTATCAGTGACCACAATATCAACCTCAAGATCCAAAACCAAACTAGATACAGCTAATGTACTGTCAATATCACTCAACTCTGTACTGTGAACCATAACTGGGTTCTTACCCGTCTTGCACACACTCTGAAAATGATCCAGTTGTCTACACTTCATGCAGTGTTTACCAACAGCTGGGCACTGCGCATAATTACTCAGATGTTATTTTGATCCACACCTAAAACAGAAAGGTTTAGTATTGCGTTTCACAGATTTAGAGTTTGTATCTATCACATGAATGGCATCAACGTGTTCTGAACTCCCTACAGTATTCACAAATGTTAGTGCAGAGTGAAGACGCCTTAAAGAGGATGGGAGAACTTAATTCTGCTTTCTCATTTCTTTCAGTGTGCTGACGCAGCGCAGCATTCGAGAGCAGTTCCTTAAGCATGTAGGCCGCACCTCCTTGGAGAAGGAGAAAAAACAGACTCTGAAGAAAATTGTGGAAAAAGAGCTTCTAAAGTTGCAGGTGAGAAAAATATGGATATCCATTAAGTGCAACCACAAAACGCAAATGTTCTGTTTGTGGTGTTGTGCCCAGAAATTCGGAATGCTAGACAATATGTTGAAATGGATATTAACATTAAAATTTCTTGGAGATGTATTTGGACGCATTGTTAAACTTTTTTTTTTTTCCAGAAGTTTTAGGAATGGCCCTTGGAAGATTAATTATTATTAGTTATATCGGCAAAATCCCCATCGGCTAAATACTGCCTAATGTTTGTTCCATTTTTCAAAATTAAGGACTGTGCAAAATTGCCAGCATGTCTCTTTTTGATCTGCAGAAATGTGTATAAAAGTGCAGTAGTGGAAAAAGTGTTTGATACCCTAAATACTGAACATTTTTCCCCATTCTCACTGCAACTGACAACCTTAACGTGAGGGATTAAATCTATAAATTGTGCTTTGGCCTGAAGACTTTACTGGTAGACCCTGTGTGGTGTTGGCCAAAAATGAAGCCATGCTTACAGACGATTAACCTGGTTTAAGTGACTCCTGGTATGTGGATCCACCAAGCCCAAACTAATCGAATTTCCTCTGTCTCTGATGAAGGTATGGGGGTTATCCTCTGAGAAATATGGTTTCTCTGTTGCTGGTGATTTCCCCCCATACACCTACAAATGTTTGTTGGTGTTCAAGGACTACATAAACATGCACCTTTTATTAATAGTGAAGTACAGAAAGGCACTACAGCCCATTAGTCCTCCTTTTCACACCGCCACCAGCTAGAGTGCCTGTTGGCCATGGGAAGTAATTGAAGCGCCCTGAAATTGGCTTCTCTGGATATGGAAAGTTTGTTGCCTATGTTGCAGCGGAAACCCACTACACTTACGAACATTACCTCAACACTCCTACAGGGCCCATGCAGGTAGGACTTCTACTCTGGCGCAATACTTCACCCCAAATGCGATGGTCCTCCGATGGACCTTTCTCTGTCGTAGTGTGGAAACAGGATGTCAAACTGTCAGCTAACCAGTGAGGACCATTAAATGGTAACCAACTCACAAATTGATAATCCGGTTTTACTCTCAAAACCATCCTATAGAAATAAAGTATGATAGATGGTAGACCGAATGTCCTAAAGACTTTTAGTCAAACTAGAATCGTGCAAACCAAAAGCTCCGCTGTGGCTACGCGGAACAAGAGCAAAAGAAACTGATATCTATTACTATCTCTATTATACATTTAGAACATTAGACACAAGAAGACTCCGACAGCTTTGGAGAATTAGTTTATTGTATTAAAGATCCAAAATCAATGCACATGAGTAACATTTTGTGAAGTTCAGTCATAAATCCTAACCATTCAAAATATAGAACCACACATTTAGTTGAAATAATCTATCTCTAAATAAAAGAATCCATATGAGGAGGGTTTTAGTCAACAATACAATTTCTATCACTTACAGACCAAGAAATGGTTCTCAGTGTTTCTCTTAGGGGATCAAGTTAAAGTCCATGGAAATGGGCAAGAGGGAATGAAGCATAAATCAAGAAGTTTAAGTCTGGTTTCTCACCAAACTGCTTCAAGTTCAGGTTGGTCAGCAAGGGCAATAAATAAAGGGGCATAACGGAGAGAGTCCGGCAGGTTAGAGACAAGGAAAAGTAATAAGCGACATCCGGAGCTTAGACGTAAGCTCTCCTCAAAGAGGGCCATCAAAAGCATTTGTAATGCAAAAAGCATACTCCTACTCCTGTGCGTCCGTAGTTATATAGTTCATATTTATCCTCATGACATCGGTGGTCAGTCCAAAATGGTCTGATCGTCATGTGATCATCCTTCGGTCTTTCCAGGTACAAATTGTTACTCTGGCATATTTTCTCACACTTAAGTCCTTCCATCCTGACAAGTTAGTTGACAAAGATCTTACTCCTTTCCAGGCATATGGGGGAAAAGTAATTTTTCCACCTTTGTTGCCAAAAGGAATGTTGCATGAACCAAAAACAAATAAAGCAACATTTGAGAAAATGTATCGAAGTCCATTGCACAAGGCTATAAAATAATGCAGCCTAAGGACAAAAAGACAGCACACCATTTTTAAATTCAATATTTCATATTTAATTAAGTTAAAACATAATGGAATAAATCACACATCATATATATATCTTCAATTTCAAGTATGGCCCACAGCCACTATTTCAAAAAGTAGCAACTTGTAAATTATTTCTAAAAGTCCAGTTTATTAGGACACTCTACAATGAAGTCAATAGCAAGGCTAAGTTATCACATTTCTGACATCTCTGTTATCGAATATAAGGTAATCAGTTACTTAAACATCTTGAATTTGATTAATCCTGCTGTCTCTACCTAATCAAGCATGCTAGCTTTTACGGTTCTGTTTTTTCTAGACATGCAAAGTGCACTTTTATGGTTAAGTGTTGTGTAAGGCAAGATCAGCTTTTACGTTGCATCATCTATAATATTAAAGAATTTTATGGGGCACCTAAAGAGTATTGCAAAGGGAGATCCCCCTGTCCTAGCACTGAATTAGTGAGCTAAATGGCATCCTATGAGTATAATTTGTTCCAAACTGATCATACAAGCTGGGGGCTGTAATAGCAGTCATCAGAAGCAAATCCAATGGCTCGATCTAGACTTCAAAGTAAACAAGCAGAAATCAAAGCTGTGGAGGGCTGCAAGGTATAGAGAAATCCCAAAGCAAGACGTTTAGAAGAGATGGTTTTATAAGTGATTGACTGTAAAGAAAAGAGGGCACTTAGTTGAAGCAAACTTTGAAGCACTATTGGAGGCACGGATGCAGACAGACTAAGGAATAGGTTCTGTAAGATTGTTGCAAAGAGGACATCGAGAACTCAATGGTTTAACCATTTCACTTAACTGTTTAGTGTCCAATTATGAAGTGCTAAACCACTGTAATGTGGTGTAGCTCCAGTGTACCTCTTTAGTGGAAACGATGTATGTGTCACTAAAAGCTCAATTTTTTAACAGCGACATGATACTTGCTGGCTTCTTAAGTCTAAACACTTGATATGGCACCTTACATATTGAGCTAGCACATGATGTTCTAGCATTGAACATGCCACCACCAGCAGGATTGGGATTGTGCCAGCCAATATAAGGCCCACTGGAGATGGTGGCAAATTATCAGTCCACCTCTTTAGTTGTTTTTAAGTGGTACTTAATGCTTTATGAAGCTTGTTTTGTAGTAAATGTGTTTTTCTTGCTCAATTATGCATTTATAAAATGCAAATTCGCATCATATTTTAAATAAATGTTGTTTTTACAAATGTACCTTTGGATCATATATTGCATTTTCCTTCCTTTATAGCAGTTTCAACCATGCAGAACTTGGGTTTTCTGAAGGAGTTAATTATTTATGTAGTATGCACCCTGTCCCTGGGTGTTAAAATCCAACGGCATTCCTAAAATATCATAAGTCTCTACAAAGGTTATCCATGAGCCATATGAAACAAACAATAACATAAGAGAAGAAAGCGTCTCCTAGAAATAGAATTTCTGTACTGTCTTTCGGAAAGCCTCCAGTTTATAGCTTCGCATGTATTGGGGTGGGGAATGCTTTGGTTAATTACAATATCTGGATTTCCAAGTCTGTCATTGTGAATGAGAGTAACTCCTATTGGTTAAGTTCCTATGTTAAGGTCTGACATTATATAATCCATTTATATCTGTGCTTTCTCCATTGTTGCTTTTCAGATGGACGAGCCTAGTGATGGCAAGTCCCCCATATTAAGGACTATGGGAGAGAAAACAAAGAAGCGTGCCCGCAGTTCCAGCTGCAGTAGTTCGGATGGTGGACCAAAGAAGGACTCCAACAGCACAAAGCTAAAGAAGCCGGTCCCAAAAAAGAAACACTTAGACTTTAGTTCTGGTGAGCAATGCCCCTCTTGGGAAGGGGAGGACACTGCTAAGTCTGTCCAATCTCATTAGACATGTAAATATTATCTGTTGTCCCCAAAAAAGACTGTTTATTTTTCTAGAACCTAGACTGCTCTGGCTGATTCAGTGCTTAAGGCTAAGAGCCATGTCTGTGATTCCTATTATGCAAACTCATTACTGCTTCACTTTGTGACTTGACTAGCCCTTTCTTGTGGCTTTCTTTGAAGTTCAGTTCCAATTGTATTTTCACATCATATCTCTACACCTTAGCATGCCTCTTAGCAGTTCAAGGTGACTGGTGATTTCTTCTGAGTTCATGGCTGTTGCAACAGTCTTCCAGCATGGCCTGCATCTCAGGATTTTCATTGAACCTGTTTTGGACTCTTTAGTCACAAAATGTTACAAAGTAAGTTGTATAATGGAATGCTTAGTTTATTATGTTGTATCTTATCCGTCAACTATTTACAACATGACCCACCACAAGAAAGCATCCTTTCTCAGCAACTTCTCTTTTATAAGTGCCTAACTCCAGAGAGGTCCATAGAACATAAACTGCTTCATCTCATAACCTGACTGCACAGCTGGCTTAGCATAGCAGACCATACACTACACATGATAATAGCACACAGCTAGATGTTTCTTGTCTGATAAGTGGTCCCTGTTAGGGTTTGTCTATTTCTTGGGATTCAAAATTTAACTAGGTCCTGTTTTTGTGCCAGACTTTATGGCAATAAGGTCTTCAGGTGTTGCTGATCAGGGGAGAATATTCTTCAGAAACTGGATAGATAGGGAAGACTCCTGCAATATTAGGGGCTTTGTTAATTTGCCCTTTAATCTAATTCTGGCTCATCCTGCCATCCTTCATTTTGGTGAGTGACATATTGAACCACACACACGTTTTGATCAAATCACTTAAGGCCAGCACAGCTCCTCTATGTGCTAAGCATTTAATCTGTCATAACCTGTTTCAGGAACCTTATGACGAGAAATTAAAACTTTGTCCAGCACAGCAAGGTCTGACTCTTGGGAAAGAGATTAAGAGGAGCGGACATCTGACGTAGTTATCTTTCGCTAAAGATTCAGCATCCATTAATTATAACGTGTCTGCTCAAGCATTGGAGAAATCACTGTAACCACCATGTGTTCCTCGTACATGCACCCATTTAATATACAATTAAATTGTCCGGAGAATATACTTGTGGTAGTGGGGGTGCCATAACTAAAATCACAGTATAACCAAATTAATCTTTAGTGTTTGAGTAAAGCCAATCCTATACTTCATGCTGTGCAAGCCACTTGCAAGGGGTTGTGACGGAAGGTAGGAAAGGGGACTCGTGAACAATAACATATTTCTGAGCAATTGGAAGGTGGGAAGATATTTTGTATTGATATTTAGCACTTTATGCCACTCGGGATCTCCGCAGAGTCCTATAAGTAAGCGAAATGGAGGAAGGGCATGTAGAGGTGTTCTGCAGGTTTTTTTCCCCCTCTGGTCTGTGGGAGCTTTGTGTGGTTCATAATAATTGTATGTGAGTTTGTTATGGTCTATATAATGGTCTGCTGAGACTTATGTATGGGGCTGCTGAGTGCTATACAAGATCTCTCAGGGACTAGGAGTGCTCTGTTTGGAAGTCTGTGATGCTATGTGAAGTTTACTTGCTCTTAAGGCACTCACTTGTAGCTATCATTCTACAGCCAGGAATTACATTTGCTGGTTGCCACCTTTGACATTTTCAGCCAATCCCTTTAATTTCATGGCTTTCAGAAAGATTTTTAATTAAGCATTTTCTTATGTACGACTACTTTTCAGATGTCTAATACTCTTAAGTGTTGAGTCTGCCTGTTTACTCTTTCTGTTGGCAGCAGAAAAATGGACGGTGGCAAGGAATGTCATCAAATCCAAGTTATGGCCTGGATTTCTTTCACATTCATTTTAGAGCAGGGATTTTCAAATTTTTCCTTTGTCCAACCGCATTTACTTTTAATTTAATTTTCCAAATGTGCAAAGTTTTTATAATGGAAACACTGTCAATAATACAAGCTGAACAAACTCACCACATTTATTTGTGATGCTTATCCTAATTAAAGCATTTGAATTAATAAATCATATCTTCAAATCGGAATAAATTATACATAGGGAAACTATCTTTGCCTTCACATGAAGCAACCTTCTACCATAGATTCATACTATGGTACTGCAAACTAGCAACCAAACAGTTTCATTCGTTAGTGGTTGGCCCTAATTCTTTAGTGCACAAAATATTAAAGAAAACTTGTTGACCCTGACTCCAAAGAATATGATCTGGACGTAGGGCGATTGGAATTCCACACAATTGCAGTCAAACTGTTGCCACCCAAGGATATCGTTCACATAATCTGGTGCACTGAGATTTGTTAGATGATCAAGTCTTCCCCTTCTGATCTTATTGTCTCGGAAAGTTCTTATCATACTCTCACCTCGTATCAGAAAACTGGTGCTGGGGAGGTGGTTTCCTGGAAAGCTGGTGGAAAGAAGATTTGGCCTATGCCTGAGTTGAAAAAGTAGGTTGTTAACAAAAAGGGGTATTTCTTTTACTTGAAGAGTAATCTTCCAACTGAACCGAAGAGTGTGCTTCCTTCAAAAGGTAGACGTAGCACTGCAGGCATCTGAACTGTGTTTGTGTTCCAGTCGTTTAAAAAAAGGTTTCTTAATGCTGCAATAGTTGCAGAAAATATCAGTGAAGTCTTAAACAGTTCTTTAAAGTTAGAGATAAGAGAGAGCACTTATTGCTAAATAAGCTCTAGGATACGATTTCTTTAATGCAGAGTCAAATTTCCTATCTGCGTGGTCCTTCAAAATTATGTCCTTGGGCATTAAAGTACGGCCGATTAGGCTGCCCATCTGTGATTCCACAGACATTGATTTTGTAACTGTCGTATCTGTATCGTCAATGGGATAGTCTCCACATAAACCTCAGATCATTAATCCGGTCTTGCTTCTTCTAAGGTTCCCATCTACAACATGCTCATGTAAGGGAGGACCGGAGAATGGAAACAGCTGGAGTTGTTTTAGCACTGCTTCACCAGAAATACTAGGTAGCTCTTTAGCAAAAAAAGTGTTGTTATTCCGAATTTGTCACATTGTGTCTCTACATTCCTCTTAGATCAGAAGGGACTCCAACTCCTTCCTTTCATAGGCAGATTAATCTGACTGAAGACCTTTTGTGTCTCTGGTCTGGAAGTTGCAGTGACAGGAGTCTGGATTGCAGACATAATATCAAAATGTTTGTAGCAAGTGCTGCTTTAGATCATGTGCTCTGCAAATGTCTGTCATCTAGTGATATCTTGTAGCTCCTCCCTATGTATACTATGCCCCTGGACAAAAACTTGAGATTGTTTTTTCCCCACATCTGGTTTGAATATTCATCTCGATCTTTCAAATCAAGTTAGCACCGGAAAACATATGACGCCAGGCAGCAGTTTTATTTTTTTAACCATGATCATCCGAGAACTCATTCTCAGCATCTCCACAACAACCTGTATTCAGGCCGAAGGATGTGGCTGTGGACTGACAGCTAAAACAACTTGATCAGCGACAGGACGTTATTGCAACAAGTAACTAACTGGGAAACAGACCCCACATATGGGACTCCCAACATTGACCGCGGACAATCTTTGATACTAGGCGCTCATGAAGGTGTCGCTTCTGTACATGCAGGATTGGCTGCCACTGTTTCTATTTTTACAGCAGCGCTATTGGTGGCGCGGTTTATACCAGCAGACTCACCGATATGTCTTTTTTTGTGACGTTTGCCAACAAATTAGGCGTTCTACTGTGTCACGACCACCTCAGATACACCTTCTTATTTCCATTCAGCCATTTAGCTGCATTTATCATGATCATTGCAGTTTTATTATATCCGATAATGCTTTCAAATACATTTTGGTTGCAGTGGAGCCTTACACTCGGTTCCTCAGGGTCTAGCCACAACTCACGGCTGACGCTAGCACTGTTTTATTTTTTTTGTAACCATATTTTATTGATTTTGAACTACATCGGTACAGTACTTCTGAAAATTCTCAATTAAGAGTTTAACACTAAATGCAAATAGTATGTTGCATTCAAACTCTGGTTCATTTTCTTCAACATTCCCTCTAGAAACCAAACTTCCCCCCCCCCCCCCTTGAATTGGGCTTATGCAAACGTGTCAGCGTGCCTACATATTGTTGGGTTCTCCAGCATGGATTTCTCACTGTCCGTGCATTATGGCTATGTATCGTCAGGTCCCTCTGGGCAGTATGCCCATTTTCCCGCTCTGGCTCTGCCAACCTCGGTGTTCTTGTCCCTCTGCTATTGGCCCTCACACTCGCTCCCAACTCGCCCACTAGGCTTTCCCATGCCCTGGCTCACTCTATTTTGCCTTTTCCCCGGCTGGTTTCTTTGAGCAGTAGCCTGCCTTCTGCTCCTGTCCACTTCTCAAGTTCTCGTTTCAAGGTGGCAAACCGTGGCCCTCCCGATGGCCTTCCAATTCCTGGCTATCTCTTTCTTGGCAAGGACATAGGCTAGGTCCGGGAACTTTCCAGTTACTTTATTTTTGACTGTGTGGGGTAACCAACCGAAAAGGAAGTGCTCTGAGGTCTGCGGAAGCTCCTTGTCAATAAGGTCACCTATCGCATGTCTTATCGCCTCCCAGAAAGATTGCAAAATGGGACAGCTCCAAAATATGTGACGCATGTGCGCCTCCCTCTACCTGCATCTCGGGCACACTGCCGTTTTACCCCAAAATATCTCCTAATTCGGGTCGGTGTTAGATACGCTCTATGCAATACATAATAGTTAATCAATTTAAATCTCGTAATCCTAGACGTTTGCGTGGTTCGCTGCAGGATTTTAGGTGTGGAGTTTTGGTATAGGTCTCCCTTCACTCTCAGTCCTGCTCCAGCCCAGTCTTCCAGCCCTGCCCAGTACTCCCCCTGCGGAAGGGATATTAGGGGAATAGGGGATCACAACGCCCGCTCTTCACAAGTACCTGGCCCAGCAGCGCACCACCATACTAGTTTCAGCAATGTCGGCAGATGTATTCTGACACACTCGCAGCAGGATTTTTGCCAGAGTTGCGGCATCTGGCGCGGCCGGGTATTCCCTTTCCGGGTCACGATCCGCTGCCAGCCATTGGATCAGCCAATATAGCTTTGCAGCCAAGTAGTAACCCTTGAAATCAGGCACCGCTAACCTGCCATCTTTCGTGGGGCGTCGCAATAAGGCCAACGCTACTCTCCTATGCCCCGCATTCAAATGAATGCCGTCATCATGAAGTCAAGCTCTTTGAATGTCACTCGTGGAATTTATACCGGGAGGGCCCCAAAGTAGTACAGCAGGTGTGGCCGCATGACCTTCTTCAAGACAGCCACCCTCCCAGCCACCAACGAAGGCAGTATACCTCAGAAGTCCATCTCTGATTTCACTAACCTTATCCCTCTGCCCACATTTCCTTCGAGCAATTCCGCCGCTCCATGATATATTTTAACTCCCAGGTACTGCAGGCAGCTAGGCTTCCACTTCAAATGTGCTGAGTCAGGTGGGGGGAGGGGGAGGGGGGGGGCAATGGGACGGGTATCCGGCGCCATTGGGTATAAGCTGGATTTTTACTAATTGACATTAAGGCCAGACACGGTGCCAAACCGGACCTGCATGTAACGTGCCCTGTGTAGCTCATCCGTCGTATTCCGTAAGAATAGCAGTATGTCATCAGCATACAATGCTATGATATGTTGCACTGCACCCACCCTTAGGCCCTCTTAATCCTGTCCACTCCTGGCCCTGTTCGCCAGTGGTTCCATAGCCAGTGCAAACAAGAGCGGGAGGGGGGGTGGCATCCCTGCCTCGTGGCCCTGTCTAGCCGAGATAGTCCGCCCAGTGCGCACTCTGGCTGTTGGGGATGCATACAGCAGCCACACCCATGCCATAAACCCTTCCCCCAGACCCATTCTAGCCAGGACTTCATAGAGATACGATCACTCCAGGCTGTCAAAGGCGTTCTCTATGTTCACAGTATATACTCCCGCTTATCGTACCCCTCAGAGCTCATCATAGCCCTGAGTGGCCTGATATTTATGGCCGTGTTCCACCCGGGATAAACCCTGCCTGGTCCGCGTGGACCAGAGTGGACATGTGGGGAAGTAAACGCGTCGCTAACACTTTACTTAGGATTTTGAAATCTTGTTTAACATAGACAACGATCTTTAAGCCTTGTAATCGTACAGTTCCTTCCCTGGCTTAGGTACTGGGACAATAAGGGCCATACTGCTCTTTCTGGTAGTACTCCCACTTCTCTGGCCAGTTCCTCCGTATACGCTGCGTAAAATTCGTCCAGGAAAAACGTCCGCGCCCAGGGTCTTGTTCCTCGCCATACCCTTAATGGCAACACGCACCTCTCGCTGCACGATGTCAGCTCCCAGCTCCTCTGCTTGTTCTGGGCTCAGCCTTGCCAATCGCAAGTCTGCCAGGTACTCTCCTATGTCTGTGGGGTCATCATCTCGTGTCTTCTTGTAGAATTTAGCTTAGTAGCAGGCAAAAACCTTGTTGATCTTTTCTTGCGTGTAGTGTCGAACTCCCCCATTCATCTTCTATCTCTAGGGGGGCGACACTAGCACTGGTATAAAAGATTTGCATGTCTTTGCCAGGACTTGTATAATTGCCACCCACTGCCACGAAAGGTCCTCCTATCCTCTCTAAGCATAGTGTATCCTGAAGGTTAAACATGAGCATGGTCTGGGTTACACATTCCTTAAGCCATGAATCGGTGATCCAAAGAAAGTCCAAACCACGATCAAGGAGTAGGTCATGTATTTCTTGAGTGTGTTTGCATAGAGTGCAGGCAATAATAAGTCCACCATAACAAAAAGGATATTACTGATCTAACAAAAAAGGTAATCTGCAGCAAAATCAGAAACTATAGTATCTAGACCTGTGCTGAGCTGGAAAGGAATCCCATCAGCCCATCAATTGGCAGAACTTCATCATCTGGGATTTGAGGGAACCAGTATGTGATAGCACAGCTCACCTTGTGAAATCGAGAGCTGTCCTAAATCAAAACCACCAGTGATGGATCAGGCCATGATTGTAAGATCTGTGGTGCTGAAAAACAATTTGCAGTGATACTAAATATAAGGAAAAACAAACGTGCAATGTAAAATTGGCTACTATGATAACAAATGTAACTTTATTAGAAGCTTATCACAGTGTCAAGACTAAAAACAGAGTGTGGATAGTTTGTCAAAATAACTATCATCAGTTGACTAGACGGGTCTACATGTTTCAGCCATTATAGGTAACAATGAACCTCTGGCTTTCTTCTGGACCAAAGACTACACTACTGCAAAAACGACGCAAAAACGGTGAGGTGAAAAATAAATGAATAATAGTGATACATCCTACCATACTTTATGGTTCCATTGTGTAGGACGAATATTCAAAAAATTAGATTCTTTCCTGGAAAAATACACAAGAAAAAAGACTGATAACAGTTCAAAACTACATGTTCATAGGTATTTGACGCATACACCTATTATTTTAATTATGTATGAGTAATCGAACAAGGATTTATTTAAATCTTTTCAAATAACAATTACATTTTCATTAACTCACCCATTATCTCATGGGAGTAATTCTCACCTCTCCTGGCAACTGCTCAGGTGATGAGGCCCGCTCTGTGAGTGGATAAAAATGGTAGAGGACTAAATCAGTATCCCTCCCTCAGTTTTCCACTAACTTAAAGAAGCTAAAAACTTTGGTACTTGGTATAAGCCAATAGATAACAGCATAATTGAGACGACTCCTTTTCAACAAATGTGCCATTGACTCCTGACTTTATAAAATAAATAAATAAATTACTGTTAGAAAATTACTGTTAGAAAATTAACCTAAATCGCTAGCATTCAATGTGTATAAAGATGTAGCCAAGACATGCTATAATCAATGGTATGCTGTATATGGTCTAGGCTTGGACTCGGAGTTGCAGCTAATGCTTGATCACTGATCTAAATGATTTCCTCAATTATCATAACCCTCCGGGGAGACGTTCACAGTGATCCCAAACGCCTCGCTCAGAGTGAGTTGTTAAATGACTTAATCAGAGGTTTTGCGATTGATGTTGCTAAAGCATCTGCAGCAATATTAGTCCTAACGCTGTATTACCGCCAGGCACACGTCATTGATGTACATAGCAACAATACCGCCAGGCTGTTTGTAATTCAGTCAATGG
The DNA here is from genome assembly GCF_964261635.1 of Lissotriton helveticus. Taxonomy (NCBI): domain Eukaryota; kingdom Metazoa; phylum Chordata; class Amphibia; order Caudata; family Salamandridae; genus Lissotriton; species Lissotriton helveticus. The sequence continues at coordinate 463,845,035 of NC_136068.1, read as the reverse complement.
AATGCTTGCTGAATTGAGACCAATACCAAATGGAACTACTGGGTCAAAAATGCATACAGAAATGTTCGCATATCTCTCTTCAGAAGTGTGTACGAAAATCGTTGTAAGCGCCTGCCTCAAGAGCAAGGAACACCGGGTTTACTGGCTGTTTGAAAAAATAATGCCCAGAAATGTACGAGCAAACTACAGGAGACCCAGAAAAGACGCTACAAACCCGCTATAGTCAGGCCGCCCTACCTGTCCGTCGGTACCTCAGGCTATTCCTAAGCCGAAGGGGAGGTAACCAGACGGGCAGGAAGGGCCTTTTTATGCACATCACAATTAACACGTCACTGTTCATAAGGAGGACTACAGAGGGAACCAGTGCAGCAAGGGCTGCTACAGAAAATGGTATGTTTATACTTCCTGTCTAGATGGCGCTTGCGCAGATTGTGGCGGACCAGAAAGAAAACAGAGAAGCTCCCGCCTATGTGCTGACAGGAAATATTGCAATTGTGTTTCCTGCCTAATGGCGCATGCGCATATGATGGCGGACACTAGAGGAAACACAACGGTGAACCGCATATGCCCAGACAAGACGAAGGTCTCAGTCGCACATGCGCACCGTTGCGTGATGCATCAAAAAGGGTCTAACAATCAAATGGAACACAATGGATCGAGTGCGATACTGATTACTCAGCACCCTATGTCAATCGGTATGAACCTATCAAACGACAATGTATCCATGAAACAATAAAATATGATGACTGAAAAAAATTTCGGTCAGAAAAATAATCATACACATCAGACTGTGCATGTGCCAAATCTCTAGTTATGCTATGACCAATACACGCCCAATGGATTAATTTACCACATACGAAAATTGATATTTGAAAATTATGTATGTGACCGAGAGACCGAGAATAAAACTGTGCACGGTTCCCTGGTAATATAATTCATGTTGTTTAGGCATAGCTAGCAGAGACATGACATAGTATCCATCGTACGTCCAAGCCAAAGTGTCCGACAGGCATGGCATGTTGTCCAACACATACCAGGGCCACAATGTTGGACGATGAACAGCCAAGTGCATGTGCTACAGCTGTTGAATTTGTAATTCATTCGACCATCTTAGCCCAGAAAGGACGATCTCGCGGTAGAGGAGCGAGAAGTGTGTACAATGGAAACAGGCAATAGATGTGGTAGTCATACCGCAAGAAGCAACAACAAGTTATTGATCGTGTTAGGTCATATCGTGACCCACGGAATGTCATCATTCAAACCTTCAGTGTCGCACTTAAGCTTGAAAATCCATTTTTGTTCCTTCAGAAAGAGGTATCGTGTAACATCACTGATATGTAGCGGAACAAAAGGTTGTTCCAATACAACCCATTTCATCTCTTCTGCCTTGTGTTTCATGCTCAGGAAGTGACTAGTTAGGCGTGTCGCTTGTTTATTACACCTAATAGTGCTCTTATGCTCATTGATTCTCACTTTGACCTTTCTGGTCGTCATGCCCACATACTTCATGGAACATGGGCATGTGATCATATAGATGACCCTTTCACTATTACAATTAGTATGCTTTTTGAGGAGCCAAGGTCTACCCGTCCCTATGTCCACCGAAAGGGTTTTCTGTGTCTGAGGGCATGCCGTGCAGGAACCGCATGGATAATGCCCTTGGACCGCAGGGAGGTTCCACAGAGTATTTGTTGGCTCCTGAGCTTGATGTATTGGTCTGGTATGAACTAAACTGTCCGGTAAGTTCATCCCCCTTTTAAAAGAAAAGAGTGGTTTCGGAATGGTTTCTCCAGCCACATTAAGGATCCTCCAATTTTTGCGAACAGACTTTTGAACCTGATTGGACAGAGTACTAAAGGTGGTTGCAAAAGTAAGTCTGCCCAAAGGTGGTTTCTCTACTGGTGCTTCTAGATTGGCGTCACGATCATTATGTGAGGCTCTTTTCAGAGCTCTACGCACCAGGCGTTTAGGGTAATCTCGTTGTCTGAGTTTGATTGACAACTCTCTAGCATACGTGACAAAATCCCGTTTGTCAGTACAATTACGGCGGACCCGTAAAAATTGTCCAACCGGAAAATGTTCTCAAAGTGATTTTGGGTGATGGCTATTGAAGGTCAGTAATGAGTTTCTTGCCGTTGGTTTTCTATACAGTTTGCTGCCCAACCTGCCAGCTGTCGGAAAAATCAGAATGTCCAGAAAGGGGAGTTCAGATTGGCTGTATTCGACTGTAAACTTCAGATATTGGTTCTTGGTATTAAGCCAGGTATGAAAGTTAAGTATGGCTTGGGAATTGCCACACCAGATGACAAGAATGTCATCTATATATCTTTTACACAGCAACACCTGATGGAAAAATGGGTTGCTGTGGTTAAGAACGCAATCTTTCTCGAAAAGATGAACATAAAGATTGGCTAAGCTGGGCGCAAATACCCTACCCTTCGAGGTTACATTGGACTTTTGTTTTTCCTTATATTTAGTATCACTGCAAATTGTTTTTCAGCACCACAGATCTTACAATCATGGCCTGATCCATCACTGGTGGTTTTGATTTAGGACAGCTCTCGATTTCACAAGGTGAGCTGTGCTATCACATACTGGTTCTCTCAAATCCCAGATGATGAAGTTCCGCCATTTGGTGGGCTGATGGGATTCCTTTCCAGCTCAGCACAGGTCTAGATGCTATAGTTTCTGATTTTGCCGCGTATTACCTTTTTTGTTAGACCAGTAATATCCACTTTGTTATGGTATACTGTAGATTGGGAATAGAATATTACTTGGTCTATAAAAAGTTGTCTCTTGGACTCCTTTTTAACTGTGTGTATTGTAATAATAAGACCACCACTTGGCGACAATTTTTTTCTATATTATTTGTAAGAGAAGAACTAGAGTCTGAGGTGATTCCAAAAGGCGCTTTGCGTTTAAGACGTTCCAGGGGGCCATCAATATTACTGGGAGATAGCCTTAACTCACAGTGCCTAACAGTATCATTTAATGATTTCAAACAACATTTAGTACCTGGCTGTGGACAGGCAGCATGGCTGGTGCTGGTCGCGTTCCGGATGTGGACTGGCGCAGACGGGCTTGCCTTTGGCATGCCAGCGGCGCACATATGCAGTGTTTGTCCCATTAAATACCTTGGGACAAGACCACTAGAGCGCCAAAACCAAAAAAGATGGCTACTCATGTTTGCTAACCGGCAATTACATTGACAAAAACATTCCCTTTTTCAAATTCCCCCTGTGTTTAAAAGCAATTAAAAGATAAAACAGTTCTATTTCAACTCTTTACAGCTTCTAACTAAACAGCGCACAGTTTGGGAACCACTGTACTAGAGCCTGGGTTTACCAGGGGGCTGAGGATTATTTTACACTTCAAGACATAAATAAATTGTATGCTTGCTTAACTATTGTTCCCCTCCTTCCTGCAGATGATAGTGCTAAGGTACCTTCGGCAATTTGCTGCTCTCTACAAAGTAAATAAATACATACTGGTTGACTTCCAATAACCAGGGAACTAACTCTGTGCTTATTAGTGTTCTTGGAACCCCAAAATACTAATCCAATTTTCCCGCAAGAGTTTCTCTGAACGCAAATGTGACTAGACGTACATTACTTTTCACTTGTTGCTTTAAAATGCATTTACTACAATTGATTAATGTATCCTTGAGTTTGAACATTATTCTCATATCCCCATAAAAAGTTATTTTTTGTTAAATTTTTAAAGCCAGAGCCAGTTCTAAGATGAGTTTTATTTTGCACAATTGAATAAGCATTCCTGTTAGCTGAGGTATTGAAATGCTCTATTGAGGCATCTGAATAAGATTGGCACAGGTTGAATTTCAGTCCATGCTTTTTTTTTTTTTCTCTCTTCTGATTTCCTTTTGGAATTAAGGTACACTCTCCTTTTTTGGTATTTGCTCATGTAACTTTTCCCCATCTCATTCAAAAAAAGATATAGCTTCCTATCTTAATGGTATTTACCCATTTCTGCATTCTTTAACTATGTTGGTGGATTAAAACATAGTTTTGATTTGTCTCGTCAAAATCTGGCCATTTTGCAAACAATACAGCAAATACAATAAAGCATCTCTAATTCTGTGATATTTGTGTTTGTTTCTACTGCTTATCGGGTCTCAAATTGCATCTGCAAATGATTCCCCATAAACATGTTTGTTTTTCAAAAATTTGGAAAAGAATTGCTCGGAGGAGTGGTTTTGTTTCTAGAACTGTGAAATAATGCTTATGAAGTGGTGTGGTTTGAATTTTTCCAGGGGCCATATTAAAGAATGAGTCCCCTTAGTCTTACATATGTATTGGGTTTGCTCTTTCTTAAAAGCCTCACATTTCACTTCACATCTCTTTCACTTCCTATCTGCATGCTTCTTGCTTACTCCCCCCCCCCCTTTTCGTGTTCACTGCTTCCATCCCTAGTCAGCCCACTTTGTTTTCTATTTGTGGCTCAATTTCATACTCTTGTCCGTTTCTTCCTTTGCTCAGGTTTTCATCTTTTTCTTTGTACTTTACTCCTCTTTTGTCTACCTTTCTTGCTTTCCACTCATTCCCCTTCTTCGTTTCAGTGTGTTTCCCATACCCATGTCTTTGTCTTCTCTTTTTCCATTTGTTTCCTATCCCTTACAACTCTAGTTTTTAGCCTGCAGTCTTTCCTCTAGCTCTCTGCCATTCTTCGCACCACTCTTCTCAGTCACTACTGACTTGTCTCTTTCTTTACTCAAATCTCTTAATCTCTTCCCATCTCCATATATCGCTCATCACCCTTTCTACTTCTCACTGTGCACCCATATTTCCATTTTACTTGCTGTTTTTCTTTCATTCTTTTACTCCCTTCTCAATGTCCCTCTTTGTCGTAATTCTTCTTCTGCTTTCCACCTTCTTAAACTTGAATGAAGGTGTTGCTCCGCAGCACATAATTGTTTCACTTTTTTGAAGTGCAGTATGTTTCTGCTTTCTTTGACCTCTTTGCATCTTGTTTAACAGACGAACACTCGGATACGGGCAATACCAGGGCTACATCCAAAGAGACCACAGTGAATATGCCAGCTGCAAACAAGTCTGACAAAGAAATATCAGCTGAGGGGTTGGTCAAGAGTTCTAGCCTTAGGAAAGAAGCAAATATTCCGAATGGTACATTATCCGAGGAAAGGGGTGCTCCAAATAGAGGATCATTGAAAGGAAAAGCGAAGGAAGAGTCAAAGGTGAAGGAAATTCCAAGAAAAGGAAGTCTATTGAATGCAAGATATTCTGAGAGTAGCTCTGAAGGTGAAGAGTCAGAAGAGCCAAGAAAACTGCAAAAGCCAAGAAAAAGGCCCCAGGAAAAAAAAATAACCGAAAGTAGCTCTGAAGAGGAGAAAGAGGAAATAACTATTGCAGATTCCAGAAAAGAGAAACTGACAAGACCAAGTCAATCCCAGGGTGATCCCGCAGGAGGGCCAAATAAATCAACAAAACTAAAAGAAAGGTCCTTAAAAACAACTTTGGCTGAGACAAGTGAGGAGGAGCTAGAGCCAAAAGAAGAAACCGGTGAAGGAGGAAAGCCTCCAAAAGCAAATAAGGCTAATTATTCTAATGACAGCAGTGAGGAAGAACAGGAGGAGGAGTCAGAAGGAAGGAAGAATAAGACAAGCAGCAAAGAAGTGGCAAAGCAGAGGAATAAAACTAGCCAAATAAAAACACACCCAAAAGCAAGAAAGGGCTCAAAGGAAAGTGAGGGCAGTGAGGAGGAGGTAGCCACCAAAAATGAAGAAATGCGGATAGGAAGATCACCCAAAAAAGTATCTTTAAGCAGTAGTGAGGAAGAGGAAGAAGAGCCAAAAAGGCATAGTGGTCAGAGGAAAAAGGCACTGAAAGTCAAAAGGACCAAGAACGGTGATAGTAGAGAGCAGAAAATGCCACAAAGGGATGGCAGTGCAAAAAAGAGAACATCTAAAGTGCAAAAGGTTATAAGCGGAGGTGAGAGCAGCGAAGAAGAGATGTCTGAGAATAATCCAACTTCAAGAGGGATTTTACACAAACCAAGAACGACTAGAAGCAGCGAGGATGAAGATGAGAACATGGAAAAACATGAAATGACAAGTAAAAAACACTCCAAAGCAACTGCAAGTGATAGCAGTGAAGAAATGGAGGAAGAACCAAAAGCAAAGAAGGTGCGAAAGGCCAGTAGTGATGAGGAGATGGCAACAGAAAAGCAAAATATACTGACTGAGAATAACACGAGCACCAAGAGCAGAGTCTCTTACTCTGGAGGAGATGCTCATGAAGCTTCAACTGAAGAGAGTAGTAGTCCAGAAAGTGCTGATGAAGAGGACCTGACTGGCAGGAAAATGAAAGGTGAAGCTCCTGCCAGAATTCACACAAAATCTAGCATGGATGACAGCTCAGAGGAGGAGACCAAGGAAGAAGAGGCTCCAGTACTTAACAAGGGAACAAGTGGGACTGTACAGAAGACAAAGGGCACATCCAAAGTAACTGCAGAAGCAGACAAAGTGACTGGGTCAAATTCTGGCAATGATTCAGACAGCAGCAATGGCAGCAGTATGGCCAAAGACAGCCAACCCAAGAAAGACCATCATGGTGGAGGCTCAGATACATCTAGCAGCAGCGATGATGACCCAGTGGATGATGGAAAGAAGCAGGGTGCCAATACAAAAGAAGGGAAAGGAAAGAAACAAAGAAAGGTATGTAAATGCTGTGCTATTCATAAAGGAAAGGTAAACCGATGCATCTCACAATTTGTAGAGTATTTCTTGACAGCAAGCAGAGAGAATGTTCAGAAACATGGCCTACCTATTCCCAGTGTCCTAAAGCTGGTGTGTATGACTGAGCTGAGATTTTTGATACTCTTGTTTCCTTGACTCTGTTAGCGCTTCTGGTCAGGGGTCAAGGTTTAGGAGGTAGTGATGGAGCTCTGATACAATATAACACAGGTATGTATTTTCAAGACTATTCATCCTTACAGCACTGTCCCAGAGCTCTTGCCAACTCCAGTGGTGCTGTTCTGAGGACCTCACTAAACCATCCAATCCATAGAGGGTCTGTGGAATTTTATAACATATTTTTATGGGACAGGATGCATCCTCAATCTACTTGTCTTGTACCAAAATCCACGTGTCCCTTTTGGTGCCATGCAATGAGGTGAAAAATTATGGTAGCATTCTCTTTTTATAATAATAGCCTCTCGGATTATGGCAGGGTTCATATTATATCAATGTTTGGATTCTAACAAGGCTCTGATTCTTGATACCTTTCTGCAAGTTCACCTAGTCTATTTACAAGAAAATATTGGGAATTTACTCTTGACTAGGACATTAGTATAACTGTTAATCTGGGTGGGAACAATTATATGTAAGATAAGTAAATTTGCCATCAGTCATGTGCATATATATATATTTGCTCATGTGAAAATTGAATTCTTTGCTTTTTTTCTGGGAATACAGTTTCCAGACATACCTCTGTCAACTCTTGTGAATTTCTGGAAGCCATAAATCTGCACCAATGCAAGGACATATAGCTGTATTTTTCGACTTTAAGAATTGGACATCTTATTTATTTTCATGTTGCCCATAATGTTGACGATATTAGTTTTACACTGATTCACCATTATTGATCTTTTTTTTATTTTTTGTGTTGACATGCCTCGGTCATGTTTTTCTACTAGATGCCTCAAATAAATTGTAAAACTACACAACAGTTTACCAAAAGGTTGTTTTTAGAGTTGCTGTTTTATGTATATTTTATTTTGAAATTTAAAAATCGCCAATTTTCTGTCAGACTCCTCTATGTATTTGCATGGAATCTGAGCATTATAAATAACCTTGAATTGGTTAATTTTGCAAATGTGTACATTAGAAGCACTGTTAGTAATGCAATCGTAAATCTTAGCACTTCCTTTGAACACTCTTCCTAATAGTAATTATTTTGTATTAATGAACCACATACATAAGTGCCAAATTTCTTATACTTTTTTTGTAAACAGATTTTATTTAATTTTAATGTGTGTGTGCGCCATGCTGCTGAACCATCACTGTATAATTGCTACAAATTACATCAGTATATATATACCAATGTGTAGTTTTACGTAGTAGCGATAACTTTGTTAATGTCAGAGGCTGTTAACTTTCAATAATCCCATCCCAATAGTTTGAAATTCCACCCCCTCCACCCTTCCCTGATTCTCAGTGGTGTCTTGTGTGTTTCGCTGGATGAGTAGAAAGAGGCAGGGGAGCATGGCCATAAAGGACTTATGGGTCTTCCTGGTCACCCAGCACCCATTGCCTGCCCAGGCCTATGTCTATTGTTCCAGTTGGGGTGGTGGCTCCATGTCTCATTTCTACTCGAGCCTCCGTTACTATGGGGAAGGGACTCTTACTGTGTACGGGTGCTATTTTCGTTATTCAACCAAGTTCTCCTAAGCTTGGACGGAGTCCAATATTCCCCTACTCCATCTAGCCTCCTGTAGAAGCATCCCCCTCCGCCTCCCACACTCTGCCCAGAGAAGGTCTGTCCTCCATCTGCTGATTTGTGGGCCAGTAGGTGCCTTCCACTTCATGGTAACGCGCCGCTTGGCTAGTATTAGGGCCAGATCTATGAAACAGTTTTTTTTTGTAGGACGGGGATAAAGACCCAGGATACAAGTCGCTGCTGTTGTGTCGATGTTTCGGTCTGTAAAATCTTTAATGGAATGTAGTACTCCTACCCAATAACCAGTTAGGATGGGGCAATCCCATACCATGTGTAGCATCTCCACTGCCTCTTGGTAGCATCTGGGGCAAGACTGAGCTGTGTTAGGGAAGTAAGTGTTGAGTGTGTTGGGGGTGAAGTATATAGTTGTGGATTAGTTTAAATCACACGATGCAGTATACTTTCAGGCCCGCTACTAGAATTTTGACCCAATACTCATTGGAAATTGTGGTGCCCATATTACCTTCCCATCTCTCTTTGAGGTCCCAGGCAGCTGCTGATGATCATGTACCACCCTTCTTTGTCTTTTCTTGAGGGACCTGGAAGGGTACGCCCATTCTAACCCATAACAGTGTTCCCCTTGCAGAGGCTGAATATGTTGCGTATGTAATGGGATCTCTCCACCTCTTACTTGCAATAAGGATTTATTAAACCCTTTGTGTTTCAGGTGGGCCTGGACTTTATATTTTTTTGTCATATTATTAGGACCCTAAATGTTCCTGGTTACGACTTTTGTAGGCATAGGGTGCATTTGCCATTCGTGGAAGTACTCCCATCGGTGCACTTCCCATTCCAACTCTCTGGGTTCCTATCCTCTTGCCTCCCTCAACACTTTCTGACATGTAAAGTAGCGACAGCTACTATTAACAAAACTAGAAAGTATCTTCTCACCCCCATCCAGGCATTGTAAAATTGTCTCAGTGGCAGGCAGTAGTACCCACCTACACAAAGGGTGGTATTTGCCAAGGCAAGTTGAGCATTTACCTGACAGTGGCAACAGTTGTAATACAATCGTCCAATTCTATGTAGTTCTCAGTAGGACTGCAAACAACGCACTGGGTGCTAGTGTGGTGTGGTGTGGTGTCTCCCCTCCCCCTTGCATAAGTGTTCATTGTTTGGCAGGTCTTATGTTTGGCAGGATTCAGCCTAAATCATCTGCCAGTCAAGAGGTAATGTGTGACAAGCCAGCACTTCGGTTGATTCTAAAGTTGAATCAGTCTCCGGACTGGAGTCAATATCCACCTATGTGGGCCTCCTCAGCGGTGGTGTTTTATCAGAGATAGTGAGTTTCACTGTCGTCTCCACTGCATTCTGGCGATCGTGTTGGGTTTTGGCCTCGGATGGGAAACCAGCTGATGTGGGCGTGAGATAAACTGCGGCAACCTTGTCGCATCTCCGCATGGTGTCACCCCCCATCCAGTCCCATAGCTCCTACTGGTCGGCGAAGAATTTTGTTTCCCGGTCTGTAGTCACCTGAAGTTTGGCAGGGTAGAGTATAGTGTATTTGAAGCCCATTGTGCGGAGTTGTTTCTTGACCTCCACAAATGACACTCTGTCTTTTTATTGCAAGTGTAAAGTCTGGGAGCGTCACTTTACTGTTGTCAGTGTATAGCTCCTCAAGCTGCCATACCCGATGAAGTATATGGTCAGGATCTCTGTAGTGCAAGAGCTTTGCCACGATCAGTCAAGGTGGCTCCCCTGGGGCCGGCAGGCGTGCCAGAACTCTATAGGCGCATTCCAGGGCGAAGAATGGTGGGAGGCCCTGGAGGACCAACGTGCTTTTTATCCAATGCTCTATTCGAGGAAGGCCGCCATGTCATTGCCCTCTGCTCTTTTTGGCAGTCCCACAATTTGTATACTGTTTCTTTGGGCCCTGCCTTCTGCATCTTCCGCCTTGCGCTCCAGTGCTGTAAGCCCATCGATTGCGCTGACCATCAGCGTTTGTAATATCCCAGTCTCAGGCACCAGCTCTCCCAGCGACTGTTTGTTCCTTGCTATTCAGTCTGTGACCTTACATTGTTCACCCCTGAGAAGGCTGATAACTGCCACAGTGGTGTCCATCTTGAGCTCCAGGTCTTCCCTGGTATCTTTGATGGCTTGCCGTATAAAGTCAAATTTGTCAGCGGGAGCGTACTCTCCCTGTGCCTTACTGCCCTCCTCTGCCCCATTGTCCTCTTCATCTGCTTCGGGCTAGGCCAGAGTGCCAACTCCCTCCAGCCCATGGCTCACAACGGTAATAGTCTGAAGTAGCCCGCAGCCAGCCCAAGAAAACAGGCTTGGTGTGTGGGGCCATGGCAGCCGCAGGTTTTTCGTGACCTTATTAGCCATTAGGTGGTGTCCTGGAGCATGAGGATTATTGTGTTATGTACCAGATGGCCGTTGTTCTCCCCCGTCCCCAGTAGGGTGATTGTCTGGATCACCCCCGCGACTACATAGAGCCCCTCTTCAGTGCGGTATGGGCAGCTGGCAGCCCCCAGTCCTCCTCTTGTAGTCTCGACCCAGAGCACCTGTCTATTCACCCAGGTGTTGTTTGCTTTCTCTCTGTGAGACTAGTGTGGTGTCCACCCCCCTTAAGGCCACAAGGTGGTTCTCGGCCATCTATAGTGGGCCGCAACAACCGCTTACTCACCCTCTGGCTACAGATCTGTGTAGCCTCTCTGCAGGGGACAGGAGCTATGCTTCATTCTGGGCTCCCCATCAACCCTTTCCGCAGCGACACTGCCTGCCCTGTAGTCAGTACCTTGGCAGGTGGCGGGTGTGTTGCTAGCTGGTCGCAGGTCTGCAGGCCCCTCCTTTGGCCAGTTGGGGCTCGCAGTAGCAAGCACTGCCAGCTACACCATCTGCCACGCTTCTAGCCCTCCATGCAGTGGCTGTCGTGTCACAGGTTTCCGGGCCTCTCTGCAAAGTCACACTAGTCTTCAGTGGTGCTAGTCTTCAGTGGTGCTGCAACACCTTCCACTTTTCAGCAGGCGACCCCCGGGAGCAGTGGACCTCCATGGGCGGGCTTGAGATGGGCCTCTTGCTGCAGGTGATGTTTCTAGACTCCGCGCCAGCCACCGTTAGAAGTTAGGCGGGGAGCAGGCTCTCTTTCTACCAACGCAAGGGCCGTTATTTTGGATCACCATCAGGCGTGGGCAGAGTTCGCAAAGTTTTGTTAGGCTGAACTCTACGAGGTGACAAAAAAACTCTGCCGAGTTCCGCAAGTGGTGGAGTGCAGTGTGAACTGCCTTTCGCCCTGATCTTCCTTCCATTCGAGTAGAAATTCTACCTGAGTGGCAGCTCGCGCTCGCCAACTTAACATTGGGGAGCGTGAGCCGGGATAAAACTCCGCTGCACTACGTGGAGCGGAGTTTACCACCCAGGCCTAATCACCATGCTGTTTTCCTCGCTGCGGGTTTGATCATCTCCGGACGATTTATCCAGGGCCCCCCTCCGCTCCAGGTGTAACGCACCAGTGCCACCTACCCCTCAGTAGGCCTGGCTTGCGGGGAGCGTGGTAGTGCGCATAATTGGGCCACGATGGGGCCAGATGGCTGGGCCCCCTCCCCGGGAACTCAGCAAGCCGGCTATCTACTCCATCGGCGTCGGGCCACGTCCCGAACAGCTTATACATATGGATTTTAAGCTTACTTACAGACAAACCTCCTTCTCGGATCCAAAATGTTGTAATGTAAATTAGCAGCCAAAGAGTTTGAGCTGCAGGGTGTTTGAACTAATTATCTAATAGGCGGACATGGTATCCGAGAACTGTCATGTGCTCAGTCTCATGTGACTGTTTACCTCTTGACCCTCTGAGCAGTGGATAACCCACAGAATTGAGAAAAACCTGTCCGTCTTTCTTTCCATGTCTAGTCGCTTGAACTTTCCCCTTTTGGATCAAATGAAGCTGCAGGCTTCACTGGTGGTGTCCTTCATCTTTGCGGCCTTACTCTCCCTGGACCCCAAAGTCTTTGGTTTCCTGAAACCTGTTCTGTAGGTCATGGGGGTAATGCCACTGGATTGCTAGTCCGCTTCATTAATGGTCCAAACTGTGGCGGTACCTGATTGTCTTCGACCCTCCAGTTTTTGTTCTTGATTAATGAAAAGATTATTGGTAAATGCTTTTACTTTGTTTCGCGTTGTACCAGTCCAAGAATTTCAACTCGTAGCACAATACGCATGGTCCTAGCTGTCCCTATTCATCATAACTAGACCTAGAAATCAGCTATATAAAACCGAAGTCCTATTCCCTTATTCCAGTGCATCAGGGGGGCACTGAGTGGTAGGAATTGGTACAGGCAGTAGACCGCTAGATACAAGTACATGCTTTTTTAACTGCAGCAAGTTTATTATAAGCAATTGGAGCTGGAATTACCTTGGCTGCTGACATTAGACTTGCCCTCCAAAGGATCCTTGTTAAAGGGTTTTAAGTGTAGTCATTCAAATGAAAGGGCCTTAAAAGTGTTCTGTATTGTTATTTTTTGTCACTACTTCCCTAAGTAGCTAGTTTCTGGTCTAACTTTCTTTATTGTTTTTTATACATATCAAATAGCGACAGTTTATCTGCATCAGCCACGGATATCATGCAACAAAATAGCTAGATTGGCTATCAGTTTTCACCATGAGAAGGCATCTCCGAAACAGTACAGTTTTACATTCCAATACTGTTGATCAGATCTCCCAAAAGAATATCCATTTTACGGAGTAACCCCCTACCACGCCCAAACAAAAACCTTTAAACTGATGTACTAGTGTGATGTCCGTAGTATGCAAAATGGGATGAGATGAGGGAGACATGAGAAAGGCTCAAGTGTGGGGCATGGAACGCCTGGGAGGATTGGTGCACGTCAGCAATACTAGAATTGAAAAAGGTGAAACGCCTTTGTGCATGTAGGGTGTGCACATAATGGGAGGCCTCTTGAATGATGGTCCACTGAGGATCCCCAAATGTATTTTTTTAGGTTTTTGTAGTTGTCTAAGAGAATCAGCCATGCTGTCCATAGTTACGACCTTCCAGAGTCGGCCGTGCCACTGACACAATGATGGTGTCTTTTTCCTCTTCCACGCGGTTGCTAGAACAAGCTTAACAGCTCCTAGGCACAGCCACAATATCGCTCATTCACCAGATGTTTGATGCTTAATAGAGTCATCATGCAATCAAAGTAGGGTGAATCCAGGATTTGGAACCCTAGGATGTCTTTATTTTAGGCCAATATTTCAGTCCAGAATGGGTGAATGATTGAGTAATCCCACCATATGTGGTGAAAATGCCCCAGCTGAGATCAGATGAGGCCGGGAATCTTTTTTTTTTTTTCCAGCTTGGTAGGGTAGAGGTACCAATCAAAAAGTATTTTGTAGTGCCCCTCTCGCATACCTATTGAAAGGTTACGTTTAAGAATGTCTCTCCAGAGTTTGTGTACTTCACATCTGGAATTGTCTCCCCGAGACTTAGTTCCCAAAAGGCAATGTGACTGGGCTGCAGGGGCATAGTTCTGGTAAGCAAAAAGGAATAAATAAAGGAGATACACTCTGTCAATCTACCTTCCTGACTACCAAATTGTTCAATGAGGGAAAGATCTCTAGTGGCTGCTACCCTAACATCCGGGTTGGGTATCCAATGTTTCAGCTGTCTGTAAAGATAGGGTTCCGAATCTGGAAGGTTAAAATCTTGCTGCCAATTTTCAAAGGTGAGGATGTCCCAGCCGTGAAAGAGGTGAGAAACGGTAAGGCATCCTCACATTAGTCTAATCTGCCTGGCTGAAGTATGGGTGTTAATGCTAGTCTGTGATGGGGTGGGAAAAGTGGTCCGCTCGGTAGATCCATTTACCTGATCCCAAACTTTGAGTCGTTTTTGATGGGGTACTCGGGTAAGCAGCACTGGGAGGGGGGGTTGGTTGCTATCTATCTTCAGCCTCCATAGTACATCCCACATATATCTACTTACCACAGCTCTATCCATGTTTAACCAATGTTTATCGGATTCATGCTGTGACCACTTGGAAATAGTCCTCAGCCGTGCCTCTTTATAATGTAGGGGAAAATCAGGTAGAGCATGGCCATCATAATCTATCTGTAGTCTCAACATTTTGTGTGGCATGGGGGCTCTGCCGTTTGGTCAGATGAAGCAGCTTATTAGCAAACGAGGGGTGGGCAGAAAGTTGTGCTCTATCTTGATGGGTTGCCCCTGAAAGAGGTAGTTTAGGTAAGGAAGTCATTTTGATTGCATGGATACATCCGAGCCACAAGATATACAAGGGAGTCCATCTCTCGGAGTCTGTTTTTAGTTGCTGGACGTGTGGAGGGTACTTTGCCCAGTAAAGGTGTGATATTCCAGGGTTGATTTT